>NC_044556.1:78227486-78858199 GCF_007565055.1 Rhinopithecus roxellana | reverse complement strand
GGGGTGCCATTTTACACAGGGTAGTCAGGGGAATCTTTCTGCTAAAGTATTATTTTGGCAAAGACCTGCAGGAAACAAAGGAATGGGCTATGCAGATATTTGGGGAAACATTTTTCCAAGTATAGGAAACATCAGGTGCTAGTGATGTAAGCATTCTTAGGGGAGTCAAGGAAGATCAGGGTGGATAGAGGCTTTGGTAAGTCTTTGGATTTTAATGGTGTCTAGGCCTATAGAACAAAATCCACATTCCTTATCAGAAATTTGAGGCCCTTGGCCATCTGTACCTCACCACCTTGCAAGCCTGTCTTTGACCATGTTCAATGTGATGCCAGTCCTCTTCCACACAGTGTAGCTCTTCCCTGGACATATCATGCCCTTTACAAGTTAACACTTCCCATGCCATAGCTTTGGGAATGTCTAGAATGCCTAGAATGTGCTTTCCACGATCTCTACCTGCTAAAATTCTCTTAGTCAAGAACCAGCTCACATGCTACTTTTGTCACACGTAATCACTTCCTCTTCTGTGTTCCTATAGAGTTTTAGCTATACCTCTCTTGGGGAGTGCTCATCATACTAATATCTGCAATACAGCATCTCAGCCCACAAATGCCATCCCCACTAGACTATGCAACGTTTATTCTTCTTTAAACTTCCCCAAATATACAGTGCTTTGGATGTATTAAATCATTGCCAAATTTATTACATAAAAATGTGAGGCATACCTGGGGTACAATGAGTAGTCCAGTGTGACTGGAGAAAAGTACGAAAGAAAAGAAGCTTGGGATTTTCAAACCAGAAAAACAGGCCAGGCGCAGTCACTCACACCTGTAATCCCAGCACTTTGGGAAGCCGAGGTGGGTGGATCACTTGAGTTTAGGAGTTTGAGACCAGCCTGGGCAACATGGTAAAACACTATCTCTATCAAAAACACAAAAATTAGCCAGGCATCGTGGCCTGGCTATAGTCCCAGCTACTTGAGGAGCTGACGTGGGAGGATCACTTGAGCCTGGAAGGCCGAGGTTCCAGTGAGCCAAGACCACCTCACTCCACTCCAGCCTGGGTGACACAGTGAGACCTTGTCTCAAAAAAACAACCACACACACACACACACACACACACAAAATAATGGAGAGTTTCTACCATTGTGCTGAGGCATTTGGAGTGTTACAACACAAACCTTTGCCTCCAGATTCCCTGATCTTCCATTTGTGGCAAATAAAACTAATAATCTTTTTACTTTTTTTTTTCTTTTTGAGACAAGGTCAAGAACTTGATATCTGCCGACCTGCATTTAAATTCCAGTTAAGCTACTTTCTTATCCACTGTGTGACTCAATCCAACCTGTATTATTTTAATATAAACTTCACTTTTCCCCTCCATATATTGGGTATAAATAAATAAGCTGGCTGGGCACGGTGGCTCATGCCAGTAATCCCAGCGCTTTGGGAAGCAGTGGCAGGCAGATCACCTGAGGTCAGGAGTTCAAGACCAGTGTGGCCAACATGGCGAAATCCCATCTCTACTAAAAATACAAAACTTAGTTCAGCACGGTGGCACATGCCTGCTATCCCAGGTACTTGGGAGGTTGAGGCAGGAGAATCACTTGAACCTGGGAAATGGAGGTTTCAGTGAGCCAAGATTGCACCACTGCATTCCATGCTGGGCAACAGAGTGAGACCCTATTTCTAAATAAATAAATAAATAAATAAGATATTACAAAGATGAATTACAATTTAAGGCAGCCAGTACTGAGCTTAGCAAATGCAATCAGTAAGAGGTAGCTGCTACTATCACAACATTATCATTCAGATTGGACTATAAGTACTTCTAGTGTCAAGCAGGGTTTGCAGGCCGTAGCATAAAACATTTCTGGAAGCAGGGTGAATAACGGTGGATCCTCTGAAAGCCTTTCTGAAGATTCTAAAACGTAAAGCTATGCTACTGATCTAAACTATTAACCAGCCATGAATTTTTGAGATAGCTAACCTCTCTGTGACTTCTAAAGGACAAGAGAGACAAAACAAACAAATAGAAACCCCACCAGACAACCATCTACCACTCCAGGAATTCAGATAAGTTACTAATGAAAGTGTCTGTGAGACTTATTAAACTGTATGAGAGAAAGATGATATATCAGTTTTGATAACAAGCAGGAAAAAGGATGCTTACCCCCAAAAATATTTTTACCTGTCAACCTCCCTTATTATCAATTAGATGATAATAGAAGAAGGAAGGAAGGAAGGAAGGAAGGAAGGAAGGAAGGAAGGAAGGAAGGAAGGAAGGAAGGAAGGAAGGAAGGAAGGAAGGAAAAGAAAGCCAACATCCTTAACATTTAACCCACTAGAAACTGTTATTGGCCCTGCATACAAAGGCATTTTCCACTCACGGTCAGCCAAACAGATATGAATTCCAGGTAAGTTACTCTTACTTATTTATTTTTTTGAAACAGGGTCTCCCTCCGTTGCCCAGGCTGGAGTGCAGTGGTGCAATCATGGGTCACTGCAGCCTCAATCTCCTGGGCTCAAGCAAGTCTCCCACCTCAGTCTGCTGAGTAGCTAGGACTATAGGAACACATTACCATGAACGGCTAATTTATTTATTTATTTATTTATTGTGAAGACAGGGTTTTGCTATGTTGCCCAAGCTGGTCTTGAACTCCTGGGTTCAACCAATCCTCCTGCCTCAGCCTCCCAAAGTGCTAGGATTACAGGTGTGAGCAACTACACCACCCCATAAGTTACTCTTTCTGAAAACAAAACAGCCAGATCTATGGGCACATACATATGTATTCGTCAGAGCAAGTCATTTCAGAAAATTACTGGGACCAGAACAACACCCACTTCCCACTAACCTGTGATTTGTGAGGCCCATACTTCTTCTTCATAAGGATATCCACCTGGGCTATAAGGACCCCACATATTCTGAGTTACCTTTTCATTCTTCTGGGTGGCACAAGCCTGTTGTACTCAGGTGAGAAGGACAGAAGAATTCCACCCTATCACATGGGCAGACATGGTGTTCAGTTACCCTCTATCAGTTAGATTATAGGGTTCAGGAACTAGATCAAATTACAGTCGAGGAGTGTTCAGACATTGTAATGCAAGTAAAGGTATGGATGACAGTGGGCTACTGCTTTGCCTTCAGAAAACCCCAAATTTGGTGAAAAGTGCAATCCAATCCTTTTTTTTTTTTTTTAATCAGAAACTGCCTGGAAGTTCTTAGAAAAGCAGAAGTGTAAAGTAATGAAAAGTAAAGCCAAAAAAAATAAAGTATAAAATAATGAAAGCTGAATACATCAGAGCCTAGTAGCTTGTTTCTGCTGTTTGTAGTACTGTGGTTTATTCTGCATCAACACAACCATAGCTGAATTAGATATGACTAACAGCGTTGGTTGATTCTGTTTAATTGGGTCAGATTAATTTGTCAGCTGCACAATCATGTGGGAAAACCATTACTCATATAAACTAGATGTTGATGTTTTAAAATGTGAAATCATTTTTTCCCAAATTTGTGTTGATTTCCATATCATTATGTCAACCTGTCTTTCCCCTCGGACTTCCAACAGATGCCTATAACCAATAGAGGATCACTAAAGCAATTTCTAATGAGCTAAGGAACAGCTGAAGGAGAGCCTGGCATCCGAGTTAGAGAAGTTAGACAAACGGTGGTGGTAAAGAGTGAGGAGTCAGACTTCCTGGGTTGAACTCCCTGCTCTGGTATTTACCATCAGTGAGGTCTTGGGCAAGTTTCTTAATCCTACCACACCTGTTTGCCCATCTCTAAAACAGAGCGAATAATAACATCCACCTTATTCGGTTTTGATGATTAAATTAGGTGATCGATTTAAAGTGTTTACCATAACACTTGGCCTATAGCAAGTGATCAATTAATGCCAGCTATTAAAAATAAAATAATAATAATAGGTATCAACCTAAAGGCAGTTTTCCTGATAGTTGCTTTCTCAGAAACATTCAGATTAACATATACACCAATATATATGTATATATGCACTAGCCAGAGATTCTCAATCCCAATATTACTGATATTTTGGACTCTATACATCCAAAATATCATAATAAAGAATTATTCTTCTTCTTTATGGGGGACTCTCCTGTGCATTGTAGGATGTTTAGCAGCATCCCTGACTTCTAACCACTATATAGAACTTTCACAGTTGTGAATCCAAAAATGTCTGCAGATATTGCTGAATATCTCATGGAGCAGCAAAATCCCCAGTTTGAGAACAACTGTGGAGACTCATTAATAGCTGCTGTTAAGGACACACCATCTTCATCATGTGACTCTTGCCTAAAGGTCCGGTCAACTGTGTTCATTTTGTGACTAAATGGTAAATAAATCACACCCCAAAAAAGCCACCTTAAAATTACTTCTTCCTTTGATATTAATTCAACTCTTGTGAGGAGAGTGTTTGTCATGTTTACCTCTGCATTCTCACTGCCAGGCACACAATGGACAATGAATGAATGAGGAATGATTGAATGACTGAATACACCTTTAAGGTTTTTTTTGTTTTGTTAAACAACTCTGGGCTGGCACAGTGGCTTAGGCCTGTAAAGACAGCACTTTGGGAGGCCAATGTAGAAGAATCGCTTGAGCTCAGGAGTTAGAGACCAGCCTGGGCAGTATCGGGAGCCCCTGTCCCTATAAAATAAATAAATAAATAAATAAATAAATAAGCCAGGTGTGATGGAACAAGCTAGCTGCGGAGGTGGGAGGATTGCTTAAGCCTAGGAGGTCAAGGTTGCAGTGAGCTTCAATCATGCCACCACACTCTAGCCTGGACAACAGAGTGAGACCCTATCTCAAAATAAATAAATAAACAACTCTGAGTAGTATTTCAGTTTCCTCCCTCTTAGACTCCAGTCAATACACAAAGGAGATAAAGAATGCTCACACTCCCACACACTCACATACTGTGAGGAACCATGGTCAAATAGGCCAAGCTGAGTCAAGCTCTCGGGAGCAAGGGAAAGCAGGAGCACCCCCGTTCCACAAAGCTTCGGGGTGTGGAGCCAAAAGCTGACCACAGATTATCTCCAGGATACAGTGCCAAGGACCTAGCTGGAAAAGTAGGTCCAAATAGGTCAGTAAGAAAGAATGCCTGCAGTTAATCCTGATATGAGAGGGGCAGATCCAGGGGAGTCATAGAGCAGGCAAAGAACAGAGGCTTAGAACAGAAAGTGGCCCAGCAAAATCCCACAGACAGGCTGGATTGTAGCATGTTTCAGATCCTCTGTGATGTGTTCATTTACAGGGTCCAAGATGGAATGAGACCCAGAGTCTGTCATTTATTGTTTGAATTAACCCTGGTAACTTCATGTTTATTACCATTTTAACCAATATACTCTCTCTTCATCCAAGTTCATAATAAACATTCTGAACAAAACTTTTCCTTAGAAACTACTATTATTTCCCCAGTGGCCCATTAAGTGAAGATATTTAGTCTTGTAGAGAGCAGCGCAATTTAAATCCACTATGAAATAATACATGAATCACAAAGTTCAGCAAAGAGAATTACCAAGTGAACATCATTTCAACTATTTTCATATGAACCAAAAAATGATGCAATTTTACTAGGTGATTGCATGATATTTCCAAAGCACACAAACGAGGATTCTTAAATCCCTAGTTACTTGCTACTGAGATATAAATTGCTAAACAAATACACAGCTCTCTTTAGTCTTGTCGTTTACACTCACTGTTTCCTATATACTTAGTGCACAAGTTAACCATTAGCTCAATTTTGATTCAACTACACCTTTTTTTTTTTGGCTCTGTGCCCTTTATTATGCAAAGATAGGTGGAATTAGTGATGATAATAAAAGCTTATAGCACCATGTGAGAAGTTTCTTCTAGGGCGTTGTGTTAGGAAAAACTATATACTCCACTAAGGAAATAGAGGGCTTGGAGAGGGGAGGGTTTGGGAAGTATTGGAAGGGAAGTCAAGGCGAGAATAACTAGTAACATATCATGTCTCTCTTTTCACTTTCACTAGCAATCCTAGGCCAAACTTAAAACTCAATTCTAGTGGTTCATTTGCATACTTTTATGCCTGGTCATGGTTTCTACTCTAATTTTTATTTCTCTAGGCCTGATTTTTACTTCCTTATTTGTAGTTTACCATTTTATGGTCCGTGTTTATTTTAAGTCACCATAAATATGTTACAAAATGAGGAATGGTATGAATAAAAATTAAATGGAACGATAATCACAATTGCATATTATATAAATGACTTTGTAAAACAAGAGGCAGGATCAGCATTAGTAATTAGTCAAATAGCATAATGTAAAAGACATAAGCATTAGAAAGCTTACAATTAGGCCGGGCGCGGTGACTCACGCCTGTAATCCCAGCACTTTGGGAGGCCGAGGCAGGCGGATCACAAGGTCAGGAGATAGAGACTATCCTGGCTAACACGGTGAAACCCCATCTCTACTAAAAAAAATACAAAAAATTAGCCGGGCTTGGTGGCGGGCGCCTGTAGTCCCTGCTACTCAGGAGGCTGAGGCAGGAGAAAGGCGTGAACTTGGAAGGCGGAGCTTGTAGTGGGCCTAGATTGCGACACTGCACTCCAGCCTGGGAGACAGAGCGAGACTCCCTCTCAAAAAAAAAGAAAGTTCACAATTAGAGTCTTTTTTTTTTTTTTTTTTTAGTTTTGAGGGCTTTCTGATTTTTAGGATTCCTGACGAAAACACGGAATCCCTATTCAGGAGGCTAAGGTGGGAGGATCACTTGAGGGGCCAGGAGTTCAAATCAAGGCCAGGAGTTGCAGCCTGGGCAACATAGCTAGACTCCTATCTCTTAAACATATACTCACACTATCTCTCTCTCTCTCTCTCACACACACACACATACACACACACACACACACACACACAGAATCCCTTTGGAGGGTTAATAATTTAAGGCTTATCACTTTGCAGCTAGTTGAGGACTAGCTCACGTGTGTAGGATTATGTACAGGAGAGGATGCTGGTAAGAAAAGATACAAAAAGGGCATGAAGGAGTGTCAAAGATCAACCACATTTTACAATTTTAAAATGGGGCTGCTGCAGCCACTAGGATCAGCCAGGGAGTAGTTTATGGTTTCTTTGTGCTGTTATATCAAACATGTCAATCATGGTCATTGCCCACTTACCACCCTACTGAAGGGGAAGCCTAGCAGCCATATTTTACCTCAGCAGTCCTTGACCAGAGGGCAGTCGACTCTCACTTCCATCCTAGCCTAGGATAAACACAAAAGATTCGTGTGTTAGTTCATGCTTGCATTGAGACTAGTTCATTTATAAAGAAAACAAATTTAGTTGGCTTAAAGTTATGCAGGTTGTGCAAGAAGCATGGCACCCACATCTGCCTCTGGTAAGGGCCTCAGGAAGCTTCCAGTCACGGCAGAAGGCAAAGGGGGAGCAGGCATGTCAGATGGGGAGAATGGGAGCAAGAGCTGGGGGAGATGACACACTCATAAACAACCAGATCTCTCATGAACTGAGTGACAACTCTCTCGTTATTGTGGGGACAGCACCAAGCCCTTCATAAGGGATCTGCCCCCATGACTCAAACACCTCCCACCAGGCCCCTCCTCCAATGTTGTGGATTACATTTCAACATGATATTTAAAGGGGACAAATATCCAAACTGTGTCATTCCACCCATGGCCTCTTAAATCCCTTGTCCTTCTCACATTGCAAAATACAATCACCCTTCCTCATAGTCCCCCAGTCTTAATACATTCCAGCTTCAACTAAATCAAAAGTCCAAAGTTCAAAGTCTCATCAAGTCAAATTCCTTCTACCTAGAAGCTTGTAGAATCCAAAGCAATTTATTTACTTCCAAGACACAATGGGGGTACAAGCACTGGGTAGACATTCTCAATCCAAAGGGGAGAAACCAGCTAAAAGGAAGGGGCTGCAGGCCCCACACATCTGAAATGCAGCAGGACAGACATTAAACCTTAAAGTTCCAACATAATCTCCTTTGACTCCCTGTCCCACATCCACGGCACACTGGTGTAAGGGATGGGCTCCCAAGGCTTTGGAAAGCTCCACCCCTGTGACTTTGCAGGGTACAGTCCCCAAGGCTACTCTCAGAGGTTGAAGTTGAGTGCCTGTGGTTTTTCCAGGTTCAGGATGCAAGTCAGTGGCTATACCATTCTGGGGTCTAGAGGGCAGTAGCCCTCTTCCCACAGCCCCACTAGTCAGTGCTCCAGTGAACACTCTATGTGGGGACTCTAATTAATTTCCTCTTAGCACTGCCTTAGTAGAGTATCTATGTGTGGGGGCTCACCCCCATGGTAGCCTTCCACCTGGGCACCCGGGTTTTTCTATACACCCTTTGAGATCCAAGTAGAAGCTGCCAAAAGTCCTTCACTCCTGCATTCTGTGCATCTGCAAGCTTAACACCATGTGGAAGCTACCAAGGCTTACAGCTTGTGGCCCCTGGAGCAGTGGCCTGAGCTGTACCTCGTGCCCTTTGAGCCGCAGCTGGAGCTGAAGTAGCTGGGATGTGGGAGCAGTGCTCTGATGCTGAACAGGGCAGCGAGGCCCTGGGTCTGGCCCCTGAAATCAATCCTTCCTCCTTAGGCCTCTGGGCCTGTGATGGGAGGAGCTGCCTAGAAGATCTCTGAAATGCCTTTAAGCCCTTTTCCCATTGTCTTGGATATCAGCACTTGGCACCATTTTAGTCGCACAAATCTCTCTAGCAGGTGGTCATTCCACAGCATGCTTGGATTCTTTCTCTAGCACAGGTCCAGGTTGCAAATTTTCTAAACTTTTACACCCTGCTTTCCTTTTAAATATAAGTTCCAGCTTTAAGTAATTCATTTGCTTCCACATCTGATTACATGCAGTTAGAATCAGCCAGGCCACATCTTGAACATTTTGCTGCTTAAAAATTTCTTCTTCCAGATACCCCAAGTCATCACTCCTAAGTTCAAACTTCCTTAGGACATGAACACAGTACAGTCAAGTTCTTTGCTAGGGTGTAACACAGGCGACCTTTACTCCAATTCTCAATAACTTCTTCATTTCCATCTGAGAACTTATCAACCTGCTTCACTGTCCACATTTCTATCAGCATTTTGGTCACAACGATTTAACCAGTCTCTAAGAAGTTCCAAACTTTCCCTGATCTTCCTATCTTCCAAGATGTCCAAACTCTCCCAACCTCTACCCATTATCCAGTTTTAAAGCTGCTTCTACATTTTCAGGTATCTTTATAGCAATGCCCCACTTCTTGGTATCAATTTTCTGTGTTACTCTATTCTTGCATTGCTATCAAGGAATACCTGGGACTGGGTAATCTATAAACAAAAGAAATTTAATTAGCTCATGGTTCTGCAGGTTGTACATGAAACATAGTGCTGGCATCTGCTTCTGGTGAGGCCTCAAGAAGCTTCCAATTATGGCTGAAGGCAAAGGGGGAGCAGGCAAATCACATGGCAAGAGTAGCAGCAAGAGAGGGAGGAGGCACCACACTCTCTTAACCAGATTTCATATGAACTCAGAGTGAGAACTCACTCATTACCATGAGGACAGCACCAATCCATCATGAGGAATCCACCCCCATCACCCAAACATCTCCCACCAGGCCTCACCTCCAACACTGGGAATTACTTTTTTTTTTTTTTTCTTGAGACAGAGTCTTGCTCTGTCACCCAGGTTTGAGGGCAGTGGTGCGATCTCGGCTCACCACAACCTCTGCCTCCCGGGTTCGAGCCATTCTTCTGCCTCAGCCTCCTGAGTAGCTAGGATTACAGGTGTGCACCACCACACCTGGCTAATTTTTGTATTTTTAGTAGAGATGAGGTTTCACCATGTTGGCCAGGCTAGTCTTGAACCCCTGACCTCGTGATCCACCTGCCTTGGACTCCCAAAGTGCTGAGATTACAGGCATGAGCCACCATGCCCGGCTGGGAATTACACTTCAACATGATATTTGGAGAGGGCAAAACACCCAAATGATATCAAATATGCTATTTAGCCTAATTCAGCATCAGATTCTGAAAACATGAGTGGACTCATTGCTGTAATAATATTGCTACTACAAAACTTTTCTATTATATCACAACAGGCAAATCTGAGTTACATACAAATCTTATTTTTCTATTTTCTTGTTTTTTTCATTTCTTGGATAGATAATGCATGAACATAGTTCAGAATTCAAAAGGGACAGTGAAAAGCATGCTTCCCTCTCTTACCTATCTACACCCTGTTTCAATGATCCACTGAAGGCATCACTGTTTCTAGTGTCTAGTTAGCTTTCCAGAATTTTTCTAAGAATTATAAAAATGTGTAGTCTTACAAGCTTGAAAACTGAATAATCTTTTTTCTTTTTCTTTAACCTGCTGCATCCAGTTAATTCAAAAGTCCTAAATTCTGTTTCAAAAGACGTGTGCATTTTATCAATACTGTGTCAGCATCTTTACATGTCTCCCTGACTCTGTTAAAGAGGAGAGATACTTTCCATGAAGCTACCAGAGCAATTTTTTTCCATGTTGTGAAATACATTATAAAATATTAATATTATATAAAGACATATGTATAATATAAGATATATATATATACACACACACACATACAGCATACATGCTCTCTTAATCTGTTCTGGTTGCTATAACAAAATATCTTCAACCAGTATATTTATAAACAACATGAATTTGTAATTCATAAACAACATAAATTTACTGTTCGCAGTTCTGGAGGCTGGGAAGTTCAAGATAAAGGTGCCAGTAAATTCAGTACCTGATGAAGTTTCCTTTCCACCATAGAAGATGGTGTCTTCTATGTGTCCTCAAATGATGGAAGGAGCAAAACAAGCTCTCTTTTCTCAAGCCTCTTTTATATGGGCACTAGTCCCATTCATAAGAGCAGACCCCCTCATGACCTAACCACTTTCTAAATGTCTCACCTCTTAATACTATCACATTGGGTATTAGGTTCCAACACAGGAATTTGGGGGAATAACACCATTCAGACCACAGCACACCCAAAATGGGATATATGATTTACTGGCATATTTTATATAAGACAATGTTTCATATACCTATCACCCAGCTTACATCATAAAACATTACTAGCACTTGGGAAACCTACTTTATGCCCTTTTTTGGCTCACGTGTTTTGTTGCTCTGTTTTTAGGCACATACACATTAAGGATTATTTCTTCTTAAAGAATTGACCCCTTTAATGCCACTCTTTATCCCTGATAACTTTCCTTGCTTTGAATTATCCTCTATCTGAAATTGATATAGAGATTCCTGCTTTCTTCTGATTAGTGTCAGCACGTATACCATGTATATAGCTTTCTTATCATTTACTTTTAATACACATGTCTTTATACTTAAAGTGGGTTTCTTGTGGACAAAATATAATTCAAACTTGTTTCTTATCCTTTCTGACACTCTTTGTCCTTTAATTGGTGCATTTAGACCATTGACATTCAAAATGATTCTTGATATTGTTAAATTAGTATCTACCTCTTTTGTTACTGTTTTCTATTTTTTGCCCTTGTTCCTTATTCCTATTGTGTCTTTCACTCTTTGTCTGCCTTTTGTGTTTTTAATTGTGCATATTCTATGACTTTATTTTGCCACATTTCTTCTTTGTGCCCTTTTTTGACAGCTTGCTTTTCCCTCTTTCTACCCCAGAGTGATTGCTTTTCTAGATATTGAATTCTCCCATAGTCTTAGACTCAATTTATTGTACCCCAATAAAATAAACACTGTTTTGCATGCTTTTGAAATTTTCATGAAGGGAATTACACTGATTGTGTGTTTTGTGACTTACCTTCTCAGTTCAAAGTTGCTTTGATATTTGCCCATGTAGCAGTAAGACATTGATTATTCCTTTTCACTGCTGTATAATATTCCATTATGTGACAACACCTACCTTTCTTTAGCCATTCTTCTATCAATACACATTTCAATTGCTTGCAATTTTTAGGCTATTTCTAATAATATTCCTATAAATATTATTGTAAATATATCCTGATGCATGCATGCAAGAGTTCATAGTTTATGTATGAAGGAAAGGAATTTTAGGTTATGGACATGTACATCTTCAAATTTCCTGAGTAATATCAACCTTTGTTCCAAAGCGATAGACTAGCTTATACTTCCACCAACAGCACACAAGGGTTCCTATTGTTCCACATTCTTGCAAACACTATAGATTTTAAAACACTACAGATTTTAAACTTGGCCAGGCACAATGGCTTAGGTCTGTAATCCCAGCACACTGGGAGGCCAAGGTGGGAGGATCACTTGAGCCCAGGAGTTTAAGACCAGCCTAAGTACCTTGTCTCTTACAAAAAAATTAGCCAGGTGTGGTGGTGTGCATCTGTAATCCCAGCTACTTGGGAGGTGGAGGCAGTGATAGTAGCAGAAGGCAGACAAATTCCTAGGCAGACAGGGGTTGGTCTCTAGTGAAACCCAATCTTCAAACCAAAGACAGCCGGAAGGCTGAAAACTGGGCTGCTAGTTCTGCATAGAGTCCATAACCTGGAGTGAGAACTTCCTCGATGCCTTTTAGCTAATCAAATGGTGTTTTTTTCCAGGCTTACTCATGGACAAATCAGGACGTACTCCCCAACTCTGAGCCCATAAAAACCCCAGACTCAGCCACACATTGGAATTACCCTGCCTTCAGATAGGGGTTACCCACTTTCGGTCCTCTCTTCTGTTGAGAGTTGGTCTGTTGCTCAATATAACTCTTCTCCACCTTGCTTACTCTCTGGTTGTTCATATAACCTCATTCTTCTTGGATGTGGGACAAGAACCTGGGACCCACCAAATGCTGGGTGCAAAAGGAGCTCTAACACCGTAGCCCTCAGTGCTCTGCTGGCACTGGGCAGCCACCCCACATGATAAGAAGCAGTGGCAGGGCCAGGCCAGCCCAGGAGCCTCAGGCCAGAGTAAGGTGGTAGGACTGAACGAGCTGTAACACGAATGAGCTGAAGCATGTTCCTGGCCAGCCCACCGAATGGCAGGCAGTGACATGCTCCCATTTGCCGGACCACAGGGGAAGAGCTGCAATCCTTCTCAGGGCCCAGACCTTGGGACTCCCTGAGCCAGAGTTATGACACACTGTAACACCCCCTTGCAGTCACAAGTGAAATTCAGGCAGAGGAGCTGCCAGCCACAGAGTTTTCCAGGTGGCAAAGTGGCACTGAAAGAGTCCTATGTCAGCAGGAGGACTACTTGAGCCCACGAGTGCAGAACCATGATGGTCAACATAGAGAGACTCCATCTCTACAAAAAAAATAAAAATAAAAATTAGCAGGGCATGATGCTGTACACCTGTAATCCCAAGCTACCTGGGAAGTTGAGGTGAGAGGATCACCTGAGCCCAGTAGTTTGAGGCTGCAGTGAGCCATGATCACATCACTGCACTCCAGCCTGAGCCACAGAGTGAAACCTTGTCTCCTAAAAGAAAAAACTTTTGCCAGCTTCTAATAAGTGCAATATGGTATCTCATTGGGATTTTCATTTTCATTTCCATGATGATAATGTGATCAAACCATTTTTCATGTCTCTCTTAAGTAGTGTTCTGGCTGCCTCCCACAAGTGTTTACTTATGCAGTCTTTATTATCATTCAGTTATAAGTATTTTCTAATTTCTATTGTGATTTTCTCTTTAATCCGTGGATTAATTTCTGAATGTAGAGCATTTTAAAGGTATCTTTTTGTTACTGATTTCTAACTTAAATGCATTAATGTCACTAAACGTGTTCTATTTGGTATTCATTCTTTGAAAACTTTTAAGAATTTGTTATACAAATAAGTATATGGTCAATTTTCATATATGTCCATGTTTACTTAAAAAGAATGTGTATTCGGCCGGGCGTGGTGGCTCAAGCCTGTAATCCCAGCACTTTGGGAGGCCGAGACGGGCGGATCACGAGGTCAGGAGATCGAGACCATCCTGGCTAACACGGTGAAACCCCGTCTCTACTAAAAAATACAAAAAACTAGCTGGGCGAGGTGGCGGGCGCCTGTAGTCCCAGCTACTCGGGAGGCTGAGGCAGGAGAATGGCGTGAACCCGGGAGGCGGAGCTTGCAGTGAGCTGAGATCCGGCCACTGCAGTCCAGCCTGGGCCGCAGAGCAAGACTCCGTCTCAAAAAAAAAAAAAAAAAAAAAAAGAATGTGTATTCAGGCCGGGCGCGGTCGCTCAAGCCTGTAATCCCAGCACTTTGGGAGGCCGAGATGGGCGGATCACGAGGTCAGGAGATCGAGACCATCCCGGCTAACACGGTGAAACCCCGTCTCTACTAAAAATACAAAAACTAGCTGGGCGAGGTGGCGGGCGCTTGTAGTCCCCGCTACTTGGGAGGCTGAGGCAGGAGAATGGTGTAAACCTGGGAGGCGGAGCTTGCAGTGAGCTGAGATCCGGCCACTGCACTCCAGTCCGGGCGACAGAGCGAGACTCCGCCTCAAAAAAAAAAAAAAAAAAAAAAGAATGTGTATTCCTTAGTAATTGCATGAAATCAGTTGAATAAACATATTTTGAGTTTCTACCAACTTCTAGGTCTTTTCTAGAGTTGATCACATGGCTTTTAAGAGCTCTTTGAACCTCACAAACACAAAGATGAGGGTTGCACCTAACCTCATCATTTTGGCTGACATCTACCTTAAAGTAAGCCCCTTGGGGAAGAACATTATAATTAACTTCTGAAAAAGAAGAGAAATTGGGATTAAGCAAAATTCAACTTCCAATAAAGGGGAAGTGAGAAGAGGAAGAAAATTAAACTTCTCTTAGCTCATAAGAGAAGGGGCAAAAATCAAACTTTACAATGGAAGTCTCAAACTTGATATTATCCATATTGTAGCCAAATTCCTTCAAAGTATGTCTGAAATCCTCTTTTTCAACAGAAAATTGCTTGAAACATAATGGTATAAGGATTACAAAGGAAGAAACGAAACCACCATTCCCTCACATCTGTATGGTGTGATATGATATGATTGCCTAAATAGAAGATACAGAAGAATCTACAAATGATTAGAATTAGTAACAGTATGACAAACGTGTTGATTATAAGATTAATATATAAAATTGATACGCAACAGCAACAAAAAGTTAGAAATTTGACATTTTAAAAAGACATATCCAGCCACTACATATCTTTTAGAGTGGCCAAAATCCAAAACACCTACAACATCAAATGACAAGGATGTGCAGCAACGGGAACTCCAGACATGACTGGTGGGAATGCAAATGGCACAGCCACTTTGGAAAACAATTTGGCAGTTTCTTACAAAACTAAACATACTCTTACCATATGATTCAGTAATCACATTCTTGATATCTGCCCAAAGGAGTTGAAAACTTTTGTTCACACAAAACCCTGTACATGGGTATTTATAGCATCTTTATTAATAATTGCCAAAGCTTGGAAACAAGCAAATACAAGCAAAACGTCCTTCAGTAGGTAAATGGATAAATAAAACTTCAGTACATCCAGAAACTTACATGCATTTCACTAAGTGAAAGAAGCCAGTCGGAAAAAGCTATACTGTGTTGGAATTATACAGTATAGCTTTTGAAAAAGACATTCTTAAAAAGGAAAAACTATGGAGACAAGAAAATGATCAGTGGTGACCAGAGACTGGGGTTGGGTGAAGGAGGGAGAGATGAATGGGTGGAGCACGGAGGAATTTTAGGGCAGTGAAACTATTCTGTATGATACCATTGTGTAGTCCTGAGGAGTAAGCAACAAAAGGCAGGAATCCCAGGTGAGGACAGAACAATTGTTCTGAGAGATGACTAATCACAACAACATGAGGACACAACAACCCTCCTGGGCACAGTGACCTCAACTACTGGCACAATGATTGGTTCTGCATGTAGCTCCACTCAGCACTATAAAACTTCCCAATAAAACTTCCCTCCAGCACCTGCCTCTTTGCAGACAGCCCCTTCTCTGCTGTGGTGCCCATTGCATCCTTGCAACATATTTTCATACCCTCTCTAACAAATATGCCTTTCTTTACCTATGACTGTCTTGGTAAATACCTTTATCACCTGTGACACTGGCCCTAACTAGTCACTACCTGCAAAAACCATCATAGTGGACACATGTCTTATACATTTGTCAAAACCCATGAAATGTACAATACCAAGAATGAATCTTAACATAAACAATGGACTTAGGATGCTAATAATGTATAACTGTAGGTTCATTAATTGTAACAAATGTGTCACTCTGCTGCAGGATGCTGCTATGGGGAGTGTACCAGTCAGAGTTCTCAAGAGGAATAGAATCAATGGGATATACATATATACCTACATATATATATGTGTAACCCATTGATTCTATGTATATCCCATTAATTCTATTCCTCTAGAAAAACCCTCATAGGCTGGGCGTGGTGGCTCAAGACTGTAATCCCAGCACTTTGGGAGGCCGAGGCGGGCGGATCACGAGGTCAGGAGATCGAGACCATTCTGGCGAACACGGTGAAACCCCATCTCTACTGAAAATACAAAAAAATTAGCCGGGCGAGGTGGCGGGCGCCTGTAGTCCCAGCTACTCGGGAGGCTGAGGCAGGAGAATGGCGTGAACCCAGGAGGCCGTGGAGCTTGCAGTGAGCTGAGATCACACCACTGCACTCCAGCCTGGGCGACAGAGCGAGACTCCATCTCAAAAAAAAAAAAAAAAAGGAAAGGAAAACCCTCGTATATATATGAGAAGATTTATTATGGGACTCACTCATTCAGTTACCTGAGGGCAAGAAGTCTCATGGCATGCTGTCTGCAAACTGGAGAATTAGAAAAGCTGAAAAGCTCAAGGGGAGAGAGAAATAATTTGCCGTTCCTTTGCCATTTTGTTCCATTTGGGCCCTCAATGGGTTGGCTCATGCCCACCCACATTAGTCAATCTGATATTCTTTGCTCAGTATACTGATTCAAATGTTAATCTCTTCCAGAAACTCCCTCACTGATACACCCAGAAATAATATTTTACCAGCTATCTGGTCATCCCTTAGCCTAGTCAAGTTGACATATAAAATTAGCCATCACGGCCGGGCGCGGTGGCTCAAGCCTGTAATCCCAGCACTTTGGGAGGCCGAGATGGGCGGATCACGAGGTCAGGAGATGGAGACCATCCTGGCTAACATGGTGAAACCTCGTCTCTACTAAAAAAATACAAAAAACTAGCCGGGTGAGGTGGCGGGCGCCTGTAGTCCCAGCTACTCGGGAGGCTGAGGCAGGAGAAAGGCGTAAACCTGGGAGGCGGAGCTTGCAGTGAGCTGAGATCCGGCCACTGCACTCCAGCCTGGGCGACAGAGCGAGACTCCGTCTCAAAAAAAAAAAAAAAAAAAAAAAAATTAGCCATCACACAGAGATGACTGTGTATATGTGGGAGTGAGGAGTATACAGAAAATCTCCGCACCTTCCACGAAATTTTGCTGGGAACCTAAGACTAAAACTAAAATAAAATCTATTTTTTAAAAAGCTATTTTTTTGCTTGAAATCCCAGCACTTTGGGAGGTCGAGGTGGGAGGATCACTTGAGCCCAGGGAGTCAAGGCTGCAGTGAGCCATGGTCACATTGCACTCCGGCCTGGATGACAGAGTGAGACCCTGTCTCAAAAATAAATAAAAAGACATTTTTAATAGTAACAAAAATATAAAGTAACTAGGAATAGCAAAAGAACTATAAGTCCTTTATGGAAAAAATAATAATACCTTATTAGAAGACTTTAAAGAAGACATAAGTAAACAGAGAGACATACCATGTTCATGAATAGGGAGATTCCAAATGGATCTATAGATTTAACACAATCCCATTCAAAATCCCAACAAGTTTTTCATAGAACCTATAGCAGTCAAAGCACAATTACAGAAGCAGAACCAATTATACTACTTCACATACAGTATAAGAAACTTACTATAGTATACTATCATTTCTCTCATCCCAGCCTTTGTGCTACTGTTGTCACGCAGTTCACATCTATATAAACTCTACACTACACTTTATTTTTGTTTCAACAGTCCATTCTCTTTTATTTAGTTATTTTTAATTTGTTTGTTTGTTTCTGAGACAGAGTCTCGCTCTGTCACCCAGGCTGGAGTGCAGTGGTGTGATCTCGGTTCACTGCAACCTCTGCCTCCTGAGTTCAAGCAATTCTCGTGCCTCAGCCTCCTGAATAGCTGGAATTACAGATGTGCGCCAACACATCCAGCTAATTTTTGTATTATGCCATGTTGGCCAGGCTGGTCTTGAATTCCTGACCACAGGTGATCCGCCTGCCTCGGCCTCCCAAAGTGTTGGGAATACAGGCGTAAGCCACCGTGCCCAACCTCAATAGTTCATTCTCTTTCAAAGAGCTCTAAGTAATAAGAAAAAGCAAGTATGTATTTACCAACGGAGTTAGCGTTTCTGTTGTTCTTCCCTTGTGTAGGTCCAGGTTTCCTTGTTATCATTTTCCTTCCACATGAGGGATCTCCTTTAAGATTTCTGGTCGTACAGGTCTATTGGCGGTTAGTTCTTTCAACTTTTGTAAGTCTAAAAAAGTGTTTTACCTCCATTTTTAGAAAATATTCTTATTTGTAATTTTATTTATAATTTTTTTCTTTCAGTACTTTAAAGCTATTTTCTCCAGTCTTCTTGCTTGCATTGTTTCTGAGAGAAATATGCTGTCCTCCTTATCTTTGTTTTTCTGTATGTAGCATGTCTTCTTTTTCTGGCTGCTTTTAAGATTTTCTTTTTGTCACTGGTTTTGGGCAGTTTATAGTTGCCCAAACTGGTATAGTTTTCTTTCTGCTTCTTGCACATGGGATTTATTGAAATTTCTTAGAATTGTGGGTTTATATTTTGCATCAAATTTAGAAATACGTTGTCATTATTTCTTCAAATACTTTTCTATCCCCCTTCCTTTAGGGTCCCCAATCATATATACAAGTTCTCTTCAACTGAAGATGGGATCATGTCCCAATAAACCCATTGTAAGTTGAATATCTTATGTCAAAAATGCACTCAATACCCCTAACCTACCAAACATCATGGCTTGGCCTAGCCTATCTTAGACAGGCTCAGAACACTTACATTACCCTACAGTTCAGCAAAATAATCTAATATTTTATTATTTTTCTATAATAAAGTGTTGAACATCTCATGTAATTTGTTAGTTACTCTACTGAAAGTAAAATACAGAATGGTTGTGTGGGTACTCAAAGTACAGTTTCTACTGAATAAGTATCACTTTTGCACCATTGTAAAGTTGAAAAATTGTAAGTCAAGGACTGTCTGTATAGTATACCAGTTAAAGTTGCCCCACAGTTTATGATATTCTGTTTACTTTTTAAAATTTATTTTTTTCTGTGTTTTTCATTTTGGATTATTTCTATTGCTATGTCTACAAGTTTACTAATGTTCTCTTCCACAGTGTCTAGTTTGTCTTTAATCCCATCAGTGTATTTTTCATCTCAAGTATTATAGTTTTCATCTCTAAAGTCTATTTGGATCCTTTTTATATCTTCTATGTCTCTAATTAACATGTTCAATCTTTCCATTAACTTTTTGAACATATGGAATACAGGCATAATGACTATTTTAATGCCATTTGATAATTTTTGCATCATTGTCAATTCTGGATGAGTTTCTATTGATTTATTTTTCTTATAATTATGGGCCATATTTTCCTGCATAATTTGATTGCCTGGTAATTTTTGATTGGATGCCAGACATTGTGTTTTTTACCTTGTGGGGATTAATTTTTTTGTTCTATAAATATCATTGAAGTTGGTTCTGGGCCAAAGTTAAATTACTATGAAATAGTTTGGCCTTCTTAAATCTGTCTGTTGAATTTGTTAGCTAAGCCCAGATCAGCATTTATTCTAGAGCTAATTATTCCCCACTTCTGGGGCATGGCTATACTGAGTACTCTACACAATTCCCCATGAATTATGGGGTTTTCTAATTTGGCTAGGGGAATGAGAGTGGTCAGTGGAGAGGCACATTTCTAGCCCTGTGCAAGCACCATTATTCCCTGTAATCCTCTTGGGTGCCCCAGCACTACTGAGGTTTAAAAAAGAAATTCTCTTGAGTGATTCTTTCAGAGCCTCAGGTAGTTTCCTCATGTGCATGCATTCTTCACTAATCTGCTAAATATTTGAGGGGAACCCTCTGCAGGTCTCTGGACTTCTCTGTGTAAGAATTTTAGCCACCCAGGTCTCCTCAAGGTTTCAGTCAACATCCTTAACTCAAGGAGTTTACCAGGCTCTGACTTGAGTGTCCCCTCCCTGTGCTATGGGAGGGGAAACTCAAGTTTATCCTTACAATCAGAGGGGGGATATGTGTTTGCTTCTCATATCTCAGGGAACACTACCCCTCATTGCTTATGTCTGATATCTTGAAAAGTGTTGTTCCACATGTTTTGTTCACTTTTTAAGTTGGCCCAAATAGGAGGGTACCACAAAATCCTGTTAATCCATCTTGGCTGGAAGCAGAAGCCTGACAAATTGCTTTTATTATAATGCCATAGAAATATCTACAAATAGAAAACACTTAAATTCCTGATAACTCATACAACAAAAAAGCATTTAAAATTTTTATAAATTAATTGTAATAAATCCATAAAATAAATAAAATTTAAATTAATTACTTTAACGTCACTGATCTGTGATTTGGTTTAAACTAAACAATACTGATTGGTCTGGTACATTCGTTTAGTTTGGCAAATTTTTACTGTTTGTGCTGTGTTGACTCACTTCCCCCATTAGTTCTCTATATTTGAATCACTGAAAAAATTCATCTGTACAATACACTATGATGTCATTCAGCCTCCACTTAGTTCAAATTCATCGGTTACATATCAAGTCTAGCCCCTGTTTTCGTTGATGTTTCTACAATTACATGTGCAACTTGGAATACTGAAATTTTGTGACAGTACTTGGCTATAAAATGGGCACTCAGATGGTCCTAAATATACTTATATTAATTTTATTAATTTTCTAAATAATCATTGAGTTAGAAAAAATGAAATTTTAAAAATTCTTTTACAGCCTGGGCAACACAGTGAGACTCCATCTCTACAAAAAAGAATTTTTTTTTAATTAACTGGCATGGTGGTTTTGATGGTTAGTATTGAGTGTCAATCTGACTGGATTGAAGGATGGAAAGTATTGTTCCTGGGTGTGTCTGTGAGGGTGTTGCCAAAGAGAGTAACATTTGAGTCAGTGGGCTGGGAGAGGCAGACCCACTTTCGATCTGAGCGGACAATCATCTAATCAGCTGCCAGTGCGTCTAGAATAAAGCAGGCAGAAGAAGGTGGAAGGAGCCAACTTGCTGAGTCTTCTGATCTTCATCTTTCTCCTGTGCTGGACACTTCCTGTCCTCAAACATCAGACTCCAAGTTCCTGGCTTTTATACTCTTGGCTTTACACTAATGATTTGCCAGGGGCTCCCAGGCCTTCAGCCACAGACTGAAGGCGGCACTGTCGGCTTCCCTACCCATGAGGTTTTGGAACTTGGTTTTGGGACTGATCCATTACTGGCTTCCTTGCTCTTCAACCTGCAGAAGGCCTATCGTGGGACTTTACCTTATGGCCGTGTGAGTCAATTCTCCTTAATAAACTCCCTTTCATATATACATATATCCTATTATCTCTGTCCCTCTAGAGAACCCTGACTAATACAGTGGTGTACTGTAGTACTAGCTACTCAGGAGGCTGAGGTGGAAGGACTGTTTGAGCCCAGGAGGTCAAGGCTGCAATGAGCCATGTTCATGTCACTGCACTCCAGCCTGGGTGGCAGCAAGACCCTATCGCAAAAAAAAAAAAAAATACTGTAGAGAACATGCAGTTTGAAATATACCGTTCCAATGCAAGACAATAAAATGTTTCTCAAATTGGATGGTCGTCATGTTGAAAAGACTATAGACGTATTTGAGCCAAGAGAATTGCTGAAGATCTCTACTTTGTCCAAAAGGACTGATAATGAGAGAGAAACAAGGAATGAAGTTGTGATGAGCTACAGAAAAATGCCTGCAAGAGAAAATAGGGGGAAACTTTAAGAGAATAACCAAAATAAGACTGGGCACGGTGGCTCATGCCTGTAATCCCAGCACTTTGGGAGCCTGAGGCAGGAGGATTGCTTGAGCCCAGCAGTTCAAGACCAGCCTGGGCAACATAGTGAGACCCTCTCTCTACAAAAAATATTTTGTCGGCCGGGCGCGGTGGCTCACGCCTGTAATCCCAGCACTTTGGGAGGCTGAGACGGGCGGATCACAAGGTCAGGAGATCGAGACCATGGTGAAACCCCGTCTCTACTAAAAATACAAAAAAAAATTAGCTGGGCGCAGTGGCGGGCGCCTGTAGTCCCAGCTACTCAGGAGGCTGAGGCAGGAGAATGGCGTGAACCCGGGAGGCGGAGCTTGCAGTGAGCCGAGATCGCACCACTGCACTCCAGCCTGGGCGACAGAGCGAGACTCCGTCTCAAAAAAAAAAAAAAAAATATATATATATATATATATATATATTTTGTCTCTGCAAAAGAGGCTGAAGTGGAAGAATTGCTTGAGCTTGAGAGGTGGAGCTACAGTGAACCATGGGTTCACCTCTGCACTCCGGCCTGGGTGATGCAGTGAGATCCTGTCTCAAGAAAAAAGAGAGAATAGCCAAAATAGCTGCACAGTGTAAAAATGTAAGCGTGACAAGAGCTCAGTTACAAAGGAGCTTAACTAGGAAGACATTGCCTGACAGAAAAAACAAAAATAAGGATACAGGGGAAAATAGACTATCCAGGATCTTTATGGGTAACGCAGGAATGAAAGAAAAGGCAGTATCTCTAGGAAAGGAAAAGAAGATACATCAGCCAAACTAAAGAGGAAATATCAGTGCAACTTTTGCCAATAGTCAGAGTATAGATCTGAATCATAACAGGATAGAATCATGTTCTCTCGTAGAAGGCGAGGTGAGTTTTTAGGCCTTGCATTGGACCAGCCTGTGTGGGTAAGTAAGTCATTGGGGTCCCTTACACAAGAAGAATTCAGCAAGACAGAGAAGAGAGAACACTACGCCTTTCTATGGGAGACCTGGGCTTGGTTTCAAGGTCTTCCTGTCTGTGGTGCTCTGTGTCTGCCCCTGGCTTCCTGGGTGCTCTCCTAGTTTAGAGCTGTAACTGCTCTATGAGCTCTGATCTTTGTGAACTTTTTCCTACCATGTGACTTGAGGGTAGATCTTCCATTTTCTTTTGGTCTTCATTCTCAGCCTTTTCATTGACTTTTTTTGGATCAGGTTTACTTACTCTGTTTCTTCTCTATTCAGTGATGTTGTCTGTCACTTATCAGGGTAAGGAAAACAGTCCTCCAAGGAACAGAAAGCTCCCCAGTATAGAAGCGAGGGAAGGGCCATTTGGAGTAACTATAACCCCAAGGGCAAGGTCCTTATTATAGGACTGCATTAGTCTGTTCTCACACTGCTATAAAGAAATGCCTGATACTGGGTAATTTACAAAGAGGTTTAAGTGGCTCACAGTTCCACAGGCTGTACAGTAAGCATGATGCTGGCATCTGCTAGGCTTCTGGGGAGGCCTCAGGAAAGTTAGAATCATAGCAGAAGACAAAGGGGTAGCGAGCACTTGACATGGCCAGAGCAGGAGGCATAGAGAGAGAGGAGGGAGGTGGTACACACTTTTCAACAACTAGATCTTGTGAGAACTCACTATCATGAGGACGGTGCCACGGTGAGGGTGCAAAACCAATCATGAAGGATCCACCCTCATGATCCAATCACCTCCCACCAGGCTCCACCTCCAACATTGGGGATTAAGATTCCACATGAGATTTGGGTGGGGACACAGATCCAAACCATGTCAGAGACCTAAGAGCTAAATGGAATGCCAAGAAGAGTCTATGTAGTAGTTTAAACCTACAAGTTCTTTCAGTGAGTGTGCATAACTTGGGGTTTAATAACTATGTGAAGCCAACGGAATAATCTGAAGTTCACCTGAGGAAAAAAAAAAAAAAATCTCAAATGTTTGTACTTCAGAATCCCCACTCTGCGATAAAGGTCAGTTTTCTACATAAACCTAAACAATGCGTTGGAGTGGACAAAGTGAGTGCCAGAAAGAGTGAGAGATGGTGGGAAAAGGCAGCAATCCAGGCTCCCGGTCTTTGATAGGAAAATCTTTCCCCTTTATATTCTCTCATGGTGATAGAGAAGAGGAAAATCTGAGACACATCAGATGTAAGATGAGATGTCATGCCCTATTTCGGCTCAAAGGCTCCTTAGGAATTTAGCATCATTCACACTCTTCATATGCCCCACTTGGGGGCCGTTAACTTCAGGGTCACAATGTGACAGAACTCCGGTTTCTCATCACTGGACATTATTTTTCCAAGACAGAAAGTCCACTGAGGACACTCGCTAATCTGCCTGATCAGGCAGCTCTTTAGGGGCAGGTCCAAAGATTGCCCTTAGTTTGGGAGACCCTACAGCTTCCTGTGTAGACTCATTTTGCCTGAAGTAATTACTGTCTTATCAGACATTATTTAATTTAGGAATATACTAAGTATTATATTTTTTTCCAATAAAGCAGTTATTTTAATGGCTTTTTTCTCAACATTGTGATTGTATCTTTTCTGAAAATATCTGAGTGTTTTTTCTTGAGAAATAGGATCCTCCTATCATATATGAAAAATTTTAGAGCTGGAAAGGACTGCAGTCCTCTTTAAGAAGGAATTGAAGTCTAAAATAGGTATACTGTAGGCTCAGATTATCTTAGTAAAACGAGATAAAATAAAATGATTAACTAATTCGACTCAGGTCATACTTCTGTAATAGCTAACTGTTATTCTCATGAAAAACCCACCTAAAGTCAAAACCTAAAAAGTGGTGAAGCTGGTATTCAAACTCAGATCTATTTGTCTCCGCTGGCTTTGGAGGCAGCTGTGATATGCTAGTGAAAGAGTAATCTGATACCAGCACCCATTATGTTGTGTGGCTTTTCTCATACAGACAGAGAGCTGCTCTGCATACCTAGATTGGTAATGTGAGTGCAGTGACGTGCTACAATTTGAATCAATGCTAATCAAAGGCAAAAAGGATTTGGGGTTGTCCTTCTACTTGTGTTTCTGGAATCTGATTCTATTGACAACAGAATAACTAGCACCTGTTTCTTTCCAAGCCTTACTTGAATTCTTCAATTTTTCCCAGCTGTGGAGCTGCCTGTAAATCTAGAGCAGTGTTCTTTAAAGGGTCTCTGTGGACCACCTAAACCAGAGGCACTCACTTGGACGTCTTTTTATAAATATACAGATTCCTACCCAGGTCCCACCCATAATCTCCCACTCAGAATTTCTGGGGGAGAGGAGTAAACAGAGATTTTTATATCTCCCTGAAGATGCTTATTACACTGAAGTTTGAGGATCACTAAGATTATAGAGCAATATCCCTATCCTTATGGGTGAGGCTGCAATAGCCTTTGCCTGAGTGGTTTGAAAATAATAGAATTGAAATCGTAATTAAAATCAGTTGGGTGTTGTGAGGCACGCCTGTAATCCCAGCCCTTTGGGAGGCCGAGGCAGCAGGATAGTTTGAGGCCTGGAGTTCAAGACTAACCTGGGCAACATAGCAAGATTCCATCCCTACAAAAAAAAAATTTTTTAAATTAGTGCGGTGGTGGCATGCACCTGTAATACCAGCTACTTGGGAGGCTGAGATGCAAGGTTCACTTGAGCCTAGGAGTTTGAAGCTGCAGTGAGCTATGATTATGCAATTGTACTCCAGCCTGAGCAACACAGCAAGACTCCATCTCTGAAATAAATAAGTAAATATCAGAGTAGCCTCAAGCAATCTTTTCTTTTTATTGATATGGAGTCTTGCTCCTTCACCCAGGTTGGGGTGCAACAGCGTAATCTCAGCTCACTGCAACCTCCGCCTCCTGGGTTCAAGCAATCCTCTCACCTCAGCCTCCCAAATAGTTGGGATTACAAGTGTGCGCCACCATGCCCAACTAATCTTTGTATTTTTAGTAGAGACAGGGTATCACTCTGTTGGCCAGGCTAGTCTTGAACTCCTGACCTCAAATGATCTGCCCGCCCCAGCCTCCCAAAGTGTTGGAATGACAGGCATGGGCCTCTACACCCAGCCCAAGCAATCTTTTCTTAGGGAAACTGAACTAAGTTTCCCAGGGCTGCAGTTTTAAAACTATCTTGAATTGCCTTTGTATTTTATTTTTCCAGGCACACGATAATTTGAAAAATAAAAAAGTAAAATACTTATATTACTCTGATGCCCATTTGACAACTACTTTTAACATGTTGATATATTATCTTCCTTTTTTTTTTTTTTAGAGATCTGCTTTGTCCTTACATAAGGACGACTTAAAAATGAGCTCCTTGGTCAGAAGCAATATTGCATAAAAACACCCATTAGTACCCAGATAGTCACATTGGCAGAAGCATTGTGGTCAGGGAAGACAAATCTATATCCTGATTAAAGCTATTAAAGCTATTACGAGAGGACAAATGGCTACCTCCTCCATTGTGGTCAACCTGCCAAGAGGTAGTCATCTCCTCTTTCCGAGGGAAAAATCCTGTGTAGAGGGCTCCATCTCAGTCTCTGCTGTTGACAAGGTAGACACTTAGCAATGGGCATAGCCACACCAAGCTTGGTGAGGGAAGTACATGTTGAGCCCATGCATAATCTTGATCCCTTCCGCTGGGCCACTGAGCAAGCATTAAGGTAACTGCAGAAAGAGGCTGACACATCCACAGAGCAGGTCATTCTATCCACCTGATTACTGACATTCTCTTCTATAGTGGATCCCCTTTGCTGAGTATTCATGTGGGACATTTTTTTTTTTCACTCTATACTCTATCCTGAAAGTGTCGTCCACCTATCTCTTCCTCTAACCTTTGGTGACCTTTGTCACCAATCTACCAAAACCTTTTTTCTGAGTTCCCAACATTTCAACCAAACTCTCAGTCACTGTCCATGAATCAGAATATTGTACTTCTGACTATCTCTTAATCTACACAGAGTGGACAACTAAATGTATTGCTCAGAGTTCTGCCCACTGGGAGAATTTTCCATCACCACTCTTTTACTAGGCCATCCCTGAATGGGGTTATAATGCTGCAGCCATCTGCATCCAGTTGATGCCAGATATATTGGACAAAACCATCTGTAAACCAGGCCTTAGCTTTTTCTTCCTCAGTCAGCTGGTGACTGGGAACTCCCCACAATGAGTTAGTAGAGAGATGGCACTGTAGCAGGAATAGGTGCCGTAGGAAACCAAGCCATCTCTCATGCAACACACTTACCTCTTCAGGACTTCAGGATCTGTTTGCACTGAATCTCCTTCATACCATTTTCACTTGATGTTGAATTGCTGATGTCTTCAACCAATGTTCTATCTTGGTGGTTCAGAAAATGTCCATTTCGTCATGGGTAGTCCAGGATGTGGTCCCCAGATGTCCCATGACCAGAAGTTTAGTCTCTACCAGGGCCCAGTGGAAAACCAAGATCTGTTTCTGAAAAGAATTATCTTCCTTTTTTTTTTTAGAGTAAAAAAAAAAGAGTAAGACTCCATCTCAAAAAAAAAAAAAAAAAAAAAAAAGAAAAGAAAAAGGAGAGTAGGTAAGTAGAGATGCTAAGGGGAGATGTGTGAAGAGATCAGAGGTCAAGGTCAGTTCCAAAACCCCAGTGGTCTGTGCTTCTTCCAGTATAACTGTTGTAGGCAGGCTCTAAAATGGCCCCCAGTGATCTCCACCTCCTGCTATTCATGCCTTTAAGTAATCCCATCCCCTTAGGTATGAGTTGGACTAGTGGCTTGCTTCTAATTATTAGAATATGGTGGATGTGATGGAATATCACTTTTGAGATTAGGTTTAAAAAGACTTTGGGGCCGGTCATAGTGGCTAACACCTGTAATCCCAGCATTTTGGGAGGTCAAGGCAGGCGGATCACAAGGTCAGGAGACTGAGACCATCCTGCCAACATGGTGAAACACCATCTCTACTAAAAATACAAAAATTAGCTGGGCGTGGTGGTGCGCCTGTAATCCCAGCTACTCGGGAGGCTGAGGCAGCAGAATTGCTTGAACCTGGGAGGTGGAGGCTGCAGTGAGCCAAGATCACGCCACTACACTCCAGCCTGGCAACAGAGCAAGACTCCATCTCAAAAAAAAAAAAAAGAAAAAAAAAGACTTTGGTTTCCATTTTGGTCTCTCTTTCTCTCTCATCACTTATACTAGAGGAAGCAAGCTGCCTTGTTGTGAGAAGGCCTTTTTGGTCTCTCTCTCTCTCTCTATCCCTTATACTAGAGGAAGCAAGCTGCCATGTTGTGAGAAGGCCTATGGAAAGACCCATGTGGCATTCAAGAAACTGAAACTCTCAATTCATTAACCTTCGAGGAACTGAAGCCTGCCAATGACCATGTGAGTGAGGTTAGAAGCGGATCCTTCAATGCCATTCAAGTAATTGAGATGACTGCAGCTCTGCCCAGTGGCTTAGTTGCAACTTCATGAGATACCATGAGCTAAAACCACCTAGCTATGTTGCTCCTGGATTGATCAACAGAAATTGTGAAATAATAATTTTATTTTATTTTTGAGACAAAGTTCTTGCTGCCCAGGCTGGAGTGCACTGGTGCGGTCTTATCTCACTGCAACCTCTGCCTCCCAGGTTCAAGCAATTCTCCTGCCTCAGCCTTCCAAGCAGCTGGGATTACAGGGGTCTGCCACCACGACCAGCTAATTTTTTTTGTATTTTTAGTAGAGACGGGTTTTCACTATGTTGGCCAGGTTAGTTTCAAACTCCTGACCTCAGGTGATCCACTGCCTCGGCCTCCTGAAGTGCTGGGATTACAGGTGTGAGCCACCGCGCCCAGCCTAATTATTGTTTTACGCTACTAAATTTGGTGGTAATTTGTTATGTATCAACAGTTGAATATAATGATGACCTATGGGCTTATGGGTGTTCTACACAATACTGTTTGTGATTAAGGAACTCATTTCTCAGCTAAAGAAATTTACCAATGAGCTCGTGCCCACAGTTTATTGGTCTTGCCATGCGTGACATCTCTCAGAAGCAGCAGGGCTGATGAAAGCAGCTTACTGAAGTTTCTGTTACAGTGCCAGTTGAGAGAGAACACTCTGAAAGGTTAGAGCTTTATCTTATAGGATGTAGGGAATTCTTGGAAACAGAGATTAAATAATATAGGGTACTCTTTCTTCCACAGCCAGAATACAGGGATCAAGGAGTGGAAGTGGGAGTGGCTCCTCCACGATTACCATTAACTACCAACCAGCAAAATTTTCTTTTCCTTTCCGCAACTTTGATTGCTGCTGGTTTAGAAGTTTTAGCTCTCAAAGGAGGAATGCTTTCATCAGAGGTCACAACAATGGCTCCACTGAATTGGAAGATGAGACTTCCATGCTATTGAAATAACGAACAAAAGAGGGATCATTGTTTTTGCCAGGGCAATTGCTCCCAATTACTAAGGATAAATTGAGTGGCTGCTACAGTAATGGAGATACGGCAGACTATGTTTAGAGCCCAAGACATTCTCTAAGGTGTTTCTGGGTACTATCAAATTCAGTAACAAAAGTTAAGGCAAAACCATAGCAACACATAAACAGACGCTAAGATTTAGACCCTTTGGAAGTGAAGTTCTGGATCAGCTCCATCAGAAAAGAATTCTGACTGGCTGCAGGGCCACCTGATGGCAAAGGAAACAGACTATACGCAGATATGACTACACAGGACTGTAATAATTATGTAATTTTCTTCCTTGCTTACTATGCATATATTGACATGTATTTACTTTCCCCCTCCTCTTCATTGTCCCCCTTTATTTTACACCAGGACTGTTATCTACAATTTAGTCTGTTAGAATATTTAGGTGAGATTACATAAAACAGACATCATCCAGGTATGGATATAGTGACTCCTGGAACTTTGGGCCCTCTTTTTTAGGAAGAGGATGGAAATGTCTGTAAAAAAGACAGTTGTATCTTGCTAAGCAAAAGCAGTAAGATACTATCGTTATCATAAGATAGAAACACAAATTGATGCTCAGTGACCAAAAGGATAGATTCTGTTGGCTATTTACTGTCTCTCAGCTTCAAGTGCACCTTTCAAAACTGGTTCATGTTTGAGTGGGCAAAGTATAATTTCCAGACTCCCTTGCCACTTGGTTTCTGGTTAGGTTCTGCAAAAAGAAAACCCTGAGTGGAGCTTTGAAAGAGAGAGGAAGAAAGGGAGAAAGGACTTTCCCTGCTTCCAGTTCTTGTCAGGATTGCTTCCATAGCAGCAGCAGCAGCAGCAGCAGCAAATTGTAGCACTGAGCTTCTTTTAGCACCATTTCGGCCCTGGCAACACCCTTGCTGTGCTCCCTTGACAGCAGAAATACTAGCCCCACTGTGCTCCCTCACCAACTGGGTCATGCCACCTAAACCACATGGGCACCTGCCAGGTTGCACTCTGATAACACTACTCTTACCTTTTATTTCCCCAGCCCTGAGGGCGTTAACTGCTTGCACTTACTAATCTTTGGTTATCTCAATGTCTTCTCATTCCTCTTTCAGCCTTCCAACAACTACATAACAGTTTCCCACGTAGGATCCCACCTTTGTTTGCAATAACAGATGTGGTTTCTGTTTCCTTCCTTCCTTCCTTCCTTCCTTCCTTCCTTCCTTCCTTCCTTCCTTCCTTCCTTCCTCCCTTCCTCCTCCTCCTTTTCTTTTCTTCCTTCCTTCCTTCCTTCCTTCCTTCCTTCCTTCCTTCCTTCCTTCTTTCCTTCCTCCCTTCCTCCCTTCCTCCTCCTCCTCCTCCTTTTTTCTTTCCTTCCTTCCTTCCTTCCTTCCTTCCTTCCTTCCTTCCTTCCTTCCTTCCTTCCTTCCTTCCTTCCTTCCTTCCTTCCTTCCTTCCTTCCTTCCCTTCCTTCCTTCCTTCTTTCTTTCCTTTGAGACGGAGTCTCGCTCTGTCGCCCAGGCTGGAGTGCAGTGGCCGGATCTCAGCTCACTGCAAGCTCCGCCTCCCGGGGTTCCCACCATTCTCCTGCCTCAGCCTCCGGAGTAGCTGGGACTATAGGCGCCCGCCACCGGGCCCGGCTAGTTTTTTGTATTTTTTTAGTAGAGACGGGGTTTCACTGTATTAGCCAGGATGGTCTCGATCTCCTGACCTCGTGATCCGCCCGTCTCGGCCTCCCAAAGTGCTGGGATTACAGGCTTGAGCCACCGCGCCTGGCCGGTTTCTGTTTTCTTAACTGAACCATGACTGATTCATGGGCATACAACCAGTGAAATATCAAAATCAGGATTTTGGTCATGACTGACTTTGGGGACCAATGAAACACAGCAGAAAACTCAAAATAAGCCCCATGAATGATTTGGTAGGGCAGATCTACCTATGCCTCAGAAATTGTTGCCCCAGTGGTTCCACTTCCTGAACTCCAATTTCTCTAAACGCTTACAGGCCAGTGTGTGTGCTTTGCATGTATTTGGCCACCAATGGCTTTAAGTCACTGAGCTTTACAAGGTGGTCCAGAAGTTTCTGTCCTCTTAGGGATATCCTGCACAGCTGTTGTATAGTGCGTGACCTTTGGATATACACGCAGTCCCTAACTTACAATGGTCTAACTTACAATTTTTCACTTTACAGTGGTGCAAAAGCAATATGTATTCAATGGAAAGCACACTTCAGATTTTGAATTTTTACCTTTTCCTCCAGCTAGTGATATATGGTCCAATATCTCTCATGATGCTGGGCAGCAGCAACAAGCCACAGCTCTGTCAGTTACACAATCACAAGGGCAAACAACCAACATACCATTCTGTTTTTCACTTTTTGTACGGTATTCAATAAATTATATGAGGCTATTCAACGCTATTGTAAAGTAGCTGATTTTGCCAAACTGTAAGCTGATGTAAGTGTTCTGAGTATGTTTAAGGTAGGCTAGGCCAAGCTATGATGTTCAGTAGGTTAGGTATATTAAATGCATTTTTGACTTATTTTCAACTTACGATGCGTTTATTGGGATGTAACCCCATCTAAGTTGAGGAGTAGCTGTATTAAATGGAAGGTAGCACATTGCTGCCAAGAGAAGACATTGGCTAGGGTCAGGATAGGAAAGAAAAAGGTAGAACTCCTGGTAAAAGAGAAAACAGTCATTTGAAATCTCCACCAGGTGATGGGATATCTACCCGGCCCTACCCAATTAACATCTACAAAGAACAAGTCTTTCCCTTTCACTACTGCTTTTAATGTTCATTTTAATCTGACTTTACTTGGAGTTTTTATTAACTTTGTAGTAAGGAGCCCGTGAGTGTTTTTCCCCCTCCCCTTCTCTCCTTTAGGAAATGCCTGTGAGCCCAGAGGAATCACTGAAAAAACACATCATGCACACCTACCGATCAGCTCCATCTCAGAGCTGCGGAAGCAGCACACATTAAAACCCAGACAAAAACCAAATGTCACACTAATTTTCTACTGTGAAGGAAAGACCAACCAAAAGAAACCACCAACCATCACCACCTCCATCAACACCACCACTACAAGAGTCTGATTATTTTAATGATCACCCAAACAATGTTTTCACAATTATTCTTCCTAAAAATACACTTTATGTTTTATACTAGCAGTAAAATTGCCTCCTTTCTTCTAGGTTCTAATCAATAAAGAACAGATACAAGGAGGGCCGGGCATGGTGGCTTCATGCCTGTAATCCCAGCACTTTGGGAGGCCGAGGCAGGTGGATCACTGAAGTAAGGAGTTCGAGACCGGCCTGGCCAACATTGTGAAAACCCGTCTCTACCAAAAATACAAAAATTAGCCGGGCATGGTAGTGCATGCCTGTAATCCCAGTTAGGAGGCTGAGGTAGGGGAATTGCTTGAACCCAGGAGGCAGAGGTTGCAGTGAGCCGAGATCATGCCACTGCACTCCAGCCTGGGTGATAGAGCGAGACTCCATTATGAAAAAAAAAAAGAAGAAGAACAGATACAAGGAACTAATAACTTCAAAAATAGAGGCTCTCTGGTAAAGCTAGATTGGGAAACAAGAGAGCTAGGACCTGAAGTCAAAGTAGAGCCACCTACTGCCTCCCCTTAAATTCAGGCTTAGCCCCAGTCAGTGGAGAAGAGTTTCAAGGCAGATCCTGAGTAAACTTGCCCTGCCACCGCCTAAAGGATCACAGGTCTCTCTAAAAAATTCCATGTACAAGTGTCTTTTCATGAAGGAGCATGGGGGAAAGGTGGGCGGGAGACCCAGCCTTCTTACTGTCCTTGCTGCAGGAAGTGCAGCAGTTGCAGGGGAGTGAAGGGGGCTGTCTCCTGATGGAAGTCAGGCTTTCACCAACCAGATTATGGACTCCTCTCCCTCCTTTGAAGAACAAGTAGCCCAAAAGCGATACTGGAAAAGTTCACTACAATTCTGCTTTCTCCTGTGGAGTGGGGCATAGGTCTCATCAATGTGGAAATGACTAAATGCCAAACATCTACTCCAAATGATTTTCTTGAAAGATTCCTTCTCAGTACCTATTACAGAGAGATGATGGTATAGAAGAAGATATAAAATTCAAAAATAGTTCATTGCAGCACTATTCACAATAGCAAAGACACGGAATCAACCTAAATGCCCATCAATGGCAGACTGGATAAAGAAAATGTGGTACATATATACCATGGAATACTATGCAGCCATAAAAAAGAACAAATCATGTTCTTTGCAGACCTGGAGGCCATTATTCTTAGCAAACTAATACAGGAAGAGAAAACCAAATACTGCATGTTCTCACTTATAAGTGAGAGCTAAATGATGAGAACACTGGGACACAAAGAGGGGAACAACACACACTGGGGCCTACTTGAAGGTGGAGGTTGGGAGGAGGGAGAGGATCAGAAAAAAAAACTATTGAGTAATACTAGGCTTAGTACCTGGGCAATGAAATAACCTGTGCAACAAATCCCTATGACCCGAGTTTACCTATAACAAACCTGCACATGTACCCTTGAACCTAAAAGTTTAAAAAATACAAGTAAAAAATAATAAAGACAAAGATCTATAATAATGTCTAGATCTGCACTGTTGAGTACAATAGCCACTAGATACATGTGGCTATTTAAATTACAATTAAATAAAATTAGAATTCATTCTCTCAGTTACATTAGCCACTTTTTTTTTTTTTTTTTTTTGAGACGGAGTCTCACTCTGTTGCCCAGGCTGGAGTGCAATGGTGTGATCTCAGCTCACTGCAACCTCCGCCTCCCGGGTTCAAGCCATTCTCCTGTCTCAGCCTCCCGAGTAACTGGGATTACAGGTGCCGCCACCATACCCAGCTAATTTTTTGTATTTTTAGTAGAGATGGGGTTTCACTATGTTGGCCAGGCTGGTCTCGAACCCCTGACCTCGTGATCCACCCGACTTGGCCTCCCAAATTGCTGGGATTATAGGCGTGAGCCACCGCGCCCGGCCTACACTAGCCACTTTTCAAGGCTCAAGAGCCACATATGGCCAGTGGGTTCCTTATTGGACAGTGAAGATACAGCACATTTCCATCACTGTAGAGATTCTACTGAACAGCATTGTATTTGTAGAAAAACAGGATATTGAATTAACAACTCCACTTTTCTCATCATAATTGAATGCAGTTCTCATCAAATATTATGGTCATAAACCTTCTAAAAAGAATTTTAACTGTAATCCCAGCACTTTGGGAGGCCGAGGCAGGCGGATCACGAGGTCAGGAGATCGAGACCATCCTGGCTAACACGGTGAAACCCCGTCTCTACTAAAAAATACAAAAAACTAGCTGGGCGAGGTGGCGGGCGCCTGTAGTCCCAGCTACTTGGGAGGCTGAGGCAGGAGAATGGCGTAAACCCAGGAGGCGGAGCTTGCAGTGAGCTGAGATCCGGCCACTGCACTCCAGCCTGGGCGACAGAGCGAGACTCCGTCTCAAAAAAAAGAATTTTAAAACACTATTATCCTTATACATTTTTAAGTTGACATAAATTTTTCATCATAAGTTTCAACAGCTATAGCAAATGATCTAATTTCCATGTTATAGTTCCATTTTTAAATAAAATCAGGCAGGGCACAGTGGCTCACGCCTGTAATCCTAGCATTCTGAGAGGCCAACGTGGGTGGCTTGAACACGGGAGTTGGAAACCAGCTTGGCGAACATTGTGAAACCCCGTCTCTACAAAAAAATACAAAAAGTTAGCTGGGCATGGTGGCATGTGCCTGCAGTCCCAGCTACTCAGGAGGCTGAGGTGGGAGAATCACCTGAGCCCCAGAAGTCAAGGCTACAGTGAGCCTTGAACTCATGCCATGCACTCACTCTGGGCAACAAAGCAAAATACTGTCTCAAAAAATTTGAAAAAATAAATAATGACACCACTCTCAAATGTATTTACTGGAGTGGCTGTTTGATGTCTATTATCTCAAATTAAAAAAAAAAAAAATTCCACTTCTCCCACAAAGGTATCGTTTTGTAAAATTTTAGTCACCTAGCTAATTTTTTACCCCACAGTTATATTAGTATATCTTTATGTATTAATCTGCATTATTTAAAATTTTTCAGTGAAGATTTTTTTTTTTTGAGATGGGAGTCTTGCTCTGTTGCCCAGGATGGAGTGGTGTGATCTCAGCTCACTGCAACCTCTGCCTCCTGGGTTCAAGCAATTCTCCTGCCTCAGCCTCCTGAGTAGCTGGGATTACAGGCACCAGCCACCATGCCCAGCTATTTTTTGCTTTTTTAGTAGAAACAGTAGAGACGGGGTTTTACCATGTTAGCCAGGCTGGTCTCAAACTCCTGACTTCAGGTGATCCACCCGCCTCAGCCTTCCAAAGTGCTGGGATTACAGGCATAAACCATCCTGCTTGGACTTGTTTTTTTTTTTTTTTTTTTCTTTTTTATTCCAAATCTTGCTGTGTCACCCAGGCTGGAGTGCAGTGGCATGATCTCGGCTCACTGCAATCTCTGCATCCCTGATTAAAGCAAATCTCCCTGCTTCAGTCTCCCGAGTAGCTGGGATTACAGGCACGTGTCACCATGCCTGGCTAATTTTTGTATTTTTAGTAGAGATGGGGTTTCACCATGTTGGCCAGGCTGGTCTCGAACTCCTGCCCTCAGGTGATCTCCCTGACTTGGCCTCCCAAAGTGCTGGGATTACAGGCTTGAGCCACCATGCCCAGTTGAAGATTCTTAAAAATTAAAGAATTTCTTCTGACAGTTACAATATTATACAATTAAGTATAACAAATATACATTTTGAAATATTAAACACTAAAAATAAAAATGTATTGAAAATATTTTGAGATTAATGCTTTTAAAAATTAGATTATATACCACGTATAAATATTGTTAATTGCTGGCATGACACAGAGTTCAATGGAAACATACAGCAAAAAGTTTATCAAGCCAAGTGTAGGACTTAAAAAGTATGTATTAAGGCCAGGCACGGTGGCTCACACCTGTAATCCCAACACTTTGGGAGGCAGAGGCAGGCAGATCACTAAGTCAAGAGATAGAGACTATCCTGGCCAACAAGGTGAAACCCTGTCTCTACTAAAAATACAAAAAAATTAGCTGGGCGTGGTTGTGTTCACCTGTAATCCCAGCTACTCGAGAGGCTGAGGCAGGAGAATCGCTTGAACCTGGGAGGCGGAGGTTGCAGTGAGCTGAGATCGCACCACTGCACTCCAGCCTGGCAACAGAGCAAGACTCCGTCTCAAAAAACAAAACAAAACAAAACAAAAAAACACCATCTATATATGTATTAATAATTGTGTAAACTATACAACAATATAAGATAGATCATAGAAGCTAGAGCACATTGCACATGGTAGGGATGAATAGAGAGCAATGAAGTAACAACTTTTACTAAGCAGTAAACTCCCAAAGTTTAGAAGAAAAAGATTTAAACATTCTAATAGCCTTTTGGTAATTAAAAAAAAATGGTTCGCCTAGTAATCAGAAAAAATTTTATTTAGAGATGTAATGTTTATCTATTGAAACACTGAATAAATATTCATATCAATGACACTTTCTCCTCCTTATTTAAAATCATACAAAATACACAAATAAGATGCAGGTTCATATCTTAGTTTGAGTGGGCTTTTCAGAGACTAATATTTCAAAATGCCCCTTTATGTGGTACCCTGGAGATTTTCTTATAACTCTGGGAAAATGCACTAAGACTGGTAAAAAAATTAACTTCTTATGTAAAAAGGAAGAATGGCAATTGTGAAAAAGATGCTAAAAAGAAACTTCAAAGACCTACCTTGACTTTAAGCAACTCAATTTTAGGAGAAAGTACATATTTAAGTAGCAAAATTTGGAAACCAATTCTCTAAAAACTACTGACATCTGCAAAACCTGAATCTCATGGAAAAGCTTTGTAAAACTCAAGTGGTAGGAATACCCCTGTTTGAAGGCCACTGGTTTAAAGAACATTCTTAAAAGACTGTTCTACACAGTGTCAAATCAACAGAACTACTTGCATTTGGTAGTTTAAAACAAACAAACATACTGAAATGGAATTTTAGATAAAGAACAGATGTAAGAATAGAAGTTTTTGGGAAAATAGAAATTCAAGTCACTTGTAGGACTTATCGCTGAGATTCAATAAGGACACATCCAAGCCAAGATTAATCATAAACTCACCATGTACACGGTTGAACTTAAATCTCTCACTCCCAGAGGCAAAATCTCTGCACTCCAGCCTACCTCCTTAACACTGCTGGCACACCTCATCAGGAGCACAGAAATCATTTCAGTCTGAAGACCCCCAAATTTATCACAATCCCTCGAACAAGTGTAGTATTACTGTAAAAAAGCTTTACTCTAAAATAGAAATATATCTCATAGCTCAACTATTACAGAAATGAATAACTTAGAAAACTTACCCACTGTGTGAAAACATAAACAGCAAGTAACACTATCATCATCATTAGAGCAAATTGAACCCAACTGTCCAAGGTCAGAGATATTACAGACAACGGTAAGAATAATGACTATGTACATGGAGCAACTTGTTTCATTTTACTGTTCTGTACAGACTAATTCAGGACTTTCTGAATGTAGTATAGAGCATCCTCTGGATCTACATCTTGGACTGTGTTTTAATCACCCTGAGAAAAGGTCCAAGATAGACCCAAGTTTTAATGAATTACACACTATATTGTAGTACAACACATTGAGCTGACATACCAAACTGGTTTCCTTTGAGTCACAACCTCAACTGCTACCAGGAACAGGAAAACATCTAAATGTGGAAGCATGTTGGGTGTAAGGTAACAGAGAATGATGAAAGCACATTCCATTCGAAAGACACTCAGTTATTTGTTAATACCACAAGCCAAACAAAAACATATCTGGGAATGAATCTGTGAAACCTACTAAAGTTAAAATTTTACTTGTTTGGCTTCCAAAACATATTCAACAGATTCAAATTCAATAAATATTTACGGCCGGGCTCGGTGGCTCACGCCTGTAATCCCAGCACTTTGGGAGGCCGAGGTGGGTGGATCACGAGGTCAAGAGATCGAGACCATCCTGAACAACATGGTGAAACTGTCTCTACTAAAAATACAAAAATTATCTGGGCATGGTGGTGCGTGCCTGTAGTCCCAGCTACTCAGGAGGCTGGGGCAGGAGAATCGTTTGAACCCAGAAGGCAGAGGTTGCAGTGAGCCGAGATCGCGCCACTGCATTCCAGCCTGGCGACAGAGTGAGACTCTGTCTCAAAATAAATAAAAAAATAAAATAAAAGATAAGTATGTACAAAGTGCCTGCTAGGTAGAAGGTATATATCATTAGAATGAGACAATGCCTATTAAATGCTATTGTTGCTGGGTGCGCCGGCTCACACCTATAATCCCACCACTTTGGGAGGCCAAGGCAGGCAGATCACGAGGTCAGGAGTTCAAAACCAGCCTGACCAACATGGTGAAACCCTGTCGCTACTAAAAATACAAAAATTAGCCGGGCATGGTGGTGTGCGCCTGTAGTCCTAGCTACTTAGGAGGCTGAGGCAGTAGAATCGCTTGAACCTGGGAGGCAGAGGTTGCAGTGAGCGGAGATCGCGCCACAGCACCCCAGCCTGGGCGACAGAGTGAGACTCTGTCTCAAAAAAAAAAAGGAAAAAATGTTATTGTTGTCACAGCAAGTACATTTGCATAAAGTTACCTCATTATACTTTAGATGTGATTTCAGCAAAGAGAGTAGAATTATACCCAAATTACAGATCAAATATATATCCCTGATTTAATTTATTACATAAAAAAGAAAAACGTATTTACTTCAGGTGTAATATTTTATTTCAATACTTCAATATTGGAATCAGCTATCACATATATCCACCAACTGATACTTCATTGTCCATCTCTCAGGAGATATTCAAAGTGAGATTAGTTTGATGAAGCATTCTCAGCAAACCAGAACACTGTACTTCATCTTCAAATTTAAGTCAGATCCTTTAATAAGTTACTTCCTAGTCATTATTTTATAGTATTTATGAAATAGTGCAATATATCAGTGAGGTATCATTTAAGAGGCAAATACTCTATAGATTTGGATTTGTCATCCCAATTCCTTGGCATTCAATAATGTAAGTATCTTTAGAGGCATCTTCTTCATCTTCTGATTTCCTCACAATAAATTTAGCCTGAAATCAAAAGAGGAGTATATAAGTAATACAAAGAGAGATGGAGGAAAGAGCCCACAACTCCAACTTACGTAGGCAAAGAGTTAATGTCAAGCCCATTTTATTGAAAAAACCTATAGAGATACAAAGATCAAATGATTCATGAGAAATTCAGTAGCCTAAAGATAACACATTTCATTGTACAACCAGGGTTCTTGTTCAGAGGTATGCATACCTGTGAGTTTTGTCCAAATAGGTATGCCTGGGCCCCTTCCGTACACTCTGCGTCAGAAAGCTCAGATGTGCAGCCTAGGTAAATATCAACTTTGAAACCTCAACTGGTAATTACAATGCATCTGTATTCCCTACACCCTAAAATTTTTCTAAAACATTTCTACTTTTATCTTCTCAAGTAACAAATTACCCTTTAATTTCTTTACATTTTTTCTTGCTAATTTACTTCCCTAATATATCATTCAAAAGATCCAGTTCAGAGAAGGTATGTGGGGAGGAGGGGCGGTGGTGGTGATTAACATCTTCCTTCATCTTTAATGTAAGGGGCTTAACATCACATTTTTCACTTGGTAACTAAAGTTGGCTTTGAAATATTTTATCTGTATCATTGTATTTTTTGTATGTTTGTTTTTTGCTTATGAGACAGAGTCTTGCTCTGTCACCTAGGCTGCAGCGCAGTGGCATGAACACGGCTCACTGCAGCCTCAACTTCCTGGGTTCAAAGGATCCTCCCGCCTCAGCCTCCAGTGTAGCTGGGACTACAGGCACACACCACCATGCCTGGCTAATTTTTAATTTTGTTGTAGAGACAGGGTCTCACTTTGTTGCCAGGCTGGTCTCAAATACCTAGGCTGAAGTAATCCACCTGCGTCAGCTTCCTAAAGTGCTGGGATTACAGGCATGAGCCATTGTGCCTGGCCTATATCACTGTATTTTGAAAACATCATTATTTTTAAAGCAAATATGATTCATTTTAACAAAACTAAATTCAGAATCAAAATAACTAGCCAGGTGCAGTGGTGCACACCTATAATCCCAGCTATTCTGAGGTGGAAGGATCACTTGAGCTCAGTTCAGGAGGCCAGCCTGGGCAACACAGGAAGATTCCCCACAACTCCCATCAACGTCTTAAAAAAAAAAAATCAAAACAATTAAATAGGTTAAGTTTGTGGCAAAAGGATTTCAAATATGCCTAAAATCTTAGGATTCTTGTAAGTACAATTTGGAAACCATCACTCTAGGGCCTTACTGAATGAACAGTAATGTTCAAAAATTCTTTAACTTTCGGCATTTTGTGGTAATGTACTGACACAGAGTGGACATTTGAAATTACTGTTGAATGAATAAGCGCTGAATTCTGAGCTAGATAACCAAATTATTTAATTAGTAATATACATGTATGCATTTATATATTTTTCTAATTACAAACATTATGTAAATATGAAATACAAGTAGCAGCTATGAAAATCATTTCTAGCCTATACATAAACCTACTTAAAACTACAAATATGTAGACCTGAAAGGAGCATAGCGGGCCTATCTAGCTTAAGTCTGATTTTACAGATAACTATTTGCTTGGAGACAAAGAAAGATAAGAAACTTGCCCCAAGTCACCCAGTTATACACAAAAAAGCTGAGCAAGATACGAGCTATACACAGGTTCATAGCACTTTCCGTTATGTATACATTTCAAATAACAACTAAGTGTCTACTACATGTAAAGTATTGTAAAAAGTAAAGAATATCATGAATAAAACTTGATCTCTGCTATTAAGGAGATCAATCTATAAGGAGAGACAGACAAGTAACAGTTATAAATACAGCATAAGTAGAATAAAAATAGAGTTCACACTCTTGACATCAAATACAATTTGCCTTTAATTCCCATTAGTCTTTCCTACAATTTAGCAAACACTTACCTGTGTTTCTTAATAACAATTAAAAGTATACATAATTAAGAATCAAACTGGGTGTAGCAGCTCGCAGCTGTAATCACAGCACTTTGGGAAGCTGAGGTGGAAGGATCACTTGAGCCCAGGAGTTCAGGACCAGCCTGGGCAACACAGGGAGATCCATCTCCAAAAAAAAAAAAAAGAAAAAAAAAAAAAAGTCAGGGTGTGGTGGTGCACACCTGCAGTCCTAGCTACTTGATAGGCTGAGATGAAAGGATCACTTGAGCCCAGGAGTTCAGGGCTGCAGTGACCTATGATACTGCCACTGCAATCCAGCCTGGGCAACGGAGCAAGACCCTGTCTCTCAAAAGAGAAAAAAGAGTCCGGGCGCAGTGGCTCACGCCTGTAATCCCTGCACTTAGGGAGGCTGAGGCAGGCAGATCGCTTGAGGCCAGGAGTTGGAGACCAGCCTAGCCAACATAGTGAAACCCTGTCTCTGCTAAAAAGTACAAAAATTAGCTGGACGTGGTGGCACATGCCTGTAATCCCAGTTACTCTGGAGGCTGAGGCATGAGAACCACTTGAACCTGGGAGGCAGAGGTTGCCGTGAGCCAAGATCGTGCCACTGCACTCCAACCTGGGCTAACAGAGCAAGACTCTATCTTAAGAAAAAAAAAAAAAAGAGAAAAGAAAAAGGATCATCATACAAATAGGAGCAGGGCAGCAACAGTGGTTTTGTGTTTGGGACACTTCTGTAATGACTAATTTTTAAAATTAGTATGTTACTTTTGTCATTTTAAAAAATGCTTAAGGCTAGGGCTGGGCATGCTGGCTCACACCTGTAATCCTAGTACTTTGGGAGATCAAGGTTGAACGATTGCTTGAGCCCAGGAGTTCAAGACCAGCCTGGGCAATGTGGCAAGACCCCATCTCTACAAGACATCGAAAAATTAGCCAGGTATGGTGGCATGCTCCTGTAGCACCAGCTACATGGGAGGCGGAGGTGGGAGGATCATTTGAGATCCCAGGAGATTTGTGCCACTGCAATCCAGTCTGGGGAACAGTGTGAGACTCTGTCTCAAAAATAATAATAAAAATGCTTAAGATTAGCACCCTCCCTCATAAAATTGTTATAAATTTTGTATTTCGTTATAAAATTATATTATGAAGAATAAGCAAAATGGGAAATATGCTACATGTTACTGAAAGAAGCAAGAAATGAAGCTGTATGCATTAACTGCAAAAAATACAAAGAGAAACAATTTCAGAGAAGAGGAAAACACCCAAATGTCAACAGTGGTTTTACCGGCAAGAGGAAATTATGAGAAGGCTTTTCCCCTCTGCTCTGTTTTCTATAAAGAAATTACATTAGTTTCATGATGAAATATACCTATTGTTTCTTTCAATTAACAATCCAGGCCAAAAAAAAAACAATCCAGGCCAAAAAAAAGCAATCCAGGCCAAGCATGGTGGCTCACACCTGTAATCCCAGCACTTTGGGAGGCCAAGGCAGGCAGATCGCCTGGAGCTATGAAGTTTGAGACCAGCCTGAGCAACATGGCGAAACCTTGGCTCTACAAAAAATACAAAAATTAGCTGGGTGTGGTGGCATGTGCCTGTAATCCCAGCTACTTGGAAGGCTGAGGCAGGAGAATCACTTGAGCCTGGGAAGCAGAGGTTGCAGTGAGCCGAGATCATGCCATTGCACTCCAGCCCGGGCAACAGAGTGAGACCCTATCTCAAAAAACAAAAAAAGAAAAAAGAAAAAGAAAAAAAAAAAGAATCCTCTAAGAAAGGTATGAATATGAGCTCATACAATGATAAATCCTTCTTCATTAAAAACTGTATGTCAACTCCACTAAATTTCAGAGGACGGTGAATATAAGAGTTTCCACAAATATTCTAGTCTACCAATAGAATCAAGAAAATAAAATGTCTAAAATTTTATAGAAATTTTTTATAGCCAACTATGAATCCCTTGTGATATGATATCATAGTTCACAACAAAACATCTTTACTTACTCTGTAAGGCAGTACCACAGTGATTATAACATGGGCTTTGAAGTACGCTTTCCCAGGTTTGCTCAAAGCTCAGCTCTGCCATTAAAAATCCATGTGGCCTTGAACAGTGTAATGAATCTCTCTGCCTCACTTTACTCATATTTATAATGGGAATAATAATAAATAGCCACCTAAAATAAATAGTTATGCTGAGGAAGACAGGTGAGATAAATTGCTAAATTAGCTCAGTGCCTGTCAAACAGGAAACAGGGATAGCAATTATGATTACTACTAAGTTTCCTATTTATTAAAATTTAACCCAAAATTGGCTACAATAAAAATCAAAATATCAATTTCCCTTTGTAATAGAATACTCACCTTTGCTATTTGTTCAGCAAAATGTATAGCGGTTTGTGTATGGAGTGTAACTGGTCCTGTTTTTATCCTGGAAACTCCATTGGCTAATGCCATGAAAACAATCAGCTATTTAAAAAAGAACAAAAATCTCACATATTTATTAATATTTAGAGTTATAATTCCACTGCTGCCCATAATAAAAATACTACTAGAAATAAAAATTGCTAAAAAATAATTTATATTTCTTTAGGTTTCCAGAAGTACTCAGAAGATGACAGAAAACCTATGTTACCCTAAGTCTGTGAGTGGTACAAAAAGGCTTGGTAGCAGCTCTCAACATAGAATTTTTAAAATTAATATTTACAAGTAAAATATAGAACATTAATATATATACTTAGACAAACTATCTCTGCAAGTTGGTACATATGATACTATGTTTATTCTATTCTCTAAAATTACATTTTAACAGCTGAATAGACAGACTAATACTGGGAGTTTATTGGGAGTTTAAAGTAGACCTGAGCAAGAAGCAAGAGATGAGAAATAACAGAAACTGTCTTAAGAAACAGGTCAAGAAATCTCGAGGAATATCTTTCTAAATGTGGACACTACTGATTTGGGATTAAGGGGACAACAGTATGGTAGAAAGGAAAATCTATAAAGATAAAAGACCATAAAAAAGATATTTGGAAATATTCAATATAACTTCTCACTGTGAGTGAACGTGCTGAGTTTGAGAGGTCTGCAACATGTCCTAGTGGAGGTGTTGGCAGGCATAAGGGATATTATGAGTAAGGAGTTAAGGAGAAAGGCCTGGGCTTCGGATATTAAATTGAAAGGTGTCAGCATAAAGACGGTACTTAAGTCATGAGACCGGACAAACTAAGAGAGGGAGCAACTACAGAAAAAGAAAACAAGCATAAGCCGAAGTCCAGGAGCTCATCAAAATTTAGAAGTTGGCCGGGCACAGTGACTCATGGCCCTTAATCTCAAAACTCTGGGAGGCTAAAGTGGGAGGATCACTTGGGTGCCAGAGTTTAAGATTAGCCTGGTCAACATACTGAGACCTCGTTTCTATAAAAATTAAAACAAAAAAAAGTTTTAAATTAGCTAGGCATGACAGCATGTGCCTATAGACCTAGCTACTTAGGAGGCTGAGGACAGGAAGATCACTTGAGACCAGGAATTTGAGAACAGTCTGGGCAACATAACAAGGCTCTGTCTTCACCAAAAACAAACAAACAAACAAACAAAAAAAAGGTGTTGAGAAGATGAAAACAACAATAAACTAGCAAAGGAAACTAGAATGTATGGCCAGTGAGGTAGGAAGATAACAACATTTCAGAAACCAAGGGAAGAAAATATTTTAAGAAGGAAGGAGGGATCAATTGTGCAAAACACTATAGATAGGCAAAGGTAAAGTAAAATGAGGGCTGAAATTTGAGGACTACAAATCCCAGAATATTTTTTTAAATTACTGAAGTAGGACTTGCTAATTAGTGTCTGAAAGTCAATTATTTAAATTGATATTCAATCTAATTACCACATATTCAAATCTAGCAGGTTAGAGGGTTTTTAACCTAAATGTGTCATTACCTGGTCTTGCAGATACTCGTCCACAGTACCACCATGTCTAAGATTTGCTAATAACATTTCAGCAGCTTCAATTCCAACTTTGTCTGCATTTACACCTAAAGGTAAGCACAACATTAAAAAAAAAAAAAAAAACTAAATTAATTACTAAGAGACAAAAATTTTGACATATCCCAGTTAGCACTGGTATACAATATTTAGGCCTCAAAAACCCACTCAGTGCACCTTTTAGAATAAGATCTTTAGTTATTTAATATTCTCAGTGTTTGGGATATGCAAACACTGAAAATATTTATACTTTTAAATGTACTAGTGGAGGAAAATATAGGCTGCGTTGGTCCTATTTAAAATGTAGTACTTTATAAAGCCAGTTTACAAATAAGTTATGACCCTATAAAGCTATGCCTCAATTTCAAAGTTTAAAACTTGCAGCCAGGCATGGTGGCTCATGCCTGTAATCCCAGGACTTTAGAAGCTAAGGTGGGAGGATCGCTTGAGGCCAGGAGTTCAAGGCTGGCCTGGGCAACGTAGCGAGATGCCATCTACCAAACAAACAAACAGACAAACTCCCCTCCCAAATCCCAGAAAAGCGTGCATGTTACAATTAGTCTACAGGTTAATTCCATCAGAATTAAGTAATTTGGCCCAGTGCAGTGGCTCATGCCTGTAATCCCAGTGCTTTGGGAAGCCGAGGTGGGTGGATCACTTTGAGGTCAGGAGTTTGAGACCAGCCTAGCCAAAATGGCAAAATCCCATCTCTACTAAAAATGCAAAATTTAGCCAGGTGTGGTGGTGCATGCCTGTAATCCCACTGCTTGGGAGGCTAAGGCAAGGGAATCACTTGAACTTGGGAGGTGGAGGTTGCAGTAAGCCGAGATTACGCCACTGCACTTCAGACTGGGTGACACAGCAAGACTCCATCTCAAACAAAAAAAGAATTAAAGAATTTTTTAAAAGTCAGGAAATTATACTTTATGTAAAAAAGAGCATATAACATTATCAGATCAAATATTTTAGAGTTTTATTTCCTCTAAGATTTGAATAGCTATTAGCTTATTTTAAATATAAGTCAGAATATTTACCCTCTTGCCCCACTTCCTATCTCTCCATACATATCCCAAATCTTTGGTACAACACTGAATACAAAATAAGTCTGTCAGAAGTAGTAGAATTCCACATTATTATTTTAAGGTATTTACTCTAAATGAAAAAATTCTTGGCTGCAAATGAAAACGTCTTATAAAAAATGAAAATGTGGTTAGTTTTGTTTCTATTTTATATTTGCAAATTTAGTGGATTATATACAACATTTTCCCCAAAGTGGAAATTGTAGAATTTTAACTCTATTTTTGTTTTTCTTGTTTTCTTTATCTTTTTTATTGTTTAGAGACTAGGTCTCACTACGTTGCCCAGACTGGTCTTGAACTCCTGAACTCAAGTGATCCTCCCGCTTCAGCCTCCCAAAGTGTTAGAATTCCAGGAATGCGCTGCCATGCCCAGCAACTCTATTTTTCTTTATGGTAGTCATATTAATAAATTACCTTCTTTATATTATCAATTGGTCAAGTATTTATGTGACTGAATGCAATAGTTTGAAACATGTGCTATAAATCTTGACTTAATAGCCACTGTCATTTCCTCTTCTAGAAGATGGAGATGATAATACCTATGTTGCAAAGTTGTTATAGAAATTAGAGATAGGGTGCAGCACACCAACATGGCACAAGTATACATATGTAACAAACCTGCACGTTATGCACATGTACCCTAGAACTTAAAGTATAATTAAAAAAAAAAAAAGAAATTAGAGATAATATTTATAAAGCATCTTTTACCCAGATTAGTACATAAAAAGCTATTAATAATAACACAGGTTGAGTAACCCTTTTCCAAAATGCTTGGGACTAGGTTTCAGATTTTGGATTTTTTTCTTTTTTTTTTTTTTTTGAGAGGGAGTCTCGCTCTGTCGCCCAGGCTGGAGTGCAATGGCGCAATCTCAGCTCACTGCAAGCTCCGCCTCCCGGGTTCACGTCATTCTCCTGCCTCAGCCTCCCGAGTAGCTGGGACTACAGGTGCCCGCCACCTCGCCTGGCTAGTTTTTTTTTTTTTTGTATTTTTAGTAGAGACGGGGTTTCACCGTGTTAGCCAGGATGGTCTCGATCTCCTGACCTCGTGATCCGCCCGTCTCAGCCTCCCAAAGTGCTGGGATTACAGGCTTGAGCCACCGTGCCGGGCCGCAAGATTTTGGATTTTTTAAAAATTTTAGAATATTTGGGCCAGGCGCGGTGGCTTATGCCTATAATCCCAACACTTTGGGAGGTAGAGGCGGGCAGATCACTTGAGACCAGGAATTCGAGACCAGCCTGGACAACATGCTGAAACCCCATCTCTAGTAAAAATACAAAAATTAGCCAGGCATGGTTGCATACGATTATAGTTTTAGCTACTTGGGAGTCTGAGGGATGAGAATCACTTGAACCTGGGAGGCGGAGGTTGTGGTGAGCCAAGATCATGCCACTGCACTCCAGCCTGGGTGACAAAGCAAGATTCCATCTCAAAAAAAACAAAAAACAAAAAAAAAAAATGGAGAGATGCCCTGAATTACCACATACACTGAGGGAAGGAAGGAAGGTGCTTGCTATAAGTGAGGCAATTTCTATACAAAGGAAATAGAGATTGATTAATCAGAGGCACAATTCATTTTAGCAGATTCTTTTACTCCCATAGTAAAGAATATAACTGTGAGACAAGAGTAATGAAAGATCACACAGATACTCAACAATGGAAAGACAAAACACATTCTGTCTATAATGCAATCACTTAAAGTTGGAAGGGATCCTTAAACATAGATCATGATCATAGTCCAGTATCATTTTTCAGATAAGGAAAGCCCAGAGTCACTATGCATGATAATGACAGGACACGGGACTAAAATTTAGGTCTTCTCACTCTCAGTTTAGTGCTCTCTATCATAACACACTGCCTCAGTCTAAAACAGTGAGATTTTCTCAAAGCAAAACCTCACCTTTTTAAAATAAAATTGAAGAATGTTATCATTAGAAGGATTTTGGAGATTCTCCAGGTTAATCTTCTTGCTCAACAAATAAGGAAACTAAGATCAAAATGGTTTTAGTAACTGAGACAATGATAAAGGCATCACTAGTTACAACTTCCTACCTCTAACACCTATGGTGGTATTGACAAGCAGCCAATGTTCCTTCTGGTAATAACCCTAAGAAATTAGGATTCAAGGTCTGGTAGTTGTGTTTTGTTTTTTGAGACAGGATCTTGCTCTGTCACCCAGGCTGGAGTGCCGTGGCGTGATCACGGCTTACTGCAACCTACACCTCCTGGGCTCAAGTGATCCTCCCGCCTCCTGCCTCAGCCTTTGGAGTAGCTGGGACTGCAAGCACATGCCACCATGCTCAGGTAATTTTTGTATTTTTTGTAGAGATAGGGTTTTGCCATGTTGCCCAGATTGGTCTTGAGTGCTCAGGCTCAAGTGATCTGCTCACCTTGGCCTCCCAAAGTGCTGGGATTATAGGCATGAGCTACCACACCCAGCTCCTAAATCCAGCAGTTTTCTAGTTAATTTAAATCAGAAACGAAATGGGATCTGGATAAAGGAGGTCATGATATTCTCTCTGAGATCCTTAATATACAGACAAGCTAGATTGAGAAGACCACCAGTTACTTTTGCATTTGCTAACAACATCTCATTTGACTGATGTCCATGACAGGAAACAAGGAAGGATACCAGGAGGAGTCAGTCAGTCTCAGCAGGCATGTTGCTCTCTCCTTTATTCTCTCCTAACACCCTAGGTCTAAAAATAAGTACTGTGAACTCTACAAGTGTTTTATCCAAAGACAACTTCAAAGTACAAGTTGTTTCATGTGACAAAGTGAGAAAAAAATGCTGACAGAATATTAGAAAATTCTTTTCAGGCCTGGTAAAAAAATTCCATGTATTACTGATAAAGTAATGATCCCTTCATGATCAGTCTCAATGCAGCACATCTAAAATTATCATCTACCCTGGCAAACTAACTCTACCCCCTATATTCCTATATTCACAAGAGGTAAATATATCCAGTTACCTAAGCCAGACATCTGGAAGATCAGTTTACACTGCCTTCCTCACTTCCCATATCCAACTGGCCACCAAATACTGTCCATTCATCTTTGCAAATACTCACCTCCCTAGCCCAGCATTCCTTGGCGCAGGTCCTTACCATTCTGACCTGAATTGTAATAAACTCTTATCTTCCCACCTCCAGTATGACTTTCTTCTACTTCTCTGAATTATCTTTCAAAAACTCTCATATCACATCCCTCCTTAAACGCTTTATATTTCAGGATTAAATGTAAACTCCTAGATATAACGTATAGCCTTTCAGAATCTGGCCTGTCGACCTTTCTGTTGTCATCTCTCTCCGTTCCCCTACCCAGGCCTAGTATCCACTTGCAGTTGCTCACTCAAACACAGAACACTTATTTTTTTGGTGACAGGGTCTCACTCTGTTACCCAGGCTGGAATGCAGTGGTGCAATCATAGCTCACTGCAGCCTTGAACTTCTTAGGATCAAGCAATCCTCCCGCTTCAGCCTCCTGAGCAGCTGGGACTATAGGTGTGAGCCACCATGTGGGGCTAATTAAAAAAAAAAAAAAAAAGTTTTTAAGAGATGGGATCTTGCCATGTTGGCCAGGCTGTTGTCAAACTCCTGGCTCAAGCAATCATCCTGCTTCAGCCTCCCGAGCAGCCTGGACTACAGCTGCATGCCACCTCACCAAGAATACTTTTGTGTGTCAAATTTCTTTGTCCTTCCTCCTTAGCTCTCACTTTTCTATCCAGCCAACTTCTATTTACCCACAGAACCCACTGGAGGACCATTAAATGCCAGAAGCCAGATTTGGGGTCAAACAGTCCCCAGAAGGATTCACTTTTCTTATCCTGTGTTCCTAGGGTACCCTGGGGATACCACTATCACAGAACTGGTCTGTTTCCTCTGCCAGAATAAGCCGGGAGGCAGGAATCATAGCTATCACTTCTGAATCCCTAGTACACAGTACCTGGTACATTTGGTAACCAGTGATACAAACAAACTCACACTTCTCCCAATGCCTGCTAAGTACTTATTGCTTGTAATATGTCTGCTCCTAGTCTCCGTTTTATATTTGTATTCTCTTTGCTTCTAAAGACTGTTGTAGATAGTGCATGGAGTGGCTCAATATCCACACTGATTCCTCACTGCACCTAATACGTAATTAGTATATGCCAAATACATATTTTAGATCACTGTTTCTCAAACTTCAGTATACATTAAAAGTACCTGGAAAGTTTGTTAAAATGGATTCCTTGGCCCCACTCCCACAGATTCTAATTCAATACGTCAGGTAGGCCCCAAAATCTGTATTTCTAACAAGCTCCCAGTTGATGCTGACAAGTTTGCCTGTCTGCCAACCACAATTTGAATAGCACAGTTTTAGACAGAATTCATTTATGTATGAGTTCAACTGGAAATGGTGATTTTGTTTATTCTCTTTATCAGATTTGATGTCCAACTAATTCTAGATTTACTAACTGAGCAAACTGAGGAATTCCTAATTTTTTTTTGCATATAGTACTAATAATGTGGCTAAACAGCATAGCTAGGGTAAACATTTTTATTTGTTTATTTATTTTGCAAAGACAAGGTCTCACTATATTGCCCAGGATAGTCTTGAACTTCTGGTCTCAGTGATCCTCCCACCTCAGTCTCCCAAGGTGCTAAGATTACAAGTGTGTACCACTGTGCCCAGCTTGGTAAGCATTTTTAAAGATGCTACAAAGTAGGAATAAAGCAATCAATGACAACACAAACAACTAGAAGTTCACCTAAAAGTTGCCTGGTTGGTAAAAGTTTAAATATTAACAAACACATGCATGTATGTATCTTCTCTCTCTAATATGCCAAACCTTAAACAAATTTCCCTTTCACAAAAACATTCAAAATTTTGAAATCATCAATGTAATAACTGACGCAGAGAAGAATCATCAATAGATGTTAAAACCACTGGATGAAAGCTGTTATGGGAGCAAGATAATCAGATGGCCTCAAAGTATTGTCTTGGATCACTAGTTAATTATAAAGGTAAAAGGAACATTCATAGCAGACAGATCTGTAGGACACACCTCCTTAACCAAGTGATCACACTCAACCTCACCAATAAAGGAGAAACTAACATCATGTGCCCCCTGCCATGATACAGTGGAATGTACACAAAATCACCTATGTAGTATTCTTAATAAAAATGTTTAATCTGAATATATCATGAGACAATCAGACAAATTTAAATTGTGAGAAACTGTGAGAAAGTGGCCTGGACTCTTAAAAATGTCAGCATCATGAAATGAGCAAAAAAAAAAAGGTAATGGGAGGATTCTATATTAAAAGAGGGACTAAAGAGACTTGAGAAACAAATGCTATGTGTTCAAAAAAAAAAAAAAAAAAAAAAAATCCCACATCGCTCTAAATAATATTTTGGAAACAATTCATTATGTATGAAGCTATCTGGTGTGTCAGAATAAAACAGACAAATTCTTCAGGTGTAAAAATGGTATTATAATTATGTACTTATTGTTCTTTGAATATATATGCTGCAGTATTCAGGGGTGAGACATGGCACCTGCAACTTACATTGAAATGGCTCAGAAATATACACAACAAACTAAATGTTCGTAACTAGTGAATCTAAGAGAAGGCGGTATGGATGACTAGTTGAACTAGTCATTCAATTTTTCCATAAGTTTGAAATTTTTCAAAGTATAAAGGTGGGAGAAAGACTGAAAGTCTGAAAGTGTAATTGACTCTAAAAGAGAATCAATTAACTACATCCTTTTAAACTTGTCATTCATCATTCTATAACATACCAATCCTGACAGATTAAAGAATTTTCCAGTAGCATTGGGAACTATGGACCCCCTTCATTTATCTTACCTCGTTTACCAAGCGATGATCCAGCAAACAAACAGCCAGTGGAGGTCTCAGCAATAATTCTATGCAAGAAAAAAAGTTATTACTACCTTTACTGTAAATATTCTAAATTTATGCAAATACAACACAGGAGAACAATAGCTATTAAATAGGCAGAACAAAATCTGGGCAGTAAATTGCAAAAGTAAAAATTCTTCATATAGGGTGGCATGATTAACATTGTCTATCTTAATCAGACCACTAGTATCCTTTACCACTTGACCAGAAGTCACACCAGATTCTAATTCACAGGTTAAGAAATGTCTACCATGCCCCCCAACAAGTTACCATGTCACTAGCACTAAGCAGTACCATTTCACAGGCACACAGTATTATAAAGTGTTTCAGAATTATCTTAAATAAAAAGGTCATTATGCAGAGACTTTGGTATTGTTCTATGGTTTTTAGATAGTATTATCATAAGTAGAGCAAGCATTTACTTTAAACCTTTTAATGGAAATTCTGAATGAGAGGATTTGAAACTTAATATTCAAAAATGGTACTTTTATACTTCAAAAACATCAGTTAAAGAATTTGTACCAATACTTAAATCTACAACTCCTAACTGAATTAATGTAATAGTTCTAGTCTGTTTTTGTTTTTTCTGAGATGGAGTCTCGCTTTGTCGCCAGGCTGGAGTGCAGGGGCGTGATCTCAGCTCACTGCAACCTCCGCCTCCCAGGTCTAAGGGATTCTCCTGCCTCAGCCTCCCAAGTAGCTGGGACTACAAGTGTGCACCACCACGCCCAGCTAATTTTTGTATTTTTAGTAGAGATGGGGTTTCACCATGTTGGCCAGGATGGTCTTGATATCTTGACCTTGTGATCTGCCCGCCTCAGCCTCCCAAAGTGCTGGGACTACAGGCGTAAGCCACGGTACCTGGCCTCTAGTCTGTTTTTAAAAAGCTCTTTGCTATATTTATTTGTGAATTGATTTCACATTTAAAGTATTTCATGCAACTGGAAATATTCTCATAGGACTAGCTTTAAAGTCTAACTTCTGATTAAACATTTAAGTTTAATGTAACAACGTAACAAAAGGCAAGTCATCCTCAGAAAAAATTCAGAATAATTGTCTTAATTTATCATACTGGTGTTTTAGGTAGGAATGTCCTTAAAAATACAAATTGAGGCCGGGCGCAGTGGCTCATGCCTGTAATCCCAGCACTTTGGGAGGCGGAGGCAGGCGGATCACGAGGTTAGGAGATCAAGACCATCCTGACTAACACGGTGAAACCCCATCTCTACCAAAAATACAAAAAATTAGCCAGGCGTGTTGGTGGGCGCCTGTAGTCCCAGCTACTTGGGAGGTTGAAGCAGAAGAATGGTGTGAACCCGGAGGGCAGAGCTAGAAGTGAGCCGAGATCGTGCCACTGCACTCCAGCCTGGGCGACAGAGCGAGACTCTGCCTCGAAAATAAATAAATACATACATACATACATACATACACACATACATACATACATAAATTGAAACTTCTTAAAACTATAAACTTAAGCAAGAAACCCTACAAATCTTTAATTTAATGAGAATTATTTTAGGGCTCTCAACTAATGTGTAGGAAAAAGTATTGTCTCACATTATTCCATTTCCATTGCCAAATGCTTGGTCTTTAGGTTCTTGAACAGGCTGGATGTTAACATACAAATCCCGGATCTCCTTTCTGATGCATCTAACTGCTGCCGCCGCCATATCTTTTGCTACCTATTTTAGCAAGACAGAAAAATACAATAAAACAATTACTGATTATTCGGAAAATTGTTTTCAAGACTTCAAAGACATATAAAATAATTGGTTGCCTTTACATGCATTATTTAATAACTTGATTTTCAAGAGAGCACTGAATTTTTAAAAACGCTTAAGCAAATTAACTTTATTTTTGTTAATTAATGTATCCATTAATATATATGTTTCATCTTTTGTTTTAGGTTCAGGAGGTACATGTGCAGGTTTGTTACATGGGTAAATTACATGTCACTGAGATCTGGTATGTTAATGATCCCATCACCTAGGTAGTGAACACAGTACCTGAAAGTGTTTCAACCCTCATTCCTCTTCCACCCTCCTCCCATTAGCAGTCCCCAGTGTTCCCATCTTTATGTCCATGTGTATTCAATGCGTAGCTTCCACTTATGAGAACATGTGGTATTTGGTTTTCTGTTCCTACATTAATTTGCTTAGGATAATGGCCTCCAGCTGCAGTCATATTGCCACAAAGGACATGATTTCTTTCTTTAAAAAAAGTTATCTCAATAATTTCAAAATTTAATTGACATAATACTTATCAAGACACACATACATTTTATTTCTGAGAACATCTAGACAACTTACTTTAAATGGCAAAACACCAGCAACGAAAGCTCTTCCATATATCTTAGTCACACAGCCACGGTCAATTAAATTTATAGGGTTCAACTGTTTAACTGGTGACATTCGAACAATCACTTCACCACCCCCTTTTGGGTAATATCCCCTATGAAAAGTATAACAAATGCCCACATAAACTGATTGCATGACAAAAACAAAGCTCAATATTACAATACAGTGACATGTCAATGATATCCAAACATGTAATCCATGGAGAGGTCTAAATATTTTAGGTTTGTATTTTGTAAAATTTTACACATTAAAAAACAAAATTTTGTCTGTACAATATGGTAGCCTTGAGATATGTGAAACTATTAAAATTAAATAAAATTTAAAAATCAACTCCCCAGCTGCATTAGCCACATTTTAAGTGCTCAATAGTCACATTTGGCTAGTGACTACCATATTGGACAGCACAGATATGGGACATTTCCCTAAATGCAGAAAGTTCTATTTGGCAGTGCTGTTGTAGAATATAAGCTCCTTGAGGGCTAGACTTACCTATATTGTTCCCGCTATTTTCCTGTGCCTAAAACAATGTCTGGCACATGGTAGGTACTCAAATAAATATATGATGAATATTTAAGTAGCAAAATACTTAAAAAGTTTTAATTCAGTTAATTGGTGTCATCTGTTCTACAGCAGATGGTGAGAAGACAGTACTCCTCCCCTCAAAGAGCTCAATATCTGGTAGGGAGATTGCTCCATACACTATCTACTAGAATACAAGTCAGGCTATAAGAAAGGTTACAACATAGGTACAAATATGAATTCTGATTGAGGCACAATCAGAGTTCATAAAGAATTATAAGTTTCACGTTGAAAAAAACATAGGATTTCTAACTTTTGGGAGAGCAGGGGAAGAATAACATGAACAAAGATACAAAAGTCCAAAGGCACAAAGCATATTTAAGGAACAACAAGCAAACATATTGTTAGAATATATAACATGTTAAAAGGAGGAGAGGGATGAAGAAGTTAGAAAAGTTAGGGCAAGACTTCAAAGCACTTAAATGTCATACCAAGAAATATGGCCTAGTGATTACGTGGCAGAAGGGAAGCCTTCAAGAGAAATAACCTGAATGCCTAATGTGTTTCTTAGGAAAACAATTCGGATCACATTGTGGAAGAGAATTCCTTTTATGACCCCTTAGTGTTTAGTCCAGTTGTCTACACACAGTGAACACTTCAGCTGTGCTGGGGCATGAAATAACACTAGATATGAGAGTACCTCAGTGTGAAAATTCCCTTGAAAATATTTTCCCTAGAAATAAATAACCATCATGTGTACCTGCTCTCAAGTCCCCATGCCCCTGCTGTTCATTATTTTTAAGCCACAAAGTACAATTACTTCTTACAAGAGATGCAATGTATTAAGTGGGTACCAGAAAGACAGTTCTCTAAGGGTCTAACTTTTCCACTATTTTTAGCATAAGTAATAGATCCTAACATTTAAGAAATAAGCAGCTTACCTTGTTTTAATGTCACAATTAAATCTGAAACCAAATTTTTCAACAATTGGCTTAAAGACCTGAAAAAAATCAGTTTTTATCATTAGATTAATCAGCAATACTCACTAATTTAACAAGCGTATTTATTAAACAAAAGTGCTTTGTTGGCTAGTAATTGGGTGCTATAGGTAAATGGTGTTATAAGAATATGTAGGCTGGTTCCATTTTTTCAAATGAGAAAAACTGATACGTAGCTAAATTTAAAAGTTTGACATTTATTTAATCAGAGCTGCGTAAGTCTATCTAATGAAAAAAAATGGAACTTAGGATACTTGATATCAGTGGTTATTCCACTCCAAAGGCCAATACTTCCTAACGCATCTCAATATAGTACATTTAAGAAATGAGGGGGTATTGGTGAAGAGCATTACATTCTGCCATCTCAATTTTTTATACAGTTGAAATCTCATTCCACAGACAATGCTTTATAAACATATGCATTTTCCTGACATCATGAAATTATTCCTAAACAAAATCTGAATGACTCCATGGCATCCTGGCCTAATTTACTTAACGGTTCTCCAATTTTTCATTATTAGGTAATGATCTATCTTATATAACGATAATTACAGTGTATAATGCTCTGTTCAAATACCTTTAACATTTATCTTTAGCTGCATTTTGCAATATTGAATTAGAGCAGTTTCCTTGAAGTCAAATTACTAGGTTATACATCCCATCGAACTGACTTTAAAAAGATTATACCATCTATTAGAATGGCAATATTTCACAGAAAGATGGTGTTTAAGCCTGATGTCTAAGGCAACTCTTTGAGATCTACTCTAGAAATTTACTTATTTCTCTGGGTTGTCTCTTATGTATCCAAGAGGTATGCACGTTTTAACCTTGTTTTGTGTTTTTTTTTTAAAGGCAGAAAAAGCTTAACAAATAAAAACCTAAGAATATCAAGTGCTAGGATGGATACAGAACAGCTGGAACCCTCTATTTGATATTTATTTTTATTTTAGAGATGGGGTCTCGCTATGTTACCCAGGCTAGACTCCAGCTTAAGCTCAAGAGATCCTCCCACCTCAGCCTATGAAGTATTAAATAGCTGGGACCATAGGCACACACCATTGTGCCCACTTCAGCTGGAACTCTTGTATAGTACTGGTAATAATGCAAAAAGTGGCCACTTTGGAAGCTAAAATAACCTGGCTATGTATTATAAAGTTAGACACTTGCTTATTGTAACAACCTTACCCAAGAGAAATGAAAATGTACAATCACACAAAAACTTACATATGAATGTTAACAGTAACTTAATTTATAATTGCCAAAATCTGGAAACACCCAAATGCCTTTCAACAGATGAATGGATACACAAACTGGTACATCCATATACGGAACACAAATCAAGTTTTCATTGCAGATATAAGCAACATGGATGAATCTCAAATGTATTATGGAGAGCAAAAAACCCAGACTCAAAGCCTACATACAGTGTTATTCCTTATATGACATTCTGAACAAAAGGCAAAACGATGACACAAAACAGATCAGCAGTTGCCAGGGGCTGAGACTCAGGACTGATTACAAAAACGTATAAGGGAATTTTTTAGAGTAATGGAACTATTCTACATTTTGATTGTGGTAGATGGTTCATAACTCTGAATCACGTCACTGTCAAAAATCACAGAACTGCATGTTAAAAAGGGTGGATTCAATTGAAAATTACACTTTAAAAAATCTGGAAGAAAAAAAAAGATTATACCACTTTTCTCTCCCACAGTTATATGAGCACGCCAGTATTTTTTAAATCATTTTTTAAATGTTTGATCCTAGAATGGAAGGGGCTTAATGGAAAAAAAAGTTTGAGTTTTCCTCCAAATCCTAATTCTTGTATTTATAAAATAACACATCACAATTGATAGAATTTATATCACACTCGAGGTGTTTTTTGTTGTTGTTGTTTTTGTTTTTGTTTTTGTTTTTTTTGAGACGGAGTCTCGCTCTGTCGCCCTGTCGCCCGGGCTGGAGTACAGTGGCCGGATCTCAGCTCACTGCAAGCTCCGCCTCCCGGGTTCACGCCATTCTCCCGCCTCAGCCTCCGGAGTAGCTGGGACTACAGGCGCCCGCCACCTCGCTCGGCTAGTTTTTTTGTATTTTTTAGTAGAGACGGGGTTTCACCGTGTTAGCCAGGATGGTCTTGATCTCCGGACCTCGTGATCCGCCCGTCTCGGCCTCCCAAAGTGCTGGGATTACAGGCTTGAGCCACCGCGCCCGGCCTGTTTTGTTTTTTTAAAGACAGCATCTTGCTTTATCACCCAGGATGAAGTGCCAACATAGCTCACTGCAAACTCGACCTCCCAGCCTCAAGTGATCCTCCCACCTCAGCCTCCTGAGTAGCTTGGACAGGTGTGCACCACCATGCCTGGCTAATTTTTCTGTGTGTGGTGTTTTTTGTTTTTTATTTATATATTTTTTTTGTAGAGCTGGGATTTCACCATGTTGCCCAGGCTGGTCTTGAACTCCTGAGCTCAAGGGATCTGCCTACCTCAGCTTCCCAGAGTGCTAGGATAACAGGTATGAGCCACCACACCGGGCCCTACACCTGAGTTTTTTAAAAACAATTCACTAAAATCACTATTCTAAGATATAACAACAAACTTAAAGTAAACATAATTCCCCACCCCCTACTGCAATAGAACTAGACATATTTGGGAGGCTGAGGTGGGAAGATCCTTTGAGCTCAGGAGTTTAAGACCAGCCTGGGCAACACAGTGAGACATCGACTTTACAAAAAATTTTTTAAAAATTGGCTGGGTGTATGCCTATAGTCCCAGCTACTTAGGAGGTCACAATAGGAGGACTGTTTGAGCTCAGGAGGTTGAGTCTGCAGTGAGCTGTGATCACGCAACCGTACTCCAGCCTTGGCGACAGCACTGTCTCAAAAACAAAAAGAAAGAAAGAAAAGACGCCATGAAGAGATAAACAAGAAAAAAGACACCATGAAGAGATAAACAAGAAACTCACACACACAAAAATACTCAAGATATATTTAAATAGAGAATGGAGACTCAGAAGCATGTATGAGATCTTAGTTTGTCAACAACAAAAGCCCTTACCATCACTGTATAATCAATCTGTGGTGCCATTTCAGCATTAGTTCCACCTCTCAAATGAAGTTCTGATGGAGAAGCAGCAAAGAGAACACACGGCATTGAGACCTGCATCAAGAGGCACACACTCCTAAGAAGAAGGCAGAAGGGGCTTATTTTCATTTTCTTTTCTGCATTTTCTTTTCAAACTCTTAAATAAGCTATATTATTGTTCATCACTACTAACTGAAGCACAGACAACTGTGAAGGCAGGTATATGCCACTGAGTTTCTAGTTAAAAAACATTTTAGTGTCTGAATAGTAAAATCCTGAATTTTAAAGAAAGACTGTATTTCACCATAGAAAAAATAGTGTGAAATGATAACCAAACTTGGGTCTGAATCTTCAACTAAACACATTAGCTGTGTGACCTTGGGTAAGTTCTGATACTTTTCTTTATATTACAAAAAAGTAAAAAAGAAAAAAAATTAAAAATAAAACCTTCTTCAAAAGTTTTACAAAAGAATTCTTGAAACTAGCAGTTTATGAAAATGCTTTCAAAATAGTCAAGGTCTGAATTGATTATATATGAGTTGTTACTATATAACAAGGTACTGTTCCAGGTATAAAGTTAAGATATAGTTCCTATCATTGTGGAGTTCATGATATGAAAGAATAGTATTTTACGCAGCCATAAAAGAGAATGAGTTCATGTCCTATGCAGGGACATGGATGAAGCTGGAAACCATCATTCTCAGTAAACTAACACAGGAACAGAAAGCCAAACGCTGCATGTTTTCACTCATAAGTGGGAGCTGAACAATGAGAACACATGGACGCAGGGAAGGGAAAATCACACACCAGGACTTGTTGCGGGGTGGGGGGCAAGGAGAGGGAGAGCACTAGGACAAATACCTAATGCATGCAGGGCTTAACACCTAGATGACTGGTTGATGGTACATGTGTACATATGTGATAAACCTGCACATTCAGGACATGTATCCAGAACTTAAAGCATAATAAATAAGATAAAAATAAAAGAATAATACTTTATAAAGAGTGACAGCTTGGCTGGGTGTGGTGGCTCATGCCTGTATCCCAGCACTTCGGGAGATGCAGGTGGGATGATCACTTGAGCCCAGGAGTTCAAAACCAGTCTGGGCAACATAGTGAGAATCTGTCTCTACAGAAAATTAAAAAATTAACCAGGCATTGTGGTGCACACCTGTAGTCTCAGCACTTTGGGAGGATCGCCTGAGCCCAAGAGGTCAAGGCTACAGTGAGCCATGATCATGCCATTGCACTCCAGCCTGGGAGACAAAATAAAAAGACTGACAGCTAAATATTTCACATGGAAAAGTTTTAGTGAAGTAATCCTTGCTTTACTTGCCTGTTTGGTCCTTATAGTCAAATAATGTGAGAAATCACAAGAAATAGTTATGCAACATGATGAGTTTTATAAAGTGAAACATTTGGTCATTAGCTTTTCTTTGAGACAGGGTTTCCTTCCATTACCCAGGCTGGAGTGCAGTGGCACAATTTTGGCTCACTGCACCTTCCACCTCCGAGGCTCAAGCCTCAGCTTCCCGAGTAGATGGGACTACTGGCATGTACCACCATGCCCAGCTAATTTATATATATATATTTATATATATATATGTGTGTGTGTGTATATATATGTGTGTATATATGTGTATATATATGTGTATATACGTGTGTTTGTGTGTGTGTGTGTGTATATATATATATATATATATATTTTTTTTTTTTTTTTTTTTTTTTGTAGAGACGGGGTTTTGCCATGTTGCCCACGCTGGTCTCAAATTCATGAGCTCAAGTGATCCACCCACCTTGGCCTCCCAAAGTGCTGGGACTATAGGCATGAGCCACCCCACCTGGCCTGGTTGTTTCTAAATGAGCCATTATCTCCCTTATCCAAAGTTAAGTGAAAGCAATCATATTCATAAGTAGTTTGAAAGGGAATTCAACATAGGCTCCTACCTACTAAAAGACAGATCTTTATTAAACTTACTTACACAATGATGCTTAAGTATTCAACTGGGACGTCGCTATCAGTAATAATGAATTTCATTAATTCAATAAATATTTATTGGACAGGTGTGGTGGCTCACATCTGTAATCCCCAAACTTTGGGAAGCCAATGTGTGTGGATTGCTTGAGCCCAGGAATTCAAGACCAGCTGAAAAACATGGTGAAACCTTGTCTCTTCAAACAATACAAAAATTAGCTGGGCGTGGTGGTGTGTGCCTATGGTCCCAGCTACTCAGGAGGCTGAGGTGGGAGGACCTGTTGGGCCCAGGAGTTACAGCTTACAGTGAGCAGTGACTGCACCACTGCACCCCAGCCTGGGCAAGAGGGATACCTTGTCTCAAAAAAATAAAACATAAAAGTAGGGAAACAAGCTCATAGACGTTAAGCAACTTGCCCAGAAAGTGGCAAAACCTGGACTTAAATCCAGGTTACTTAAATGGAATGTTAAGTGATACATACCCTGCTGTCTTGGTATCTGCTGTGTGGATTCCACCTTTGATCTTCTCTGGTGTAAAGGTTATTTCTGTTGAGCCAATTTCTGCCCCCTCCAGTCGCCCATCACACAAATCTCGAATCATCTCCAGTCCAGATAAATGTTGAGGCCTTCAGGTCATAATACTGCATCAAAACGTGTGCATTCAGACTGCCTATATCCCCACATTTTATGACAAATTTATAAAACTGAAATGGCAAGAAAACAGCAAGGTCTAACCACAGTAAGTGCCACATCTTCAGTGTCAGCTTCCTTTTGGGTTTTTACGCACCTAGACTACCTGCTAGTAGGTATCATTTTAACACTTCCTTAAAAACCAGTTATTTCTAACGATAAATACATACCCTGATATATTGTTGCAAATTAAAAGTGTGCAAAAGAAGAAAACTAATAGTTATTTCAGCGCCACCAGTCTCGCTTGCACTTGACTGAATAATCTATGGTGCCTGTATGGGCTGAACTATGTCCCCCCTAAATTCATATGCTGAGACTCTAACCCTCCACATGTCAGAATATGACTATATTTGGAGATAGAGCCTTTAAAGAGATAATTAAGTTAAAATAAGGCCATCATACAATCTTACTGGTGACCTTATTTAAAAAAAAAAGAAAAGAAAAACTAGGACATACAGAGACGCTAGGGGTAAGGTGCACAGAGGAACCACCATGTGAAGAGGCAAAAACACAGGCCTGGAGCAGATCCTTTTCTCATGGCTCTCAGAGGAAACCAACCTTGTCAGGACCTTGATCTTGGATTTCCAGCCTCCAGAACTGTGTGGAAATAAATTTCTGTTGTTTAGGCCCCACTCCGTGTGTGGCATTTTGTTATGGCAGCCCTAGCAAACTAATGCAACACCTACAGCCTAATGAATTGGATTCCCCTGTTGGTGAACTGGAGGGCTGCAAACAACTATGACAAAGGCAATTAACATTAACATATATCAGTAATTGCCTTTCGGTAATTTCAAAACTGTAGACAAAAGACTGAGCTCGCCGATTTATTAAAATGTAATAAATACAGAATACATACAAAGCAATCAGTGCGGCTTCAAACCTGGGTCCTCTTCTAACAGGTGCGTGTACCTGAAACTCAACTAGTGGCATGCCCAGCTACCCGGACAGAAGAAATAAGGTCAAGTGTCAAGGTGTTTCCCTCTCCACAACAGATAATTCTGGTCGTAACAGCTCTCTGGAGGTATGAACGAAAGCTGGAATAACACATCTCAGGATCCTTTACTGTTTTATGATTCCAAAACTGGCAGCAGCACAGAATGCACTGGTTAAAAAAACAGGGTTTCCTCTGGCCTCACAAGTATTTCTGCCCTATCTATCTTGCCCGCTCATATGTGCTATTCGGATCATTGGAATGCCTGGTGAGGTGGGAAAACATTTTAAAAGCTAGCTCTTTAGCGAATGAGACTATTTTAGCCAAACAGAGAAAACTCGAAACGATTTATAAACTCACCCCTCGAGGCTTTCAAGATTTTACAACCCAGGCCACCGCCCAGGCAGAGCGTCCCCGCCCTGGATCCCCCATACCTGCGTCCGGGACCTTCTGGGTTCCACCACTCGGACTCCCGATGCCCCAGCCCATCAGCCCGACCCCCCCAATCCCCCAACTTCACAGCCCAACTCCCCCTCCAGCCAGATTTACCTTAGGCCTGGCGTGCTCCGGCCGGCTCGGATCTTCTGCACCCGCAAGGGGAGGCCCAGGAGACAGCTCAAGGCCGTAGAGACTCTCAGGATCTGGCCGCCCTACAAAGGGTGGGGTACAGGGAGAAGAGACATAAGCACACCGGTGGAGAGAGCTGCCCTCCTTAGTCTGGCTGCAGCCCCGGCCGCTTCGCTCTGCACTTACCCCTTCCATGATGCTGCCATCGACCTCTACCCGCGGCCCCGCCATGGGGGGCACCCTGGGGCCCAGCCCGCAGCGACAAAGCCTCCGCCGGAGCGGGAGAAAGAGACGTTGGCTCCCGCCCAGTAGTTCAGAAACCTCGGTTCACGCCTGGTGCTGCAGGATCCTGGCGAAAAAGCGGAAGAAGCGGCGCCTCTCGGTACACCGGAGTCAGCAGAAACGAACCCCCGGCTTCGCCCAGGTCCGCAGTCGGTGCGCATGCGCAAAGCTCGGCTTAAAGGCGCCGCGCTGGGAACACCGCGGTCAGGGCGAGGAAGCTGCCGGAGAGGTGAGGTGACTGTCGCGGAGGTGGCCAGGAGCCCTGAAAGACTTGTGCCTTGGACACAGCAAAATCTGCAGGTTGCAGAAAGTCTCAACTGTAAGATAATTCCGCCAGTTATCCAGCAGGCTTGTGCTTTATCTCTGTTTTGTGGGTAAATATGTGTTTATATCTATTTTCTCGAGGATCCTGGCATACCCCGAGATGCCGACTTTTAGAGCTGAAGATGCAAGAAAGATCGGGACCCTGCGATGCACCGACCACCTTCTCTCTGGTTGGCTTTGCCTTCACTGTACCTGCCTCTCGAAGTGTGTGCGCCCTGTTCCACTGATAGTCTTAACCTTTCGTTCCTCGCTGAGTGCGTGTTTGTGTATGCGGAGTGTGTTATCTTTGTTTCTAGGGTGACACACCATTTATTTGAGGGGCAGGCAAGGCAGAATCACTAGTTTAATACTCTGAAAAGCCAAAGTTATGCCATTTTGCTTGAGAGTGAGTGTGAGCTCTTGACTCCGAGGAACAGTGCAGCTGACAATTCACCTCAGGCGAGGGCAGAAGCAACAGCCAGCTTCTTGGTTCTGCCTGTGGCTCAGTTCCTACATAATTGAGTACCAAATAACATGTAAACTTCTAGGGAAGCAAAAAAGAGTAAGTCAGCGTCTACCCCCGAAGTTATTGGAGGTATAATGGAGAGACTGAGACGTAATCAATTACAATGTCTTCCTCAATAATAATAATTAACATGTACTGTATCTATTTACAGTTTATTATGGGGACAATTACAATATATTAATAATATTCTCTAACAATAACACGCAACATTTATTGAGCACTTAGGTGTTGTGCACTGCATGCATTCACAACATGATAAAGTACTTACTGTTTTTACTGTTTTACAGCTTCGTATGTTAAACCATTTGCTAAAAGGTCACACAATTTTAACTAGAAGACTAAGATGTGAACCTGGGTGGTCTGATGTGAACACCAACGCTCTGCTGCTTTGCGACAGAGAATGTTTTAGGGAACACACAGACTATGTACTTAACCAAATCTGGAATTTGCCATAAGGTTTTAATCAGAGAAGTAATAATATTTGCATTTTAGAATGAAGGCTTTGGCAGTATGAGGAGGGTAAATAAGAGGCTTAAGAGCCTGAAGGGAGAAATGCCAATGATGCAATTATCCAGCAAGAGATAATGAGAAGTTGAAGTAAGGCAATGATGGTAGGGATGGAATATAAAAAAGCTGTACCCCATCTGACATCTTTATTGGGGAAACCCACCCCCAATATTTCACCGTAGGTTCTTTCTATTTTCCATAAGTGTCGGCCAACTGAGAAATAAAGAGAGACAGTATAAAGAGATGAATTTTATAGCTGGGCCGCTGAGGGTGACATCACATATTGGTAGGACCGTGATGCCCGCCTGATTCTCAGACCAGAAAGTTTTTATTAAGGGTTTCAAAAGGGGAGAGAGTGTAGGAACAGGGAGTAGGCACAAAGATCACATGCTTCAAAAGGCAAAAAGCAGAACTACTAGTAAGGGCCTAACAAAGATCACATACTTCTGAGGGAACAGGACAAAGGGCAAAAGCCCAGAACTACTGATAAGGGTCCAACAAAGATCACAAGGCAAAGGGCAAAAGCAGAACTGCTGATAAGGGTCTATGTTCAGTGGTGCATGTATTGTCTTGATAAACATCTTAAATAACAGAAAACAGGGTTCAAGAGCAGAGAACTGGTCTGACCACAAATTTACCAGGGCAGAGTTTTTCCCCAACCTAGTAAGCCTGAAGGTACTGCAGGAGACCAGGACATATCACAGTCCTTATCTCAACTGCATGGGACAGACATTCCCAGAGCGGCCATTTATAGACCTCCCCCCAGGAATGCATTCCTTTCCCAGGGTACTGATATTAATATTCCTTGCTAGGAAAAGAATTTAGCAATATCTCTCCTACTTGCATATCCATTTATGGCTCTCTGCAAGAAGAAAAATATGGTTCTTTTTGCCTGACCCCGCAGGCAGGCAGACCTTACGGTTGTCTTCCCTTGTTCCCTAAAAATTGCTGTTATTCTGTTCTTTTTCAAGGTGCACTGATTTCATATTGTTCAAACACACACGTTTTCCAATCAATTTTTACAGTTAACACAATTATCACAGTGGTCCTGAGGTGATGTACATCCTTAGCTTATGAAGATAACAGGATTAAGAGATTAAAGTAAAGACAGGCATAAGAAATTATAAAAGTACTATTTGGGAACTTATAAAGGTCCATGAAATCTTCACAATTTTTGTTCCTCTGCCATGGCTTCAGCCGGTCCCTCTTTTCAGGGTCCCTGACTTCCCACAACACATCTTTGATTCCTATTACAGAAACTTAAACTTCCCAGAAGAAGCCTTGCCTTTTTATTTCTAATTTTGGCTATGAATTCCTTGCTATGACCCATTTGCCCCATTCTAACTACTTCCAGTGGTAGGGGGAAAAGAACAAGACAGTAATATAATGTAGAGATGAGCTCACTGTGGTAATAATAAGCACTTGTGTAGTGCCTTCATATACATGATCTGTCTTAATGTTCATAACAAAACTGTGAGGTTGGTGTTCTTATGTCTCTTTGGTTAACGAAGAACTGAGGCCTAGGGAATTGGAAGTGACATGCCAAGATGACAGAACAATAAAGTGGCAGAGTTGGGTTAAATCTGGGTTATTTTAATGACAAATGACAGACCAATAACTGATTCCTCAATAAAACAATGGAAGTCAGAAAGAGTAGAATTGTATATTCAGAATGCTGACAGAAAATAACCATCAACCTAGAATTGGGTACTCAGCAAAATCATCTTTCAAGAATTAAAGTATAGAAATAAAATAATTTCCAGATACATGGAAAATGTATTTAACATCTATCTACACTTTCTAAAGGAAGTTCTAAAGGATGTACTTCAGAAAGAAAAATTACTTCAGAAGGAGAGTCTAAGAAGAAGTGATGGGCAAAGAAAATGTAAACACATAGTTGAATCTAAGCAAACATCACATGAAATAACACCAGACAACATGTATGTAAGATGAGAGGTGGATGACAAAGTTAAAGAATTCTAAGATCTCTCTTTGCAGTTAGGATATCAATTAATAGAGTTGACATAATTCAAGACTTTAATATAAGTACTCAAGGTAAAGTTTCAAGGATAACCGTGTAAGTGTATAACTTCTAATCCAGCCAAAGGAAAAAATGGACTAACAGGAAAATACAGATTAAATGAACAAAAACCTAATACCATAATGAGCATTAAAAAAAAAAAAATTAAAAGAAAGCACTAAAGTAACAAAATATAAATAAATTCATATATATCAATAGTAGCAATGAAAGTAAATACACTTTCTGATGAAAAGCCAGAGATTGTTGGATCACACATACCCACAAATTTAAAAAATGAAAAAGCCAGAGATTGGTTGAAAAAAAGTGCCATTTACAAGAGATGCACCAAAAATATTAAGAATGGTGAGGGGTTGCAAATAAAAAGATGGAAAAGATACGCCATATAAATGCCAACAAAAAGAAAGGTGGTATACCTATATTAGTGGTATACCTATATTTTGTATTAAATTAGACTTTAATACAAAAAGCATTATCATTGACCAAAAACAGTCACTACAAAATAATAAAAATTGTGTTCCCCAGGAAAATAGTTATTCAAACATTTGTGTGTAATAAATAGCTTCAAAGTATGTAAATCAGAAATTGAAGAAACTGGTAAATCCACTACCATATTGTGAAATTTTAGCGCAATTATTTATAGATCAAGCAAATGAAAATTTAGGAAAGACAAGACAACTAATAAACAAAACAACTAATAAACTTGATCTAAGGGCAATTATATACATACAAAATTGGTCATTTACATATATACATATATAATTATATATAAAACCTTCAATTATTATGTATTACATGTTTTCCTCCAGAACTCATGAAATTTTTATAAAGAATGACAAGGTTAAGTGGGCCTGTAATCCTAGCACTTTGGGAGGCCAAGACAGGAGAATCACTTGAGCCCAGGAGTTCAAGACCAGCCTGAGCAACATAGTGAGACCCTGTCTCTACAAAAATCACAAAAAACTTAGCCAGGTGTGATGGCATGCACCTGTGGTTGCAGCTGCTTGGGAGGCTGAGGTGGGAGGATCACAAGCCCAGGAGGTTGAGGTTGAGGCTGCAGTGAACCATGACCATGACACTGCAGTACAGCCTGGGTGACAGAGTGACACCCTGTCTCAAAAAAAAAAAAAAAAAAAAAAAAAAAGGTATAAAGCAAGTTTAAAAAAAAAAAATCCAAAGATTTTGTATCATACAGTTTATTCCCTGACCAAAATGGCAATTATGTTAGAAATTAATTCTAAAAAAGACAACTAAAACAACAACTAAAAAAAGTATAACACTTCTATATAATATGCAGATAAAAGAATAAATAATAGAAAATTATAAAAATACTTGAGTGAAAGTTCTATGAATCAAAATCTATGAATGTAATGAAACTAGTATGTAATTAACAGAAGTTTATGTCACTAAATATTACTATTAGAAAAAGAGAAAGGGCCAAGTACAGTGGCTCATGCCCGTAATCCTAGCACTTTGGGAGGCTGAGGTGGGCAGATCACTTGAGGTCAGGAGTTTGAGACCAGCCTGGCCAATGTGGGAAAACCCCGTGTCTACTAAAAATACAAAAATTAGCTGGGTGTGGTGGTGCACACCTGTAGTCCCAGCTACTCGGGAGGCTGAGGTGGGAGGATTGCTTGAATCTGGGCGGTGGAGGTTGCAGTGAGCCAAGGTTGTACCAGTGCACTCCAGCCTGGGCAAAAAAGCAAGGCTCCATCGCAAAAAAAAAAAAAAAAAAAAAAAAAAAAAAAAAAAAAACCAGAAACAAAAACAAAAAAAAAGGAAAAGAGAAAGGCTGAAAATTAATGAGTAAAATGACTTTTAAGAAGTTAAAAGAATTGGAGCCGGGTGCAGTGGCTCATGCCTGTAATCCCAGCACTTTGGGAGGCCAAGGCAGGCAGATCACGAGGTCATGAGTTTAAGACCAGCCTGGCCAATATGGTGAAACCCCATCTCTACTAAAAATAAAAAAATTAGCCAGGTGTGGTGGCAGGTGCCTGTAATCCCAGCTACTCAGGAGGCTGAGGCAGGAGAATCGCTTGAACCCGGGAGGCAGAGGTTGTGATGAGTCGAGACCACACCACTGTACTCCAGCCTGGGCAACAGAGTGAGATTCCGTCTCAAAAAAAAAAAAAAAAAAAAAGTAAAAAAAATTGGAAAATAAATCCAAAGAAAGATGAGATATTAAATATTAAAGCAGAAATTTAAAAATTACAAAACAAAGTTGACTATTTTAAAAACTGATAAAATGACAAGACTGATCAAGAAAAAAAGGTGCAAATAAACAATATTAGAAAACAGAGCACGTAAGTATAGACGCAACAGAGATTTGTTTTAAAGCAGGGGAATACTCTGTACAACCTTCTGCCAATGAACTTGAAAATTTAGATGACATATACAAATTTATTGAAAAATACCACTTAGCAAAACTGACTCTAGAAGAAATAAACCCATTTTCTTCAACAAATAGATTGCATGGAAAAAAAAAAAAAAGATGGTAGTAATCTGGATCTTGGTTGAAACAAACTGTAAAAACTTAAAGACTTTATGACATAAATGAGACAATTAAAAACGTGATTAAAAGAACTGGGGCCCGGCGCGGTGGCTCAAGCCTGTAATCCCAGCACTTTGGGAGGCCGAGACGGGCGGATCACGAGGTCAGGAGATCGAGACCATCCTGGCTAACACGGTGAAACCCCGTCTCTACTAAAAAATACAAAAAACTAGCCGGGCGAGGTGGCGGGCACCTGTGGTCCCAGCTGCTCGGGAGGCTGAGGCAGGAGAATGGCGTAAACCCGGGAGGCGGAGCTTGCAGTGAGCTGAGATCTGGCCACTGCACTCCAGCCCGGGCGACAGAGCGAAACTCCTTTTCAAAAAAAAAAAAAAAGAACTAGAAGGAGAAGTATAATAATATTAATAGAAAGCCCTATTTGTACTATCACCATTAAATGTAACTGAACTAATAGTTAAGAGGAGAGTGAGGCAGGAAGGTGGTCCAGAGGGTGTTACTGGCCGAATGTACCAAATTTTCTAGGAGCAGATCATTCTGAATTCATATAAACTCTCCCAGGTAAAAAGAAAAAGACATAGACCTCCCCAGTTCATTTTATAAGGCTAGTATGATCTTGATGCTAAAACCAAAGACAACTTGGGGAAGAAAAATTATAGGTCAACTTTATTTATAATTTAGATGCACCAGTCTCAGTCAAAATATTTACAACCAAATTCAACAATGTTTGTAAAATACAACACATTATAACTAAGTTGGGATTGAAGATCAATTTAAAATTGGAAAAATATGGTAATGTATCAAAAACCTAAGATCACACCAATAGATGCAGAAAAATCCATTTATGATGAAACAAAATCAAGCAAACCTAGGGATAAAACTACCTTAGTGTTACTAATGGTATATTAGTCCATTTTCACACTGCTATAAAGAACTACCTGAAACTGGGTAATTTATAAAGAAAAGAGATTTAATTGACTTACAGTTCTGCATGACTGGGGAGGCCTCAGAAAACTTATAATCATAGCACAAGGCAAAGGAGAAGCAAGGCATGTACTTACATGGTGGCAGGAGAGAGAGAGAGGAGGTGGGGGCAAGGTAGGTGGATTGCCACACACTTTTAAACAACCAGATCTCGTGAGAACACACTATCACAAGAACAGCAAGGGATTTCCCGATGATCCAATCACCTCCTACCTGGTCCCTCCCCTGACACTTGGGGATTACAACTTGACATGAGATTTGGGTGGGGACATAGAGCCAAACCATAACAAATGCCACCTAAAAAATTCAACAGCAAACTTCATTTCTTTTTTCAGCCCTACTGGGAGTCAAGCAAACATCATGTTTAGTAGTAAAATATTAGGCTCCTTCCTTTTAAGATTATTAACAAGATAAGAATGCCCACTATTATGGCTTTTTTTTTTTTTTTTTTTTTTTTTTGAGACGGAGTCTCGCTCTGTCGCCCGGGCTGGAGTGCAGTGGCCAGATCTCAGCTCACTGCAAGCTCCGCCTCCCGGGTTTATGCCATTCTCCTGCCTCAGCCTCCCGAGTAACTAGGACTACAGGCGCCCGCCACCTCGCCCGGCTAGTTTTTTTGTTTTTTTTTTTTTTTTTTTTTTTTAGTAGAGACGGGGTTTCACCGTGTTAGCCAGGATGGTCTCGATCTCCTGACCTCGTGATCCGCCCGTCTCGGCCTCCCAAAGTGCTGGGATTACAGGCTTGAGCCACCGCGCCCGGCCTATTATGGTTTTTTTTAAAAGAGATGGTAGAAGTCCTACCAGAGTCTACAAGAAAGAAAAAAGACATAAGATAGGTCGGGCAAAAACAACACCTTAGTTATGATGTCACCTTAATGATGTGACTGCCTACATAGAAAACCCAAAAGGAACCTTTAGACATATTATTGAAAATACCGTTTCAATGAAATTCCAATCAAATGCATACCATGACTTTTTAAAGGATCCTGACATACTGATTCTCAAATTTATATGAAAGACCAAAAGGGCAAGAATAACTTACAAATGAAGGAGGTGGAGCCTACTTGTCCTATATAAATCCGGAATTTCTATAAAGCTCAAGTAAGATAATGTGAAACTGAGATGGTGACAGACAAATAGACTACTCAGAATCCAGAAACAGATTTTCTATGGCAGATTTGTGGGAAAAGAGGAACTCCCATTTATGTCGCTGGAATGATGGGTTAACTATGAGGAAAAAATGAAATTGAATTTCTATCTTACACCATACACACAAAAAAATTTCAAGATGATTTAAAGACTTAAGTGTTTCACACCGTATACAAAAATTAACTCAAAATGGATCAAAGACCTAAATGTAAGACCTGAAAGTGTGTATAAAACTCTTAGAATAAAACTTAGATGTATTTTGTCATGACTTTGGATTAGCCCATTTTTTTCCTGTGTTATGATACCAAAAGCCCAAGCAGCTAAAGAAAAAATTAGATAAATTGAACTTCAATTTAATTAAAATTTAAAACTTTTGTGCTTCAGAGACTATTTTATTTTATTTTTGTTTATACTAAATTTATTAGCAAGAGGATACTATGAAGAAAGTGGGAGGACAAACCACAGAATGGGAGAAAATATTTTAAAATCATATATGTGGGCCAGGTGTGGTAGCTCATCCCTGTATTCCTGGCATTTTGGGAGGCCAGGGCAGGAGAATCCCTTTGGGCCAGGAGTTTGAGATTAACCTGAGCACCATAGAGAAACCCCTGTTTCTACAAAAGATTTTAAACAATAAAAAAAAAGATAGATAGATAGATAGATAGATAAATCTTTTATTTGGTAAGAGTCTAGGATCCAGAATATACAAAGAACTCTTAAAAGTTAACCAAAAGCCTGGGTACACGGGTCATTTGGGCCCAGAAGTTCAAGACTAGCCTGGGCAACATAGTAAGACCCTGCCTCTACAAAAAATAATAAATTAGCCAGGCATGTTAGCATGTGCCTATCGTCCCAGCTACTTGGGAGGCTGAGGCAGGAGGACTGCTTGAGCATGAGCCCACAAGCTGGAAGCTGCAGTGAGCTATGATTGCAACATTGAACTCCAGCCTGGACGATAGAGCAAGACCACCCTGTCTCAAAAAAAAAAAAAAAAAAAAAAGTTATAAACAAAAAGACACAAGCAAAGGATTTAAATAGACATTTCTGCAAAGAAGATAAACAAATGGCCAATAAGCACATGAAAAGTTGCTCAGTGTCATTAATTATTAAGGGAATGCAAATCAAAATCACCATGAAATACTACTTCTCATCCACTAGGATGGCTGTAATAAAAAAGACAGGCAATAACCACTGTTGGTAAGGATGTGAAGAAACCAGAACCTTCATACACCGTGCTAGTACAAATGTAATGTTGTTGCAGCCCCTTTTGAAAATATTCTGGCAGTTCCTCAAAAAGTTAAGCATAGTATTACCATGTAACCTAAATAGCAGTTCTACTCCTAGATATTCACCGAAGAGAAATGAAAACATGTCCCCACACAAGCTTGTACATGAATGTTCACAGCAGCATTATTTATGATCCAAAAAGCGGAAACAACACAAATGTCAAAATTAGATCAAGTTATAACTTTAAGAGTTCATTGTGCATACAAAACAGTTTGAAAAGACTCAAACTCAAACTGGAAAATGGCATGAAGTCTCAATTTAAAAAAAAATTTTTAATTTATATAAATAGAAACAGGGTCTTGCTATGTTAACAGCCCAGGCTGGTCTTGAACTCAAGCAATATTCTTGTTTTGGCCTCCAAAATTGCTAAGATTACAGGCATGAGCCCCCTAGCCCGGCCAGGTCTCATTTTATAGCAATTACAGCACAGTTTATAGAGCATACAGGAAGCAACATTGTAACTTTTTTCATGACTGGCTGTCATTTTTTTAAAGACGTTGAGCTGTTTAAGCTGATTTATCATAGCTGATTAGTTTAATTTCATGAAATTATACTGATACAGACAAAAAGCTTACCTTTATGTTTTGTTTATCTTTAGGGTTAGGGGAAATCAGGATGCATTAAGTTTTAGTTACATTGCTATGGGCGGTTTGGCCTTGAGAGATCTAAACTGTGGCTCTATTTTTATTTGTTTATTGAGACAGGAGACAGGGTCTCACTCTGTTACCCAGGCTGGAGTGCAGTGATGTGATCACGCCTCACGGCAACCTTGACATCCTGGGGCTCACACAATCCTCCCACCTCTGCCTCCCGAGTAGCTGAGACTATAGGCACATGCCACCATGCCTTGCTGATTTTCATATTTTTGGTAGAGACAGGGTTTCGCCACGTTGCTCAGGCTGGTCTCCAACTCCTGGGCTCAAGTGATTCTCCCGCCTCAGCCTCCCAAACTGCTGAGATTACAGGTGTGAGCCACCATGCCTGGCCTACTTTTATTTTTATTTTTAACAATGTTTATCAACTGATATGTATATAAACAAAAAATGAAGTATATCCATACAATGAAGTATTGTTCAGCCATGAAAAAGAATGAAGTACTGATATAATACATGCTATAATATAGATGAACCTTGAGAACATAAGTGAAAGAAGCTAACTGAAGAAGCTAGTCACAAGAGACCACATATTGTATTATTCCAGGTATATGAAATGTCTAGAATAGGCAGATTTATGGAGACAGTGTAGATTAGTGGTTGTCAAGGGCTGTGGGGGTACATTCAGAATGGGAAGTGATTGCTAATGGGTGTGAGGTTTATTTTGGCGAGGGGTGATGTAAATGTTCTGGAATTAGATAGTGGTAATAGTTGCAGAACTTTGAATATACCAAAAATCACTAAATTTTACACTTTTAAAGGGTGAATTTAAGGTATGTGATTGCTATCTTAATTTTTAAAATTGCAAAAGAAAAGACATGTGAAGGAAATATAACAGACTACCTTTAGGCCCTTTGGATTGTAAAGTATTTCTTTTTCCTTTTTTTTATTTTTGGAGACAGGGTCTTGCTCTGTCACATAGGCTGGCGTGCAGTGGCACAATTATGGCTCGCTGTAGCTTCAACCAGCCAAGCTCAAGCAATCCTCCCACCTCAGCCTCCAGAGTAGCTGAGACTACAGGCATGTGCCGCCACGCCTAGCTAATTTTTGTACTTTTTGTAGAGATGGGGTCTTGCCATGCTGCCCAGGCTGGTCTTGAACTCCTGAACTCAAGCAATCCACTTGCTTCGGCCTCCCAGAGTGTTGGGATTACAGGCATCAGCTACTGCACCAGGTGGGATGTATTTCTCAAGACATAAAAAGCACTAATTATAAATAAAAGATAAATACTTCTGGCCTGTGAATGGTGGCTCAAGCCTGAAATTCCAGCATTTTGGGAGGCCAAGGTGGGAGGATCGCTTGATCCCACAAGTTTGAGACCAGCCTGGGCAGCATGGTGAGACCCCTGTCTCTACAAAACAATTTTTAAAAAAACTTAGTTGCATGTGGTGGTGTGCACCTGTAGTCTCAGCTACTAGGAAGGCAGAGGCGAGAGGACTGCTGGAGCCCACGAGTTGAAGGCTGCAGTGAGCTGTAATTATGACTCTGCATTCCAGTCTGGGTGACAAAGTGAAGCCTTGCCTCAAAAAAAGACAAGATTAATATATTTTAACTACGTTAAAATTAAGAACTCTGTGCATCAAAGGACGCTTTCAAAAAAGCAGGCAAAGACATGTCACAAACTGGAAGAAAGTATTAGCAACACCTGTAAATTAAAAGGATTAGAAGAATCCAGAATATATAAGGAACTCCTAAACTAATCAACAAGAAAAAGATACATTATAGAGGGAAAATGGGCAAAAAGCATGGACAAGCATTTTATTTTATTTTAAATTTTGTTCTTTTTTCCATAAACCACACTTCCTTTGTTGACGCATTCATCAGCAGACACTTAGGTTGTTTGCATATCTTAGCTATTGTGAATAATGCTACAGATACCTTTACAAGGTATTGATTTCATTTCTCTTGGGTTTATGCTTGCAGAGGAATTGCTGAATCATATGGTAGTTCTACTTTTAATTTCTTGAGGAACTTCTATTTTCACAAACAAAAATAAAGAATACATACAGTGAAGTATTGTTCAGCCATGAAACTGTACCAGTTTACAAGTATTGCCACCAACAGTGTACATACAAGGGTTTCATTTTCCCTATACCCTTGCCAACATTTGTTATTTGTCTTCTTGATCAGTCATCCAATATATTAATACTATATTTATATAGACTCTTTCATCGTGCAAAGTAGTATCAAGATACTTGAATTCCTTTGATCCTCAAAATATCCCTGAAGGTATATTGAAGATGGTAGGGAAGGTATTATCAATGTCAGTCTTGTCTTGTACATAAGAAAACTAAAACTTGTCCATGATAGGCAAAAAAGAGGCAGACCTATATATAATTCAAGCTCTTAATGAATCACTACAAACTATCCATATTAAACAAAATATATATCTATATTATATACAATACATACAAGTCTATATTAACATAGTTGATTAAGCATATATTGAAACAGTTTCTAAATAAGTAATGACATTTAAATACTTAAGCTATTAAAAGTCCTCAAAATTCATAAATAGTTAAACTACAGTAGCTCAGGCAAGCACATGTTGGTACATTTTGGGGTAATGGTCGATGCAGGGGCTGACTCTAGGCTACATTTATCTCCTGACCACTTAGAATTCAGAAGGTCATCCTCAGATTTTTCTACACCAGTCAAGTCACACCCAGGAGCCAAACAAGTAATTTAAAACCTTCATTAATTAGCATGTTGCATTTTGGTAAACTTCACTCTTTCTGGAGAATTCCATTGAATAGAGCAGGGTGTCAATTTAATGAAGCCACAGTCATGTTCTTTTTTTTTTTTTTTGAGACAGGATCTTGCCCTGTTGTCTAGGCTGGAGTGCAGTGATGCAATCATAACTCACTGCAGCCTCGAGCTCCAGAGCTCAAGTGATCCTCTCGCCTCAGTCTCTTGGGACTACAGGCACGCGCCACCACCCCATTTTTTTGTAGAGATGGGGTTTTGTCATGTTGCCCAAACTGGTCACAAACTCCTGAGCTCACGCGATCCTCCCACCTTGGCCTTCCAAAGTGCTGGGATTACAGAGCCACTGTACCAGTCCCACAGTCATTTTCTTAAGGATAAATTGTTTCATCTTATCATTTTCTTAAGGATAAATTGTTTCATCTTATTCCGTCCCACATTTATAGAAAGTAACATAGACAACCCATCTTCGAAATATCAACAATTGAGCAAGCACTCTAAGAATGGCTAATAAACATGTAGAAACATGCTCAACTTCATTAATAATCAGGGAAATTCAAATTAAGATTACAACGCCATTTTATAATTACTAAATTGGAGGAAGACTTTAAATCTGACAATATCAAATGAGGAACAATAAACATACAGCAGCTAGGCATGTAGTTTGTACAATCACACTGGAAAACAATCTCATATTATCTAGAGTAAACTTGAAGATAAACATAATCCCCCTTTCAACAATTCAATTTTTAGGTGTTTATCCTGAGCTTACTAATCAAAGTGTAGTTGGCTAACCAATAGCATTTGTATCACCTGGAGCTTGTTAGAAATGCAGAATGTCAGGTCTACCCACATTTACTGAATTAGAATCCGCATGTTAACAAGATACCCAGTTGCTATGAGTGCTCATTTATGTCTGAGAAGCACTGTGCTAAAGAAACTCTAGAACATGCACCAGGAGAAGTGATCAAGAATGTTCATAGCAGCACTGATGGTAATAGCAAAGAACTAGAAACAGCACAAATATCCACTTAGTAGAGAATGGATAAACAAATCATGTCGGAAACATTAGTTACAGAAAGATATATACAGTTCGATACCATTTTTATGAGACTCAAAAACAAGCAAAAGTAAATAATATGTTGCTAGGCATCCATCCATATATGTATATATGATCAATTCTAAAAGAAACGAGGGAATGATAAACACAATTCAAGGTAACGCTTATGGTGGGGAGAGGTAAAGGAAGGAGCAGACAGTGATCTTCACTAACAGGAAAGATTCTATTTCTTTTTTTTTTTTAGTTTAGAATGTATTTTATTTTTAAACAACCTACATGATGTGTTTTTCCGCAGGTTCTATTTCTTAAAGTTGAGTGGTAGGTTCCAGACTTTTTGTTATATTATTAGGGGATGTATGTATTTGTTTTGTTTTGTTTTGAGATGGAGTCTTGCTCTGTTGCCCAGGCTGGAGTGCAGTGGCACAATCTCAGCTCACCGCAACCTCCTCTGCCTCCCACATTCAAGCAATTCTCCTGTGTCAGCCTCCCAATTAGCTAGGACGACAGGCTCATGCCACCATTCCTGGCTAATTTTTGTATTTTTAGTAGAGACGGGGTTTCATTATGTTGGCCAGGCTGGCCTCGAACTCCTGACCTCGTCACCCACCTCCACCTCCCAACGTGCTGGGATTACAGGCATGAGCCACCGCGCCCAGCCTTAAGTATTTGTTTTTATTCATATGTTCATTATTCTTCCATGTAACACAGTTTTAACAGCTTTATTATGGTATACTTTACATACCATAAAATTCACTTGTCTTAAGTATATACTTCAAAGATTTTTGAATTATGCAATCATTGCCACAAACTGGCAAGAGGAAACTTTCATCACCACACACACAAAAAATCTCTCTTGCCTCTGCGATCACTACCCCTTCCACCTCTAGCCCCAGGCTAATTTGTTTTCTAATTCTAACCTTATTAATTAATAATACTAATATAATCTTTTTATGTAATTAATATAAACTAAAACTATCTGTTTTTCATCTCTATAAATCAACATTTTCTGGACATTTAATTGAAATGGAATCATGTAATATGTGGACTTTCTGTGCTTGCATTCTTTTACTTAGCATAATATTTTTTTCACGTCATAGCAATTATCGCTAATTCAGTCATTTTTAAGGATGAATAATATTTCAGTATATGGATGTACCACATTTTGTTTATTCACCTGTTACTGGACATCTGGGCTGTTTCTAGATTTTGGCTATTATGCTGTTATGATTATTCCTATACAAGTCTTTGTGTGAACACTGTTGTCATTTCTCTTACATAGCTATCCAGGAGTGGAATTGGTGGGTCATAACTGGTTATTTTTAAATTTAAAAAAAGAGGAGAAATGGGGTCTTTGTTGCTTTCAAACTCGAATAAAAGAATTAACTAGGGAATAGATGGTGTATTTCTTTCCAGATGCTGGAATGAAAGATAAGGACACATACTGAATACAGAGGCAAGAATCCATTGAGATAAAAAGACGGTAAAGGAAAATTAACTAGTTATCTTCTGAGGAGCAGGTATAGTTAAAAAGGAAATCAGGAGGAAGAAAGTTGTATAGCAGCACCTTGGAAGGAAGATGATTCACTTCAAAGGTACAACTGCCACTGCTTTTTATACAAACACATGCTTGTGGGATTATCAAATAAATACATTGATAATGTCTATAAACATTTTTAAGGAAATGTAAAAACTTGAAATTCTTTTGACTAGTCTAGATTTTCTGATAAAGATAACTATTTAGGCCGGGCCCAGTGACTCATGCCTGTAATCCTAGGACTTTGGGAGGCTGAGATGGGAAGATCGCCGCTTGAGACCAGGACTTTGAGACCAGCCTGGCAACATCTTGAAATTCTGAGATCCCATCTTGAACTTCTGAGCTGAATGAGATCCCATCTTGAACTTCTGAGCTGAAGCCATTGCCTGCCTCAGCCTCCCAAAGTGCTGGAATTATGGGCATGAGCCACCACGCCTGGCCCAAGAGACCCTATCTCTGCCAAACAAACAGAAAAGATAAGATTTATTGTTTGCAGTGATTTTGTGTGTGTATGTGTGTAGGTGTGTAATACATAAAATGGCAAATGAGAAGAAAAAGTGTTTGGGTCATATTAAACAATGAAGTTGTGAAATACCTGAGATTTTGTTTCATAACCACTAATCTTCAATGTTGAGGATTTAAAATGTATTTGTTCCAGAGTTTTTCTCTGTAATTCCTTAGACATCTGTGCTGATTTTCATTCCCACGTAAGAAGCAATAACAGACTAATGTCATCCTGGACATTTCCAGAAATTGGTTTCCTAGTTGCTCTGAGGAAGATTGCCTTTTAAAAGAAAGTTTTGATCTTTTCTTTACCAGTTCTACTTGACCCGAGTTTGACATTTCTTCAAGAGACAAGTAAATCAAGATCATATGTCTGTGACATGTATTGCGTATGTTAGTTAGCTGCACCTGACAGCAGTCTGTGAAAAGAAAGATGGTAACATGTTTATTTTAGACTTTAGGTAATGTTCATCTTTCATGAAAAAATTTGATTAGCCAATTTTGGTAATCAAAAACACTAAATGGGAGTAAAAAAAAGGCAGTCATTGGAAAGTACTGCTGTATGGACTTGTGAAACAACTAGTTGTCCAGAGCCTTGCTACAACGTATAGAAATATTCTATTTTCTGTACTTCAGGCGGTTACACTACAAGATGAAGAAGGGGAAACGTTTTCCACCTCATCCCTCAGGTCGTACTGCAACATAACTTTCTTGAGGTAAGTACCTTTCCTTTGTGTTTCCTTAATACTCTCTATTTCCCCCATCACATACACTAAAAAGATTATCTTTGGTGCATCTGTATTTACACAGCAGTGTTAAATTTGGGCTGCCCTCTACCCCGCCTCCATGCCCTAGGCCCTTTTTCCTCCCCGCGGAGTCCCCAACCTTAGGCTTTAGCTCATGCGCCGCCCTACTCCCTGGTTGGCTGTTGGGTGGGAGGCTCGTTTCTTCCCTCCCTATTGGTCGTCCAGGAGGCGCGTCTCCCATCTTCTGATAGGTCGCGCCGCGGAGAGTCTCTCGGGTTTGCGGCGCAGCTGTCATTTCCGGGGTAAGATGGCTGCAGTCCGTATGCTGAGAACCTGGAGCAGGAATGCGGGGAAGCTGGTAAGCGGGTTTGGGCAGATCTGAGTCTGGGAAGGAGTGATTTGTCCGGAGTCATCCAGGAGTGGTGTGTTTCTTTCTCCTCCGGTGCCAGGCGTCCAGGGCACGCGTGATGGAGAGGTGAAGGGATGCATGCAAAATAAAGGGCAGAGAACGGAGCGAGTCGACTAGTCTGGAGTGGAGACCCTCTCCCTCCCCTTACCTGGAAGCGCTTCTGCAGCGACTCAGCCGTCCTCCTGCTCCATCTGTACCCCGAGGCCCAGCTGGCGTTTCATTGAGCCCCTTCCAGATGCCAGGCATTGGTGATAGGCGCTGTGGATCCAGAGATATATTCGTTTAGCATTTATTGCATACCCACAGTAGGCCAAACACTGGTAACACGACCCCTGCCCTCAAGGAATTTACAGTGTGTAGAGGAAGAGGCCGTTCAAGTTATAGAATATCACCAGGGGGCCCTGCTTCCGAATAACTGAACGGCTTGTGCTTCACTCTTTTGGCCTGTACTTATATGTCCGCACCACATACCATTCCTACCCTTTTGTCACCAAGGCTATGACCCACCACCGTCTCCCCTGCACTTCCCTCTCTTTCTCCCAGTCTTAGCACCAAGCACTGACACATCCCGGTAATGATATTATTTCACCCTATTTGCTTAGCGTTTCTTCTTCCTGCCCCCTCTCCCTTTCCCTAGATGTTCCTGCCTTGGTGACCCCGATCTTACAAAAACTTTCAAGAGCCTGCTATGTACCAGGTACTGTGTTAGGCACTGGAGATACAAATATGAAATAGACATCATATCTTCCTTCTCAAGAGATTACAACCTTGTGGTGGAGGACAAAGGAGAGGGAGACAGATATTAAGAAATTACAACCCAGCATGAGAAGTACTGTGATGGAACAAGTGCCTAGAACTACAGGAACACACAGGAGTAGACACCTATGGCGGACTTGGGGGTCAGAGGAGTTCCCAGAGGATACTGTATGACTTAAGATTTAAGAAGGATAAGTAAGAGATAACTAGGAGAAGAGAGCTCTTCTCAGCAACACTTACATATATTGGTCTCTCTTCTTTCTAGAGCTTTCCATTCTTGTTTTCTGTGACACCAGTCTCCCAATATTATTCTTTCTTCATATTTGGCCACTTCATCCCAATATCTTCTTTCCCTACCCACCTTTTAAATGTTGCTCTTTCTAAAGGGCTCTGACTTTGGCCCTCTGCACTTTTCCCACTTTCTGGGTTATCCCATCCACTCTTTGGATATAGTTACCATCTATGCTGATGAGTTCTACAGTTCCCCAGTCTTCCAACCAGGTCTACTCCAAACGCATATATCCTACTGTCCTGGAAATCTCTAGTTTCATATGTATGTGATGTTTTCCAGCTGCAATTAAAAACCCAACCAATAAATAGGAAATTATCCGTGCACACAGAGCATCCCCAATTAGATGTCAGCTCGCGTTAAGTGGCTTACGATTATCAGTGTTGTCATTTCCCTAGTAGTTAATTTGTCCTTTTCCTACTGTTTACAAGAGGGCTGCTACAACTTCTTATTTTATGTTCAAGGCAGGAAGGAGGAAGAGGATGAGGTTCCAGTCTCATTGACCAGAACAGTGTTACATGGCCACTGCTAGCACAAGGGAGCTTAGAAACACTTGTGTGTTTTTTTGTTTGTTTGTTTTGTTCTTTTTTTTTTTTTTTTTTGAGATGGAGTCTCTCTCTGTCACCCAGGCTAGAGTGTAGTGGTGCGATCTTGGCTCACTGCAACCTCCGCCTCCCAGGTTCAAGTGATTTTTCTGCCTCAGCCTCCCAAATAGCTGGGACTACAGGCACATGCCATCATGCCCAGCTAATTTTTGTATTTTTGGTAGAGACGGGGTTTCACCATGTTGGCCAGGCTGGTCTCGAACTCCTGACCTCAAGTGATCTGCCTGCCTTGGCCTCCCAAAGTGCTGGGATTACAGCATAAGCCATCATGCCCAGCAGAAAAGCTTGTCTTTAGTCTTCTCACAGTGTCTGCCATAAAGCTTCAAAGCAGGTCAGACTCTCCAGGCTCTAGAACTGAACCGTCAAACCAGTGTCTCTTAATTTTTGTTTTTGTTTTTTTGGGAGGAGTCTTGATCTCTTGCCCAGGCTGGAGTGCAGTGGTGCAATCTCGGCTTAATGCAACCTCCACCTCCTGGGTTCAAGCGATTCTCCTGCCTCAGCCTCCCAAGTAGCTGGGACTACAGGCGCGCACCACCATGCCTGGTTAATTTTTGTAATTTTAGTAGAGGCAGGGTTTTGCCATGTTGGCCAGGCTGGTCTTGAATTCCTGACCTCAGGTCATCCTCCCACCTTGGCCTCCCAAAGTGCTGGGATTACAGGCATGAGCCACTGCCCTGGCCCAGTTTCTCTTGATTTGAGCCTGTAATTCTCTCTGAAGAAATCTAGTCATGATTTTTCACCCTGCCCTCAACTGGTGATGTCTTGGCCCTTCTTAACTGGATTATATGCCTCCAGTGATCTTGTCATTTTTCTAACCCATTCTCCATAGTGTAGCCAGAGTGATCTTATAAAGTAAGAGATATTTGATAATGTCATTTTCTTGCTTAAAACTGCCTTCAGCAAAATGTCCAAAATTCAAATGACTGTGAGGCAATTTATGATCTGGACCTTTCTAGTCTCTTAGACCTCATTCCTTATCAAAACCTACCCATCCCACCCCCAACTCTGACACTTCTCCACCCTTATTCCACACTAAACTACACTAGAACTCTGTTGAACAACTTGAGTTAATTGCACACACACTGTGCTTTCTCTCTCAACTCCAGACCTTTACTTCAGACCTTTGCACTTGTATTTCCTCTGCTTTAAAGACTCTTGCCTTACTCCCCTATGGCCTTATCGCAACATACCTCATCCCCTGGGTTACTCCTACTCATCCCTCGGGTCTTACTTCAACATAACTTGCTCTAGCTAGGTTCCCTTAACACACTCTATTTCCTTCATTATAGCACTTATTATAATCACCTGTTTACCTTTACCTTTCACTGGACTGTCCATTCTATAAGGGAATAAATTGCATCTGTTTTGTTGTCTATATAATCCCAAGTGCCTGGCACATTGTAAGTGCTCATAAATATTTTTTAAACGACTCAGTAGAAAAAAGTCAGGCTTTTAAACTTTTGTAAAAAGTTGTAAGCAAAAACAGCTCTTACCCCTGTAGTAAATTATTAAAATAGCTTTATAATGTTGTGTTTTACATTTCCCTAGGACATCATGCATTTGACTCTTGATTAATCATACCATTTGGAATTTTTCTGTTGTGTCTGTCTTCCTGTAGTAAAGTGTAAGCAATTTGAATTCAGGAACTATATATTGCATCTTATTTAGCTTTGCATTTCCAAGTCCAGTACAATGTCTGACTTTAGGAGTACTCAACAGCTGCCTATTGAATTATTATTAAATATTTCCTTAATATGCTACTTTGGTGAATGGTTTTATTTCCCTTTATGTTTTTCTGTCCTGGTTGTGATATTGAATTATTGATTTTTTATTTTTATGTTTTTTGAGACGGAGTCTCACTCTGTTGCCAGTCTGGAATGCAGTGTCGCAGTATCAGCTCAGTGCAACCTCCGCCTCCCGGGTTCAAGCGATTCTCCTGCCTCAGCCTCCCGAGTAGCTGGGACTACAGGCACGTGCCACCACGCCCAGCTAATTTTTGTATTTTTAATAGAGATAGGGTTTCACCATGTTGGCCAGGATGGTCTTGATCTCTTGACCTCGTGATCTGCCTGCCTCAGTCTCCCAAAGTGTTGGGATTATGGGTGTGAGACACTGTGCCTGGCCTAATTTTTTATTTTATTCATTATTATTTTTGAGACAGGTTCTTGCTCTGTTGCCCAGGCTGGAGTGTGGTGGCATGATCTTGGCTCACTGTAGCCTTGACCTCCTAGGCTCAAGTGGTCCTCCTTCCTCAGCCTCCCAAGTAGCTGGGACTACAGGCATTCACCACCACACCCGGCTAATTATTTTGATTTTTAGTAAACAAAGTCTCACTACATTGCCCAGAATGGTCTTGAACTCCTGGGCTCAAGTGATCCTTCCACTTTGACCTCCCAAAATGTTGGGATTACGGGCATGAGCCACTACACCTGGCTGAATTATTTTTTAAAATCAAGGAAAGACCTATTTTAGTCAAACAATTGCATTAAGAGTTAGACTACATGTGTAGTTGTTCAACCAGGATGTATTTGAGAATGAAAATGGTGTTATTAATAATTGCCTTGAATTACTAGGGGTGAATTGGGTGTCACCTCAGGCACATTGATACAGATGGTCCCCATAGAATTAGGTGTCTTTAGTATTGTTCGTACATGAATTTAGAATTGCTTCAAATATAAAATATATAAAACTGGTAATTTTATAAGCATGCTTTTTTAACATTGGAGGTTTAAATCCTTATGCTTAATTTACTAGTTTAGCTGGGTGTGGTGGCTCACACCTGTAATCCCAGCATTCTGGGAGACTGAGACAGGAGGATCACTTGAGCCTGGGAGTTTAAGACCATCCTGGGCAAAAAAGTGAGACCCTGTCTTTATTTTATTATTATTTTTTGAGATGGTATTACAGGCATGAGCCACTGCGCCCAGTCAACCCTGTTTTTGAAGAAAATTAAAAAATATAATTTACTAGTCTAATAGTCTGTTTCTAGAAAAAAAATTTAGAATTCTAGCTTGAAAAATTATTTTTTCTCCTCTTTCCTGTTGCCTGTTAATCCATCTATTCAGCAACTTCACAGTGCTTTTAGCCTTCTCATAGCCATTCAATTACTATTACATTAATCATATACTGCCTATGGTACTTTTGTTGCTTTTTTTCTTTTTCTACTGTTAATTACCTCAGTCAGGAGCCTGTTGCTTTGCGTCTCAGATACTACACAGTACTCTCCCCTTCTTACCTGCGGTCTCAATTACCCACGGTCGACTGCAGTCTGAAAATAGGTGAGCACAGTACAGTAAGATATTTTGAGAGAGAGACCACATTCATAAAACCTTTATTAAAGTATATTATCATACTTTTTCTATTTTATTATGTTACTGTTATTACTCTCGTACTGTGTCTGATTTATAAATTAAACTTTATCATAGGTATGTATGTATAGGAAAAACATGGTATATGTAGAATATGTAGGATTCACTATTCAGGGGGCCTTGAACGTGTCCACTGCCCATAAGGAGATAAGAGAGGAATACGGTAATAGTTTCTTTTTTTAAAAAAGATCCTTTTCTGGTAATTTTGGTATGTAATAGTTTCTTGACTTCTCCCTTTCTCTCCAGATTTTATCTGTTGTAATCTATTTGGTAAACCACTACTAATATCCTAATCCTTTTTCTTCAATAACCCATAGTGTATGAGTTAAGACCCCTTATACTGACGTTATAGTCATCAACCATTTCCTCCCTGAGCTGTTTCCACTGCTCTCTTTTATACCTTTGGTCAAACCAAATCAAGCTGCTCAATGTCCCAGCAGATATGCTAAGTAAATTTCTGCTGTAGTTTATTTATGCTGTTTCCTCTGCCTTAAAAGTGCCCTTCTGCTCTTTTATTATGGAGGCTTATTATGCACAGTGCAGCTTAAATCTTCCCCCAAGAAGCCTTCCCAGGTTACACTAATGTGAAAAAAAACCCACCAGACCCCTTTACTTAAACTCCATTTTTTTTTTATTTTTATTTTTTTTGAGACAGAGTTTTGCTCTTGTTGCCTAGGCTGGAGTGCAATGAGATTACAGGCATGAGCCACCATGCCTGGCCTACTTAAACTCCTTTATCACTTACTGCCTGTGCCTCTTTTTTTTTTGTGAACCTATGGATTATATTGAAGAAGGCTATGTCTCTTATTACAAAAAGTTAGAGCATGCATGTCCATGCTTGAGTATGTTTGTGTGTGTGTGTGTGTGTGTATTTTCTCACATAGGTTGTAAACTCTTTGAAATTAGGGATTATTTCTCCTACTTCTAGGGTCTTTGACATCAAATTTACTTAGCTTCAGAGCTTGATTGTCTCACTTATTTGCTGTGTGACCTTGGACAAATTACTTCACCTTTCCCGTCAGTTTCCTGTGTGTTGAAGAGGGCTAACGTGTATGTTCCACAGGGAAATTGTAAGATATAAAAATGGTGTCTGGGTCGGGCATCATGACTCATGCCTGTAATCCTAGTACTTTGAGAGGTCAAGGTGGGCGGATTGCCTGAGCTGAGGAGTTCGAGACCACCCTGGGCAACATAATGAAACCCCGTCTCTATTAAAATACAAAAAAAAGGTTTAGCTGGACATGGTGGCACATGCCTGTAGTCCCAGCTACTTGGGAGGCTGAGGCACAAGAATCGCTTGAACCTGGGAGGCAAAGGTTGCAGTAAGCTGAGATCGTGCCACTGCACTCCAGCCTGGGTGACAGAGCAAAACTCCATCTCAAAATAAAAAACAACAACAAAAAAGATGATGTCTGAAAAGACTATTTTTCTTTTTTTTTTTTTTTTGGAGACAAGGTCTCTCTCTGTCACCTAGGCTGAAGTGCAGTGGCGTGATCTTGGCTCATTGCAACCTCCACCTCCCAGGTTCAAGCGATTCTTGTGCTTCAGCCTCCCGAGTAGCTGGGACTACAGGTGTGTGCCACCATGTCCAGCTAATTTTTGTATTTTTAGTAAAGAGGGGGTCTCGTCACATTGGCTAGGCTGGTCTTGAACTCTTGACCTCAAGCGATCCACTCACCTCAGCCTCCTAAAGTGCTGGGATTATAGGCAAGAGCCACCGTGCCTGGTCTGTCTGAAAAGGCCTTGAAAGTACTCAGCACTTGGGAGGCACTCGATAAATGTTAGCTTGGTGGTTTGTGCTGCCCCTGACCCATGAATAGCTCAACAGGAGTTGTGTTGTTGTTGAAGGTAAGACCTTCTAATAGTTTAATTTTCTTTCAAACGTTTTAAAAATATCAACAATTTTATTTAAATTAAGGTGGATCTATATACTTCAAAACTTTCCTTTATTGTCCCTAAGTTTTATGTCTGATGAAACAGGTTGATTCACTCCTTTGATTTGATTGTTGACCAAGAGTCAGAGTTATGGGAGCTGAAGGAGAAAGCAAGGACAAACAAAATGGAAATGTTTGGGAAAGAGAATTCTTTCACTGTCTTCTAGTTTTAAGCTATCAATTTTAATTATTTTAGTTAGGCTTTGTATTTCCTGAATATTAATGTTAATAAGAATAAAATGTAGATATTATAAAGATTAGTTGATTTAGAGTGATCTCTAAAGTTAAGATGAATGATTTAAGATTATTTATGTTTTAGGAAAGGGATCTTCAGTTTTTCTTTGCCTTCAGAAATCAGTAATAGCTTGAAATTTAAAGTAAAAAATAAGAATTTAAATGTATTGTTCTTGTCAGTAAACCAAACTTTTAATTATATGTTATTTGCTATCAGAATAAAACAAAAATTCTAGTTTATAAATATGTATTAAAATATAACTGTACTATATAATGTTTATTATAACATAGCCTTTAAGAGCTAATCACCACTAATGTACATGATTTTTTTTAAAAGTAAAAGTGACCCTGTTACATACATGAATATGTTTCACTTATCAGTATTCTTATACTAAGAAGGTTAGAAATTTCTGCAGAGAAGTAAGCTCAGGGTTTTAAAATTAAATAAGTAAATACATTTCTGTAGTTTATGTTTACAGTGTGATATAGTTAGGTATTAATAGCATTAAAATATTAACTTTCAAAATAAGATATTATGGCCTGGCATGGTGGCTCGCACCTGTAATTCTAGCACTTTGGGGGGCTGAGACGGGAGGATTGCTTGAGCTGAGGACTTCAAGTCCAGCCTGGGCAACATAGTGAGACCTTATCTCTACAAATAATAAAATTAATTGGATGGGGTGGCATGCACCTGTGGTCCCAGATACTTGGAAGGCTGAGGCAGGGAGGAGCCCTTGAGCCTAGAAGGTCAAGGCTTCAGTGAGCTGTGATTGCACCACTGCACTCCAGCCTGGGCAACAGAGTGAGACCCTGTCGCAAATACACACACACACACACACACACACACACACACATAATACCTTTCGGACACTTAGGTTTTAATATATAGAGTTGAATACTTTTGGGCCTACTGATTTCTATAAGAGGTTTTTAAATAATATTATACTAAGGTACTATGTAAAATAGTGAATGCTAAAGAGTCATTTATAAGTTACTATAAGTAAACTTGAGGGTGTCATACTATACAAGTGTTTCATTGTTTTTAGATGCTAACTATTACTTTAGAATTCTTTAGTAGTTTTAGTTCAGGAAGTCCAATGATTGAAGCATAACTATAAGCTGATGTATTTATACAGAATACACCATTAAAATGTCTTTACTTTCAGAAGGAATTTTGAGCAAGGATCATAAATGTAACAAATCTAAATCTAAGGATATCATATTTCTATTGTGATAATGGTTCTACTTTTAGAATAGAATTGAAATTCAGTTTATACTTAGAGATAAGCCAGTGTGATCGTTTATAAATGGTTTTACTTTTTGTTTTCTCATCTGTAGATTTGTGTTCGCTATTTTCAAACATGTAATGTTCATGTTTTGAAGCCAAATTATGTGTGTTTCTTTGGTTATCCTTCATTCAAGTATAGTCATCCACATCACTTCCTGCAAACAACTGCTGGTAAGTATGATTTCAGAATAACATGTATAAAATAATGTTTTGTACCTCATTCAGTAATATTTTTTAGTAGTTGACTGAGACTTTTTAAACTAAAAAAAAGTTGACTCTGTATTTCTAGCCGGGCCCTTCCCATCTCCCCACATTTTCCCAATTCTCACTTTCTTTTTTCTCATCCCTCTTTTTTACATACTTTCCTTAACACCGGTACCCCTTTTCAAAAGAAAAATTTTTTTAGAGACAGGATCTCACTCTGTTGCCCAGGTTGGAATGCAGTGGTGCAATCACAGCTCACTATAACCTGAACTCCTGGGCTCAAGTGATCCTTCTGCATCAGCTTCTCAAAGAGCTGGGATTGCAGGCATTAACTTATCTCACCCAGCACTTGTGTCTTTATAATGTTGGGAATGGGTTGTGTTGGGCCATCTATTTATCATCTGGCTCATCTAAGTGCAATAGTCAGCATTGATATGACTTTCTCAGTCAAGGTAAATTGTTGACAATAGAAGTATCTTTGTGTTGTTGTACATATTGTGGTATTGTTTGTTGAAAGAAGCACTTAATCGATCATGTGAACATGGTGTGATGAAACCAGCCTGATTTAGTCCTAAATAGAAAGTTCCCTGACTTTTACCATTTACTTACTTTTTCCCCAGCTTTTTCTACCCTCTGTAAAGAACTTGAAGGATTAAGTATTAGATTTGGCAAGGGCATAAGAACTGTTTTTTCCCTGATGTTCTATTTAGAACCTTGATAAAGAACCCTAGACTTTTGTTATACCATTAAGTTTTTGACAGATACATGGGAGCTTAGTTCATGCTGGCAATGAAAAATGGGGGTATTCCAGGCAGACCCCAAGTCAGCCTTTCCATGCTCTTTTTTTTTTTTTTTTTTTTTTTTTGAGACAGAGTCTCACTCTGTTGCCCAGGCTGGAGTGCAGTGGCACAATCATAGCTCACTGTAACCTCAAACTCATGGGCTCAAATGATCCTCCTGCCTCAACCTCCTGAGTAGATGGGACTACAGGAGTGCATCACTACACCTGGCTAATTTATTTATTTATCAGGGTGTTGTCACAGTGTCCAGGCTGGGCTAAAACTCCTGGATTCGAGATCCTCCCGCCTCTACCTCTCGAAGTGCCGGGATTACAGGCATGAGCCCTGTACCCGGCCTTCCATGCCTTTTCTTTCTTTTCTTTTCATTTTTTTTTTTTTTTTTTTGAGACAGGGTCTCACCTCTCAAAGTGATGAGATTACAGGTGTGAGCCACTGTTCCCAGCCATCTTCCATGCTTTTTCTGTGTCATCCACTATAGCCTAAGATATGTAAACTTTACCTTCACTACTTTTACAAACATTTCCATTTTTTAAAGTTGATATTTTTTTGTTACTTCCCAGAGAAAATAGAGGTCGTTCAAGTAAATACTTCAACTTCCTGGTCCAGTCTGTAAACACTTAGCCACTTTGGGTTCCTGGATACACTAGTTCCAGGCTACTTGGATTCTGGGTCTACAAATTACTAGCCGTGTAACTTTGAGCAAGTTTCACCATCTGGGAAATGGGAGTAATCATAGTATTTAGCTAATTGTATTCTTGTGAGAATTCATTCGTTCAACAATTAATATTTATTGATCACCTGTGTTCCAAGGCACTGCTCTAGGTGCTTGGTATATATCAGTACACAAAACAAAGATCCTTATACTTGGGTGGATTAAATAAATTAGAATATGTAAAATATTTACATATTCGAATACAGCTTAGGTATGCTAATACTGCTTACATATACTAATACTGCTTTCTCTGGACACTTATTAAGGTTTCTCTTCTTCTGCTTCTGTTTTAAACTTCAGTTTCTCATAGGATCCCATCTTTTGCCCTCTCTTCTTGTACTACATCTACACACATGCCTTCAACTCTCACCTCATTGAACACTTCTGAATCTGTAGCTGTAGCTCAGATTTCTCACCAACTGCTAACAAAACATCTCCATTCCAATGTCCCCAAAACTCAGTCTTCTACAAATCTCTTTTCCTTCTGATATTTCCTAACTCAGTAAATCATTAAGCTAGACTAGCCTAGCTTAACCATTGATGTGAGACCCTGTCTATACAAAAAAATTTAGAAAGTCAGCTGAGCATGTTGGTCCACACCTGTAGTCCCAGCTACTCAGGAGTCTGAAGTAGGAGGATCACCTGAGCCCCAGAGGTTAAGGCTGCAGTGAGCTGTGATCATGCCACTGCCATCCAGCCTGGGCAACAGAGTTAGACCATGTCAAAGAGAAGAGAAGGGAAGGGAAGAGAAGAGAAGAGGAGGGGAGAGGAGGGGAGGGGAGGGGAAGGGAGGGGAGAGGTAGGGAGGGAGGGAGGGAGGGAGGAGGAAGGAAGGAAGGAAGGAAGGAAGGAAGGAAGGAAGGAAGGAGAGGGCAGGGGAGGGGAAACAAAAGAAAAAAGAAGAGAAGGAGGAGGAGGAAGGGAAGGGAAGGGATGGGAAGAGAAGGGACAGGACCGGGAGGGAAGGGGAGGGGAGGGAAGCTAGAAACCTAGAGTCATCGGGAGGGAGGGACAAAGGTAGGAAAGGAAGGAAGGAAGGAAAAGGGAGGGATGGAGGGAATGAAGGAAGGAAGGAAGGAAGGAAGGAAGGAAGGGAGGAAGGAAGGAAGGAAAGAAGGAAACCTAGAGTCATCCTGACAGAGGGAGGGAGGGAGGGAGGGAGGGAAGGAGGGAGGAAGGAAGGAAAGCTAGAAACCTAGAGTCATCCTGACTCTAATCTCACATCAGATTATCAAAACCTATTAATTTTACATCTTACATATTTCTTAAATCTGCCTTCTTTTCAAACAGCTTTGAACAGTATATAAATATATAAATCACATACTTCTGTGCTGGGCAGAGTGGCTCACACCTGTAATCCCAGCACTTTGGGAAGCTGAGGCAGGAGGCTTGCTTGAGGCCAGGAGTTCGAGACCAGCCTGGGCCACAAAAAAGTGAGATCTCATCTCTACAAAAAATTTTTAAAAATTACTGGGGTGTGGTGGTATGCACTTGTAGTCAGCTGCTAGTCCTTGCTGAGGTGGAAGGATCACTTGAGCCCAGGAACTTGAAGTTATCATGGGCTGATTGTGCCACTGCACTCTAATCTGGGCAACAGAGTGAGACCCTGTCTCTAAAAAAATAATAAATTAATAAATTCTATACTTCTGCTTATTACCTGAAGTAGCCTTCTGCTTCCCCTGCCTTGTTTTGCCTCTGCCACCCACTCCCTGACCCCTTCTACCATACTCCTGCCAGAGATTTTTTTTTTCTAAAATTATAGACCTAAAATTGCAGATCTGATATTATAAATAGGATTCCATATCAGTTAATTATTGCTGAATAACAAACAATCCCACAACTTAGTGGCTTAAAGCAACATGGACTGATCATTTCTCAGGATTCCGTGGGTTGGCTGGGTGATTTCCTTGCTGGTTGTGCCCGGGCTCCCTAATATGGCTGTATTTGACTAGAAGATCATCTGGGCTGGAAGATCCATGATGGACAATTCATGCTGGGTTTCAGAAGGGGCACCTCATTTCTCCTTTTCCTGATGTCTCATCCTCCAGTAGACTAGATCAACTTCCTTCCATGAGGATTTTAGGGCAGTATTCCAAAAGGGAGAAGGGAGAAGCTGTGTGGACTTTTGAGGCCTAGCCTCATGAACCTGCACACTTCACTTCTGTTATATTTTATTTGTCAAAGCAAGTCACAGCCCAGCACAGATTTAAGAACTGGTAAAATAGACTCTGCCTCCTGATGGGAACAGCTGTAAAGAATTTATGACCATGTTAACTTATCACTGGGTCCTGATCACCTTTAGGATGAAGTTCAAATATTTTAGCATGGTGCACAAAGTCTTTTAAATCTGGGCTGATTTCTTCCCACATACTGTATCTTTGGCTATAGAGAACTATTTGTTCTTTAACCTTGCCATAAACCATCACATTTTCATGCTCTTGCTGTTCCTTGCATATTGCTTTGTATAGAGGTGCCATAGTGTATTTTCTTGTTTTTGTGTTACTTAGATTGATTTCCAGTTCTTCATTATGACCCTATAGTAACCATTTTTTAGCAAGTGGAATTACTTATGGAATCAAGAATGTTGATTAAAAAAAAATTTTTTTTAATGCTTTCGATTCTTAATGCTAAATCATTCAGAAAGTTGCCAGGTTATACTTCAATTAGCAAGCTGTGAGAGGACCCAACTTGCTAGAGAGGAAGTAAGAGGTACCTAATACCTCAATAACCAAAATGTATTTTTTAGTTTTTATTACTAATTTAACTCCTCATGTTTCAGAAAATTTTACAACCCTAATTAATTTGTTATATGTTTTATAAGCAAATATGGTTAACTGCAGTCTAAAGATACAGGAGTATTCCTGAATAGGTTCAGAGCCATTTGTTAACCTGGAAAAGTGGGAGGGTCCATACATGCTTTCAAATGACCAGAAATACTTTTCTCTTTTGAGAATAATTACTATACAGTATCATTGGCATCTAAGTATTACAAAGAGGGTATAGAAGCTGGGTGTGATGGGTGGTCCCAGCTTCCTCAGGAGATGGAGGGAGGAGGATTGCTTGAGCCCAGGAGTTTGAAGCTGTAGTATGCATTTATGCACCTGTGAATGTCTACTGTACCCCAGCCTGGGGAACATAGTGAGACTCTGTCTCTAAAAAAGGAGGGATGGGTAGAAATTTGAAAAGGGGTAAAAAATGGAAAGAGGAAAGAGACGACTTAGGGATAAGTTGGCAGAACATAAGTTTGGACAAACAAGTTTCCATCAGGTTTGCTAGATATAGAACTGCCTGATTTTTAGCCATTAAGAATGAGAAAGAATAGTTATATAAATTCAAAAGAAATCTGTTCATGTTACTATAGTTTCATAACTTAAAACAAGGATATCTAGCTGGGTCTCTCTTTGTATATCTTTGTTCTATTTTCTATTCATTACATTGTTTCAAAATTTAATTAATTTGTTAGTGGGGCCTTTTATAGCCCTATAACAGACCATTTTGGAAGTTGGAAAATGTAAGTTCTGTGGCAGTGCCAGGAGGTCTGTGTTGTAAAATAATTTATTTAAATCTCTGATGGTTATGAATAATGGTTATGCTCTTAAAAATTATAAAATGCTGTTTTTTCTGTCTGTAAGATGGAAGAATTTCTGCCTCTGCCTGAGAACATTCTCTGATTTTAGATGTGAAAGTATATATTAGTAATATGTTACATACTTAATGAGATCGTTTCTCATTTGTCTTTGAAGCTGTCCGTGGACAGGTTGTTCAGTTCAAGCTCTCAGACATTGGAGAAGGGATTAGAGAAGTAACTGTTAAAGAATGGTAAGTGAATCTGAAAAAATCTCTTAAGTAAATTTAAAAATAATTTGAGTAAAAATAACTATTTTTATTTTTATTTATTTAATGGATAGTTGGAATCTATTTAAATTGAGAAACGTCTTTATAAACACATAATGCATTTTTAAAAGCAATAAGGTAGAATTACCTTGTGTTGATGATACAGTGGTGAAGGAGTTTGTCACACATCAAGGTACTTTATTCAATGTGATTTAAAACTGTCAGGTAGTCTGAGCTCTCTTCACTGTACTGAAAATGACTTTAGTAAGAATGTAAGTATGTTTGACTTACCATTGCCTGATACAGTTTACTTGCATGTTTAGAAGAGATGAAAATATTTTACCAAAAATCACGAATCGAAAAATAAATTTTGAAACATTAAAAAATTATCCAAAAAAGGGCCTGAAAGAAACAAAACCCTTTCATCCTCTACCCCATTTCTTTATTTCACCTTCTGGAAAAATAGAAACACCTCTGGGTACCGAACTCAGTTTTAGAGGTTTTTAGAAGTGGCAGTTAAGATGAGAAATAGATTACTTCCCACCTTAGATTTATACCATTAAAGATCCTTTTAAGAATCTGGTTCAACCACCTGAACATTCTTTTCTTGTTATTTACTTATTTTTTACTTCTTTACTTTAAACATTATTTACTTATTATTATTGCTTTGTAAGTTAGAAGAGAACGTAATAACATAAACATACCTACAGTTACGTGTCTGGTGGCATTGTGGGATTATGGAAATAGCAATGGACTTCAAATCCTAAGAGTCTGATCTTGAAACTTATTCGCTGTCCTACCTGTGACTCACTTGGTCTCTTAATGTGTCATATGAGGATAACAGTACTTGCTCTGCCAACCTCGAGCGTTGAAAGGATCAAAATAATGTAATGTATAAGAAATGCATTTGATAATACCTTCTTTTCAAGACCAAGACAGTAGTAAAAAATCTTTATAGTTTTTTTTTTTTTTTTTTTTTTTTGGTAGAGATGGGGTCTTACTATGTTGACCATGCTGGTCTTGAACTCTTGGCCTCAAGTGATCTTCCCACCTGGGCCTTCCAAAGTGTTGGGATTACAGGCATGAGCCACTGCACCCAGCTTTTTTTGATTGTTTTAAAAAACCATTTCTTAATTTCTACCTCTTGTTCTGTACACCCATATGCTTAGTATAGGGCTTACGGCTCTTAGAAGGGGAAATCATTTTATTCCTAATAAAATTCTTAAAACTCTTTTAATGAGAAACTAATCATTTGATTAGTTTTTCAGAAGTTCTTTAAGAAATATTAAGAGCTTTCTTGAATTCTGTTTTTTTTTTTCCTAACTTAATATTGTAAAAAGTAAAGTAGAGGTTCCTCTTCAAAGACATTCTTCCTCATTTAATTAGGAATAAATAGTAACTTCTCTAAGAAGCAAAATTTATTCAAAGACCTGTGCTAACATTCTTAAATATCTGCTAGCCATGATAAAGAAATCGACGTACTTTATGTTCTTAGCTCCTACAATTTAGCCTAAATATTTGCCCTGGCATGCTTATACTGGCCCAAGCAAGCATTAGGTCATAGCCTGTTCCTCTTCCTTATTTGAAGGTGTTTTTACCTTTCTCAGCATTCCACAAGTTACTTCCTCCTTCCTTTGTTCTCCTCTACCTTTGCCTCTTTTAAAAAGTTTTAAGTTGCTAGCCAATCAGGACAAATACAGAACGTGAGGTCCGGTTCCAGCCAGTGGAAACCGGACACAGCAGTAGGTTGGATGCGTCAGGTTATAAATGACCCTGTCTTCTTTGTTCGGTGTACTCTTGTAGCAAAACTGCTGTGGAATGTACTCTTTCTGCAGGAAGTAAAAATGGCCTTGCTGAGTAAATTAAATTTATGTTCAAGTGCTATTTCTTTACAGCACTGAGGAACAAGCATTTCAAACAATATCCATAAATAATTTAAGGAAAAAATACGTATTGTGTTGCACTTGAAATGCTAAAGGGCAGAATTCTAGTCTATAAAATGGAACCTGAGAATAGAAATTTGAATATGTAAGGAAGCATAATTTAACAGAAAGTAGTGTGGTTTTGGGTAAGGTTAAATAAAACCTCATTTATTCTTAGAATTTGTGAGAGCAAATGTATGGAAAAAGAAAAAAATACTTAAATTTCACAAATCCTTTGATAAATTTCTAAAACAAGTTTAGATGTTATATGTTCTTTTGTCTTAAAGTCTATTTTGTCTGATAGTATAGCCACTGTAGCTTGCTTGCTTTCTCTTTTTTTTTTTTTTTTGAGAGACAGAGTCTTGCTTTGTAGCCCAGGCTGGTCTCAAACTCCTGAGATTACAGGCTAGCCATCACACCTGGCCTTGTGTGACATACCTTTTTCGATCCTTTTACTTTTTACCATTTGTGTTCTTGAATTTAAATTATATTTCTTAGCATATAGTTGGAGCATTTTTTTAGAATCTGTTCTGCCAATCTTTGCCTTTTTATTGGAGTATGTAAACTTTTTACTGTATATTTTAAAGTTATTTTCTTTGCGGTTGCCTTGAGGATTACAATTAACATGTTAATTTAAAACACTATAATTTGGATTAGTAGAAACTTAATGGAATACAGACTTTGCTCCAATATAGCTCTATCACCTCTTCCTTCCTTTTGCTATTTGTCATATGTATTCCTGTTTTCCTTTTTTAGAATTATTATTCCATTAGCCCAGCATGGTGGCACAGGCCTGTAGTGCCAGCTACTTGGGAGGCTGAGGTGAGAGGATGGCTTGAGCCCAGGATGCAGAGGTTGCAGTGAGCTGAGATCGCATCACTGCACTCCAGTCTGGGCAACAGAGCAAGATCCTGTCTCAAAAAACAAAACAAAACAAATAATTATCACTCCATATTGAAAGTATTCCATTTTAAAACATCATAAAGCACATCAACACAGTTTTATAAGTATTGCTTTAATGTGGTTGTCTTGTAAATCAGATAGGATTTTTTTTAAAGTTACAAACAAAAAGTTGCAAATAAAACAAGATACAGATGTGGCCAGGTGTGGTGGCTCATGCCTGTTATCCCAACACTTTGGGAGGCCCAGATGGGAGTACTGCTTGAGGCCAGGAGTTCCAGACTAGCCAGGGCAACATAGCAAGACCCTGTCTCTACCAACAACAACCACCCAGATGCTCCTTGACTTATGATGGGGATAAGTCATAAACCCATCAAAACTAAAATGTCTTAAGTTGAAAATGTTTAGCCTAGCCTACCTTAAACATGCTTGGAACACGTACCTTAGCCCACATTTGGGCAAAGTCATCTAATACAAAGTCTATTTTATAAAGAACCGTTGAATATCTTATGCAGTTTATTGAATACTGAAAGTGAAAAACAGAAGGGTTGTATGGGTGCTCAAATTACTGTTTCTACTGAAGACATATTGTTTTTATACCATCATAAAGTTGAAAAATTATGAAAGTCAGAGACCATCTGTAGTGCCAGTTTTCCAGGGATTTTGCTTTTTGTGGTGATCCAAACCTAGTATTCCCCTTACAGTGGCTGCGAGGCTGCTGATTTGGCTCCTGCTGTGCTAGGGAAAGGAGGATGGAAATTGGGCAAGTTAAAATGCTACAAAACTCAGCCATTTTTCCTGAATACATCCTTCTTAGTTGTTGCAAGCTTTTTTTTCTAATTTCCAAAATTCTGAAAAAATAGATTTTTAACAACTTTTGTCACTCTACTTGTTCATATGGAAGAGCAGATTTTCAGAGGTCTTTAATCCATCATTCTGGAAGTGGAAGTATGTGCTTTTAAACCTGGTTTCTATGTCATGGGTGCTGTTTTATCATAGGCTGAGGACTGGTTAGGATAGGAAGACAAGAAGCAAGAATGACAATTATCTGTTGCTGGCAATAAGTCAGAAATACGTACTAGAGACATTAAGAATGCCATTAGAATCAAAATTAGGTGTATTATTTCAGGTTTGGTCCCATTCCTCCTGTTTTGTTGCTAAGACTATCTAGAAAAGCCTGTAAAGTATACCTAAAATGATTATGGGGTTAGAAGGACTTTATATAAGAACAGGCTAAAATAATTTTAGAAAGAAAGACTGGGAGAACTCCCATCTAAAATTCACAAAATTACAAAGGATATGTATTGAGGACATCAATTTTTAAACTTGCTTCTGGAAGTATTGGTCATCCCTTAAAGTTTGGAAAAGAATAATATAAGACAATAGAAGGAAATAGCACTTTAAAAATGTATTTTTAGAACTTATTTTTCTAATAAATGGGTCAGACAGAAAACCTGAGAGTTTAATTAAATTTTTGGATTATAGACTATGGATTGCTTGAAATTCTTTTGAGTATTTCTTGCAGATACATTGAAGAGACTCTGGAAGTCATTATAGTCTTCTCTGAAACATTTCTTAGTACACCATCTGAAAGTAAATGCTGGGCTAGATGAATACCGATCTAACTCAGCATGGCATTTACATCCTTAATATGATCTGTAGTTATGATTGTTTACGTAAAAGTGTCTCCTTTCTTTCTCTTTTAGGTATGTAAAAGAAGGAGATACAGTGTCTCAGTTTGATAGCATCTGTGAAGTTCAAAGTGATAAAGCTTCTGTTACCATCACTAGTCGTTATGATGGAGTCATTAAAAAACTCTATTATAATCTAGACGATATTGCCTATGTGGGGAAGCCATTAGTAGACATAGAAACGGAAGCTTTAAAAGGTATTGTAAGTCTGTTAATCTATTTTACCAAATTGATTATTGGTCTCTTTTTGTCATTGGGTCCCAATTAAAAGTGATCTTTTTTTTTTTTTTCTATTCCTATTAATTTTTGGCTCTTGGGGAAATGTAATCTTTTCAGTGTGAAAAAAGGCAAGTTCAACACAAAATAGAAATCTGAATTGAAGGATAAGACAAAACCAAAGGTGGGAGGAAAAAGACAATAGCAAAAGGAAGAGATGAGATGTTGCAAAAAAGGTGGAGGATGTCCCATCCTTTCTCCTCTGGGGAATGACTCAAACATTCAGGTGGCGTTATGCACTGTTTCACATAAGTCAGTGATGTTACTACTTTTGGAGGGGTAAGAAGGTTGGGGATGGACTTTTAATAACTTACAGGATTTGAGTTGGAGTTTTAGAAGCCCAAATCAGGAAAATTGAAAAGGTTCTCTGTGAGTCATGATTATCTTTTGACCAGTTGCCATGTTAAAAATGTGTACAGTAACACTTCATTTACCTGAAGTCCTGCCTTCTGGAGACCTTAGTGTTCAAAGAGGCAACAAGCTCTCTCAGTAATTAAAGATTCAGGCTATAAATACTAGTCACTAAGAACAAAAATTGGAGTATCTAAAGATGAAATCTAATATAATGGATTGCTGTGTTTACCACTGATACAAAAAAAAAAAAAAAAGAAAAGCACTTTTGCTGGGGATGGTTATAAACTTTTTCAAGAGAAGTTGAAAAAATAAAGCACTCTTGTTGGGGATGGTTATAAACTTTTTCAAGAGAGGTTGAAGAGAAAAGAAGGAAAATTAAAATGAAAGCAAAGATACCAGCATTTAGAAGAAGCAGCAACCATGGGACTTAACAAGTGGTAGATGTCCTGTCAGAAGGTAATTCATCATGAGAATGTTACAGAGGAAAGCCAAAACAGTTGGCAGTCCCAGTGGTAGTAGGCAGCTGACTGGCTAACTCAGAAGTTCCTTACAGCACTGTTGTGGTATACCAAAGTGTTATCATCTAGAAATCAGTTTTGATACTAGGGGCTGCAAGAACAATAGGTTTTGTGACAGAACTCCTAGGCCAGCATTCCCACCTTGGAAGTGCTGAGATAAGATACCTCAGTGTAATTCAGAAGTCTAGAAGGAGTAATTGAATTACAGTGACTGGCTGACACTTAGTTCTGCAGTCTGTAGAACAATAACTAATATTACAATCTTTTTTTTTCCAGAATCACATCGTATAATTTATAAAATTTTTTACATTTATTATTCTGTGAAGTATTCCAGTTTAGCAGATGAAGAAACTAAACCCAACTGGAAAGGTTGGACAGGCTGGGCTCGGTGGCTCACACCTATAATCCCAGCACTTTGGGAGGCCAAGGCGGGTGGATCACAAGGTCAAGAGATCAAGATCATCCTGGCCAACGTGGTGAAACTCTGTCTCTACTAAAAATACAAAAATTAGCCTGGTGTGCCTGTAGTCCCAGCTACTCGGGAGGCTGAGGCAGGAGAATCGCTTGAACTGGGAGGCCCAGGTTGCAGTGAGCCGAGATCGTGCCACTGCACTCCAGCCTGGCGACAGAGCAAGACTCCATCTCTTAAAAAAAAGAAAAAAGAAAGGTTGGACGATTTGCAAAATAGTTGGTGACAGGACCAAAGTTAGAACTTAGATGTCCTGAGTCCTTGTCCAGAATATTTTCTACTATGACATGTTGCCTCTAAAAGCTAGAATATGATTTATTGAAGGCTTCCTACTACTTTTTATTATTATAAAAGCTGGAGGGGTGCATTGCAGAAAGTTCTAAAATACAGAAAACCAAAACAACAACAAAAATCGTAATGTTCACAAATCACACTCAATACATTCGTGTATATCATTCCAGACATTTTTCTAGGTCATATGTGTACATGTAGCTATTTTTTTAACCAAAATAATATATTGTATATGCTGTAGTCCAATCTGTTTGCTTTGTTCATCTATGTTTTCATGACAGTACATTTCAATTTTATTTTTTTGTTTGTTTGAGATGGAGTCTTGCTCTGTCGCCCAGGCTGGAGTACAGTGGTGTGATCTCGGCTCACTGCAACCTCCACCTCCCGGATTCAAGAGACTCTCCCATCTCAGCCTCCTGAGTAACTGGGACTACAGGTGTGCGCCACTGTGCCTGGCTAATATTTGTATTTTTTTTATAGAGATGGGGTTTCACCATATTGGCCAGGCTGGTCTTGAACTCCTGACCGCAAGTGATCTGCTGGCCGCAGCCTCCTAAAGTGCTGGAATTACAGGCATGAGCCACCACAATTGGCCTATTTCCATTTTATATGATCGACAGACCATATGTAGATTTCCTGAATTATCCCCAAAATGTCCTTGATATTTCAATTGATTTTTTTTTAACTAGGATCCAATATAGGACCATACATTGTACCTAGTTGTTATATCTCTTAAGTCTCTTTTAGTCTAGTTTATCCTCTTCTACTTTTGTTTCATGACACTGATTTGAAGAGATTGCCTTTGTTTTGCAGAATGTCAGACTTTTTGGATTTGTCTTGTTGCATTGTGGTATTATTTAACTTGTTCCTCTAGTTCATATATTTCCTATAAGCTGGAAGTAAGTTTTAAAGGCTGAATTCAGGCTGGGCTCAGTGACTCACACCTGTAATTCCAGCACTTTGGGAGACCAGGGTGGGTGAATCACTTGAGGTCAGGAGTTTGAGACCAGCCTGGCTGGCCAACATGGTGAAACCCCATGTCTACTAAAAATACAAAAATTAGCCAGGTGTGATGGCACATGCCTGTAATCTCACTTACTCAGAAGGCTGAGACAGGAGAATTGCTTGAACCCTGGAGGCAGAGGTTGTGGTGAGCCAAGATTGCGCCACTGCACTGCAGCCTGGGCAACAGAGCCAGACTCTATCTCAAAAATAAGCAAACAAACAAAAGAAAAAAACAAAACAAAACAAAACAAAAAATAAATAAAATTTAAAAATAAAGGCTGAATTCAAGTTAAATATTTTGGGTGGAACACATCATAGATCATGTTGTGTACTTCATGTTGCTTCACATCAGGATACACTTAACATCTCATGACTGCCATAGTGATGCTAAGTTTAAACACTGAACTAGGATAATGATACCCTTACCCCTCTATTGTAGAATTGTGTTTTCCCCTTTTGTAACCAGAAAATTATGTATGTAGTGTTAGCTTTGACACTAAATAAGTAGGTTCTAATATCATTTGAGATCCTTCCTAAGTCAATAATTGCTTTAGTGGTTGTAGAATGATGATTTTGGGATTCTGTCATTCCTTTAACATTAGTAGCTGGCATTCTTCTGTCAAGTGGACCTTTCTCCTCTATCAGTGGGGGCTATCTGTGTTGGGGCTATCTGTATGCTAACTGTATGAAATACAGTTTCTATGAAATACAGTTCTTACTGGAAAGAAAATAAATGCTTAATTCTTTCCCTTTACTGGTTCTCGAAGTAAAGAGATCCTTTAGTAGTCACTTCAAAGGGTGATACTAATTTTCCAGCATTCTCAGTGTGTTTGAATGTATTGTCACATGTAGCATAACGATGTTATGGTCAACAACAGACTGCATATACAACAGTGGTCCCATAAGATGATAACACATCTTTACTGTACTTCTTTTATGTTTACATATGTTTAAATACACAAATATTTACCATTGTGTTACAGTCACCTACAATATCCAGGACAATAACATGCTCCACAGGTTTGTGACCTGGGAGCAATGGGCTATTTCATATAGCCTAGGTGTGTAGGAGGCTACACCATCTAGATTTGTGTAAGTGCACACTCAAGTTTGGATAATTGTGAAATCACCTAGCAATGCATTTCTCAGAACATACTCCCATCATTAAGCAATGCATGACTGTATTTCATCTGATTTCATGTGTTTAATCGATTACAGTCATTATTCTTCTGGATGCTGAAACCCATTATAGTGGCGACCCCTTCAAGCTGGCTCCTATGTGTTCTATTAACACGGTCCTGTTAACTTTTAAAAGCTTCCTTGCTTTTGGCACAAAAGATGTTCTGGGATTCACCTCATACTTTTCCCACCCACACCTGGAATCATTCATTTCTTCAGGGGCTCTTGTTCCTTTAAGTATTAGTATAGAATGAGTAAGAGGCTATAATGTGGGCATTAGGGGTGCTTCGTATTACTTTGATTCTAAATTTCTTTTGAAAGACATTATTGGCTAGGCACAGTGGCTCATGCCAGTAATCCTAACATTTCGGGAGGCTAAGGTGGGAGGATCACTTGAGCCCAGGAATTTGAGACCAGCCTGGGTAACATAACAAGACCTCATCTCTACAAAAAATAAAAAAAATTAGCCAGGTGTGGTGGCATGCACCTGTGGTCCCAGCTACTTGGGAGGCTGAGGTGAGAGGATCACTTTAGCCCGGGAGGTAGAGGCTGCAGTGAGCTAGTGAGCTCTGTTAATGCCACTGCACTCTAGCCTGGGTGACAGCAGGACCCTGTCGCAAAAAGAAAAAAAGGCATGCTTTTGTGATTTAGAGAAGTTTAAAGAAAAACAAAACAAAACAAAAAAATTCACCTTTAGAATTACCTGAAATAAACACAGATTTTTTTTTTTTTTTTTTTTTGGATTCAGATTTAGAAAGGAAAGAGTGTTTCATTCTTGGCATAAACTGAGACAAGTAACGATGCTGAACAGTACTATGGATGTCATGAAATTAGAATGCCCAAGCTGGAAACCAGATTAGATAACAATTTAAGCCATCTAAAAAAGCAAGTTATTTATATGAACAAGTAAACAGTCGGAGTGTGTTATTTATTTTGTTTTGTTTTCTGACACGGGGTCTTGCTCTGTTGTACAAGCTAGAGTGCAGTAGCATGATCATAGCTCATTACAGCCTTGAATTCCTGGGCACAAGCAGTCCTTGCACCTTAGCTTCCTGAGTAGTTAGGACTCCATCATGCCCAGCTAATTGGCCTTTTGATTTTTTTTTCTTTTTTTTTTGAGATGAAGTCTCACTCTGTCTCCCAGGCTGGAGTGCAGTGGCACGATCTCAGCTCACTGCAACCTCTGCCTCCTGGGTTCAAGCGATTTGCTTGCCTCAGCTACCCTAGAAGCTGAGATTACAGGCATGTGCCACTACACCTGGCTAATTTTTGTATTTTTAGTAGAGATGAGGTTTCACCATGTTGGCCAGGCTGGTCGTGAACTGGGCTCAAGTGATCTGCCTGCCTCCGCCTCCCAAATTGCTGGGATTATAGGCATGAGCCACCACACCTGGTACTGGTTTTGTTTTTAGTTTGTTTTGACATCTCAAGTAAGATCCAACTTAATAAGTCTGGGTATAGCAAATTATAAAATCACAGAACATTTTGTGGGGGGCCTGTTTTTTATCTGGATAATTTTTTTCACAAAAATTAATATTCTCTATAACATGATAAATCTTAAAGAAATTATGCTGAGTGAAAGAAGCCAGACCCCACCCCTCAAAAGAAAACATGCTATATGATTCCATGTACATAAAATTTTAGAAAATCCTAACTAATCTGTAATGACAGAAAACCATTGAGTGGTTGCCTGGTGATAGAGTATGGAGGGTAGGAAGGGTTGGGAAGGAGGGATTACCAAGGAGTACAAGGAAACTTATGGAAGTGATAGACATGTTCATTATCTTGATTATGGTGATGTTTTATGAGTATATACATATTTCAAAGCTTATCAGATTTTTTTTTTGTTTGTTTTTGTTTGTTTTTTTTTTTTTTTGAGACAGAGTCTTACTCTGTTGCCAGGCTGGAGTGCAGTGGCATGATATCGGCTCACTGCAACCTCCGACTCCCTGGTTTAAGTGAATCTCCTGCCTCAGCCTGCCGAGTAGCTAGGATTACAGGCAGGTGCACACCACCACACCCAACTAATTTTTGTATTTTTGGTAGAGACAGGGTTTCACCATGTTGGCCAGGATGGTCTCGATCTCCTGACCTTGTGATCCGCCTGCCTTGACCTCCCAAAGTGCTGGGATTACAGGCGTGAGCTACCGCGCCCGGCCTCAGACTTTATATTTTTGTATGTGCAGTTTATTGTGTGTCAGCTGTATCTCAGTAAAGCTTAGAACAAAATTAATGGCATTGGATAGGTTATGTTTACAGTACAAATTGTCTGACAGTATTCTACATAAACAACTGATAATTTGCTAACCATTCTATTTTATTTGCCATTCATAATATGTTCTAAACAATTATCTTGCATGCTAGTTTTATTTCACATCTGTACCTTTTTGCTTTTACATTTGGACTTGCTTTTTATATTTTTATTGTAAGACTAAACTATGAAGCATAAGCCCATGTATCAAATAAGCAGGCCTATAGAACATACATTCAGTTTAATGAGAGAAATTTATATATGCTTCATTTTAATTGTGGAAATGAGAAAGATTTCTAAATATTTTATGTATATTTTCTTAAGCAAGAATTTGTAGTAATATTGAATTTATGTTTTTCCTGTCTTAATGCTAGTAAAACCAATTATATAAAAAACTAACAAAAGTCTTCTAGAAGTATAAATTATATTATTAACATTTTACAGGTAGAAAATTATTGTAGCATAGAGCCATGAAGGGTAGAAGAGATCAGGACTAGACATCTTAATAGTAGTACTGGAAATTAAGTCCTATCTTGTAATGCTAATTATATTCTATAGTACTGTCTAGTAACATAGTCATAGTCTAGTTATAGACTAGTCATAGACTAGTAACATAGTCGTAGTCTGCTTCTCAAAGCTGGAGGGTCATGATAATTTTCGTGAGGGAAACTGTATTTGTGACCTCCAAGTCCTATCTATGAGTGCTTTGACTATAGACAGACCTCTACTTAAAAACAGTTTATTGGACTCACTTATGCCAACTTGTATCTGTGACATATAAGAAGGTATATATTATTTAAAAAATTACAAGTTGAAATCCAGTTACTTAATTTTTTTTTTTAGTTACTTATCATTATCACCATTATATCAAAGCTATTCCATGTTTCAGTGCCTTGTCGACTGTAAACTTGGTTTAGACCATGTGTAGTCACTCATGCCTGTAGTTCCAGCACTAGGAGGATCATTTGAAGCCAGGAGTTTGAGACTAGCCTGGGCAACACAGCGAAACCTCATCTCTACAAAAATTAGCCAAGTGTGGTGGAGCACACCTGTAGTCCCAGCTATGCAGGAGGCTGAGGTGAGAGGATCACTTGAGCCCAGGAGTTTGAGGCTGCATTGAGCTATGATTGTGCCACTGCATTCCAGCCAAGGGACAGAGCAAGACCCAGTTTCTTAAAAAAACACACACACAAAACAAGCAAAAAAATTAGATGGGCAGTGGTAGTACACCCCTGTAGTACTGGCTACTCAGAGGAAACCCAGTCTCAAAACCAAAACAAAACTAAAACCAACTCAGTTTAAATTGTGTTACCTCGAGTTGTCTTTACAGCTGATGTGGTGACAGATGCTTTCTCTACCCTCTATTTATTTAATACAGTAACATGATTCCTCACTTTTCTTTTTTGTTGAGACGGAGTCTCGCTCTGTCACCCAGGCTGGAGTGCAGTGGCCGGATCTCAGCTCACTGCAAGCTCCGCCTCCCGGGTTTACGTCATTCTCCTGCCTCAGCCTCCCAAGTAGCTGGGACTACAGGCACCCGCCACCTCGCCTGGCTAGTTTTTTGTATTTTTTTTAGTAGAGATGGGGTTTCACTGTGTTAGCCGGGATGGTCTCGATCTCCTGACCTTGTGATCCGCCCGTCTCGGCCTCCCAGAGTGCTGGGATTACAGGCTTGAGCCACCGCGCCCGGCCAATTCCTCACTTTTCTAAACAACTAAAACAGTTTGTACCAAAACTTTTCAAAAACATTTTTTTTTCAGAGAAATCATTAATTTTTTTTAAAACTTCATATATGTTACTTCTTAAAGTGAGGATATTGAGTAAGCTTTTTTGATTATGCAAAGACATGTTATGAACATTCACCGTTGTACTATAAACAATACAAATCTGCATTTGATTTTTAGTTTTTCAGCCTGTTTAGATTGTCCTTGTGCCAGGTCATCACCCACTTTCCTAACTTTCTGAGAAGACATATAACCAAGTTTGTTAAGAAGTATTTGCTAACAAAGGCAAATAGGAGCTGATTAAGAGTCTAAATACCTTTCCTGTGGGTCAAGTGCACAGTTTTAATGCTGAGGCTGTGTGGCACCTATTTTAGGTACTCTGGGCCATGAAGCCGTGTTAAGATGAAGTTGCCAGGATGCTCCACCACCAGATAAGTGGAGAGTTACTATACCTAATTGAGAGGTACCATGGGGCAGTGAAAGGAGGAGAAAGAGGGATGTGAGCTTTAGGGGAATACTTTATAAAACTGATATTATTCTGCCATTATATTGCATTTACCCCTTAACATCAACATCTATTGTTGATTGGTTTCTCTATGCTAATACTATTTATACATCTCATTTAACAAGTGTAATATCTGCTTTTGACACATGGACCATTGAGACTTAGAGGTTAAATAACCTGCTTGTGATTACATAGCTACTAAGTGGTGGAGCTGGGATTTGACCTCAGCTCTGTTTAATGTGAAAGCCCATGCTCCTAACCACTTTGTTACACTGATAATTTAGTTCAGAGAGGATGGATATCTGCTTCATTTTGCATCTAGAGCAATGGGACTTTCTAACACTGTACATACGCATATTTACAAAATTCTGCTGCAGCAACACAGTTTAGTTTATAAATACATAGATTTTATAATATTGAAATGTTTACCAGGATTAATATAAAATGTTTTAAAGAAAAGCTCTTTGACATAAAACCATTCCAAGAATGTAGTATATCATCTAACTAAATTACATTCAGTAACATAAATTGCATGGTTCAATGCTAGGCATAGTAGGTGCTCTTGGTAGCTGTAACTCTTCATTTTGTACAGCCTATTGTAGATTAAATTGATTGAATTCACTGTTTTAATAATTTGAAGTGAAAAAGAAGATGCAATGAAATCTCTTCAGTTTGGTCGTCCTTAATTTTCAATTTATAAACATTTGGAAGAAAGGTGAAGAAAGGTCTTCCAAACACACTTGAATACTTGAGTATTTCAAAGCATTTTCCTTAAAAGAATTTCTCCTAGCTGAGTGAATTAATTGGATCACTTAATGTTGTTCTTAGAAATACCTAAGAATATTGCAGTTTTACAGTTTTACTTTCATCAATTCATATTATTCTTTTATTTAGTTAACCTGAAATAATGTGGTTTTTTTATAAATTTGCTTTCTATGAGGAATTACCTTAACACTAAATTGACAGGCTTCATAAGAAAAAGTGCTTACTTACCAGAGTTCGTCTGCTTTTTCTTAAAAATTAGTTAAAGCTTTAACTGTACTCTAATTCCCTAACTGAAGATCAATCATCAAAGGCTACACTCTCACATATTAGACTGTAATGCTAGAAACACGAAAGTCATGTCAATTGGGGAGACTTGTGAAATTCAAGTTTGGTCAACTTCATCCCCCTTAGAGTCCGTTTCTACATTGGTAATGAGAAATCTATCCTGCATACTCATAACATTTTTGTAATCAGAGGAGAAAATATGTGTAAAAACACTGAAGGAGGACAAGGCAGAGGGATCGCTTGAAGCCAGGAGTTCAAGACCAGCCTGGGCAATGTAGTGAGACACTGTCTGTATTTTTTTTTTTTTTAAAAAGCAAAAAATAAAACACTTTGAAGATTATTAAAGTGCTGTGTAGTAAGGTGGTATTTTATTACTTGGTTAAGAGACAGCATTCTTCCAACAACTATATGACTATTAGAAGTAATATATGAGTGACTTCTCACAAGTAAATTCGTCACTCATATTTACACCCAACTTACTCTAAAAGGGTAGTACTTTGTAGTTAATAATCACAAAACGTTTTCCAGAAAGGTGAGTAGCAATAAATTACTTGGTCTTTTGGAAATAATGTAATAATTTTTGTATATGATATATTTGGATATTTATACCTTGTCTTCAGCAAATATGCATTATCCAAGTTAGCATTGGAGTTCCTACCATATTGGGGTTCCTATCGTTGAATCCCCTGATTTTCCTTTGGATCTTGGTTCCTCATGCTAATCTTTCTTACTTATTTCTCCAATGACTTTAACAGATGTAGAGAATATACAGGGATTCTGAAAATTCAACAAAATTATACCTTGAACTATAGGAGTTGTATTCTAGCTACTTTGACCAGAAAGAAAATTTACTAGGTCCGTGAACTAATGGAAACAGCACAGACTGAGTCAGCCCCAGGACTGAATTCAGCAGTTAGATTTATTAGGTGTCTGACCTTGAGCCAATCCGTTCAGTCAAACCTCACTTTTTAAAATGTCTGTAAAATGGGGTTAATAACACTTATCTTAAACAGTTGGAATGAAAAGTAAATTAAGATACTGCATATGCAGCACAGTATTTGACACATAATAGGTGCTCAATACAAGTTTTGGGGTTTTTTCTCTTCCCTTCCTCACCTTTAAGAGAATTTCTTTGTAGCTCCACTGGGCCAATTCATAGACTAGTAAAGAGGAATAATAGACTGTCTTATTACAGTTGTAGTAGTAGAAGATTTTTATTTACCTAGAAATGAATGTCAAAACTGTCAAAGCAAATTCAGTTGTCTGTTCATTTTCAGAAGTTCTGTCAGTCTTTAATCTACCAATTCAGATTCTGCTATACATATACATCACTGATTTCCTAACAGCAGAATTTGACAATTAAATGCTCTCAAAAACATTTTTCTTTTGCTTGCAGAAATATATGCTAGTAGCCTGAGATGCTTTTTCTAATTATAAGAATCCAGAACTAGAGAATAAAACAACCAAATTAGCATTAGCCATAGCAGTTCTTTTTTCTTTTCCTTTTTTTTCTTCTTTTTGAGGCAGCCTTGCTTTGTCACCCAGGCTGGAGTGCAGTTGTGCGATCATGACTCATTGCAGCCTTGACTTCTTGGGCCCAAGTGATCCTCCCACTTCAGCCTCCTGAGTAGCTGGGAATACAGGCACACCCCACCACACCTGGCTAATTTTTAAATATTTTATAGAGAGAGGGTCTCCCTATGTTGCCCTGGCTGATCTCGAACTCCTGACCTCAAGCAATTCTCCCGCCTTTACCTCCCAAAGTGTTGGGATTACATGTGTGAGCAACCATGCCCAGCCACCATGCATTTCTTAAACTATTCAAAGTAGAGCAAGCTTTTAAATACTATGTCATCTCAGGAAAGTGTTTAAGATTGTCAAATATTTTATGATTCTTGTCTGGTGCGGATTTTTTTGAGACTGGGTCTCACTTTTTCACCCAACCTAGAGTGCAGAGGTGCCAACATGGCTCACTGCAGGCTTGACTTCCTGGGCTTAAGTGATTCTCCCTCCTCAGCTTCCTGTGTAGCTGGGACCACAGATGTGTGCTATCGTACCCAGCTAATTTTTAACATTCACTTGTAGAGACAGGGAGTCTCACTTTATTGCCCAGACTGGTCTTAAACTCCTAGGCTCAAGTAAGTGATCCACCCACCTTGGCCTGCTAGAGTATTGGGATTACAGGCGTGAGCCATTGTGCCCAGCCCATTCTTTCATGTAATTTATCTTACATTTGATCCTTATTCCATGCTGTTTATAAATATAAATTAGAATTTTATTAGAAAAATGTTTAAAATACAATTTTTTTTTTTTTTTTTTTGAGACAGAGTCTCACTGTCATCCAGGCTGGAGTGCAGTGATGCAAGCTCACTGCAGCCTTGACCCCTGGGCTCAAGCATTCCTCCCACCTTGGTCTCTCAAGTAGCTGGGACCACAGGCGTGTGCCACCAAGCTCAGCTAATTTTTAAATTTTTTGTACAGATGGGGTCTCCTTATGTTGCCACAGCTAGTCTTGAATGCCTGGGCTCAGGTGATCCGCCTGCCTTGACCTCCCAAATTGCTGGGATTGCAGGCATGAGCCACTGCACCTAGCCACAACACATTTTAAAATTTCTTGAGGAAAACTCTCTTTTTTTAACTTGTAGCTGCTATATTATTTCAACAGGAGTGACATATCCACCAGATACTAATAATTAAAAAGTACCAGGTACCAGCACACATACCCCCCTACTCAACCCATATCATTAGGATAGTTGTGTTTTCCTGTTCTGAAGTAGTTCAACTTTTATACATTTAGATGATAACTTTAATTTATTTAGATATTATAGGCCACTAAGATTTAAAAAAAAAAAATTCAACTGAAGTTAAGTTTTACCTTGTTACCAGATTCAGAAGAAGATGTTGTTGAAACTCCTGCAGTGTCCCATGATGAACATACACACCAAGAGATAAAGGGCCGGAAAACACTGGCAACTCCTGCAGTTCGCCGTCTGGCAATGGAAAACAATGTAAGTTCTCTTAATATTTAAGTCTGAGATTGTATAGAAAGTGTACATTTGTACCTCTGAAAAATTAGCCAACTATCCCATGATGAAATGGCTCAGTGAAATTAAGGAAACATGAAAATATTTGCTACTGAAAAATCATAGTTGCATAAAAATACATGGGAGAAAAGAGAAGTTGTAAACTTATTACTTACTGTCAATTGAGCAGTGTGATTTTATTATTCTTTCTTGGATCCTAATAACAGTAAGAGCTACCATTTATTGAGCACTTGTAAATACCAGGTCTTAGGTCAGGTATTCTAGAGGTACAGCACCAGATAGGAATTTGAAGGAGGGAAAACCTGTAAAGGGAATGAAGGAGGCAGGATAAGAAAGGGAAGAGAAGGGAAATTGGCCAGACATGGTTATGATATCAAACACCTGGCCTGTCCCAAAGCTTGCCATGGTCCTAAGGAAAAAAAGAAAGACTCCGGCCTGATCTGAGGGTGAAGGGGAGAACCCCAGAATTACTGCTTTGAGGCAAGGAGGCCCGCCGTTTGTATTTCCTCTGCCAATCATTGACTGAATGGAAGGTGGAATGCCAGGCAGGGTGGCTCCCTGGCACTGGGATAGGTATTTACATATTCTCATTTAACCCTGTAAGATAAGGAGCTGTTTTAAGACTTGGAGGGTTTAAGTAACTAGTCTAAGGTCACACAGCTAACACAACAACAGAGCCAGGATTTGAAAGTGAGTCTATATCACTCCAGAACCTGTGCTCTTAGACGTTACATACAGCCTCAACAATCATTGCCTCCATTATTTGAGCACATATGTGCCAGACACTATAGACACATTATCTGTAATCCTCACAAGGACCCTGCAGGAAGGTTGATTAACTTATCTGAAACCAAGTAGACTGAACTAGGGATTTGAACACAAGTCTTTCTGGTTCTGAAGCCTGAATACTTTCCACTGTGCCCCACAATGAGACTTTTTATTTGTCTCTTTTTGAGAAAAGTAAGGTTGCTGTGGGAAAAAAAAAAGTTTGTATTTTGTGAAATATGTAATAGAGTCATTAAAATGTTCATATTCTTTCAGCCAGTTATCCTGCCACAGGGGAACAATCCCCAGAAAATCATCTAGGATACATTCTTCCTTGTATTTTATATAGCCAAAAATTAGAAGATGCATACATGTTCAAAGTCAAATTATGTTATGTATCCTTGATGAAATTTTATGTAACCCTTAAATGTGTTTAAGTATGAAGACCATTTGGCATAGCAGAAAATAGATATAGTAACATGGAACACTAGGTTATTAAGGGCATCCAATGAAATAATGATTTAACATATTGCTTTGAAATCTATAAAGCATTTTAATAATTTTTTTCTTAATAATATAGAAAGGAATATATAGAAGAAATGTATGATTTCGCTTTCCTAAAACACTCCCTAAAGATGTGGATAGGATACTTGGGTAGAATGCTTGTGTGATTACTAAAAATTAAATACTGGATTTAGTTATCAGAAATCATCTTTTTTCTTTCAGTGTACATATTTATGAATTGAGTTTGTTTAAAATTAAGAACCAATGGCATTTACAGTTGTTTGTAACTGCCTAAAAATTATTTGTTTAAATTTTCATAGTCCATTTGTTACACACTTAGTGTTTGTCTGAGTAAAGTCCTTTATTATTTTAGTCATCCTTAGAGATGCACTAATACAAATGAAATGGGGTCTATTCCTAAGAAATTAATACATACTATATGTGAGGAGATCATTCCAAGCTCTTATGTTTGTTTGTATTTAAATAGAATTAAATGTTTTGTACTGATATTTCCAAAGCAACTACTAGAAAAATAACATTTGAGAGAGCTTTTGTATTATGATCATCTAAGCTGTTACGTTTTTAACTGATAGTCAACGTCAGAAACATTGGTCTAAATTTGGTAGAGCATTTAGTTTCTCTTAAATTCTCAGCTCTCCCTCTTCTTATGTAGTCCCCAAGAATAGAAAAGGTCGAGTAAGAATTATGCAAGAGATTTTAAAATACTTGAGTATAAAAATGTAAGTTTTCAGCCGAGCAAAGTGGCTCACGCCTGTAATTCCAGCACATTTGGGAGGCTGAGTTGAGAAGATGGCTTGAGGCTAGGAGTTCAAGACCAGCCAAGGCAACAGAGTGAGACCCTGTCTCTACAAAATTTTTTTTAAAAAGTAAGTTTTCATAAATAGCTCTAGATTATATATAATATAGATACCTGTTGGTTACCACATGCACATGTGAACAGTGTATACAAAGTAATAAATGATTACTTAAGTAGAAAATGAAAAGGTTATTTCTTTTTACTAATTTATTGGACAGATATATTTTACCGTCAACTGATCAAATTCCATTTTGAAAGTTTAATGATATTTTTAAGTAGTTGTATTTTTGGCATTAAAATATATCATTTTTTAGATTAAGCTGAGTGAAGTTGTTGGCTCAGGAAAAGATGGGAGAATACTTAAAGAAGACATCCTCAACTATTTGGAAAAGCAGACAGGAGCTATATTACCTCCTTCACCAAAAGCTGAAATTATGCCACCTCCACCAAAGCCAAAAGACATGACTATCCCTATACCAGTATCAAAACCTCCAGTATTCACAGGCAAAGACAAAACAGAACCCATAAAAGGTAATGATAATAATAACAATAATATAAGGCAATAGTTCATTTATTTTGGGGGAAGCTACCTCAGTAAACGTATATAATATGGTATTTTCAAGTCTTACTGAAGGAGAGAAGTTCAACTTCAGTCAACATATAATTTATTTTTTTATTTTGTTTTTGAGATGGATTTTTGCTCTTGTTTCCCAGACTAGAGTGCAGTAGCATGATCTCGGCTCACTGCAGCCTCCACCTCTCAGGTTCAAGCAATTCTCCTGCCTCAGCCTCCTGAGTATCTGGGATTACAGGTGCATGCCACCATGCTCAGCTAAGTTTTTGTATTTTTAGTAGAAACAGGGTTTCATCATGTTGGCCGGGCTGGTCTCAAACTCCTGACCTCAGGTGATCCACCCTCCTCGGACTCCCAAAGTGCAGGGATTACAGGCATGAGCCACTCACCATGCCTGGCCATAATTTTTAAATGATGAAATAACAGCTTTTCCGGGAAACACTTCCAATTTATGTGTACCATTAACTTCTGAAGAGGAATACATTAGCAGGTTTCTTGAAGTATAAACTTGTATACTGATAATTGCTCTGTTTGAAGACACACAGGATGTTTTAAACATTCACTGTTTGTAGTTAGCTTTCAAAATAACTAGTTCTGATTTGTTATTTATAAACTCTTGGAATGATTAACTTCCAGAAGAGTGGCTTTGCAGGAAAGCTGTTAGGGAAATACATGGCTTGCATTCTTTTGAATGTTTTATATAACACAGCGTTTAAAGCAGTTACCTGCTGCTATGTTATTGCATTTGCCACTGAGTGTCATGATGCAGTCAATGTTCCAGCTTTGAAATTAGTGACTTTCAATGTAAGGTAACGTAATGAAGAGAGTAGTAAGAGGAAGGGTTTAACTGAGAGAGTAAAGGACATTAGAGAACCTTCCATTTTAGTTTCTTTTTTTTTTTTTTTTTTTTTTTTTTGAGACGGAGTCTCGCTCTGTCGCCCAGGCTGGAGTGCAGTGGCCGGATCTCAGCTCACGGCAAGCTCCGCCTCCCGGGTTTACGCCATTCTCCTGCCTCAGCCTCCCGAGTAGCTGGGACTACAGGCGCCAGCCACCTCGCCCGGCTAGCTTTTTTTGTATTTTTTAGTAGAGACAGGGTTTCACCGTGTTAGCCAGGATGGTCTCGAACTCCTGACCTCGTGATCCGCCCGTCTCGGCCTCCCAAAGTGCTGGGATTACAGGCTTGAGCCACCGCGCCCGGCCCATTTTAGTTTCTTTAAAAAAAAAAAAAGGATGAAGAAATTTAAGAATTTAAATAAATGAATAACAATTGAATGCTTTTCAGGCTTTCAAAAAGCAATGGTCAAGACTATGTCTGCAGCCCTGAAGATACCTCATTTTGGTTATTGTGATGAGGTTGACCTTACTGAACTGGTTAAGCTCCGAGAAGAATTAAAACCCATTGCTTTTGCTCGTGGAATTAAACTCTCCTTTATGCCTTTCTTCTTAAAGGTGAGATTTCATTCATTTCAAACAAAGCTTGAGTAGGACATTTATTTGTTTGTTTGTTTTTTTGAGACAGAGTTTTGCTCTTGTCAACCAGGCTGGAGTGCAATGGTGCGAACTCGGCTTACTGCAACCTCCGCCTCCCGGGTTCAAATAATTCTCTTGCCTCAGCCTCCCGAGTAGCTGGGAATACAGGCACCTGCCACCATGCCTGGCTAATTTTGTATTTTTAGTAGAGACTTGGTTTCACCATGTAGGTCAGGCTGGTCTCAAACTCCTGACCTCAGGTGATCCACACCCACCTCGGACTCCCAAAGTGCTGGAATTCCAGGCATGAGCCACCGCATCTGGCCCCCCAAGTAGGACATTTAAATTTTGTTTTGCCAACATGCAATGTGTTGACTGTGGCCTTGAATAAAAATATTACTTTTCACATCAAATAGTTAGAAAATGTGCCATTTCTTTGTTTAATAGGAAATTATAAAATTGAAATGTCTATATCATATTTTTAGCCACTTATCTTTGAGCTAGGTAGAGACAATTCTGCCAGTTAAGTAAAGCCTTTAATCCTAAAAGGATCACTCCAGCCAAGTCCTGGTTTGAACTAAAATGAGACTTGATATTAATTTTGCAATATCACTGACATATATTTAATATTTATTTAACAAATTTATATTGAGGCTCCTGGGAATCATTTCTAGTGCTAAGCCTTGGGACCAGTATAAAATGGAGTAAGATCATCAGCTGACCTTGAGCAGCTTACAGTCTAGCTCACATTAGTGACTGTGCAGCAGCTACCATGTGCCAGGCTCCATACTAAGCATGCTGTATACATTATCTCTTAATTCTCAAGTAACCCTGACATGTAAATATTACTGTCCCCACTTTCCATTTAAGGAAATTGGGGCTCAGAGAGGTTGAGAAACTTGTTAAGGACTTATAGCTAACAGGTGGAGAAGCTCTTTCAGATTCTGGTCTGTTCTACTCTGAAGGACATACTGATGTCTCTAATGCGAGCATGTTCAGTCCTTTCTCTACACTACACCAAGACTGGTCTTCTGTAAATCAAATTATTGTAATATTCTCTGATTCTCTTCAGTGGTTCCCTTTCATTGCCTTTAGGATAATTTCCATACTCCTTAGTGTGGCATACAAATGTGTTGTAAGTCTCTGCTGCCTGCCTCTCCGTTCTTATCTCACTCCCTAATATGAAGCTACCCATAATTGCTAGAATACACAATTCCACTCGAAGTGCCCCTTCTTCTCCATCAAACACCTGCAAATAAATCCCAAATTGTGGTCAGGTACAGACTCCTTCTGTGGCTGTCACTATTTGAATTAAATACTCTTGTTTCCCACTGTGACTTATCTCAGTGCATTGTGAGTGCTTACTCAGTTTTCTCTTCACTTACTTACTGGGCTTTGAGCCTTGTGAGGCAGAAACTGTTCTCCTTTATTTCCCCCCTTTTTTTTTTCTAAGAAAGGGTTCTCTCAAGGCAGGCAGATTGCTTGAGCTCAGGAGTTCAAGAACAGCTTGGGCAGAATGGTGAAACCCCATCTCTACAAAAAATAGAAAAGTTACCTGGGCATGGTGGCACACACCTGTAGTCCCAGCTACTCGGGAGGCTAAGATAGGAGGATCACTCAAACCAAAGAGGTTGAGGCTACAGTGAGCTGAGATCATGCCACTGCACTCCAGCCTGGGTGACAAAGCAAGACCCTGTCTCAAAAACAAACAAGAAAAAAACTTCCAAGTCATAAAAATTAAGGAACTCATAGCAGTTCTTTTCGTTGTATTTTTCTTCAGTTGATCTACTCTCTTAACCTGTCCTAACTAAACTAATGACTATGAAATGTCTCTATATATTTAAACTTTTTTCTTAACTCTCTAGTTCAAGAATTTGATTTTTTTCCATCAAGACCCCTGATGCACTGAGAAAAATAACACAATACATGTAAAGAACTTTAACAGGGACCAGAAAAGGGCAGTGGGGAAGGGAATTCTTTTTAAGAATGATCTTAAGCATTTTTATTTCGCTATCTTTTAAATTTAATACAATGCATGACCACCACATGTAAGGTATGAAACTTGATTATTAGATCCCGAATGGGCAGGGGAGCAGATATCAAGAACATTTGGATACAGTTAGGGAAATCTGAATATGGACAGGAGAGAAATGGTAGTAAGTGACAAAAGGAAAAAAGAAAGGGAGAAGGCGGCAGAGAGGGAAAATGTAAATGCTATTCAGTGAGACTTGAGCTGTAAAGTAAATGTTCAGGCCATCTCTGCCCTTCAGCTGGCCAAGGACACCAAGTAGCAAATTGGCATCTAATGGTCAGTGCGCTTTGAAATCCTCATTACGTGTTCTTTCCACACAGGGAAATAGCTTACCTGCTTTTTTGTGTTTTGATTCCTAGTTTTGAACCACAGGTTTACTTCTCATGGAAATCTTGAGATTCAACATGTCAGTGAGGAAATCACCTAGAATTTAGACATTTTCTTTGGAACTTTGGCTGGTCTGCATCATTATTTTGAAAATCTCCTTGATGTTTACAAGCTACCTGACTATCTTTTATTCTTTAATGATTAGGGTGACCTAGTTCTACATTGCTTGAAGGTAACATTGGCAGTAATGTGACTAGGTACATGTAGACTTGAAATTAAACTCAGCATAAATAAGAGTTCTCTCTCTCCCTCCTTTTATACCTCTTATTTCAAATTCCCTATCCCTTCTGAGTTAAAAGTGCTAAAATTGCATTCTTTTTCTGTTAAACAGGCTGTTTCCTTGGGATTACTACAGTTTCCTATCCTTAATGCTTCTGTGGATGAAAACTGCCAGAATATAACATATAAGGTTGGCTACGCAGAGTGAAAATGTTCTTATTATTAATAGAAGATAGGGCAAATGTGCTTGTAGGTTAGAGAGACTTCTATTGTACTTTAAATAGTGATTTTTTTTAGACTAGAATTAAAGGTATGGGGTGAAACATTAAACTTAAGTCTAATTCTTTGTTGTTTTTGTGTTTAATAATACTGTTTAGATATGGAGATTCTTAAAACCATTTTTAAGCTTTTTTTTTTTTGTTTTCTGCTTAAAATAATGGAAATATAGCTGTATGGCAGATTATGTTACCCGCTCTACTTACCCTCTCAAAAAGAAGCAGCTCTTTCACAATTGAATTCCTGGAATTTTAATTTTATTATTATTATTATTATTATTATTATTATTATTATTGGCAGAGTCTCACTCTGCACCAGTTTGGAGTGCAGTGTTATGATCGTGGCTCACTGCAACCTCGACCTCTCAGGCCCAAGCAATCCTTCTGCCCCAGCCTCCTGTGTAGCTGGGACTATAGGCATGCGCCACTATGCCCAACTAATTTTTAAATTTTTTGTGGAGACGTGGTCTCATTATGTTGCCCGGGCTGGTGTTGAACTTCTGGTCTCAAGCAATCCTCCTGCCTCAGCCTCCCAAAGTGCTGGGATTACAGCCATGAACCACTACACCTGGCAAATTCCTTGAATTTTAAGATTAAGAATAATTTAAGTGAGAAAAGTAATAAAAGTTTGAATTCAATTTGAGTAAACTCTTCTGTGAGGAGTGAACGTTTCTTAAGACCGAGAACTCTTTTGGAGATGCTTTTCCTTAAGTTTACTTATCATTAGACGTGTACAGCCAGAGGCTGGGCACAGTGGCTCACACCTATAATCCCAGTACTTTGGGAGGCCAAGGTGGGTGGATTACGTGAGGTCAGGAGTTTGAGACCAGCCTGGCCAACATGGTGAAACCCTGTCTCTACTAAAAGTACAAAAATTAGCCAGGTGTGGTGGCCAGCGCCTATAGTCCCAACTACTCAGGAGGCTGAGATGGGAGAATTGCTTGAATCCAGGAGGCAGGGGTTGCAGTGAGCCAAGATTATACCACTGCACTCCAGCGTGGGCGACAAGAGCAAAACTCTATTTCAAAAAGAGAATTAAAAAAAAAAAAGAAAAGAAAAGAAATGTACAACCAGAAAGTGAGCTTAGATATTCTGGGAGGTCAGCTCCCATATGGTTAATACAGCCAGCTGTATTAATTTTAATTTTAATTTTAATATCTCCTGATTAAGTATATACTTATCACAAAAATTTCGGGCAAGAAAATAATGATGTTGGCTGGGTGTAGTGGCTCCTGCCTATAATCCCAGCACTTTGGGGGACAGAGGTAGGAGGATGGCTTGAGCCCAGGAATTCGAGACCAACATGGGCAACAAAGTGAGGAGGCCCCCATCTCTACAGAAAAAAAAATTAGCCAGGCATGGTAGTGCATACTTATAGTTTTAGCTACTTGGGAGACTGAGGCAGGAGAATCATATGATACCTGGGAGATGGAGGTTGCAGTGAGTTGTGATCATGCCACTACACTCCAGCCTAGGTGACAAAGTGAAACCCTGCCTTTGTCAAAAAAACAAAAGAAAGAAAAGAAAAAAGAAAACAAAGATGTTTACCCTCAATTCCATGACCCTAAGATAACTCACTGTTTATGTTGAGATACACATCTTTCTAGGATTTCATTTTCACATACTTTTTACAAGATATAGAATTGTTAATATTTTCTTTAACTTGCTTTTTTTCTGTTTCTTTTTCTTTTTTTGTTTTTGAGACAGGGTCTCACTCTGTTGCCTGTCTGAAGTATTCCCATAGAGAATATCTATGCTGTGGTGCAATCATCGCCTCACTGCAGCCTCCACCTCCCACCTCAGCCTTCCGAGTAGCTGGGACTACAGACACCTGCCACCATGCCCAGCTAATTTTTTTTTTTTTTTTTTTTTTTTGTAGAAATGGGGTCTTGCCATGTTGCCCAGCTGGTCTCTGACTCCTGGGCTCAAGTGATTCACCCACCTCAGCCTCCCAAAATGCTGGGTTACAGGCATGAGCCACTGTGCCCAGCCCCTTCTTTTTTGTTTACTGTATTGTAAACATCATTATGTGTCAGCAAATATAGCTTTGTTATTTATGTAGCCAGTGACCTGTTTATAAACATTATGATTATTCGCAGTTTCTCAAACTTATAAACAGTGTGTACTCAACATCCCTGTGTATCCCTACATACTTCTGCATTTAGTTCCTTAACACAAATTTTTATAAGTGTTGGTACATATTGTCATGTGTTCTCCAAAAAGTCTATACAGGTTAAGTATCCGTTACCTGAAATGCTTAGGACCAGAAGTGTTTTGGATTTAAGATTTTTTTGGATTATGGGATATTTGCATATACAAAGGAGATATCTTGAGGATAGGACCCAAGTCCAAACATGAAATTCACTTATGTTTCATTTACCCCTCATACACATAGCCTAAGGGTAATTTTATACAATGTTTTGAACACTTTTGTACATGAAACAATTTTTTTTTCTTTTTTTGAGACAGAGTCTTGCTCTGTAGCCCAGGCTGGAGTGCAGTGGCGAGATCTCGGCTCACTGCAAGCTCCACCTCCCGGCTTCACACCATTCTCCTGCCTCAGCCTCTCGGGTAGCTGGGACTACAGGTGCCCGCCACCACACCTGCTAATTTCTTTTTGTATTTTTAGTAGAGACGGGGTTTCACTGTGTTAGCCAGGCTGGTCTTGATCTCCTGACCTCATGATCCACCCGCCTCGGCCTCCCAAAGTGCTGGGATTACAGGCATTGGCCACTGTGCCTGGCCACACAGTTTTCTTTTTTTCTTTTTTTGACACAGGGTTTTGCTCTGTCACCCATGCATAATCATAGCGTATTGTAACCTAAAACTCCTGGGGTCAAATGATCCTCCCGCCTCAGCCTCCCAAGTAGCTGAGACTACAGGCATGTGCCATAATACTCAGCTAATTAAAAAAAATTTTTTTGTAGAAATGGAGTCTTACTACGTTGCCCAGGCTGGTCTTGAACTCCTGGCCTCAAGCAATCCTTCTGCATCAGTCTCTCAAAGTGTTGGGATTATAGGCACGAGCCACTGTGCCCTGCCAGAACAATGGCTGCGTTTTTCTTTTTTTTTTTTTTAATTGATGGGCTCTGATATGGTTAAATATTACAAAATGAGAACTGTTTCAACAACTATGCAGCATAATGTTTAAGGACAAAATATTGAATATACTTTTTATTATATATGTATTTTATCACATAGTAAGGAATGCTGAGATGCTTAATCCATCCAATAAATCGAAAATAAAAACTTTACATTTCTGTATTTGTCAGTATACAGAATTCTGAAGATGGATCTTGACTCAGGGTGATAAATCAGTTTTCAAGGAAATTGGCTACATGACATGACATTTCAGCCCTCAAAAGTTTCAGATGTTGGAGCATTTCAGATTTCAGATATTTGAACTAGGGATGCTCAACCTGTACCAGTTACATTTGCACTGACAGTGTTGGGAAATAGCTTATTGCCTACATTCTTATCAACAAAAAATTTATCTTTGTTTAGACAGAGTCTCACTCTGTCTCCCAGGCTAGAGTACAGTGGTACAATCTCGGCCCACCGCAACCTCCACCTCCTGGGTTTGAGCGATTCTCATGCCTCAGCCTCCTGAGTAGCTGGGATCACAGGCCTGTGCCACCTTGCTAATTTTTGTATTTTTAGTAGAGATGGGGTTTCACCATGTTGGCCAGGCTGGTCTTGAACTCATTACCTCAGGTAATTCAGCCACCTTGGCCTCCCAGAGTGCTGGGATAACAGGCGTGAGCCACTGCATCTGGCCCCAAAAATCTTTTAAAAATTATTTTTAAATTATTTCTTTTTTTATTTTTTTGAGACGGAGTCTCACTCTGTCGCCCAGGCTGGAGTGCAGTGGCCGGATCTCAGCTCACTGCAAGCTCCGCCTCCCGGGTTTACGCCATTCTCCTGCCTCAGCCTCCCGAGTAGCTGGGACTACAGGCGCCCGCCACTTCGCCCGGCTAGTTTTTTGTATTTTTTTAGTAGAGACGGGGTTTCACCGTGTTAGCCAGGATGGTCTCGATCTCCTGACCTCGTGATCCGCCCGTATCGGCCTCCCAAAGTGCTGGGATTACAGGCTTGAGCCACCATGTCCGGCCTAAATTATTTCTTTTAAATCACTACCAATTGGGTAAAAATAAGTTTTGGAAGTGGTTTCTAGATGACAGTGAAGGTTGATCCTTTCTTTGCTGTTAGCTTATTCATTAAAAGCCCTACTGTATAATTTTTTATTTTTTAGGCTTCTCATAACATTGGGATAGCAATGGATACTGAGCAGGGTTTGATTGTCCCTAATGTGAAAAATGTTCAGATCTGCTCTATATTTGACATCGCCACTGAACTGAACCGCCTCCAGAAATTGGGCTCTGCGGGTCAGCTCAGCACCACTGATCTTACAGGAGGAACATTTACTCTTTCCAACATTGGATCAGTGAGTAATAATGTTGAAATACATAAACCATTGCTTAAGGTTTCTGATCATATGCTTAATTAAAAATAGAAAATGTCACTTGGCATTTGTTCCCTGAAAAATCCTAACTTTTAATACTCTCCTTTTTTTTTTTTTAAATAGATTGGTGGTACCTATGCCAAACCAGTGATATTGCCACCTGAAGTAGCCATTGGGGCCCTTGGATCAATTAAGGTACATGTATTAGATAACTGAAAAATGGAGTTTAAGCAAATTCAGGGACTCAACACAATGAAGAGTAACCATTTCTAAGGTTTCCCCCTCATTTTGTAGGTTTAAGTTTCTGAGTTTGCCTTAGAAAGTCCATTATTTCTTTTTTCTTTTTTTTTTTACTTTAAGTTCTGGGATACATGTGCAGAACATGCAGGTTTGTTACATGGTATACACGTGCCAAGGTGGTTTGCTGCACCTGTCAACCCGTCATCTACATTAAGTATTTCTCCTAATGCTATCCCTTCCCTAGCCCCCCACCATGTGACAAGTTCCCAGTGTGTGATGTTCCCCACCCTCTGTCCATGTGTTCTCATTGTTCAACTCCCACTTATGAGTGAGAACATGAAGTGTTTGGTGTTCTGTTCCTGTGTTAGTTTGCTGAGAATGGTTTCCAGCTTCATCCATGTCCCTGCGAAGGACATGAGCTCACTCTTTTTTGTGGCTGCATAGTATTCCATGGTGTATATGTGCCACATTTTCTTTATCCAGTCTAACATTGATGGGCATTTGGGTTGGTTCCAAGTCTTTGCTATTGTGAATAGTGCTGCGGTAAACATACGTGTGCATGTGTCTTTATAGTAGCATGATTTATAATCTTTTGGGTATATACTCAGTAATGGGATTGCTGGGTCAAATGGTGTTTCTGGGTCAAATGGTATTTCTGGTTCTAGATCCTTGAGGAATCGCCACACTGTCTTCCACAATGGTTGAACTTATTTACACTCCCACCAACAATGTAAAAGCATTTCTGTTTCTCCACATTCTCTCCAGCATCTGTTATTTCCTGCCTTTTTCATGATCACCATTGTAACTGGTGTGGTATTTCATTGTAGTTTTGATTTGCATTTCTCTAACGGCCAGTGATGATGAGCTTTTTTTCATGTTTGTTGGCTACATAAATGTCTTCTTTTGAAAAGTGCCTGTTCATATCCTTCGCCCACTTTAAGATGGGTTGTTTGTCTTTTTTCTTGTAAATTTGTTTAAGTTGCTTGTAGATTCTGGATATTAGCCCTTTGTCAGATGGATAGATTACAAAATTGTTCTCCCATTCTATAGGTTGCCTGTTCTCTCTGATGATAGTTTCTTTTGCTGTGCAGAAGCTCTTTAGTTTAATTAGATCTGATTTAATTAGATCTGATTTAATTTTGACTTTTGTTGCAATTGCTTTTGGTGTTTTAGTCATGAAGTCTTTGCCCATGCCTATGTCCTGAATAGGTTTTCTTCTAGGGTTTTTATAGTTTTAGGTCTTACATTTCAGTCTTTAATCCATCTTGAGTTAATTTTTGTATAAGGGGTAAGGAAGGGGTCCAGTTTCAGTTTTCTGCATATGGCTAGCCAGTTGTCCCAACACCATTTATTAAATAGGGAATCCTTTCCCCGTTTCTTGTTTTCATCAGGTTTGTCAAAGATCAGACAGGTTGTAGATGTGTGGTGTTATTTCTGAGGCCTCTGTTTGGTTCCATTGGTTTATCTCTCTGTTTTGGTACCAGTACCATGCTGTTTTGGTTACTGTAGCCTTGTAGTATAGTTTGAGGTCAGGTAGCATGATGCCTCCAGCTTCGTTCTTTCTGTTTAGGATTATCTTGGCTATGTGGACTCTTTTTTGGTTCCATGTGAAATTTAAATAGTTTTTTCTAATTCTGTGAAGAAAGTTAGTGGTCAGTTGATGGAATAGCATTGAATCTATAAATGACTTTGGGCAGTTTGGCCATTTTTACAATATTGATTCTTCCTATCCATGAGCATGGAATGTTTTTCCATTTGTTTGTGTCCCCTTGTATTTCTTTGAGCAGTGGTTTGTAGTTCTCCTTGAAGAGGTTCCTCACATCCCTTGTAAGTTGTATTCCTAGGTATTTTATTCTCTTTGTAGTAATTGTAAATGGGAGTTTCCTCATGATTTGGCTCACTGTTTGTCTGTTATTGGTGTATAGGAATGCTGTGATTTTTGCACATTGATTTTGTATCCTGAGACTTTGCTGAAGTTGCTTATCAGGTTAAGGCGATTTTGGACTGAACTGATGGGGTTTTCTAAATATACAATCATGCCATCTGCAGAGAGAGTTAATTTGACTTCCTCTCTTCCTATAGAATACGCTTTATTTCTTTCTCTTGCCTGATTGCCCTGGCCAGAACTTCCAATACTATGTTGAATAGGAGTGATAAGAGAGAGGGGATCCTTGTCTTGTGCCGGTTTTCAAAGGGAGTGCTTCCAGCTTTTGCCCATTCAGTATGATATTGGCTGTGGGTTTATCATAAATAGCTCTTATTATTTTGAGATATGTTCCATCAATACCTAGTTTATTGAGTGTTTTTAGCATGAAGCGGTGTTGAATTTTATCAAAGGCCTTTTCTGCATCAATTGAGATAATCATGTGGTTTTTGTCATTGGTTCTGTTTATGTGATGGATTACATTTATTGATTTGCATATGTTGCACCAGCCTTGCATCCCATGGATGAAGCTTACTTGATTGTGATGGATAAGCTTTGTAATGTGCTGCTGGATTTGGTTTGCCAGTATTTTGTTGAGGCTTTTTGCATCAGTGTTCATCAGGGATATTGGCCTGAAATTTTCTTTGTGTGTGTGTGTCTCTGCCAGGTTTTGGTATCAGGATGATGCTGGCCTCATAAAATGAGTTAGGGAGGATTCCCTCTTTTTCTATTGTTTGTAATAGTTTCAGAAGGAATGGTACCAGCTCCTCTTTGTACCTCTGGTAGAATTTGGCTGTTTATCTGTCTGATCCTGGGCTTTTTTTGGTTGGTAGGCTGTTAATTACTACTTCAATTTCAGAACTTGTTATTGGTCTATTCAGGGAGTCAACTTTTTCCTGATTTAGTCTTGGGAGAGTGTATGCATCCAGCAATGTATCCATTTCTTCTAGATTTTCTAGTTTATGTGTGAAGAGATGTTTATAGTATTCTCTGATGGTAGTTTGTATTTCTGTGGGATCACTGGTGATATCCCCTTTATCATTTTTTATTGTGTCTATTTGATTCTTCTCTGTTTTCTTCTTTATATCACTGGTGATATCCCCTTTATCATTTTTTATTGTGTCTATTTGATTCTTCTCTGTTTTCTTCTTTATTAGCCCAGCTTGTGGTCTATCTATTTTGTTAATCTTTTCAAAAAAAAAAAAAAAAACAGCTCCTGGATTCATTGATTTTTTTTGAAGGGTTTTTTGTGTCTCTATCTCCTTCAGTTCTTCTCTGATCTTGGTTATTTCTTGTCTTCTGCTAGCTTTTGAATGTGTTTGCTCTTGCTTCTCTAATTCTTTTAAATGTGATTTTAGGGTGTTGATTTTAGATTTTTCCCACTTTCTTCTGTGGACATTTAGTGCTATAAATTTCCCTTGACACATGCTTTAGCTGTGTCTCAGAGATTCTGGTACGTTGTGTCTTTGTTCTCATTGGTTTCAAAGAACATCTTTCTTTTGCATTTGCTGAGGAGAGTTTTACTTCCAATTGTGTGTTCGATTTTAGAATAAGTGCGATGTGGTGCTGAGAAGAATATATATTTCTGCCTTCATTTCGTTATTTACCCAGCAGCCATATATATTCTGTTGATTTGGGGTGGAGAGTTCTGTAGATGTCTATTAGGTCCACTTGATTTATAAATATCTGTTCAATAGATATATTTTTACAAAATCATTTTATCCTGGTTTTTTCAAGCCATGAAGCATAGTTCTTAGAGTAGAAATCTTATTCATCACTTAAAATAATATTTGTTGGGTAGGGACAAATAGTATTTAATTCCTTTCTCCCTTTGTATCATCTTTCCTTTGCTATTTTGTTTTCATTATAGAATTTAATTCCTTCTTGCTCAGTTATTTAAGTCATTAAGCCTTCCATGTTACTCAATTCTCAGTATTTGTTTTCCTTGACCTACTAGTTGACCTTGAGATGATTGATCAATCCAACCTCTTTGGAAAACATTCTTAATGTTGACTTGCAGCATACCTGGCCATTTTGGTTTCCCTCCTATGTCACTGCCTATTCCCCCTAAGTCTCCTTTACCCATACCTCCTAATGTTCCCAATCTCTACACATTGAAGCATCCCAGGATTCAGTTCTCACCCCTTTTCTTTATCTGATCTTTCAATACCATTTATACACTGATGACTCCCAGGTTTATATCTCTAGACTGGACTTCACTTTTGAGCTTTAAACTCTTATGTCTCGCTTGGATGTGTAAAGGCATCTTGAATTTTAGCATGTCTAAAACTGAGCTCCTGCTCCTTTCCCCACTGCCCCCCACCATCAGACCTGCTCCTCCTAAAGTCGTCCTCTTTCAGTGAATGGCCAGTCTGCTCAGACACTTCCAAGGGCTTCTCATCTCATTCAGAATCAAAGACAAGTAGTTGCAGTGGCCTACATGGCTTTACACAGATGCTACTCAGTGTCATCAGGGATCCACATCTGGCTGTGACTGTTGTATCCCAGCCATGAAGAGATCAGTATAGAAAAACAGAATAGGGCTTAGAAACTTTTATAGCAGTTTGACAGCATGATTTTATGTCTATTGAATCTAATAATAAGTTGGGGCTTATATTTTGTCTATCCTTTTTTTTTTTTAACAGTGAAAAGATATATATTTAGAACTAGCCAGCTGGACTCATTTTAGATGATCCCAATTTTGTTGGCAACATCCAAAGCATTGTAATCAGGAGCCAACGGAATATATGCCTTCCTGTCTCCATCAGGCCTGACCACGATGTTGACCTTGGCCCCATCAGTGTCATAGAGCTTCTTCACAGCCTGTTTGATCTGGTGCTTACTGGCTGTAACATCCACGAAGAACACAAGCATGTTGTTGTCCTCTGTCTTCTTCCTGGCCACCTTAGTGGTCAGGGGAACTTGAGAATGGCTTGTTTCCTCACTGCCTTCAGTGAGGAAGCCTTATTTAATTGTGTGTCTCTCCCCAGAGCCCAGAAGAGTACTTGGCACATAGTGGGTATACAGTAAAAAATTATTAAATATTTGAAATCTGAGATGAAAGTTAATGAATGTAGGTACGGGAATTGTACAAGGGATAGGAAGTACCTTGGAGAACTTCTGAAAGCTCCAGGCACATACTCGAAGATGGAAAGAGTAGGAGTTAGCATTTCCAAAAGTCATTGGGGATGCCCATTTTTTTCCCTACTGTAGGAAGAAGGGTTTGCTTGATCTTACACCATTGTTAGAGTTTGAGCTTTGAGCAAGTGAGGGTTTACTCTTTATTCTTTTTTTTTTTTTTTTTTTTTTTTTTTTTCATTTCTAGGCCATTCCCCGATTTAACCAGAAAGGAGAAGTATATAAGGCACAGATAATGAATGTGAGCTGGTCAGCTGATCACAGAGTTATTGATGGTGCTACAATGTCACGCTTCTCTAATTTGTGGAAATCCTACTTAGAAAACCCAGCTTTTATGCTACTAGATCTGAAATGAAGACCGATAAGACATTCTTGAACTTTCTGAGCTTCCAAAGAGTATGTAAACCCTAGCTGTGCCAGCACATGTTCATCTTTACAATTTGTATTGTAAATGATTTGTATCATATGATTAAGGATCTAAGGTACAATATTTGTCACTGTTCTATTAGACTTTTTACTGAAAATGAATAATGGGGTAATGGTTCTCCTGGGGCTGTCACATTTTATAGGTCAGAGTGTGACTTCTTAATACGGTGCTGACATTTTTGTGTCAATGACTTGAAACTGGCAAGATTAACAAAATCAGGCAGGGCACGGTGGCTCACGCCTATAATCCTGGCACTTTGGGAGGCTGAGGCGGGCAGATCACCTGAGGTTAGGAGTTCAAGACCAGCCTGGCCAACATGGTGAAACCCCGCCTCTACTAAAAATGCAAAAATTAGCCAGGTGTGGTGGTGGGTGCCCATAATCCCAGCTACTTGGGAGGCTGAGGCAGGAGAATCGCTTGAACCTGGGAGGTGGAGGTTGCAGTGAGCTGAGGTCGTGCCATTACACTTCAGCCTGGGCAACAAAGCAAGACTCTGTCTCAAAAACAAAAAAACAAAATTAATGTTACTAAAAGACAGGTAGCCATATACAGACAGTATATGCCCTATTTTTTTTTAACCAACTCTTAATGAAACTTTTTAATTATACTTAAGAAACGGAATTTATATGCAAAAATATTTTCCATTTCCCTGTTATGCTAATTGTTGTATAAAATAAGTGCAATTATACTTCTCTTTGGAGATATCCAAGAGTATGTGCTTGCTCTGTATAGAGAACATCATCTGTAAATGTCTTATTTATATTAATTAATGTATTTGAAAAGGGAAAAGTATAAACTGGCCTTAAAAATGTCCAATTATAGTTTTATAACCAGTCTATTAAAGGTGTTTGTTTAAAATGGATATACTTTTAGATTTTTGGTAATGGTTTGGTATTTTCTTGGGAAAGACCTTCACCTTTGCAAACTTCCCTCATGTAAGGAAGGTACTTTAAAGGTAGCAGCCATTGACATTTCTTTTTTTTTTTTTAAATTTCAGAAGTCTACTTCCTTTTAACTTTTTTGATCTTCAGCTAAAAAATAGGATAAGAAATTAAGGTCTATTCCATTCTTCATATCCTGGGTAAGAATGTAAATAAGAGGAGAAGGAAGAGTCTAATCATAATTATGGATATAAAAAATAAGAAATTTTATATAGAAATGAAGGTTTGATAATGGTCATTTTGCTAACGGTCTACTTTAATCAGAAATAGCATCAAGATGAATGTATCCAACATTTCAATTTGCATTCGGAAATCCATGTTGTTTCTAATATTGTCCAGTGGAAAACTGTATGCCAAAATTAGTTGTTTAAGTGAAGTTTTGTGACAGAAAAAAGGTTGTTTTAGTATCTACTTGGTTTTTCTCAAAATGGAAATAATTTTAAAATCAGGAAAGAATAAATCAGCCAGGTGTGATGACTCGTAATTGTAATCCCGGTTATAGGAGAGGCCAAAGCAGGAGGATCACTTGAGGCCAGGAATTTGAGACCAGCCTGGGCAACATAGTGAGATCCCATCTCCAAAATTAAAAAAAAAAAAAATTAGCCTGGTGGCTCACGCCTGTAATCCCAGCACTTTGGGAGGTCAAGGCAGGCAGATCACCTGAGGTCAGGAGTTCAAGACCACCCTGGCCAACATGGTGAAACCCTGTCTCTACAGTTTTGTAAAAATACAAAAAATTACCTGGGCCTTGCAGTGCACGCCTGTAGTCCCAGCTACTTGAGAGGCTGAGGCAGGAGAATTGCTTGAGCCCGAGAGGTGGAGGTTACAGTGAACAGAGATCATACCACTGCACTCCAGCCTGGGCGACAGAGCAACACTTTTGTCTCAAAAAAAAAAAAAAAAACTTAGCCAAGTGTGGTGGTGTGCATCTGTAGTCCCGGCTACGCAGGAAGCTGAGACAGGAGGATCAATTGAGCCCAGGAGTTCAAAGCTGTAGTGAGCTGTCATTGTGCCACTATCCTCCGGTGTGGGTGACAGAGTGAGACCTGATCTCTAAAAAAAAAAAAAAATAGGTCAAATAAATGCTGTTATTGTAAAATTTCAGATAATACAAATAGTTAACCAATAAAATAAAAAATCATTCATAATTTTACCACTATTAACATTTTGATGTATGTATCTGTATATATGGCTATTCTTCTTTATTAAAACAGGATCATAGTGTATCTACTATTTTATTATTTGATTTTTAAAATTTAACGTTATATTATGGGTAACCTTACATGTCAATAAACAATTCCACATTATCATGCTTTAAATGGCTGCATAGGCTGGGTGTGGTGGCTCATGCCTGTAATCCTACCACTTTGGGAGGCCAAGGCAGGTGGATCACAAGGTCAGGAGTTCGAGACCAGCCTGGCCAATATGGTGAAACCTCATCTCTATTGAAAATACAAAAATCAGCCAGTCATGGTGGCAGACACCTGTAGTCCCAGCTACTCGGGAGGCTGAGGCAGGAGAATTGCTTGAACCAGAGGCGGAGGTTGCAGTGAGCCGAGATCGCGCCACTGCACTCCAGCCTGGTGATAGAGCGAGACTCTGTCTCAAAATAAATAAATAAATAAATGCCTGCATAGTATTCCATTGTATGCATTTATTATATATTCAAACATTAAACATCTACCATACCAATCATGGTTCCAAGTATACAATAGCCACCTTCATGCTCCCTTGATTGGGTTTACAGTCTAGTGAGGAGACAGATATTAAATAACTGCAAAAAACACTATTCTTGGTAGTTAATAACCCAGATGCTATGAGCCATCCAGTAAAGGTTACTGATCTTATCTGGAAGGATCAGAAGATGGTGTCCCATAATTTAACCAATTCTCTATTGATAGGCATTTATTGAGTTTTAAATGAATAATGATATGATCAGTAAAAATGTCCTCCTCACTTAAAGAATAGAAAAACCAGGAGACAGGAGTTCTGAAATAAATAAGTATGTAGGTCCAGCATCAGTGGCTTAAGATACTCTTTTCCTGAAATAACCCTTAAGTTATCTGGTTCTATTCCAACCCTTGGGCATTACCATCTTCTCTTTGGTCTCATCCATTGAGAATTCAGCAAAGGATTTGTTCCCCACTGTGTGCACGGCCCTTAGGATAGCAGGATTCCCTGAAGGGGGCCAGAGGGGCAGGAGCACAGCCTTAGTGGCAGTGCTGGTCCATGAGGCTCTACAAAGCAAGGGATGGGTGTTTGGGAGGGGGAAAAGGCTCTTGCTGTACTCCTAGAGGTTGGAATTAAAGTAGAAAAGCCAGAAAATTCAAGTCCTTTACTAACATGTCTGGAGATTAGAAGGTATATGTACATGGAGGAGAAGCCAAAATTATTGCTGCGAGTGGTCAACAAGAAAATCAAGGCTCTGTTCATTATGTAGAGCATTCCTCTGATATTTGAAAAAGAAGTGCAACAGGAAAGGAAGTCTGAGGATGGAAGCCAAAATTGGTATGAATTTATAATTTAGAGATCAAAATGTACCTTATGTTGAAACCTATGTGAGAAGTGATTATGTAGAAAGAGTGAAAGTGATAGCTGTTAGTCTGGAAAGCCCACTGACTTGTTTGGGCATTTCTCATGGCTTCCCACTCCAAGTGGATCCCCAAAATCACTTGATGGATTTCCTTGCTGATTTCTAAGTAAACTATGGTTTAAGAAAGAAATGATGGGACTCAGCACTACCCTACAGTACCAAGAATACAAATGTTTCCGTGAAATCTTCAAAGACATTTGTAAAATTCAAGCTGTAATTGGTTAGTTAGTTCATTCTGCACATATTTATTAATTGTATATTCAGTTTCAGGCTCCAGGGTAGAGATTATGGATAAAGGTAAACTAGATAGATGAAGATTTTGCCCTCACAGCAAAAGCTTTAGCCAGTGATTAAAGCTATCACTGGAAGTCAGTCTGTGCAAATAACCTAGAGAAGAGCAGTGCTTTTAGAGTTGAACTATATTCCCAGTCAGTTCTTAATGGTGGTTTTGCTCCTTCCCTCTACACTGTCTTTTCCTGAGATTGGATCATATGTGTGAACCCACATTGTTTCCAGTCAAAATCACCAGAAGAGGCAGGACAGAGTGGCTTGTGCCTATAATCCCAGCACTTTGGGAGGCCTAAATCGGGGGACCTCTTGAGTCCAGAGTTTGAGACCAGCCTGGGCAACCCCATCTCTACCAAAAAAAAAAAAAAAAAAAAAAAAACCCACCAAAAAACAAAAACCAAAACAAAAACCACCAAAAAAACAAAAACAAAAACAAAAAATTAGGCTGACATAGTGACATGCACCTGTGGAGGCTGAGGTGGCAGGATCACTTGCACCTGGGGGGGCAAAGGCTGCCATGAGTTGAGATTGTGCCATTGCACTCCAGCCTGGGCAACAGAGCAAGACTCTCTCTCTCTCTCTCTCTCTCACACACACTTTCTCTCTCTCTCTATATATATATACACACACGCACACACACATCCAGGACAGCTTTTGATTTGTCTTTCTTGGTTCATGTGCCTGTCATTGTGGGCAGGAGAATAGAATACTCTGTCCACACTTGAGTCTTATGGTCACCTTTGGAGCCTAGGAGTCAGCCATCCTCATTCAACTACATATATCGAGAATGGGAATCTGGGAGAATTTTTTTCTGGGCAGATTAAAAAGGAAATCAACTATGTAAAGTAAGGCATTGCCTTCCCACCCCATCCCACCTCAGTTCATGTTAAATTATGAATTTTTCTAAGAGAGTTCTTTAATGACATGGATAGAGAAGAAGCTGAGGTAGCAGTAGAGTAGGGAGTGGAAGGCAAATACACAAGATACTGTTAAACTGTGAGGCTGTTTGTTGCAATTGCAAGATTTTATAATTTCTCCAACAAAGAACATTTGTATTTTCTTCCCAGTTTAAGTTCAATGTTAATTTGAGAAATAATTCTACTCTCAAACTTCATGCTGTGCTGACAGTTCAACTGATGCTGTCAAAATACGAATTACTAGTTTCAGTATTCTCTATTCATCTGATTTTTCTTAAAATGGTTGCATGTTAATATACTTACTAGCTTTAATGCTCTACTCTTATACTGGCACCTTAATTGTGGTACAAGGAAAAAGGTTAAGTTAAAATTTCCAAGCCTAGGCCGGGTGCGGTGGCTCAAGCCTGTAATCCCAGCACTTTGGGAGGCCAAGACGGGCAGATCACAAGGTCAGGAGATCGAGACCATCCTGGCTAACACGGTGAAACCCCGTCTCTACTAAAAAATACAAAAAACTAGCCGGGCGAGGTGGCGGGCACCTGTAGTCCCAGCTACTCGGGAGGCTGAGGCAGGAGAATGGCGTGAACCCGAAAGGCGGAGCTTGCAGTGAGCTGAGATCTGGCCACTGCACTCCAGTTTGGGTGACAGAGCGAGACTCCGTCTCAAAAAAAAAAAAAAAAAATCCAAGCCTAGTTATTTGGTCAAACAGAAGATTAACAGAACTCCATGGCTTACCATAGGGATATTTATCAAGAGAAAAAGAAGATACATATTTGAATTTACATGACACTTTCTGTGAAATATCTGGATTACCAGATTAGTCTGAAACAAATACCTTCCAAATTCTACAATGCATGCCCAGGGCACTCTTTACAGTACCTGTTTGGGTCTTTTCTTCTAATTTTAAGCACCTGTCCCAACATCTTCCAAAGGCTTGTCATAATAAGCAAATAACCTCAGAGCAGACAAAATGATTTAACCTAAGAACCTTGAATTTCTCTCCTTTTCACCTCAAAATTTCTATTCTCACACTTTCTGTTTCTTTTTGTTTCTCTTTCCGAGAAGTGGTTCTCCATCAGTAAATACCAATTTTTTTCTGCCCTCTATTATTTATTCCATCTCTTCCTCCTGGTCCCTGCCCCATGTTGAACCCCCATTGCCCCACTTTGATCCTTCAGTCTCTTCCTCACATCCAGAACTGAACCAGATTTACTCCCTTAGCACACTGATTAAAATTTATTTCCATTTCCTTATGGAGGAGGTATTAGAGACTGATCCCAGAACTCTGCAGATTTCAGTGTGGCAGGGTAATGTTATGTGTCCGTAAACCTGGTTCCTTTTCTTTCAGCCTGCAGTTAGGTAGGGCCATGTCATTTATTTGTAACTATTAGAATATGGGTATATGGGTTGAATTAATGTAGGCCATTTCCAGACATGGCCCATAACACTTCTCAAGAGATTCTTCACATTCTGTCTCTTCCCCTCCAATATGCACCCTTCAAGGTTGAAGATGGCACCACACAAGATAGAAGGAGCCAGTGTTCCAAATGACTAGACAGAGCAGAATGCTCTCCTTCCTACACCCTAGCAGTGATTGGTTTGGATGTGATACAGTTGAATAATGCACTTTTATTGTTTTAAGACATTAATATTTTGACATCAATCTGCTAGTCTCGTTAGTAAAACGAACTCTGAGCTGTCTAATGCGGTAGCCTTCAGCCACATGTAGCTATTTAAATTTAAATTTTAATTAATCAAAATTCAACTCAGATATACTAGCCATATTTCAATTGCTCAGTAGTCACACTAATTAATTTAAATTTAAATTTAAATAGCTACATGTGGCTTATAGCTCCATACTTGGATAGCAGAGATGTAGACTATTTCCATCAACACAGAAAATTATATTGGATAGTGCTGCCTTAACTAATAAGACAGAAATGTTCTTATTTTGTAAATAGTCCCTAAAACAAACAAAAAATGAAGAACTCCCTTCTTCTCTAATGGCAAATTTCAGTTTGCCTAAAAGGAGACTCAAAATGCTTTTCTTACATTGTTACCTCTGACTGCCACTAAATGAATAAATTTCCTGTCTTGCTCCTTCTGCCAGACTTCTTGAATGGGTGGTGATCTTTAACTCCTTGCAATGCTGGCTTTTTTTCCCCACTGCTCACCTGTCATCATTGTTGGCCACAACTCCCACCAAGATGTCTCCTAAATAGTTCTCTGAACCCACCTCTGTCCGACATTCATTCCAATGCTTTAGCATGTCAAGGTCATCAGATGACTCAGTGACATCTCAGACAGTCAGACAGACCAGGTCAACTATGAACTATTTATGTCAAACCTAACACGATTCATGGTATCCTTGCTATCCCATCAAAATAACCACAGGCTTTTTAAAATTTTTTTGAGACGGAGTCTCACTCTGTCACCCCGACTAGAGTGCAGTGGCGTGATCTCGGCTCCGCTCTCTGCTCCGTCTCCTGGGTTCAAACAATGCTCATTCCTCAGACTCCCGAGTAGCTGGGATTACAGGCATGCACCATCATGCCTGGCTAATTTTTCTATTTTTAGTAGAGACGGGGTTTCGCCATGTTGGCCAGGCTGGTCTTGAACTCCTGGCCTCAAGTGATCTGCTTGCCTCCGCCTCATAAAGTGCTGGGATTACAGGCATGCGCCACCATGCCTGGCCTGCAGCGTCCTTTATTTTACAAAAGGCATTACCATTTAAACACTGAAGATAGCATGAATCACTATTTTTGTTTTGTGCCAGTTGTCATTTTTCACACACACACATGCACACACCCCACCATCACCACCACCACCACCACCATCATTTCTGTAAACCAATCAACAGTGGAGACACTAGAGACTATTATATGAAAACCATTTATTCTATAGTTTACTAGGAATTGGATAGAAGTTAGCAACTAAGTTTGCAAGTTCAGAATAAAATGGAAATGAAAATTCATTATGTGACAGTCTCAGTACTGAGCACAAAGGCTTTTAACCACAAGCAAATTAATGTGCTAGCCAGACCCTGTGAGAGAACTCCAGGCCAGCTTGCTAAAATTGAGCAGGAGAATTTGGAGACACTCCAGAGGAGAGCCACAGAAACAACTGAAGCATGACAAGAATAATTGCAGTTCTGTTATAGAGAGGTCATCTATATCAGGCTTTTATGGAGTACCATGTGGAATGTTACAACGCAAAGCATGGGGAACAGCTGTTGTGAGTCTTAACAAGAGATAGGACAGAAGAAATGAGAACAGGTGGAAGATCAAGAATTTAGGTTTGATATGGAGAAAGATGGAACAGTCAAAGAAAGGGATTCACACTGATTTTTGGCTAAGCAGAAGGCAGAGTCCTCCAACGGGCAATGCAAGTGCCCCCACCCATCTACACCCCAACAAGAGCCATCAAACTGTATTAAACTTGGAAAAAGCTATTTAACTTCAAGTGTGCTGCAAGAAAACTTGCTAACAGTTCCCAAAATGTGCTAAAAAGCAAAGTCCAAAAAGACCATAAAGTCTGTAGAGAAGTTGTAAGAGTGCAGTCAGCTATAAAAACCTAGCAATTTAATTTCTTAGAAAAATGTAGCTGGAGTTCAAACTGTAGTAACAAAGGCAAGTACATTAAGTTGTGGGCAGGTGTAATTAAGTTAATAGGAATGGCAGGGATGAATATAAATCAGAACAGGACTAACAGTTTGAAACATTAGATATTCAAATGCTCAGAACTGATGAGCCAAGCCACTACGCTAACAACTCTGCAAACCAAAGGTTTCACAAATTGCACAAGAACCTGGCCTCGATCCCATTGTGTTGCTGGCATAAGATTAGAAGGGCCTGTTGGTTCAAATGTTGCTTTGGATAGAGCAGGACAAACTTGCCACAGCAAAGACATCATTTTTAAAAACCACTACTGTCCTTTAGTGCACTAATTTCTCTAATAATTAGGTGTATATTAGAAATAATGATATGTAAGTGCAGTATACTCCAATTTCAACAGAATGGTGTCATTTCTGTAAAATGTTGATTTTCAGATTGTCATACTTTCTAAATAGAAAAATTTGTCACAGCTTCCATATTTACAAGATATTAAACATTCTGTACAATATTTGTAGAAATATGAAAAACCAATTTTTGTAGTTGCCTTTTGAAATGTATACAAAATATCCAATGTGGGCAACATGGTAAAACGTCATCTCTACCAAAAAAAAAAAAAATATATATATATATATATATATATACACACACAAAAAGTTAGCCGGGCATTGTGGTGCACGCCTGTGGTCCCAGCTACCTGGGAAGCTGAGGTGAGATCACCTGTGCCCAGGAGGTGGAAGCTGCAGTGAACTGTGATTGCACCACTGCACTCCAGCCTGAGTGACAGAGTGAGACTTTGTCTCAAACAAACAAAAAGAAACATATACAAAATATATTAGAAAGTTGGGTTACTATCCTTCAAACAAAGGATTACATAATTTGCACAGGATTATGTGTGTAAAAAGTTTTAAATTCAGTATAGCTTTTATTTCCACAGAACTAAAAGTAGTGCATAAAAATAAAAGTGGGGTGAGCATATCTTTTTAATTTGCTTTGCAGTAAAAAGTATCTCAGTCATAGGAAGCCAATGCCATTTCTGTATCATTTGACACAGAAGGGGTCTTGTTTTTTGTTTTGTTTTTCTTTTGAAGAAAGATGTTTATGTCTTCTATTCTTCTGATTTGGAGTTTAAATTACCCCCAATAAGTTTGCATAATATTCTGATCACTACTGCTTAGGTGGTATATTTCTTATGAGAATTATCTTTACATATTGGGAAAAACTATGGCAGCCACTTCATTCATCAGAGAAATTGTGTTTTGTTCACTTGTATTTTGTTTGCTAAATGACATTGGTTATTTAGACTCATGGCATGCTTTTTCTCAAATGAAGATTTAAAAGTCATTTCCAATGTCCATCTAACTTCTATCCAATTCCTAGTAAACTATAGAATAAATGGTTTTCATATAATAGTCTCTAGTGTCTCCACTGTTGATTGGTTTACAGAAATGATGGTGGTGGTGGTGGTGGTGATGGTGGGGTGTGTGCATGTGTGTGTGTGAAAAATGACAACTGGCACAAAACAAGCCTAAAAATCAGAAGTACATTTTAATTCCTAGTTAAAAACATTAACTTTTTATTCATAAAATACATATTTAATAATAGAAAAAAGAAAAGGTAATAATTTGCACTTAAAATGAACAATTTTTCTTAGCAATTTTACTAACTTAAATATTTAAGGTATTAAAAGATTGAAACTGGGCCGGGCTTATGCCTGTAATCCCAGCACTTTGGGAGGCTGAGGTGGGCAGATCACTTGAGGTCAGGAGTTTGAGACCAGCCTGGCCAACATGGTGAAACCCTATCTCTGCTAAAAAATACAAAAATTACCTGGGTGTGATGGTGGGTGCCTGTAATTGAGGCAGGAGAACCGCTTGAACCCGGGAGTTGAAGGTTGCAGTGAGCCCAGATGGCACCACTGCACTCCAGCCTGGGCAACAGAGCCAGACGCTGTCTCACACACACACACACACACACACACACACACACACACACACACACACACAAAAAAAAAAAAACAAAAAGATTGAAACTGTGGGGAGATGCAGCAGAAGTCGTATGTGACTGACTGGAATCAGAGTTTAAGGTCCAGGGGAAAGACATTGGGTGTCCACCAGCATTTCCCACCTCTCCTCAGAAATAGTCTCTTTGTGAGACCACTTTGTGAGACCAAGTGGTACAAGTCAGGATGTAGCCATAACTTTCTAATATAAATCTCAAAATATGGAGAAGAATGACCCATTAACATTCAGCAAGTGTACAGTCTGTTATTTAAGAGTTTTCCTTGCATAGACACACAGACACACACACATCCGTCCACCCAACCTCACCTGGAAGATTTCCACATAAAAGAATATCGGTGTTCACAATAGTGTAGTACTGGCATAAAGACAGATATAAAGAATGGAATAGAATAGAGGCCCAGAAATAAACCCTCACATATATGGTCAAATGTTTTTCTGACAAGGGTGCCGAGACAATTCATACTCTTGTGAAAGGGGAAAGGACAGTCTTTTCAGCAAGTGGTGCTGGGAACACTAGAATGAAGAATACAAAAGAATGAAGTAGGATCCTGCTATGGTCTGAATATTGTGTCCCCCTGATTAATTCATATGTTGAAACCTAATCCCCAAGGTGATGTATTAAGAAGTGGGGCTTTGGGGAGATAATTAGATCATAAGGACATTGCCTTCATAAATGGGATTAGTGCCCTTATAAAAGAGGCCCTGAAGGAGCTTGTTTCACCTATGAGGATACAGGGAGAAAGTACTACCTATGAGAAATACACCCTCACCAAACACCAAATCTGCTGGTGCCTTGATCTGGGACTTCCCAGCCTCCAGAACTATGAGCAATAAATTCTATCATTTAGAAATTGTCCAGTCTTGGCTGGGTGCAGTGGCTTATGCCTGTAATCCCAGCATTCTGGAGGCTGAGGCTGGTGGATTGCTTAAGCTCAGGAGTTTGAGACCAGCCTGGGCAACATAGTGAAACCCCAACTCTATCAAAAATACAAAAAAAGAAATTAGTTGGGCATGGTGGTGCATGCCTGTAGTCCCAGCTACTCAGGAGGCTGAGGTCAGAGGACCACTTGGACCCAGGAGGTGGAGGTTGCGGTGTGCGTGATCACACCACTGCACTCCAGCCTGGGTGAGACTCTGTCTCAAAAACAAAAGGAAAAGCAAAAGAAATCACCCATTGTATCTCAGATGTAAGGATGGATCAATGTACACGAATCTATAAATGTTAACACACGTTAACACACTAAAAGAACTATTTGATCATTTCAATAGATGTAAAAAAATATTTGACACAATTCAACATCCTTTCATTTTAAAAACTCAGCAAATTAGGTATAGAAGGAATGTACCTCAACACAAGGAAGACCAGATGTGACAAACCCACAGCCAACATTATACTCAATGGTGAAAAGTGGAAAGTTTTTTCTATAAGATCAGGAACAAGACAAGTATGCTGTATTAATATGTTCTCTCACTGATACAAAGATACTACCAAAAGAGGTTTAACTGACTCACAGTTCTTCATGGCTGGAGAGGCCTCAGGAAACTTACAATCATAGCAGAAGACAAAGGGGAAGCAAAGCTTGTCTTACATGGCAGCAGGCAAGAGAGACAGCAAGAAGGGGGAAGCACCAGACACTTATCAAACAACTAGATCTTGTGAGAACTCACTCATTATCACAAGAACAGCATGGGGGAAACCGCCCCCATGACCCAATCACCTCCCACCAAGTCCCTCCCTTGACATGTGGGGATTACAATTCTAATTACAATTTGATATGAGATTTGGGTGGGGACACAGCCAAACCATATCAGATGCCCACACCTGTCACTTCTACTCAATATACTGTAAGTTTTAGCCAAAGCAATTAGGCCAGATAAAGAAATAAAAGGCATACAAATTGGAAAGGAAAATGTTAAATTGTCCCCGTTTACAGATGACATGATCTTATATATTAAAAAACTCTAAAGACTCCACCAAAAAAAAAACAAAACAAAACTGTTAGGACTAATAAGCAAAGTCAGTAAAGTTGCAGGATATAAAATTAACATACAAAAATCAGTTGTGTTTCTATACACTAACAACAAACTATTGAGAGACAGGACTAGCTGGATTTCCTAGGCCAACTAAAAATCCCTAAGCCTAGCTGGGAAAGTGACCACATCCACCTTTAAACACAGGGCTTGCAACTTAGCCCACACCTGACCAATCAGAGAGCTCACTAAAATGCTAATTAGGCAAAAACAGGAGGTAAAGAAATAGCCAATCATCTATTGCCTGAGAGCACAGCGGGAGGGTCAAGGATCAGGATATAAACCCAGGCATTTGAACTGGCAAAGGCAACCCCCTTTGTGTCCCCTCCCCTCATATGGGAGCTCTGTTTTCACTCTATTAAATCTTGCAACTGCGCTCTTCTGGTATGTGTTTGTTATGGCTCGAGCTGAGCTTTCGCTTGCTGTCCACCACTGCTGTTTGCCGCCTTCCCAGACCGGCCACTGACTTCCATCCCTTGGGTTCCAGCAGGGTGTCCGTTGTGCTCCTCATCCAGGGAGGTGCCCATTGCCGCTCCCCGATCAGGCTAAAGGCTTGCCATTGTTCCTGCAGGGCTAAGTGCCTGGGTTCATCCTAATTGAGCTGAACACTAGTCACTGGGTTCCACGGTTCTCATTTGTGACCCATGGCTTATAACACTCAACATGGCCCAAGATTCCATTCCTTGGAATCCGTGAGGCCAAGAACCCAAGGTCAGAGAATACGAGGCTTGCCACCATCTTGGAAGTGGCCCGCCACCATCTTGGGAGCTCTGGGAGCAAGGACCCCCAGTAACACTATCCAAAAAGGAAATAAAAAAAAAATTTTACAATAGCTAGAAAGAAAAAAAAAAACTTAGAAATAAATTCAACTACAGAGGTGAAAGATCTGTCCACTGCAAACTATAAAACATTGATGAAAAAAGCTGAAGACATAAACAAAAAGATATCCCATGTTCATACATTGGAAGAATTAATATTAGTCAAGTGTCCATACTACCCAAAGTGATCTACAGATTCAATGCAATCTCTATCAAAATCCTAATGACAGTTTTCACAGAAATAGAATAAACAATCCTAAAGTTTGTGTGGAACCACAAAAGACTTCAAATAGCCAAAGCAAACTTGAACAAAAAGAACAAAGCTGGGGTGTTGACACTACCTGACTTCAAAATATACCACACTGCTACAGTAATCAAAACAGCATGATAAGACTGGACACAGTGACCCATGCCTATAATCACAACACTTTGGGAGGCTGAGGCAGGAGGATTGCTTGAGCCCAGGAGTTTAAGACTAGCCTGGGTAACACAGGCAGAACCTGTCTCTGCAAAAAAATTTTAAAATGCTGGGTATGGTGGCGTGTGCCTGTGGCCCCAGCTACTCAGGAGACTGAGGTGGGAGGATTGCTTGGGCCTGGGAGGTCTAGACTGCAAAGAGTTCTGATTGTACCACTGCACTCTATCCTGGGCAACACAGTGAGATCCTGCCTCAAAAAAGGCTACAAGAAAATAGCACGATAGCCAGGTGCAGAGGCACATGCCTGTAGTCCCAGCTACTAGGGAGGCTAAGACAGGAGGATTGCTGGAGCCCAGGAGTTCAACACCAGCCTGGGCATCACAGTGAGACCCTGTCTCTCAAAATACAAATAGGCAAAGCAGTATGGTACTGGCATAAAAACAGACACAGACCAATAGAACAGAGTAGAGAGCCCAGAAATAAATTCATACATTTATGGTCAATTGATTTTTTGTTTATTTGTTTTGAGACAGGGTCTCCCTTTGTCACCCAGGCTGAAATGAAGTGATGCTATCATAGCCTACTGCAGCCTTGAGCTCTTGGGCTCAATGGATCCTCCTGCCTCACCCTCCTGAATAGCTAAGATTACAGGTGTGCCCCATCATGTCCAGCTAATTAAAACTTTTTAAATTTTTTTGTAGAGGCAGGGGCTTGCTATGTTGCCCAGGTTAGTTTCAAACTCCTGACCTCAAGCAGTCCACACATCTCAGTCTCGCAATGTGCTTGGATTACAGGAATGAGCCAATATGCCCAGCCAATATTCAACTGATTTTTGACAAAGGTGCCAAGAACACACAATTTAGCAAAGAACACTGTCTTCACTCAATGGTGTTGGGACAACTGGATATCCATATGCAGGGGAATAAAACTAATATTTCATGCTACATTAAAAAATAAACTATAAATGAATTAAAGACTTAAATATAAGACCTAAAACTGTAAAACCACTAGAAGAAACCATAGAAGAAAAGCTCCATGACATCCATCTGAGCAATGATTTTTTTTTTTTTTTTTGACACAAATCCAGAAGCACAGGCAACAAAAACAAACATTGACAAATGGGATTACATCAAACTAAAAATCTCTTGCGTGGTTGAGGACACAATCAACAGAGTGAAGAGACAACCTATCTGCAAATCATACATCCGATAAGGGGTTAATATAATAATAATAAGAAGAAGAAACCCAAACAACTCAGCAATGAGAAAACAAAGAACCCAATTTAAAAATTGGCCAAGGATCTGAGTAGACATTTCTCCAAAGAAGACATAAAAATATCCAACAGGTACATGAAAAAGTACCCTAAATCAACAATCCTCAGAGAAATGCTAATTAAAATCACAGTGAGCTATCACCTCACACCTGTTAGAATGACTGTTATCAAAAAGACAAAAGATAACACGTGTTGGAGAGGATGTGGAGAAAAGGAGATCCTTGCACATTGTTGGTGGGAATGTAAATTAGTACAGCCCTTGTGAAAAACAGTATGGAGGTTACTAAAAAAATTAAAAATTAAAAAACTACTATAGGATTCATTAATCCCAGTACTAAGTACATATCCAAAGTAAAGGAAATCAGTATGTCAAACAGATACCTGCACCCTGATGCTTATTGCAGCATTATTCACACTAGCCAAGATGAAATGAACCCAAGTGTTCATCAATAGATGAATGGGTAAAGAAAATGCATATATACACAATAGAGTGTTATTCGGCCTTGAAAAAGGAAGAAATCCTGTCACTAGCAACAACATGAATAAATGAGGAAGACATTATATTAAGTGAAATAAGCCAGGGACAGAAACACAAATATACCACTTAATTTCACTTATATGTGGGATCTAAAAAAATTGAACTCATAGAAGTAGAGAATATGATGGTTACCAGGGACTTGGGGGAGGCGTTGGGGAAACAGACAAACAAACTACCTATTTCTTTTTTTCTTTTTTTTTTTTTTTTTGAGACGAGTCTCGCCCTGTCACCCAGGCTGGAGTGCAGTGGTGCCATCTCGGCTCACTGCAAGCTCCGCCTCCCAGGTTCACATCATTCTCCTGCCTCAGCCTCCTGAGTAGCTGGGACTACAGGCACCCGCCGCCACACCTGGCTAATTTTTTTGTATTTGTAGTACAGATGGGGTTTCACTGTGTTAGCAAAGATGGTCTCGATCTCCTGACTTCGTGATCCACCCGCCTCAGCCTCCCAAAGTGCTGGAATTACAGGCGTGAGCCACCACGCCCAGTCCAAACTACCTATTTCAAAAATTTTTTTAATAGCAGCCTGAGCAGACTAAGACAGACCCTTACCCAATATCATGTATAAAAATTAACTCAAAACAGATCAAAGACCTAAATGTAAGATCCAAAACTATAAAACTCTAAGAAATAAACATAGGTGAAAAGCTGCACAACATTGGATTTAGCAATGATTTATTGGATAAGACACCAAAAGCATAGGACACAACAGAAAAAAAAAATAGACTGGGTGAAGTGGATCAGGCCTGTAATCCCAGTACTTTGGGAGGCAGAAGTGGGAGGATTGCTTGAGGCCGGGGTTGGAGGTTACAGTGAGCTACGATTGCACCACTGCATTTCAGCCTGGGAAACAGAGTGAGACCCTATCTCTTAAAAAAAGATAGACTGGATATCATAAAATTTTTTAAATTTGTGCATCAAAAGACACTATTAAGAGAGTAAAAAGGCAGCCAACAGAATGGGATAAAACATTTGCAAGTACTATATCTAATAAGAGATTAATATCCAGAATATTGTCATTCACCACTTAATGATGGGGATACCTTCTGAGAAAAGCCTCATTTGGTGATTTTGCCATTGTGAGAACAACATAGAGTGTATTCTATGTGGTAAAATACACATAACATTAAATTTACCATCTTGACCATTTTTAAGTGTACAGTTCAGTGGTATTAATAAACACATTCATAATATTGTGCAACCATCACCACCATCTATCTCCATAATTTTTAAATTTGTCCTTTTGTAACTGGCTTACTTAGCATAATGTCCTCAAGAATCATCCATGTCGTAGCCTTTGTCAGAATTCCAGAACTACATTAGAGTACTTGCCTAGTAGGGAGTTGCTGCTGCTGACCCCAGAACCAGCTACATCTGCTGAGGTTAGACAACTCTTGCTGCCAAAACAAACCCCAGAATATACTGTCTTTGCTGCTACCCATGCCAGCAAAAATGGACACTAGTGACACAAATCACCCAACAGAGCCCTTTGTTGGTGTATATAATTAGTGGAAACTTAGTAGTGTGTAAAATTAGTCACATACCCCATTCTAGTAGCAAGGGAGGCTGGGATTTTTTTCCCCCCCTTCAAATTCTACCTTGGAAAGGTAGGATTCATGATGTGGGGGATTATAAAAGCGTGGAGGGTGTTCAAAAGATTGTGGACAGTTATAAATGACAGATAGATATTCATTATGTAGTGCCTGTCTCTTCCTTCACATTCACTTTCTACATCCCTCTAAAGTTACCAAAATTCTCGCTAATTTGCCTCATAAATAGCTCAGGCATCTATTCACTTTCTCTATCCTCCCTGACATTTCTTTAGTGTAAGTCACTCCATGGGGATGGGAAATAAGAGGTAGATAAGGGAAGGAGAAGAGAGATGCCTTGAAATTTGAGAGTTCTCTATAAATACTGTCAAGTTAAAATTTAATTGGAGGTAGTGCCAAGGCAGAAAGAAATCTAAATTTTCTCTAAGGTAACAATATGTTGTTCTTTTTAACTGAATTAAAACTCCCTGGATATCTCTCTCTCTCTCTCTCTCTCTCTCTCTCTCTCTCTCTCTCTCTCTCTCTCTCTCTCTCTTTTCAGACAAGGAAGGCTCTGTTGCCCAGGCTGGAGTGCAGTGGCACCATCACAGCTTGACCTCCCTGGCTCAAAATAGCCTCCCACCTCAGTCTCCCAAGTAGCTGAGCCTACAGGAACACACCACTACACCTGGCTAGTTTTCTTTTTCTTTCTTTTTTTTTTTTTTTCTTTTTATGGAGACAGGACCACCATGCCTGGCTACTTTAACTTCTTTTTTTCTTTTTTTTGGTAGAGACAGCATCTCGCTCTGTTGCTCAGGCTGGTCTCCAGCTCCTGGGCTCAAGTGATCCTACCATCTTGGCCTCTCAAAGTGCTGGGACTACAGGTGTGAGATCTTGATTTTTACTTATGAACATATCCAGGCACTCCGTATGTGTTGGGTGGTGTACACTCTTGGGACACGGAAGTTAGAGTTTCAATTGTGGCCATGGCTTCTTTACTCTTTCTGTGATCTTGAGCAGTCCCACAACTCTTAGAACTTAATTCATTACAGAAGTGTTAGAGAATTTCTGTGAGATAATCAGGCATAAATTTTTAAAGCACTAATATTGCTGAGATGTCCAAATGACTACATAAATTATGATCCACCTACATGCTAAACTGCTATGTAGCCATTAAAAAGAATGACGCTGCTCTAAATATACTAATATGAAACAGTTTCCAAGATATCCTAAGTGAAGAAAAGACAGTATAGAACAATGTATATAGTATGCTACCATTTTTGTAGGTGTTCATGCCTTCACATCTGTGTACTTTTAAGGGATATAGGCATATTTAAGCTTGTAAATTCACAGACCACCTTTGTAAGGGTACACAAGGAACTGGCAATAGTGGTTGCCTTCAGAGAAGAGAGCTTGAAGAGAACCTCCCTACTGGAGGCAGGGATGGTGGAAGGGGTAGGGGATGGAGACGGTGGAGACTGAGCTTTTGAGTTTTGTTCCATGTGTATATACAATAAATTCAAAATAAAGATATAGTTTATTTTTTAAGAACCTGGAATTAAGTCCTATCTATGAAAACTGAAGAGATCGAAGTGAGAGGTAATTTAATTTGAAGCCCAGGTACAGCAGAAGGTTGGGGCTCCTCTGTTACTCATGCTTATCCACACCTTTATTTTTTCTTTTTCTAAAGCATCCGTGTCTTTAGCTCAAACTTATGCAGATCTGTGGTTTACTGGGTATAATTTTTGTTATGGCATACATCAACATATTCCAAATTTCTCTGCTTGGATGGAATAGATGCATTAAATTCTGTGAAATGATTAAGTTGTGAAAAGTAGAAGGAGTTTGAATAGGCATTATTTTTCAGGATCTCAGAAATAGTTATGCCCGATAGTTTTATAATGTCTGTAGTATAGTTTTGCAGTCCATAGAATGCACTCACATACATTATCAGCTTATCCTTTGCAAAGAAGCCTCATGTGATTCTTTCTATTCTCAGCTTTGTCCATGAACTAAAATTAGAACTAGGCTGACATTACATTTCACTTGGTTACAGCTGACTGGGGATTTTAATCATTTGGAGCCACACTGAAAATAATTTCCCCCTGCAATCTACTCTTAACTGATAGTCACTAACTTTGGTTATGTGAGCTTCAGCATCCACGATATTGGTAAGTATTTGACAGTGGTGAGTATTTTTCAAAAATATTTTTCCTTTATTCTTCACATATAAATAGATTGCTGTGTCTGTATTGGTCGGAATGTCCAAACGAACTGGAATAGAATTTAAAAGTTTTCTGCGGGGTGTTCATGGTCACTCATATAACTGTGCTCCTCTGGAAGATAGATTTCCACAGAAGTAAGGAACAATTCTTCTGCGATTCTTTTGCTATGCTTACCTCACTTGCCACACTATGTGCTTTTTTCTGTTATGGTAATAATCAAAGTAGAGAGCACAATCCTGTGCTGGAGGAAGAAATACATCATTATTGACTTGTGTTTCCCTAGGGGAAATTGATCGTTATAGGAAAACTGACGGATTAGCAACATTTAATGGCAAATGAGGAATTGAATTAGCAAATGGATGAATCGTTTTGCATGTCTAGTAAAATACATGTATAAGTGTAGATACTTGGGATTTAAAAAATATTTTTATTATTTGAGTATTTAGCAAAAACTTCAAACTTTCTTAAATCAGAGACAATAAATTGTAAATTGATTGCGATATGCTCAGGAAGTTGGATTACCAGCGCACGTATCCCAAGGTTTCTTCACAGCAAAGAGATCTTGCATTCTGTTCCTGAGTAAATTCAGCATGCCTTGCTTAGAGATTTTCTCAACAATTTCCTGCATATGCCAATTATTTTTTAATCTTGAAATTTTAAACTTTTTTCTGTAATATAGTTCTTTCTTTGTCTGTCTCACACACATATATACTGCATAATATTAGTTTAAAAAATCAATAATTTAGAAGAGGTTAATAATGAAAAGCAATAGTATCTATCCAATTCCTCTCTATCACCAGCCCTCTCTAGAAGTAATCATTTTAACCATTTTGGAATTCAGTTTTCAGTGCTTATCTCCATATTTTCTTTTTCAAAGACAATTGCATGCTATTTTTAATCAACTTTAAACATTGTCTGTGGAGCTTCATTATAAGAGGTGGGGATTGGCCGGGCGCGGTGGCTCAAGCCTGTAATCCCAGCACTTTGGGAGGCCGAGACGGGCGGATCACGAGGTCAGGAGATCGAGACCATCCTGGCTAACACGGTGAAACCCCGTCTCTACTAAAACATACAAAAAACTAGCCGGGCGACAGTGGCGGCGCCTGTAGTCCCAGCTACCCGGGAGGCTGAGACAGGAGAATGGCGTGAACCCGGGAGGCGGAGCTTGCAGTGAGCTGAGATCCGGCCATAGCACTCCAGCCTGGGTGACAGAGCGAGACTCCATCTCAAAAAAAAAAAAAAAAAAAAAAAAAAAAAAAAAAAAAGAGGTGGGGATTAAGTTCCCTTACACTGCCATAGGGTTATATCCCTATTTTTAGCTTCTCTCTTGATTACCTTAATAGCTTTAAGCAAATACTTTAATCTTCATTTCTTGTTCCATAAGGTACGGACAGTATCTGTTGATTCTCCACTTTGAAGATGGGGATATCGGTGTTCCTGTCATTTACTTCTTTTCCTCATTTCCTTCTTCCACATTCTGTTAAAAGTACTGTCACTTTTATATTTTCAAGATATAAGGCATTAATATTCTGTTCTGTAACCCTCAATAAGTCTTCCTTACTTTTTTATAGATTGATTTATTTCAAAAGTTTAAGACCAATACATAGGCTTTACTATGTAATTTCTGTTTTCTGTAAAGCCAGCATTTCCTTCTCAGTATCAATGTCATATTCATTGTACCAAAGAAGAATGTTAAAATAGATTCTCCTTTCCTGCACTTCAATAGTTGCTAAAAAATCATGCCACATTTTGTTGGCTTTATATATAGATTGTGGTTTTCTTGTACAGTGTCTTCCTCAACACAATTTCTGACTGCCTTTCTTTTTGCTTATTGGGAGAAGAAATTTCATCTTTTCACCATATCTCCAATGTCACACAGTTTTTCCCCCTTAATTCTAGCTATTTTTATAATTCAATGGATGACTACTGCCATTGCTTTTTTTTTTTTTTTTTTTTTTTTTTCAGACAATTTCATTCTTGTTGCCCGGTCTGGAGTGCAATGGTGTGATCTCGGCTCACTACAACCTCTGCCTCCCGGGTTCAAGTGATTCTCCTGCCTCAAGTCTCCCAAGTAGCTGGGATTACAGGCATGTGCCACCACACCCAGCTAATTTTATATTTTTTTAGTAGAGATGGGGTTTCACCATGTTGGTCAGGCTGATCTCAAACTCCTGACCTCAAGCAGTCCATCCACCTCAGCCTCCCAAACTGCTGGGATTACAGGCACGAGCCACCATGCCCAGCTACTGCTTTTAAAACATTGTTTTACCTTATTTTTAATTTTTTTAACTATCTTGAAAAACATTGCTGGGAACAGCCTTGTTCATGTTTCCTGGTGGAGACAAACCCTTCCTCTAGGTATATACCTTTGAATGGAATTGCTGGATCATAAGCTGTGCTTATCTTCAATATTAGTACATAAGTATTTCAAAATAGTTAATACTAATTTACAATTTTACCAATATACTAGGAATGCGTGAGAAGTTCTGTAAGTCAAATTCTTGTCAACATTTGGTATAGTCAGCCTTTTGAATTTTAGCCACTCTGACAGATGTTCATTGGTATCTCATTATGTTTTTATTAAGGTGGAGCACAACTTCATATGTTTTTGGTCATCTGGATTTTTTTTTTCTCCACAGGGCAAGTTCTACCATTTGGATTTTATTTTTTGAAAATTTCCTGTTCAATTGTAATTTTTGTTGCCTTTTTCAATTGATTTTTAGGGGTTTGTTATATAATCTAGATGTAGTCCATTGGTGGTTACAAATATTGCCAATATCTTCCCCCACTAATGTACATGGTATTCTTTTTATTTTCTAAGTAATGTCTTTCAATAAGTTCTTAATTGTAATGTAGCCCACTTTATCAATCTGTGTTAGGCTGTTCTTGCATTGCTATAAAGAAATACCCAGCCAGGGCCAGGCACGGTGGCTCTCACCCGTAATCCCAGCACTTTGGAAGGCCGAGGCAGGTGGATCACGAGGTCAGGAGATCGGGACCATGGTGAAACCCTGTCTCTACTAAAAATACAAAAAATTAGCCAGGTGCAGTGGCAGGTGCCTATAGTCCCAGCTACTCAGGAGGCTGAGGCAGGAGAATGGTGTGAACCCGGAAGGCGGAGCTTGCAGTGAGCCGAGATCGCACCACTGCACTCCAGCCCAGGTGACAGAGTGAGACTTCGTCTCAAAAAAAAAAAAAAAGAAAAAAGAAATACCTGGCCAGGCATAGCAGCTGATGTCTGTGATCCTAGCACTAGCACTTCTGGAGGCCAATGCAGGTAGATCACTTGAGCCCAGGAGTTCAAGACCAGCCCGGAGAATGTGGAGAGATCCTGTCACTACAAAAAAAAAAAAAAAAAAAAAAAAAAAAAAAAAGAAAAGCTGGCACATTGTTTGTCTCCTGTAGTCCCAACTATTCTGAAGGCTGAGGCAGAGGGGCCCCAGGAGATCAAGGCTACCATAAGCCATGATTGTGCCACAACACTCCAGCCTTGTTAGCAGAGTAAGGCCCTGTCTCAAGAAAAAAAAAAAAAAAAAAACCCACAAAACAAACAAAGATATACCTGAACTTGGGTAAATTATAAAGAAAAGAGGTTTAATTGGCTCATGGTTCTGCAGGCTTTACAGGAAGCATGGTGCTGGCATCTGGTTGGCTTCTAGTGAAGTCTCAGGGAGCTTTCAATCCTGGTGGAAGGCAAAGGAGGAAGCCTGCATCCCACAAGACCAGAGCAGGAGCAAAAGAGGGAGACGGTGGAGGTTGCCACACACTTAAAGAACCAAATCTTGCAAGAACTCACTGTTTCAAGGACAGCACCATGCCATGAGGGATCCTCCTCCATGATCCAATCACCTCCTACCTAGCCCGACCTCCAATGCTGGGGATTACAGTTCAACATAAGATTTGGTGGGAACATATATTCAAACTATATAACAATCTTTTCCTTTATGGATATGCTTTGTATTCTTTTTTAAAAAGTGTTCTCTACTTTAAGGACATCAAGATAAGTCCTATATTATCACCTAAATGCTTTATTTTTCTACTTTCACTTTTAGATCTACAATTCACGTGGAATTAATTTTGATAATATATAGATATTCAACTGTCCCAATATAATTTATCTTAAAAAATTGTTTCCATGGCCAGGTGTGGTGGCTCACACCTGTAATCCCAGCACTTTGGGAGGCCAAGGAAGGCAGATTACTGGAGCCCAGGAGTTCAAGACCAGCCTGGGCAACATGGTAATACCTCATCTCTACAAAAAATACATAAATTAGCTAGGTGTCATGGTGTGCGCCTGTAGTCCCAGCTACTTGGGAGGCTGAGGTGGGAGAATGGCTTGATCCCAGGAGGTGGAGGTTGCAGTGAGCCAAGATCATGCCACTGCTCTCCAGCTTGGGCAACAGAACCAGACCCTGTCTGAAAAAAAAAATATTTCCACAATTGTTGCAGGAAGTCAGGGACCCCAAATGGAGGGACCAGCTGGAACCATGGCAGAGGAACATAAATTGTGGAGATTTCATGGACATTTATCACTTCCCTAATAATACTCTTATAATTTCTTATGCCTGTCTTTACTTCAATCTCTGAACATAAATTGTGAAGCTTTCCTGGACATTTATCAGTTCCCAAATAATACTCTTATAATTTCTTACGCCTGTCTTACTTTAATCTCTTAACCCTGCTACCTTCATAAGCTGAGAATGTATGTCACCTCAGGACCACGGTTGTACAACTTGATTGTAAAACGTGTGTTTGAACAATATGAAATCAGTGCACCTTGAAAAGGGACAGAATAACAGCGATTTTTCGGGGAACGAGGGAAGACAACCATATGGTCTGACTGCCTGCGGGACGGGAAGAATAGAGCCATATTTTTCTTCTTGCAGAGAGCCTGTAAATGGACGTGCAAGTAGTAGAGATATCACTAAATTCTGTTCCTAGTAAGGAATATAATATTAAGACCCTAAAAAAGAATGCATTCCCGTGGGGAGATCTATAAACGGCCACTCTGGGAATGTCTGTCTTATGCGGTTGAGATAAGGACTGAAATACGCCCTCAGTCTCCTGCAGTACCCTCAGGCTCATTAGGGTGGGGAAAAACCCCACCCTGGTGAATTTGAGGTCAGACCAGTTATCTGCTCTTGAACCCTGTTTTCTGTTGTTTAAGATGTTTATCAAGACAATACATGCACAGCTGAACATAGACCCTTATCAGGAGTTTTTGATTTCACCCTTTGCCTTGTGATCTTTGCTTTGCCCTTTGCCTTGTGATCTTTATTGGCCTCAGAAGCATGTGATCTTTGTGACCTACTCCCTGTTCGTACATCCCCTCCCCTTTTGAAGTCCTTAATAAAAACCTGCTGGTTTTGCAGCTCAGGTGGGTATCACGGACCTACCGATATGTGATGTCACCCCGGCGGCCCAGCTGTAAAATTCCTCTCTTTGTACTCTTTCTCTTTATTTCTCAGACCAGCCAACACTTAGGGAAAATAGAAAGAACCGACATTGAAATATTGGGGGCAGGTTCTCCCGATACACAATGTTCTGCAGTGCCTATGTGTATATGAGTCTGTTTCTGGGGTTCCTTATTCAGGTACACTGATATGTTTGTCTATTGCACCAATAACATTATCTAGTACTACAGCTTTAAAAGAGATCTTGATGAATGTAGAATAAATCCTCCCACTCCAGTTTTCTTTGGCAAGCCTGTCTGGGCTATTTTGTATCTTAAGAACTGTCATTAAAAATTAGAAACTGATTGTCAAGTTGCTCCTCTCCTTCTCCAAATGAAATTTGTGTATTGAGACTGATTATAGTTCAATGTGGGGATAACTGACATTTTTACAGATTGAGTCTTTCAATCAATGAATATGATGTATATCTCTTCATTTATTTAGGTCTTCTTTAATTTCACTCTGATTTTTAGTTTTCTGTATAGAGGTTTTACACATCCTGTTTTTTGTTAAGAATTTGATTTTTATGCTATTGAAAATAGTATATTTTTGGCCAGGTGCAGTGGCTCATGCCTGTAATCTCAGCACTTTGGGAGCCTGAAGAGGGTGGATCATGAGGTCAGGAGATTGAGACCAGCCTGGCTAACATGGTGAAACCCCGTCTCTACTAAAAAAATACAAAAAAATTAGCCAGGCATGGTGGCGGGCGCCTGTAGTCCCAGCTACTCAGGAGGCTGAGGCAGGAGAATGGCGTGAAACCAGGAGGCAGAGCTTGCAGTAAGCTGAGATTGTGCCACTGCACTCCAACCTGGGCAATAGAGCGAGACTCCATCTCAAAAAAAAAAAAAAAAAAAAAAGAAAAGAAAAGTATATTTTAAGAATTTAATATCAATTTTCTGCTGGAATATGGGACACATACTTGGTTTTTCAAAATATTGAATTGCCAGAAATCTTGCTAAATTCTATATATTTAGTTGTAGATTCTCTTGGATTTTCTAGTTCATAATTGTACTCATGAAAAATGTCCTTTTGTTTTTTATTCCTTTTCAAACTTTAAGCCTTTTATTTCTTTTTCTTGCTTTTATGCAAAGGGTAGAGCCATCATACAGTATTGAATGGAAGTAGTGACAGCAGACATCTTTTTCTAATTTTAAATGAAAGGCTTTCAATGTTACACTATCAAGTATGATTGCTGCAGATTTTTGTTAGATATACTTGGTTAGGTTAAAGAAATTATCTTCTACTTATAGTATGTTAAGACTTGTTTTCAATCACATGATATTAAATTTTAATAATTTTGTACATCTATTGGAATGATCATATTTTTTTCTCTTCTAGTCTATTACTTCAGAATATTACATTAATTGATATCTCAAACAAAGGTAAGCAAACAAACCTTAATCTCTGGAATAAATCCAACATGGCTATAATGTATCTTCTTTTTTTGTTTGTTTGTTTTCAGACAGAGTCTGGCTCTGTTGCCCAGGTGGGAGTGCAGTGCTGCCATCTCAGCTCACTGCAACCTCTGACTCTTGGGTTCAAGCAATTCTCCCGCTTTAGCCTCCCAAGTAGCTGGGATTACAGGTGCATGCCACCACACCTGGCTAATTTTTGTATTTTTTCTTTTCTTTTCTTTTCTTTTTTTTGGAGACAGATTCTCGCTGCATCACCCAGGCTGGAGTGCAGTGGCATGATCTTGGCTGGCTGCAACCTCCTAATTTTTTTGTATTTTAGTAGAGATGGGGTTTCACTGTGTTGCCTATGCTGGTCTCAAACTCCTAAGTTCATGCAATCTGCCTGCCTTGGCCTCTCAAAGTGCTAGGATTACAGGCATGAGCCACCACGCCTGGCCTTTGTTGTATTTTTTTTAGTAGAGACAGGGTTTCACCATGTTGTCCAGGCTGATCTTGAATGCCTGAGCTCAAGTGATCTGCCCGCCTTGGCCTCCCAAAGTGCTGGAATTACATGCGTGAGCCACTGCTCCTGGCCAGTATTTTCTTTTTCCTACATTGCCAGATATGGTTTGCCAGTATATGGTTTAGGACTTTTCTCCATAATATATTTGCTAGTGAGATTAGCCTGTATTTTTCTTTCTAGAATTACCATTCTTAGGGTTTGGTATCAAGGGTATGCTAATCTCATAATCTGAATTGGGGCGTATTTCTTTTCTATTCTCAGGAAGAGTTCATGCTATGATTAGTGTTATTTTTACCCGTCAAATGCTTGGTAGAATTTGCCATTGAAGGCATCTCTAGGACCAGCATTTTGTTTGTGGAGAGATTTTAGATTATTATTATTATATTCCATTGTGTCATTTTAAAATTTTATACGTATATGTGCTTATCTATAATATTCCCTTTCTTCTGTTTTCTTTGTGTTTGTTTTGCTTTATCTAGCTTCTTGAGATGGATGTAAATTTTTTAGCCTCATTTCTCCTAAAATGTATACTTAAGGCTAGAAATTTCCCTCTACTACATTACCTGTATTGCATACATTTTGATTTGTGGTATTTTTGTTAATTCAGTTCAAAATGCCTTCTAATTTCATGATGATAGCTTCTTTGACTATAGGTTATTTAGAAGTGTGTTTCGTGTATGGGTGCAGTAGCTCACGCCTATAATCCCAGCACTTTGGGAGGCTGAGGTGGGAGGATCATTTGAGCCCAGGAGTTTGAGACCAGCCCGGGCAACATAGCAAGACCCCTGTCTTTACAAAAAATAAAATTAAAAAAACAAAAAACAAAAAACAGCCGGGCGTGGTTGCACACATCTGTAGTCCCAGCTACTTGGAAGGCTGACGCAGGAGGATTACTTAAGTCCTGGAGTTTGAGGCTGCCACTGAGCTGAGATTGCACCTCTGCACTCCAGCCTATGCAACAGAACAAGACCATGTCTCAAAAAAAAAAAAAGGAAAGAAATTTAAAAAAAGCATGTTTCTTGAGCTGAAATAATATAGGCTTTTTTTCCCCAGGTATCTTTTCATTATTGATTTCTAGCAAGTTTATATTTTGATTAGAAAAAAAACTTTATGCTACTTTAATCCCTTGAAATTGACTGAGACTTGCTGTATGACTCCAATATGAGATTTTTTTTTCTGTGACTCTTCCATGTGTTTTTTAAAGCATAATGTATTCTGTCATTGTAGGATATAGTTCTTTATTTATCATTTAAGTAAGTTTATTCATTGTGTGGTTCAAATCTTCAGTATTCTTCCTAAGTTTTAAACTGCTTGTGCAATCAATTGCTGAAAGAATGGTTAAAATCTCCCACTTCAATTCTGGATTCCTTGATTTTTCCCTTTAGTTCTGTCAATTTTCCTTTGTATTTGGAAGCCATGTTATTAGAGGCATATAATTTAAAGTTGTTTTGTATTTCTTGTGGATTGAATCTTTTATTATGATATGATTGATCTTTTATATCTATAAAGTATTTGTGCCTAAAGTCCATTTTGTCTGCTATTAATATATTGATATAGCCTTCTTCTGCTTAGTGTTTGCATAGTATATCTGAAAAAATGTAATTGATTAGCCAGACGTGGTGGCACATGCCTATACTTCCAGCTACCTGAGAGTCTGAGGCAGGAGGATCACTTAAGCCCAGAGGTCAAGGCTGCAGTGAGTCATATCCCGCCAATGTATTCAAGCCTGGGAGATAGAATGAGACCCTGTTTCAAAAGAGCAAAGAAGGAAAGAAGAAAAGGACAGAGGGAGGGAAGGAGGAAGGAAGAAAGGAAAGAAATGAAGATATAAAAAAAGAAAAAATTAATTGAAATATAATTCATATACAAATTCTCTTTCAGTGTACAGCTCAGTAGTTTTATCGAAGAGTTGTACAATCATCACCACTAATTCTAGAATATTTTCATCACCCAAAAAACTGTACAGTTAGCAGTCACTCCCTATTTCCCCCTCTACAAATCCCCTGGGTACCATAAAGCTACTTTTTGAATCTATAGATTTGCCTATTTTGGACATTTCATATAAATGAGATCATATATGTGGTCTTTTGTGTCTCACTTCTTTCACTTAGCATAATTTTATTCAAAGTTTATTTATGCTGTGGCATGTATCTATACTTCACTCGTTTTTATGGCTAAATAACATTCCATTGTATGAATATACCACATCTTGTTTATCCATTCATCAGTAGATGGCCATTTGTGTTGTTACCACTTTTTAGCTATTATGAATACTGTTTCTATCAACATTCATATAAAGGATTTTGTGAGAATGTATGTTTTCATTTCTGTTGGGTATATACCTAGGAGTGGATCTTTTCCTCTTCTTGTACTGTCCACTTTTCTCTATCTCTATATTTTAGGTGTGCCTCTCATAAACAATACTCAGGATTTTGTCTTTTCTTTAACTGGACAACCTTTGTATATTAACTTGGAAGACTTAATCATTAGGGAAGTACAGATTATGACCACCCTGGGATATTGCTTTATGCAGCAGTGGATGTATATCAACGGGGACCCTTATACAGTGGTAGTAAGAGTATAAATGGGCACAATCAACTTGGAAAACAATTTGGCTCTGTCTTATAAATTGGAACATTTACATACACTATGATCCTGATCCAGCAATTCTAATTCTAGATATGTACCCAACAGAAATAATTCCACTTGAACACCAAGAAGATAAAAACAATAATTTTAGAAAAAGTATTGCTTATAATAGCAAAGCTCTGGGACCCAAATATTCACATTCATTAGAATGGATAAACTGTGAGATAGCTATATATTTTGGAGATCATGGCATAAGAATATATAAGATACTTTTCCTTTTTTTTTTGAGCTATATAATTTCCCATGATACGGGTAGACTATAGTTTACTGATGAAATGTTAGATTGTTTCCAATATTTTGCTGTTATGAAAAACACTGTGAATAACTTCAGATAAACTGCTAGAAGTGTGGATGAGCATTTGTGAGTTTGATAAATATTGCCAAGTTTCTCTCCATGCAGAATATAATAATATCACCACTGATGCAGATAAGTGTCTGTTTCCCTGTGTTGTTGCAAATTTTATTGCTTTCTTTTCCAACTACATTACTTTCTATTTACTTTACTTCCATTATGGTTTTCCTATAACATTGAATAGAAGTGATTGTGGATGTCTTTGTATTCCTGAATTTGAAAGGAAATAATTCAAATAATTGTGAATCAAATTCTTTGATTATTGCTAATTTGGTAAAAAATCAATATGATTATTTTAAGGCCATAGGATATTCCATAAAAATGTACCTACCATAATTTACATAACCATTCTCCTATTATTGAGTATTTTCCTCTCATTTCTGAGATTCAGGTCAAAATCCTTAATACTGCATCTGTCTATTTGGAATTTATTTTACACAAAAGGAAACAATCCCAATATGTTATCATTTAACTAAATTTCCACTTGTGTACATGGTGTCCTGATTAGATTGATGTCTCAAGATTCCAGTCTTTTTAAAAATCTCCATTATTTAAACATTTTCCCTATAATTGGACATGAAGACTAGTCGCAGTTTTTCATTATTGTGAACTACATAGTAACAAAGGAATCATATATTAGATATGAGACCCCAAGAAAATTGTTCATCTTCTTTAAAGCTTAATTTTCTCATCTATATATTAGTCAATAAAAGTACCCCATATTACAGTATTTTATGAGAATTTTTAAGTATGATATGGCATGTAAAGTATATAAAATAGTTTTTGGAGCATGGAATGTGCTCTATAAATATTAGTTATTATGATCATTATGGTACTCAATGAACGGTCTGAAACATTGCTTTTTTCTCTGATACAATTAGGTCCTTTCTGAAATGGTACCTATGATTCAGCTATTCAAAACCTAATGAAGTTGGTGACTATATGACAATGTGGAGAAATCATGACAGAAAATGTGGTTTGTACTGGGGCTGTCAATGCTGTAAAGGAAGTTTGGGAAAAAAGAATAAAGAAACACAATGAAGACCTGAAGCGAGAGAAGGAATTTCAACACAAGTATGCTAAAACATATTTATTCTTTTGAATTAGTGAAAATTAATATTATCATCACCATAAAAAAAGAGCATTCTAAATGCCTTATTATTGAATTTGATATAGAATTTCATTTACTGAAAACTCAAAATATACTTAAAGAAAACAGCTGACTCAATTAAATTTGTCTATGTGATAGGAGTCACAAAAAATACAAATGTGAAAATAGTAGCTATCTTATACCCTCATAGTACTCTGTTTAACATTCATCAAAGTTTGACTAGTATCATATAGTGTAATTTTCAGGATTGTATGTTCAGCATTAACGTCCCCTAGGATCTAAAACATTTGGCAGTAGAAGGTAGAGTAGATTCTCATTTATTTGAATAGTCGTGTGTTCTAGCCAGAGCTGCTGGATCACTTGATTCCTTGATCTGGGCTATATTTATTTGACTCTCATTTCCTCTGCCTTCATTTTATCTTACCTACTTTCCTGATTGGATGTCTCCCAAAAGTATTATACTAATCCTGCAAAAATAGTCCCTTTCCTTATAGATTCATATAGCTCCGTACAATTCTCATTCATTGTCTCTTTCTATTATTATCATTATTATTTTTGAAATGGAGTCTCACTTTGTTGCCCAGGCTGGAGTGCAATGGCATGATCTCAGCTCACTGCAACCTCCAGGTCCCAGATTCAAGTGATTCTCTCTGCCTCAGCCTCCCAAGTAGCTGGGATTACAGGCACATGCCACCACACCACAACTAAGAATTTTTGTATTCTTAGTTGAGACGGGGTTTCGCCATGTTGGCCAGGCTGGTCTTGAACTCCTGACCTCAGGTGATCCACCCACCTCGGCCTCCCAAAGTACTGGGATTACAGGCATTGGGCCACCATGCCCAGCCATTGTCTCTTTCTAAATGTTAAATTAGCAAATGTTATTTGCCAATGTCAGTTAGCAAATAACAGAAAATTCAACTAAAGATGTCTTAAGTGATAGGGAAGTGAGGCTGTCCTGAAGATAGTCAATGCAAAGCCTCAACATCTTTTAAAAGTCAGCTTTTTTTTTTCACCTTCCACTGTTAATCCCTGTGTCAGTTTGATCCTCAGATTAGCTTCCTTCAATGTTACTAGATGACTGATGCACTTCCAGGCATCACAGCCAATCATCATTATGTTTTCAGAAAAGTGGAAACTATTTTTTTCTATTTCTTCTTTAAGAATAAGGAAATCTTTCACAGAGGTTTCCCAACAAACCTCTCCTTCCCAACAAACCTCTCCTTCACCTCTCATTCGCCAAAATTGGATCAGTTGTACACATCTAACCCAATTACCTTCTAGGGGAATGAGACTGATTGATTTAGACAAATTAAGATTCATCCCTAGTGTATTAGTCCGTTTTCATGCTGCTGATAAAGACATACCTGAGACTGGGTAATTTATAAAGGAAAGAGGCTTAACTGACTCACAGTTCCACAAGGCTGGGGAGGCCTCACAATCATGGTGGAAGATGAAGGAAGAGCAAAGGGACATCTTACATGGCAGCTGGCAAAGCGAGAATGAGAACCAAGTGAAAGGGTAAACCTCTTATAAGACCATTGTCTTGGCGATTAACATTAGGTTCCTCATTACTTAGGCAAATTTCTGCAGCCAGCTTGAATTTCTCCTCAGAAAATGGGTTTTTCTTTTTTTATCACATCCTCAGGCTGCAAATTTTCTGAACTTTTATGCTCTGTTTCCCTTTTAAAACGGAATGCTTTTAACAGCACCCAAGTCACCTCTTGAATGCTTTGCTGTTTAGAAATGTCTTCCACCAGATAGTGGAACTTCTTTAAGTTCAAAGTTCCACAGATCTCTAGGGCAGGGGCAAAATGCTGCCATTCTCTTTGCTAAAACATAGCAAGAGTCACCTTTATTCCAGTTCCCAACAAGTTCCTCATCTCCATCTGCGATCACCTCAGCCTGGATTTCATTGTCCAAATCATTATCAGCATTTTGGTCAAAGCCATTGAACAAGTCTCTAGGAAGTTTCCAAACTTTCCCACATTTTCCTTTCTTCTTCTGAGCCATCCAGCTGTTCCAACCTCTGCCTGTTACCCAGTTCCAAAGTCACTTCCACATTTTTGGGTATCTTTACAGCAGTGCCCCACTCTACCGGTACCAATTTACTATTTTAGTCTGTTTTCACACTGCTGATAAAGACATACCTGAGACTGGGTAATTTATAAAGTAAAGAGGTTTAATTGACTCATAGTTCCACATGGCTGGGGAGGCCTCACAATCGTGGAAGACATAGGAAGAGCAAAGGGACATCTTACATGGCAGTCGGCAAAGAGAGAATGAGAACCAAATGAAAGGGGAATCCTCAGCCAGGCATGGTGGCTCATACCTGTAATCCCAGCCAGCACTTTGTGGGGCTGACATGGGTGGATCACCTGAGGTCAGGAGTTTTAGACCAGTCTGACCAACATGGTGAAACTCCGTCTCTACTAAATAGAAAAAAATTAGCTTTGAGTGGTGGTGTGTACCTGTAATTCCAGCTACTTGGGAGCCTGAGGCAGGAGAATTGATTGAACCCAGGGAGGCAGAGATTGCAGTGAGCCAAGATTGCACCATTGCACTCCAGCCTGGGCAACAAGAGTGAAAGTCCATCAAAAAAAAGAAAGAAAAAGAAAGAAAGAAAGAAAGTAGCGGGGGGAGAGAGAGAGAGAGAGAGAGGGAGGGAGGGGGCGGCCAGGGGAGAGAGAGAGAAAGAGAGAGAGAGAGAGAAAGAAAGAAAAAAAGAAAGAAAGAAAGAAAGAAAGAAAGAAAGAAAGAAAGAAAGAAAGAAAGAAAGAAAGAAAGAAAGAAAGAAAGAAAGAAAGAAAGAAAGAAAGAAAGAAAGAAAGAAAGAAAGAAAGAAAGAAAGAAAGAAACCTCTTATAAAACCATCAGATCTTGGGAGACTTACTACCATGAGAACAGTATAAGGGAAACTGCCCCCATGATTCAATTATCTCCTACTAGGACCCTCCCACAACACGTGGGAATTATGGAAGCCACAATTCAAGATGAGATTTGGGTGGGGACACAGCCAAACCATATCACCTGGATTACTTGGTAGACACCTGGACTTGGAATCAATTGGTAGTCTTCCAGTAAACAAGAAGACAAGAAGCTACTGATAAGCAATGATTTGTGTTGCTAAATATCTGTAAAAACAAAAGATCTGGACAGGGAGGAATAATTTTTCCCACTTAGTTTTTAGTAAGTGTGCAGACATAGCAAGATTCATGTTCAAAGTGGATTCTACAAGGATAGAGAGGGAAGCCCAAGGTCAAGCCTGGTCAAGAAGAGGATGAGGAGCCTGACTAAAGTTTTGATAAAAGGGATCTTTGTCATTAATTAAGAATCACTTAATTTCAGAAATTTCGGAAGTTCTCTATATAAGAATAATGAGTGTGCAGTCTTGCCCACACTTACTGCCTTACTGCTTGTTCTTTTTTTGGCATCATCTATTTTATGATTAGGGAGGAGGATTCTCTCTTAGCAAAATGTAATCTCCGAAAGTTAAGTTAGACCAAAATCAGCTTCTACTTTTAGAAACATTGCATGGAATTTGTGTAATGTAGTTTTTCAAAGCACCTTTCCCTTAATCTTAAAACAATTTCATTGTAAAATCATTGTACAGTATTATAAAGCTTGGATTATGGTTAAAATTAAGTATAAACTACTTTAAAAGTAAATTATATAGAGATCAAAGGTTAGTGTAATATTTAGTCATACTGTAATATGACTAAATAAATAATTTGCCAGGTATGGTGGTTTGTGCCTGTAATCTGAGCACTTTGGCAGGCTGAGGTAGGAGGATCTCTTGAGTCCAAGGAGTTTGAGACCAGACTGGGCAACATAGCAAGACCCCATCTCTAAAACAAAAAGTTAGCTGGGCATGGTGGCATGCACCTGTAGTCCCCGTTACTTGGGAGGCAGAGGGGTGAGGCAGGAGGATCGACTGAGCCCTGGAGATCAAGGCTGCAGTAAGTCACAATCACACCCACTGCACTCCAGCCTGGGCGTGAGACACTGTCTCATAAAAAAAAAAGAAAAGAAAAAAAGTTAATAAATAAACAACCATAACTGATGCAAAATGGTAAGAATCTGAGAGACCTTTTAAAGTGAGACAGAGAAGCTGATTGCCAGAGAAAAGGCTAATTGGAAAATTCATAGAAAATTTAAACTGACCAAAGGTAACCCAAAGAAATGTCCCTTCTTTTTTGCTCTGCTCTGAAATAGAGCAGTGTTTCTCAAACTTGTCTATGTAGGGATCTTATTAAAATAGCTTCTGGGTTAGTAAGTCTGGAGCAGGACCAAGAGTCTGGATTTCTAACAAGCTCCCAGGAGACAATAATGCTGCTGTTCTGCAAATCACACTGAGTAGCAAGGAAGTAGACAAAAGAAGAAGAATATTTGAAAGTGGTCAGTACACAGGCAAGGGGTTAGAAGGGTAAGAATGTAATCTAGTGCTTCTTTCAGCTAAAAGTGGCCAAAGCTTTAGCTAAAAAATGAAAGAAAAAAAAAGCCTACAGTTTAAACAGAAATTGTCCTTTCTGCCTTTTGATGCCAAACTCCTTGAAAAAATCAAGTACTTAGGTAACAGTTGGTGTGACAATATTGGAAAAAGGTCTTATTCTACAATAATAGGGTTTTATTTTATTTTATTTTAGAGACAGAGACTCACTCTGTCACCTAGGCTGGCGTGTAGTGGCACAATCTTGGCTTACTGCAACCTCTGCCTCCTGGGTTCAAGTGACTCTCCTGCCTCAGCCTCCCGAGTAGCTGGGATTACAGGCGCGCACCAACACGCCCATCTAATTTGTGTATTTTTAGTGGAGATGCAATTTTACCATGTTGGCTAGGCTGGTCTCGAACTCCTAACCTCAAGTGATCCACCTGCTTTGGCCTCACAAAGTGTTGGGATTACAAGTGTGAGCCACCACGCCCGGCCTCAAAAGGGTTTTAGAAGACTTATAAAATTTCGATTAGAGACGTGAAAGAATATCAAGATTAAAATAAGCAGTTTCACACCTGTAATCCCAGTGCTTTGGGAGGCTGAGGCGGGAGGATTGCTTGAGCAGGAGGATTGTTCAAGACCAGACTGGGCAACATATTGATGGCCTGTCTCATTTTTTTTTTTTTTTTTTTTTTTAGAAAAACTGTATAGGAATTATAGAATATTTGAGCTAGAAAATACACAGATATCATTTAATTATAACCTCACATTTTATAGGTAAGGCCTACAGATGGGGGATGTCTTGCCCAAGGTAACCAAATTAATAAATGGTACATTCTGGACTTAGATCATAAAAATACAGAACCAGGAAGAATTTAGGGATCATTACAGAGATGGAAATAGATTTTTCTAATAATAGCCTGACTTTCAGCTCAGTAAGGACAGAGCTTTTTGTATCTCCAATATCTAGTACTTGGCTATGATGATTACTTGATTAATTCCTTAAGTTAAAGGTCAAGGAATCAGATTTCTAATTTACTTGTTACTAAATCTTGCTCTGAATTTCACTTCTTTCTTAGTAATAACTAATTAATAACCATTAAGCCCATTGTTTGAATAGTTCTATTTTTATATAAGTGATATAATTGAATAGCTGACATTATACATTTTTTTTAAGTTATCCACATCTATGGGAAGCTTAGTTGTTTAGATCAGAAGTCCACACATATCCCACTGCCACAGGGCACCTGTTAGCGGATTAAATTTTAGGCAACTGATAGATTAAAATACACAGATACTAAGAGAAGTATTTTAAAAACCCAAATACGTAAAGACAGCAAATTCAACACTTTGTTTACTTTTGGCTTTCTGTTCATCAAAATAAAATCCTTACTGAAGATCAGTTAATATGCAAAACTGCTAAAAATATGTATTAACTCTCAGATGTCAAGAGATTTCTGGCAAACAAATATTCAAATTAGTTAAACTTCATGTTTTGAGGACTGCTTATATTTATTATGTATCCTTTTAACAGGCTAAAATTTCAAAATTTTCAATTCTAAACTTACTCTCTTTTACATGCGTGAATAATTTTCTGGGATAGAAATAGCTTTTTGCAAAAGGTTTTCATTTCTTTTCTTTTCTTTTCTTTCTTTTTTTTTTTTTTTTTGAGACAGAGTCTCACTCTGTCCCCCAGGCTGGAGTGCAGTGGTGCAATCTTGGCTCACTGCAACCTTCACATCCCAGGTTCAAGCAATTCTCCTGCCTCATCCTCCCTAGTAGCTGGGACTCCAGGCATGCATCACCACACCCGGCTAATTTTTGTATTTTTAGTAGAGATGGGGTTTCACCATGTTGGCCAGACTGGTTTCGAACTCCTGACCTCAGGTCATCCACCTGCCTTAGCATCCCAAAGTGCTGGGATTACAGGCATGAGCCACCGTGCCTGGCTGGTTTTCTAGTTTCTAGTTTGCATTTTTCTAGTTTGAGATCATTCTTATGTTTGCAGTAGATCAAAAATCAGTAGGAATGTGCTTCAGAATGACAAAGATTTTATACATTTTTATATGTAAAAAATAAAGACTAGATAAAATTAACATGTAGTAAGATGAAATTGAATTCTGAAGTTGAACTGTATTCTTTGTAAGCCATTACAAAATCTATTAAATATCTATTGATTACTCACCAGGAAAATGCAAATCAAACCCACAATCAGATACCATTCACACCCACTAGATGACTATAATAAAAAAGAGGGACAATAGCAAATATTGGTGAGGATGTGAAGAAATCAGAACCTTAATATGCCACTGGTGGGAATGTAAAATGGTGCAGCCATTTTGGAAACAGCTTGGCAGTTTCTGAAAATGTTAAACATAGCCAGGTGCTGTTGTTCATGCCTGTAATCCCAGTACTTTGGGAAGCCAAGGCAGGCGGATTGCTTGAGTTTAGGAGTTTGAGACCAGGCTGGGCAACATGGCAAAACCCTGCCTCTACAAATAATACAAAAATTAGCTGGGCATGGTGGAGCATGCCTGTAGTCCCAGCTTCTCAGGAGGCTGAAGTGGGAGGATCACTTGTGCCTGGGAGGTTGATGCTACAGTGGGCCGTGATGGTGTCACTGCACTCCTGCCTGGATGACAGAGTGAGATTTTGTCTCAAAAAAAGAAAAATGTTAAACATAAAGTTACCATATGACTCAGCAATTCTACTCCTAGGAATGTACCCAAGAAAACTGAAAACATGGTCACACAAAAATTTGCACATCAATATTCATAGCAGCATTATTCCAAATAGCCAATAGTGGAATTAACTCAATGTCCATCAGTTGATGAATTGGTAAACAAAATGTGTTAGATCCATACAGTGGAATCATTCTGCCATAAAAAAGAATGAAGCACTAATACATGCTACAGCATGAATGAACTTTGAAAAAAACGATGCTAAGTGAAAGAAGCAGACCCAAAAGATACATATTGTATGGTCCCATTTAAATTAAGTGTCCAGGATAGGAAAATCCATATACAAAAAGTAGACTAGTGATCACCAAGAGGTATGAGAGGGAAGAATGGAGAGTGACTGCTAATGGGTATGGAGTTTCCTTTTTGAGTGATAAAATGCTTTGGTATGAGATAGTGATGATAGTTGCACAAACTGTGAATATACCAAAATTTACTGAATTGTGTACTGAAAAAAGTAATTTTTATGGTATGTGTATCAGATCTCAAAAAAGTTATTGTTAATAAAATTTATAGTTATGATACTTAAAAAAATTAAAAATAGGGCATTTGTGGTACTAATCATATTTATAATTCTTGCAAAATAAGATCTTGTCTGATTTCCAGGTACCAATAGTCAAATGGTTGTTTTTGATTGGTCATTTAAAAATATATATATAAAAGTGGCTGGGTGCAGTGGTCCATGCCTGGAATCCCAACACTTTGGGAGGCCGAAGCTGGCGGATCACGAGGTCAGGAGTTTGAGATCAGCCTGGCCAACATGGTGAAAACCCATCTCTACTAAAAATAAAAAAAAATTAGCCAGGTGTGGTGGCGGGTGCCTGTAATCCTGGGGAGGCTGAGGCAGGAGAATCACTTGAAAGTGGAAAGTGGAGGTTGCAGTGAGCCGAGATCAGGCCACTGTACTCCAGCCTGGGCAAAAGAGCCAAACTCCATCTCAAAAAAAAAAAAAAAAAAAAAAAAAATATATATATATATATATATATATATATATATAAAGTGAATGTCACCTATGTAATTGTCTACGAACTAAAATGATTTCCTGGTCCCCCAGGCTAGTGCGGATCTGGGAAGAACGAGTAAGCTTAACCAAGCTAAGAGAAAAGGTCACCAGGGAAGATGGAAGAGTCATTTTGAAAATAGAAAAAGAGGAATGGAAGGTAAACTTTTATAGAATATTTGATTTTCCACATTTTGCATTTTTTTTTTTTTTTTTTTTTTTTTTTGAGACGGAGTCTCGCTCTATCGCCCAGGCTGGAGTGCAGTGGCCGGATCTCAGCTCACTGCAAGCTCCGCCTCCCGGGTTTAGGCCATTCTCCTGCCTCAGCCTCCGAGTAGCTGGGACTACAGGCGCCCGCCACCTCGCCTGGCTAGTTTTTTGTATTTTTTAGTAGAGACGGGGTTTCACGGTGTTAGCCAGGATGGTCTCGATCTCCTGACCTCATGATCCACCCGTCTCGGCCTCCCAAAGTGCTGGGATTACAGGCTTGAGCCACCGCACCCGGCCCACATTTTGCATTTTGTGAGTCACTTGTGAGAATGATTCTGAGACTGTGTAATTGAGACTAGAATAGTTAGAAATTTTAATAATACACCAAATGCATTTGAGCAACATGAGCAACTGAAAAGAAACACTACTTCACAATTATTTTGCAAAAGTTCATTTGCTTCAACTCTGCCTAAACTTAAATCATTTGTAATATTTCTCTTATTAATCCATTTTATAGCAACTTCTTATTTCCCATAAAAAAGATAACCATCTGCCTAATAAAAATAATATTGCTTTTCCAAAGAAATGCTCAGTTAAAACTTTATGGAATGGAAATATTAGTATTTTCATTGGGTCTAGCACCTAACTCATATTCTTTCTCCCCCTTACACACAAACTCACAGTTTAATTATACTAGGCATACTCTAATTTTTACAAGAGCTTCTAACCCTTGGGTCAGTGTTTATTTTTATGTTTTATGTCACTGTTTGTCAGAGTTAGCTCCTTTATATTCTCTACTGGCTATTTTAGGCTGAAAGGGAAAAGGTACAGGGTTCAGAATAGTTGAAACTCTTAAAATTCTCAAATTAAAAAATAAATCTTTTAAAATATTCCTATATTTCAAAACAGAACTGGGAAAGCAGTTTGAATTATTGATTGAAATGATTTTTTTGGATACTATCATTTTCAATAACATATATGTGCTTAAGGAAAGCCTAATACTGTATAACAGAATCATCAGGACATACTTCTATGTGTCTACATTATTGATCAAAATATTTCTGTTTATTCTATCATGATTGGGGTTTAAAGGTTTAGCCAAAAAAAAAAAAAAAAGGTAAAGATCTTAAAACTTGGAAGTCACATAAAGCACTTGGAAAAGTAACCCATTAAGGAAAACAAATTCCAAATATTCCAAAGTGCTTATTTAAGTCAAATATCACATTTCAAGGTGGTGTGACCCTAAAACAATTTAAATAATATACAACAACTATCATTTCTTTTACTGTAGACCCTCCCTTCTTCTCTGCTGAAACTGAATCAACTACAGGAATGGCAACTTCATAGAACTGGTTTGCTGAAAATACCTGAATTCATTGGAAGATTTCAGAACCTCATTGTGTTAGATTTATCTCGAAACACAATTTCAGAGATACCTCCAGGGATTGGTAAGAAAGATTATTTTCATTCCTGTGCTATTTTATCTACCTGCAGATGTACTTTTTATTAAGATTTTTTTGGATACATGGAATAAAGACCTCTTTATACAGCCCTCAACCTTGAGAAATTTTAAACATTTAATCTAAATTGAAGCTTCTAGAGGATTCAAGTTTTGGATTTACTGAGGTGATTCAAGATGAGAGTTCAATGAGAGAAAAGCCTCTTTGGAAATATCCTGTAGATTCTCAATACAATATTGTCAGCTCAGCTATTTCTCTTAGGAATAGCTTCAATAGCCTTCCACAGGTTGAAGGCAATAAAGAAAACAAGAAGATTCCTCAGATGGGAAAAAAAAATCTGAATAGAAAATTTCTCAGGATTTTGTGTAGATGAAACAAAATGAAAATAGTTTTGGATTTTTTTTTTTTTTTTCCTATTGCATGGATAAATTTGTCCTTTGTTTGAAGAAGGGACAGGACACAGACTGGGAAAAGGGAAAAACTAAGAACTCCAAATTTGCCAATACAAAACTGGCAAGTAAGTTATGCTGTAACACTTTAATAACTATAAACATTATTTTATATCCAACTCCTCCCTACTGTATATTATTTTTTATAGGACTGCTTACTAGACTTCAGGAACTGATTCTTAGCTACAACAAAATCAAGATTGTCCCCAAGGAACTAAGTAATTGTGCCAGCTTGGAGAAACTAGAACTGGCTGTTAACAGAGATATATGTGATCTTCCACAAGAGGTTAGAAAGATATAAATGCCTATGACTGTATTTTCCATCTGCAGTAGTTGACCTCTCAATGTGTGGTTGTTAACAATAATAAATCTAATGAGAAAATTCTATGTATTTCAGAAAAAATATTTTGGGAAAACCATTTCCATAAGTATAATGCAGGTTTTTAATTGGAGAAAGATTTAGTGTAAAAGATACTTCTATTATTATCACAGTACTGACATCATTTGTTAAACTGTGATCTCCTTGAAGACCAGGGTGAGAGTTGTATTATAGTCTCAGAATTGAGGGCAGAGCCTAGGTTGTAGTGATTACTTAGATGTTTTTTTAATTAATAAATGGTTATCATAAAGCACAGACAATGTGGTGATAACAATAGGACTGGAATGCCTTCAAACTTTGATTTGGTATGATGTCTTGTTATTGGTTAAACCAAATTGATCATATAAAAATAAAGACATTTGTATTACTTTTTGAAAATATTTAATGCTCTTAGAATCAGTGAAGAAGTTTCCATGGGGCTTTGGTTTTGAAAACAATGACTCTACAAGATAAAAGTTAAGAAAAATAATAAAATAAAATAGACTATTCCCTTCTCCCACTTTATCTTAATTAGTATATCAGACTTATCTTCCAAAACAGCAAACTTGTCACCAACAATTGTTGCTCTTGCAAATAAAACATAGTATATACATATACATTATATCTTCTAATAGTTCAATTTCATGAAATGTATACCCTTGTGTATTAATCTCTTCTCACACTGCTGATAAAGACATACTCAAGACTGGGTAATTAATAAAGAAAAAGAGGTTTAATGGACTCAGTTTCACGTGGCTGGGGAGACCTCACAATCACGGCAGAAGGCGAAAGGCATGTCTTACATGGTGGCAAGAGAGAATGAGAACCAAGTGCAAAGGGAAACCCCTTATAAAACTATCAGATCTCATGAGGCTTATTCACTCCTATGAGAACAGTATGGGGGAAACCACCCCCATGATTCAATTGTCTCCAACCAGGTCCCTCCCACAACACATGGGAATTATGGGAGCTACAATTCAAGATGAGATTTGGGTGGGGACACAGCCAAACTATACCACTTTGCATACAATAAAAATGATAATATAGATAATTTCTTACACATACAAGAGGGTCAATAAATATTTTATTTCTAACTCATATGTTTTTGTTTCTGTGCTGGCTCCATTATTATAAAAGCTATGTGATTTTGTACAGTATAACCAGTCTTTTTTTTGGGACAGGGTCTCACTCTTTCACCCAGGTTGGAGTACCGTGGTGTTGATTCTGGCTCACTGCAGCCTCAACATCCGGGGCCCAAGCAATTCTCCCACTTCAGCCTCCTAAGTAGCTGGGACCAAATGCTTGTGCCACCATGCCCGGCTAATTTTTAAATTATTTTGTAGAGACAGGGTCTCACTATGTTGCCCAGGTTGGTCTCAAACTCCTGGACTGAAGTGATCCTCCTAACTATTTGCCTACCAAAATGCTAGGATTATAGGCATGAGCTACCCCTTTCCTCCACCACTATTATTTGGAAGTTAAATTTTGAGTTTTCCCATACAATTCTCAACTACTGGATCAAAGGAAACATGATAATGGGTGCTTACTCTCAGCAAAAAAAGGGTTTTGCCAGGCACATTCTATAAACCTTGGAACCTGGTGATTATGAAAGATAAATTTTCTTCAAATAGATGAACTTTTATGAGAATTTTATCCTTCCCTGGAGGTTATTTAGCTTTATATTTACTTTTAATTTGTTGTGGACTACTATGACTAAATAAAGCCCAAGTAAAATGTGAACATTCCTGGATGTGAAATATCGCCTTTACCAACATGAGTCTTTTAGTAGTTTACATTGTGGACATTTATTTTGAAAAACTTTGCTTTTTTCTTCAGCTTAGCAATCTGCTAAAACTTACTCACCTTGATCTGAGTATGAACCATTTTACTACAATCCCTCTTGCTGTGGTGAATATGCCTGCCCTTGAGTGGCTGGACATGGGAAGCAACAAACTTGAACAACTTCCTGATACTATAGAAAGGTAAAAGAAATAACTCTTTATGCTAATGATAAATGTCTTGAAATGTCTTATAAAAAAAACTAAGCAAGACAAATGGGATCTCAAGCATAATCAATCATGATAGGTCCAACTAGTTTGAAATACACTGTTTTAACAGAATATTTTCATTTGTTCCAAGTAAGTAAAAGTGTTTGGGAAGAAGAAAAAACTGGCTTTTTTCAAGTGATCCACCTGCCTCTGCCTTCCAAAGTTCTGGGATTACATGCATGAGCCACCACGCCTGGCCAAAACTGGCTGACTTTGAGAAATTAACAAGAATATGCCACAATAACCACCTTACTTAGTATATGCCAAGCACTTCTATGCACTTTACAAGCGGATGAAGAAACTAATGACAGAGATGTTAGCTAACTTGCTCAAGTTAGTAAGTGGGCAAGCTAGGATTTGAACCTAAACAGCCTGGTCCCAGAGTCCATGATGTTAAGCATTATCCATACTGCTTTGCTATAAATGGGCATATTAATCATTTGATTGTTCTCTTAAGACTCTAACTCAGATTAGGTAACATTAACAGCAGTTCTTCTTCAAGAAATCCTATGAGAATAGTGAAAGAATTCTAGAATATGTTGATTTGATTTCATTTCTATTGCCATACGATATAAGAGTTGTACTGTAGAGATGAATTTCCTGATGTGGTTTCTCTAATAACCAGGTAATGTGATGTCAGTTAACTCAGTAAGTATACTGGTTAAATATGTTGTAAAAGATAGTTGATTTTTACATAAGAACCAAAGGCTGGGTGCAGTGGCTCACACCTGTAATCCCAGCACTTTAGGAGGCTGAGGTGGGAGGGTAGCCTGAGCTCAGGAGTTCGAGGCCATCCTGCGCAATATGATGAGACCCCTGCCTCTTAAAATTATTTTTTAAAACTCCAAAACCAATGTTTTCATATTATACGTAATTAATTGCAGAAACCTTAATTTTTCAGAATGCAAAACCTACATACATTATGGCTGCAACGAAATGAAATAACATGCTTGCCTGAAACAATCCGCAATATGAAAAATCTGGGTACTCTTGTTCTCAGCAACAATAAACTGCAAGATATTCCAGTATGCATGGAAGAAATGGCAAATCTGAGGTAAAAAGTTGTAGGCACAAAAGTGAAAAACCTTGCTTTCTGGCTGCAGAAAAAAGTAATGTAGAGAGATTGTTATTAATAAATTTCAGTTGTTATTTACATGAATGGATATTTAAAAAATCTTTTCCAATGTTGAAATTCTACAATTTGATGAATAGGATTCATATAACACTGGTCTATTCAAGAAAGAATCCTTAAAACTAAAGCAGTTTGGGATTTATCAGCTTTAAGAAGTGTCCTCCATTTTAGATGTTTATCAAAGGTCTTTTATGGGAAAGAAAGTAAATGTATGAAATAATAAATGCGTGACATGGTAATGTTGGCTCTGAACAAACTTTCAAAAACTTGGTTGACAAAATTTTGAATCAACTGAAAAAAGCATGACTTGAAATCTCTGAATGCTTTAGTTCTCAGTATTATCATTCTTTATTGAATTTCTTATTAAAATATGTAGTTTTTAAGACTTTTTTTGACAGTATTATGTAATTTTTTAGCGTGGGTAGATGGGAGTGTCACTTGTATGTTATCATACAGCTGACATGTATTTTTGTCATCTTAGTTTCATGCTATGTATGTACCATAACCAACCTATTGCCTATGAGAAACATGTAAGATAAAATATTTACAGCCATTGTTACAAGTTTATAGTGTATTTTTCTATCTTGTTTTACAAGTATGTTATATAACATTCAAAAAGAATTTTTTTCTTGATTGAGAAAAGGATACAAAATGCAAAATCCACAATTTTGATAACTGAAAATTGCCAATTGTTTTGCAGTACTTTATTATATTGGGTGTCTTATCTTTTTTGGGCTTTTAGCTAGCTAACGAATGAATACATTAGACAGTTTTGGGTTTTAGTTGGGATTTTACATAGCTTGCCTTTTAATTCTTTGGTTCTTTGCTGTTTCTATTAACCCACAGCATTATTTTAATAAATGTTATAATACCAACCAAAAAAAAAATAAATGTCCTCTGTTGGTGACAAATTCATGAAAATTATACAGCTAAAATAACTTCATTCACAACATAAAAATCAAAAGCGTAAAAGTGTTTATTTCCTAAATAAGTACAAATGGACACAATTATGTTACTGATAGAAAGCAGATATATTAGTCAGGAGTGGTGGTGCATGCCTATAACAGCTACTCGGAAGGCTGAGGCTGGAGGATCGCTTGACCCCAGGAGTTTGAGGTTGCAGTGAGCCAAGATTGTGACACTGCACTCCAGCTTGGGAAACAGAGACTATTTCTTAAAAAAACAAACAAACAAACAAACAAAAAACCACTAGATATAACTTTTTATTAAGTACTATCAAAACTGTCAAGTATTTTTTCTCTTTAAAAATTATTTTAGAGTATTTTATGTTGCTTGTACGTCTTCTTTTGAGAAATATCTTTTCATGTCCTTTGCCCGCTTGTGGGGTTATTTTTTTTCTTGTTGAGTTGTTTGAGTTCTCTGTAGATTCTGAATATTAGTTCTTTGTCAGATGTATAATTTACATATATTTTTTCCCATTCTGTAGGTTCTCTATTAACTCTGTTGATTATTTCTTTTGCTGTGCAGAAGTTTTTCTAATTAAATCTCATTTGTCTATTTTTGGGTTTGTTGTGTTTGCTTTTGAGGTCTTCATCATAAATTCTTTGCCTAGGCCAATGTCCAGAAGAGTTTTTCCTAGGATTTCTTCTAGGATTTTTTACTGTTTCAGATGTGACATTTAAGTTTTAACCCATCTTGAAAGCTCCCTCAAGCATTTTTCTTCCAAAGCTTAATCTTCTGACAATTGAGAATAAGAGAATACCCACTAAAACCCAAAACTTCCATAACCAAATAATTCATTTATTCACTTGTTCAGCAACTACCTGCCTTGTACTGGGTGGTGAAGACACAATGATAAGTAAGATGAAGGTATATAAAATATGCAGAAACTAGGTTCATAGCACCAATTTTATATTTAAGATATGTTAACATTGCTCTTAGAAGTTAAGCTGTATTGCATGAAATATATGCTGTAGGCCGGGTGCGGTGGCTCACGCCTGTAATCCCAGTACTTTAGGAGGCTGAGACAGGCAGATCACTTGAGGCCAGGAGTTCAAGACCAGCCTGCCCAATATGGTGAAACCCTCTCTCTACTAAAAATACAAAAATTGTCTGGGTGTCATGGGTGTGAGCCTCTAGTACCAGCTACTTGGGAGGCTGAGACATTAGAATCACTTGAACCCAGGAGGTGGAGGGTGCCATGAGTCCAGATCATGCCACTACGCTCCAGCCTGTGCAACTAGACTAACCAGTTGCTTTTATAAGCCTTGAAAGTAAGTTGTCTAAAGTTAGTGTTTTTTTTCTCTTAAGAAAAAGAAAAAACATAGATTCTTGAGATATATCACATCTCACCAAGGTGTTCAGTTATTGAAACCAGCTAAAAAAGTAATTTAGTATAATATCATTTGACCTTTCTCCAGGGAAATAAATGTACACTTCCATGACACCTATAAAAATACTGTTTTTTGATGAACTGCTAGGTTTGTCAACTTCAGAGACAACCCACTGAAATTGGAAGTATCACTTCCTCCCAGTGAAGGCACAGATGAAGAAGAAGAACGGGAATTATTTGGCCTTCAGTTTATGCACACATACATACAAGAGTCACAGAGAAGAGCAGGTATAAGATTTGTATATAACACAGATTAAATGTTCTTTTTTGGTAATGTGTATATCACTAACTGCTGCCTTTTGATTAATTCCTTTATATATTTCTCATTCCATCTTAAGTTTTCTGTCAAATTCTGTTCTCTTAGTCAATATTGTGGGAAGAAAAAAAGTGAAATGGAGAGAGGGGTTGTAAAGATATTCAAAGTCTTTCAAGTGGGGGAAGGAAATAAATCCTTTGGCTAAGCATATTAAGTAAAACCAAGTGAGTGAAGATGTGATTCTTAAAGCTTTGCTACCTCATTCTACCAGCTTGCCACACATAGCAGTTTGACCATGAACTGACCTTCCCTGTCATTCCACAAATAGAAAAAAAAAAAAAAAAATTACCTAGGAATGAAAAATATTAAGAGAACAGTGTTTTTTTTTTTTTGTTTTTGTTTTTTTAAAGAGATGAGGTCTTACTATTTTGCCCAGGCTGGAGTGCAGTGGCTATTCAAAGGCACAATCATAGCTCACTGTTGGCCTTGAACTCCTGGGCTGAAGAGATCATCCCACCTCAGCCTCTGGAGTAACTGGGGCTATCAGTGCATGCCACCATGTCTGGCTGAGAATACAGATTTCAATCAACGAAGTGTGAGGTTTTGATATAGAGATTTCAATCACTTAGTCTCTGATAATTTTGATTTACACCACTTTTTTTTAATCAAGGAGGGGCTTTAAGCTAAACCAAGATCAGGGGAAGAGGACAAAGTGCACAATTATTTGTTAATAAAAACAATGAAACAATAGTAATAGAAATCATGGTCTTCTAATTGTAAAATGTTAAGTTTTTAACTTAAAAGGCAGATTTTAGTTCAACCTAATGCAACAACTAGTTAGTTTGAAAAATGAGTATAACTGAGAAGACAATGACAGAGTTTTTCAGCTAGAGGAAATAATTTTTACTAACATTCAGCGGAGGATGTTTAGAAAATGGTGATTAGATTTATTGTAGCAAGGTCACAGATGCAATAACATGGAGACAGATTGGGGAAAGACAGGCAAAAAAGTCCTAATTGTAACCTAGTTTTGGAAAGCAGAGAGAGAATACATAAAAGATGATTAGGAGACAGAATTGGTAACTGAATGAAGATGAGAAAAGGGAGTTTATAATGAATGTTTTTGGTTTAGAGTGACTGGATAGATGGTGATGCTAAGATGGTGAATGAAGTACAGAAGTTGGGTTGGCGAGTAGAATCAGGTGGTAGAGGCAGAAGATGATTTCTAATTTTGGCAGTCATTTTTCTTTTGAGGAGTTTCTCTCTGGTTGCCCAGGCCGGAGTGCAATGGTGCAATCTCGGCTCACTTGGCAACCTCCGCCTCCCAGGTTCAAGCAATTCTCCTGCCTCAGCCTCCTGAGTAGCTGAGATTACAGGCATGCGCCACCATGCCCAGCTAATTTTGTAATTTTAGTAGAGACAGGGTTTCACCATATTGGTCAGGCTGGTCTCGAACTCCTGACCTCAGGTGATTCACCTGCCTTGGCCTCCCAAAGTGCTGGGATTACAGGCGTAACCCACCGCACCTGGCCCTTAGCAGTAAATTTGATGCACTTGTGGAACATGCAAGTTGTGGTAATTGTGTAGGTGAATCTAAAGTTCAAGAAGAGGTTTGTTGAATCTGAAAATTGTGCAGGACAAGAAATAGCTGTATGCATATCCCACATAGTCACTTTCTCATGATATGTGAAGACAAATTAACAGTTAGGAAAACAATAATCCTGACCTAAGGCTGGCATGTTGAAGGACAAACTTATCTTCCGTTAAGGTACTTGATACCATTGTCAGAAACATACCATTAAGCTAAATGGGCCACAGAACTGTTTCCGTATGATAATTCTTGGGTGTGTATGAATACTTTATGAAACATAAATGAGATTATGCCTGTTGTAGAATATTGTTTATTTCTGGGCATAAATTGTTGAATGATGCAAAACAAATTTTATGACACAAATTAGTATTGCTTGACACAATAAAAAAAGGTTAATTATATAATGGTATAATATCTTCATTTAGGTTCCCTTGATTGGGGACATGGGTAACTTAACTTAAAAAACAAACTACCTTACTTTAATAGCATTTGACATAAAACTTATAACAAGGAAAAAAAAGTTAACACTTAAAGAGATAATACAATCAAAGCCTATTACGTTATTAAAAATAGATTCACGAGTTACTACCACTACTATTTCCAGTTATTTATTGAATCTGTGCTTGGAACTGTTCTATGCATTTTACTTATGTTATCTCATTTGATACTCACAACAACCTTGTGAGGTAGGTATTATTGTTATCATCATCATCCCCATTTTAAGAGGAGGAAATTGAGGCACAAAAAGATTAAGTGGCATGCCCAAGGTCACACAACTCAAAGAGGGTAGGGTTGGAATTTGAACCGAGGCAGTCTGACAAGACATATGAGACTAAAGTCAGGAATTTTAAATTGGCTAGGCTTCTTATTTACAAATCATGTAATCACAGAACTACAGGATAAAAATAGTTACCTCAGAATATCATAATATCTAAAATTAGTAATTCTGAACCTTTGTCTTGGCAAATGTACCATAAATTAGGCACAATTTTTACAAATAAAGGCAGAAACAAAATGGGGATAAGATGCAGAAGAGAGTAACAGTCCTACCATGTTTGGTTTAATATTTGTTTGTGCATAGAAACCAGTCATGAGTTAAATAAGGCCTAAATTTGAGGTTTTTCATTTCATTATTTAATTTCTACTCTATTCCAAATTATTTTCCCAAACAGAAGAGAACATACTTATTGTTTGTGCCTCTATATGTAAAAAATGACCTGATAAAAGATATGAGATAGCTAATCAACTCCAGAAGTTTTGTGAATTATGTTTGTAAGTATCTTTTCGGAAGTTCTAACTAGATAATTATCCAGCAAAATAATTAAGTGAAATAATCTTCTTTCTTTGAAAATAGCTCTTCAGTTTTGTGTTTGTCATGGACAGATTCTGACAATATATACATGTATGGCTCTGGAAATTTGAAGGTGACTTCATTAATTGTGTTTATTAATTGTGAACATCTCTGAATTGTTTGCATTTGAGAAAATCATAACTGTGCTTTTCAGGTCTCCTACAGAAAAATGTCCACATACAAGTCAAATTCTCAGATTGGCCCTTGTTACAATCAATCACTACCTCTTGAACTTGAGAAATAAAAAATATTAAATAAAATCAAAGGAAGATAAATTTCCAAAATTAATACAAACAGAAATATGCTAATTATGTGTTGATATGTATGTTTCAGATCACCAAGTCAACGGTTCAACTATCTTACCAATCTCCATAAATATGGATGGATAATATAATTCAAGATGCCCTTCTAAAGAGGATTACTTTGGTGAATTCTCTAATGTTTGGATTTCTGAAGTAAAAAGAAAAGCTATTACCAAAGTTTAATGAGGCCACAGCATTTTTTAAAGTTCATATTATTTGCTATTTAAAGTATATATTTTTTAATATAAAAATATAATTAAAAATTTTTTTTGGTGGAAGACAGATGATGCTCAAATTTCTTTTCCATTAAGCAGTTGTTTCTGGTGATGAAGAATGATTTGGTAAAGCAGTTAACAAAACATTTTCCAAAGACACCAGAGGGTCTGTATAGTACTGCAAAGCAGGACTGAATCCCTTCTGCTGCAAATACTGGATTCGACCTTGGTCAATCAGCAATTTACAAAGATGCCCTATTTTCTTCTTTTCTTCAACACTAAGAAGCCTAAATTGAATAAACACATACAAAACATTGTTAAAATTTTGCCAAAGTTTATAAAAAATTATTTTTGTCACTTCTATTTATTGAGAGAATGTTAACTAACCCATAATGTACTAAGTACTTTATCCCATGCTTCCAAGACACATTATATTTATGACCACAATAAAAGATGTGTATATTTTAGCTTATTCTAAAATTAGATTATAAAATACATTTTCATGAATTGTTGATAATAGTCATCTAAAGTACAGTATAATACAATATTCCTCCTTTAGTGTCATACATTACAAAAGTAGTCTCTTACCCAGGCAAACTATCAGCGCCATCATCTGTGATTCTGTATCCTCCATCATCATGCTCTTCACTATCATCATTCTGATTATCTTGTCTCTTTGTGGTACTATTTGAGGTTTCCAAAGATGTTTTCCGCATCCCACAAGTTGCCCAACTACTCATTCGCTGGAAATAGTGGAATTCCACTGCTCCAAGGCCTAGAGCCCTGAAATATTCTTTGCCCACATAATGTCTCCAATCACACCTGTGGTGACAACAGAGTGCAATAACAATGCCAGCCACAGGGTTCCACTTCTCTGGGACATTTTTTTCATTTCCTTCCTTGGCCAAAGTGTAAATTTCTTTTTCTGTTTTATCATTCTTTATGCGTTTGGCTAAAGGTTCTTCATTCCTTTCCTCAAAACTGGCAGCATAGGTTTCAATCAAACATCGTAATGCAAGATCTGCAAACACAATTATGTGGCCCCCCGAAACCACATCATCTTTAAAAATAAGTATTTTTTACATTTATTAAGCAGTACTGTTTTTAAAAACCCAACAATAAAAACAGCAAAAACCTACTCAGCTTTATATTTGTAATAATTCTATGGTGAATTATCAACGTCGTTCAAATTTGCTCTTCTTACTATCTTCTCAATTTCTTTAATGATTTATTTTGCATAAAGCCTACTTTCCAATAAAGCTATCTGAAGCTTAAGATCTACAATTTGAAGAACTTTTACCCAGCTACCTGAACTGTCTCTCATTTTTCCTACCTTAGCTGAGGAAATGACTTGTACAGGAAAACTTTATTCATCTACACTTACATTCTAGTTTAAGAAAGGAAAAAAAGAAGGAAGGAAAGAAGGAAGGAAGGAAGGAAGGGAGGGAGGGAGGGAGGGAGGGAGGGAGGGAGGGAGCCAGGGAGGGAAGAAAGGAAGAGGGAGGAGGAAGGAAGGGCACACAAATCTGTTTAGGTTGATGCTAAGTCAAGATGCTTGTCTTGAAGAGGCTCATAGCAAATAGTGATGAACTGAAGAGTTGAAAAGAGGAGTAAGAACAGAATCTGGAAAGTAGGCCTTACTAAGTAGCCTAACTGTATTTATTCATTTATTTAACAAACATTTACTGAATGCCTTTCATGAGCAAAGCATTGAGGATGCAATGATTAATATACACAAACTTAAGAGGGAGATGTACTCCACATTACAATGAAAACATTTTAGTATATTTTAAAACTAAATAAATGGATTTTTGATGACTATGGGCTATTTCCTATCAAAAACTCCTACATTATTGACAATATTGGAAAGACCCCAAATGTAGGACCCACATCTTCTGTCTTAGTCATTAGATTGTCATGTTATGTCTGTTCAATCAAAAACATATACATATTTTAAAATTGTATTACCCTAAGATAAAACAAGTGACTATTTTTTTTTTTTTTTTGAGACGGAGTCTCGCTCTGTCACCCAGGCTGGAGTGCAGTGGCCGGATCTCAGCTCACTGCAAGCTCCGCCTCCTGGGTTTACGTCATTCTCCTGCCTCGGCCTCCAGAGTAGCTGGGACTACAGGCGCCCGCCACCTCGCCCGGCTAGTTTTTTGTATTTTTTTTAGTAGAGATGGGGTTTCACCGTGTTAGCCAGGATGGTCTCGATCTCCTGACCTCGTGATCCGCCCGTCTCGGCCTCCCAAAGTGCTGGGATTACAGGCTTGAGCCACCGCGCCCGGCCAACAAGTGACTATTAAATGATCTGATATTTCACTAGTAAATTGAATTCAATATATAAATTTAAGTCAACAAACATTAGAAACCCATTCTTTGGAGAAAGTGATAGCTAATCTATTATTTCATAAACTATTATTTTCTGACAAAATACATTCAGTCATTGTTTTATTCATATTTGACTTAAGTAAGTGATTTTCAGAAATGTGAATAACCAGATAAATTATTAAAAGAATTAAGTTATTTCAGGCCAGCTGCAGTGACTCACGCCTATAATTCCAGCACTTTGGAAGGCCAAGGCGGGCAGATCACAAGGTCAGGAGATGGAGACCTTCCTGGCTAACATGGTGAAATTCCGTCTCTACTAAAAATACAAAAATTAGCCAGCCGTGATGGCATGAGCCTGCAGTCCCAGCAATTCGGGAGGTTGAGGCAGGAGAATCGCTTGAACGGCAGGAGGCGGAGGTTGCAGTGAGGCGAGATTGCGCTACTGCACTCCAGCCTGGGTGACAGAGCGAGACTCCATCTCAAAGAAAACAAAACAAAACAAAAAAAAGAATTAAGTTATTTCAGAATTGGAAGGAGCTTTAGCAATTTATCTCAATTCATCTGTTATACAGAACTTAAACGACAAAGCCACATACACAGAAAGGGACAAGGAAACACAGCAAATTGGTAGCCAAGATTATTCATACATTCCAATATTCACTGTGTTCCTGTTATATAGCAAGCACTGTGCTAGTATATGCCATACACTCAAAAAATTCAGAGCATGCTGGAAGAATTAGATATATAAACAGATAATTAAAGTACAACAAGGTAAAAATATGCAGAGGGTATTATGATAACACCAAGGAGGCATATCTTATTTAAGGGAGCTCCCTGAAAGTGGTGACAACTGAGGTGAAGGATGAGTAAAAACTGATCAGTTGTTTTGTTTGGGTGAATGGGGGTGAAATTCCAGATATAGTAGAAATAGTACAGTATATGGAAGAGCACCCAGGGTTTGATGTTGCTGAACAGCAAAGTAGGAGACAGGGAATGCAAAGAGAGGAAGGCTGAAGCCAGATTGAGATGAAAACGTTATGTCAAAGAGTTCAGACTATATCAGTAAGTACTGAAGAGTTTAAAGAGAAAGACACATTAGTTGTGTAGCAGATGGGTCTGAGATTGATTGACCGATTGAGATAGGGTCTTGCTCTGTCACCCAGGCTGCAGTGCAGTGGCACTATCCCAGTTCACTGCAGACTCAGACTCCTAGGCTCAAGTGATTCTCCCACCTCAGCCTCCTGAATAGCTGGGACTACATGCACAAGCTATCACGCCCAGCAAATTTCTAAATTTTCTGTAGAGATGGGGTCTTGCTATGTTGCCCAAGCTAATCTTGAACTCCTAGACTCAAGCAATCATCTCACTTCAGACTCCAGTGTTGGGTTTCCAGGCATAAACCACTGTGCCTAGCCTGAATATTAAATATTTAAAGGACAGAAGTGGATGGAGACTGTGAAATAAACAGAATGGCATAGATGTAGGGCAAGAACCAGGAAATAAGAGTATCACAAAAAAGAAGAAAACAGAATTTCAAGAAGGGCAAGCAACTGCAGCAGAGATGAAAGGAGGATTCAGATACAGTGAATCAAGGGGAAAAAAATTATGTGGAACATGAGAAATGGCCACTGTAGGTTAAAAGAGTGTACTCCCTCCTACCCCCAGGATGGAACTGGTTTACTTTAGAAGACTTTTATAAGGCTTAAATGAGATAAAGTATGTGAAAGTACAGTCATGCATTGCTTAACCATTGGTATATGTTTTGAGAAATGCGTTAGGCGATTTCATCATTGCGGGAACATCAGAGTGTACTACACAGACCTAGATGGTGTAGTGTAGCCTACTACACACCTAGGGTGTATGGCACAGCCTATTGCTCCTAGGCTACAAACCTGTACAGCATGTTACTGAATACTGTAGGTGACTGTAACACAATGGTAAGTATTTGTGTATCTAAATACAGAAAGGGTACAGTAAAAATATGGTATAATTTTATAGGACCACTGTCATATATGAGTCCACTGCTGACCAAATCATCGTTATGTTGTACATTACTGTAGTCTTAAAAACTATGAAGGCCAAAACAAATATATAGTACTCAATGCCATTTCCAGCCAATATAAATATTATCTATGGACGCTCCAAGTTACCCATATGGGTAGATGATGAAACTAGCAAAAGTTAGTAAGATGATGTAACAATAATTAACATTTATTGAGCACTATTATGTGCCAGACACTTCACACGCAACCCAGTAAATTAACATATTAGTATCTCTGTTTTATAGATGAGGTAACCAAAGTTCAGAAAGGTTAAGTAATTTGACAAGGTTACACAACAGAGCTGAAAGCTAGACTATCTGATTCTAAAGCACATGCTGTTTCCACTTTACCATGCTAGATCTGATGGATCAAAGTGCTAAGACAAGACATCTTAGATTTTTTTTTTTTTTTTGTCTAACATTTATTTTTTTCTTTTTCCCCATAATCCTGAAACACAATAGTCTTTTAATGGGAGAGGTTTCTGAGTTCTTCCTAAGGAACTACTCTAAAAAAATCAGTAGCTTCTGGGTGGAATCATACAGTTTCCATAAATGTCTTATTTTCCTTTTCTGGTTGAAATTTAACCCAAAGAACTTTAAAGTCTAATGTGACGCAGTATTTACATACAAAACTCTTAATTTATCCTGCAAAATGGCCAAAATGAGCAGATAAATAGGAAGGCTATGCATCTAATAAAGCACAGATCCAGTGCTCCATAAAGATTAATGAGTTGTAAACATAAGATATCTATTCAAAAGAGGCCACTGAAATGGTTGGGGCCAGGTTAGGCCAAAACTTAATGCATTAATGTAAACATTATTAGTATGTTTACATACCTGTTGCCATACCACACAGATGCTTTCCAATTCCTACCACAGGTAATTTTCCTTCTCTTAGCACAGGAATCTTGTCTAAAATGGAAATGAGAATTAAGTTAACTGTCTAGTGAAATAAAGTACATATTAATGTGGCCTTCCAAAAGAAATAACTAATTAGAGTCTCTGAATTTTAGCCTGAAAGAGACTCAAAGAAAAAATTCTCACTTTATGGAACCCAACATATAACATAAGAATTTGTTTAGGGTTCATAACATCAAAAAGTTAACATATTCAGTTAAATAATTTTAAATACAGTGATTTCTATACAAATGCTGGGTTGCATTTCATGACTGGATTAAAATTAGTGAATGGAAGAGGTTGTGAATATATGTTTGCATTGTTTTCTTTGGATAATCTGAAAATAGAAAAGGTATAAAAAGGGCACTACAGAGGTTGATTGAGGAGTGTTTTTGTGTGTATGTGACTGTGTGTGTTTTGTGTACGGAATGTGAATTCCACAGTGATGACTTCTTTTCTCTTGTACAATTTAAAATTCTAGGAAGTATCTTTAACACATTAGCTAGGCAGAGAAATACCTCATTTTCTTTAATGGTTTAGGTAAAGTCATGTTAACTGCAGGCAGAAGGCTAGTTTATATTTGAAAGGACTCAAAAAAATTTAAACAGGACAAAGAAACAACATAAGTACTATTATAAAAACTTTTAAACTCTTCCCTAACACTTCATTTCCATTTGATACTGAAAATTTAAAAAATGCTCAACCTTAATTCAATTTACATCTATTTAAACATTATATAAAACATTCTATATTAACAATGGATTGATTTGACTGTTTTCTCTGAAGCACCGTTCTGCATGATTGGATTTCTAAGCAACCTCAGAGTTTGAAACAGTTATGATTTATTTGTAGAGCAATGGAAAGTTACACAACTTACTCAAACACAAGTGTTGAATATCAATTTGAAGTCTTTCAAACACTGAATTTTTCTTTCTGTGTTTTCCATCCACCTGCACAAACAGAACATTATTGTAATAATGACTTCTTACGTTTAAAAAGGATTTATGAAAATAAAAAGATTTTTGTTTTCAAAATTCAGAGCAACAGAATATATTTAAAAATTAAGACTGTATATTCTTTGATGAGAACTTCAAAATATCACACTTCTAAAGAAAGATTTGAAAATGTTTATCAATTATGTAAACATAGACATTATTTCCTTTAACCCTAAAAATTCCCAATTCACTGACAAAGGAACTGAAGTTCACAGATCTTAAGTCATTTATTTAAGATTGTGTCTACTAGCTCCTTTATCTTTGTCACTCTTCGTATACTATTTTTGGTTCACTCCTCTTCTTGCTCTCCTGAAAGATCACAACCATTCTAACCTATACCTATGTGCCCATGACCTATTGATCTACATTTGTGTGGCTCAGGCCTCTCCAAAGAGCATCAGACACATACTCAATTGTGAACTAGAAAGCTCTACTTCACTAGCAAACTAGGCATATCCAGAACTGAACTCATTATTTCTGTCTCCAAAACCCTCCTTCCTCTTGCTCCCCCTTTATTCCTTATCTCAGGGAAGAACACCATTTAGTCACCCAAGTCATAAAAATTCTACCCAAAATTACTCCTTATCTCTCATATTCAATTACTAATAAATCACCAACTCTTGTGGCTTCCAACATCTTCACATTTCTCATTCTGTTGCTCTCCTCTCCATCCCAGTGCAATAGCTTTAGCTCTGGCCTCTCTCTTACTTGGATTGTTGGCCAAAAATTATCTTTATTATTAATCTCTCTACTTCAAGTGTCAGACTCTTCTAATATAGTTTTAATGGTGCTGCTAGGATAAACTTTGAAAAATTCCCTTCTACTTTACCAAATCTTACATACTATTTCAATCTCATCTCAACTGTCACTTCTACGAAAACTTCTATGACCCACACTAGACTGAGGTTGCTGCTCTATCTTCATGCTCCCATAGGATTGGGTACTTACCACTATCAAAACACACTTAGCATACTGAACACAAATATTTGTATGTCTATTCCACTAGACATAAGCTTCTTCAAAGCCAAGAACTAAATCTTTTTTCTATTGTACCCCCACCAGACGGCAGCATAGTCAAACTCCTTCCTTAGCATAAAATATGAGATCTTCTATAGGCTACCATCCTCTCCAGTCTCATCATTGCTCAACTCTACTTTGCAACATGTACTCCCATTAAACAGGAATGTTTCCATGTTTTCCTGTTATTTCATGTATTTGGTTACATTATTCTTGTTTCCTAGAATGCTTCTAAAACTCTCTAACAAACACCAATTCACCTTTCAAGATTTAGTTCAAGCATCACCTTCTCTGTGTAGTCATTCTCCATCTCTTCCCTGCAATAAAACTTGTCACTCCCGTCTTTGAAACCACGCTGTACTCTGTGCAGACCTTTCTCGTATTTTAACACTTTACTATAGTCATTTATGTATTTGCCTGGGTCTCTTTTCTAAATATAAGTAATAGAGTGGCTGGGCACAGTGGCTCACACTTGTAATCCCAGCACTTCGGGAAGCTAAGGTGGGAGGAGGGCTTGAGCCCAGGAGTTTGAGACCAGCCTGGGCAACAAAGTGAGACCCTGTCTCCACAAAAAATTTTTAAAAATTACCTGGGCATGGTGGTTCGTGACTGTAGTCCCAGCTACTCATGAGGCTGAAATGGGAGGATTACATGAGCTGAGGAGGTCAAGGCTGCAGTGAGCCAAGGTCCTGCCACTGTACTTCAGCCTGGGTGGGGCCTGGCAGTATGCTCAAAAATTGTTTAATGAATGAATGGCAAGTGGCAAAGATAGGAGTAGAACCCAAGACTTTTAACTCCTAGCTTGAGCTTGGCTCTTTCTATATATTTTCTTGTCTCTGCAAATAATTTTAAGAATTCAGATCAACGGACTATCAAAACTTAGACTAAAAAAATTCACCTTCAGTTTATCAATACAATTGGAACTAATAAAAAGCTACAATAAACAGATTTAAAAAATTCCTCTCCTTTCTTTTAAGAAATGTTTCTATCACTTTTTTCCTGAATACAAAAAATGAAAACAAAGTTTGGTTACTAACATAGAGCAATGGTTACACTTACCTTGAATCTTGTGGTCACCTTTTCTACTAGGATGAAGTGAACTTTTTCAGCATCTTTTAAGGCAATATCAACCCAATGAGATAATTTTCCCTTTCCCGCTCCAAACTCAACAAAGCATCTTCTCGGACCAAGTAACTTTAATTTTTCAATGTTACCTAAAATAGAAGCCTGCAAACTTCACAAGATTATTTTATAAACTAGAGCAAACACATTTTGTTCAAATGGGAAAAGAGCAAGGTAATTTCTATGTAAGGCAGATGTTTTACATGATAATTTCTACTTGACTTAAAATTTTTCTCTCTTGCTCTTAAATATTTAATATATGGTACTCAGAATCATATCCATGCCCTCATTTTTTTATATATGTTTCTATATATTTTTTGAAATGGAAATATTTGGCACCCTGAAAGGTAAACAAAATAAAATCTTATTAATAATTACATTTAAAACACTTTCAACAAATGAACAAAGGCCATGTTTAGTAGTTACTATAGCCTAAACATACCTGCTGTTTCAGGTGCTTGGTTGCAGAATCACCATTTTTAGGGTCATTAAGTGCATCATGTAATGCTGGATGGGACATAATATGATCTTTAAGTGTAGAATTCAAACCTGTGCCAAATATAAGCACAACAGCTTAAGCAGCCAAACACGTAATTATAGGATTCTGAACAACAGTAGTAACATATTTTAAACTAGAATGGTATCAACTCATATACCACCTAATTACTCTAAAATAATTGAACTTGCAACTTTAGGCAGTCTTACCTTCACTTGCTTTTCTCAATTTCTTAATTAACTTTTCCAACTGCTCTTCAGATAGAGAAGAAATTGGAACCTATATACAAAAATAAAACTAAATAACGTAGCCAAAAATTGCTTTAAAGTAGCATTACAGAGACTGAGTAGAGGTTTACCAATTGGGCAATTTCCATGACAGCTTAGGCTCTTCTCTCTATCAAGCCTTTTCCCTAAGCTGCCATCAGAATTGTCCAATTGCTAAATTTCTACTCCGTCTTTGTTGTGCTACTTTAATTCTCCTAACTTCCTCAAGGTCAAGAACAAGTCTAGGCTCAAAGGGGTTCAAGAATCAAAGGGGATTCCCGGCCATATTGTAGCTTGTTTTGTTATGGGGCATGAGCTAGTCTGGGAACTAACCATCTCTAACAATATTGAGTCTATGGGAAAATGCACTGTAAATGAAAAACAGATTTGCTTGAAACAAAAATTAGAACACGGCTTATTCACATCATGAAAAGAGCTTATAAATACCTTTTAAAATTAAATATTAAGTCAATGTACTTACTAATTGTTCAGGTATTTCTGTTTCATCTTTTAAGCCTGCATTAATATCTTGAATATAGAAATCCTTAACGAAAGCAAAGCCATAAAAGAACTGTTAATAATGCGAAGCTCACAAACATTAAACTAAAATACTGATTCTTCCCTTTATCCCCTGCTCTGTACCTGCCATCCTCCCTTCCTCCCTTCATTTCTTCATTAAATCATTATTGAGTACTTACTCTAGTCCCTAGTTTGCTTTAGGTATTGGGCACTCCACCACAGTAGACAACAAAAGAGACAAAAGGGTGTTCATGGATCTTATATTCGAGTGAGGTGGTTATCTGAATATGCACTTACAGTTTAAAGAAATTCATTTGTAACATTTATTAAAAGTTTTACAGCCTAGACTGTATACACTAGAACTGTAACAATTTGTCTTATAGTGCTAAAGCAAAAACAGCAAAGTACTAACTACATAATGCTGCTTATCAGACATGCAGCGTGACCAAAAACAGAAAGACATACATATTGTAACAATAAGTCTTGATTTCTTCTATTTTAAAATATTAATTAAAACTTGAAAATATAAATGTCCCATCACACTAGTTATTTAAATTAACATAATGAGGCCAGGCATAGTAGCTCAGGCCTGTAATCCTAGCACTTTGGGAAGCCAAGGCAGAAGGATCTCTTGAACCCAGGCATTTGAGACCAGCCTGGGCAATATAGGACGACCCTGTCTCTAAAATAAACAAACAAACAAACAAACAAACACAGATAATGAAATCTTTCTAGTCTGGCTTCAGAAATACAGATTCTAGGTAAGGATCTGTATTATCACTTTCCAACAGAACTTTCTGCAATGATGGAAATGTTCTACATCTGCTCTGGCCAATATGGTAGCCACTGAAATATGGCTAGTGTGACTGAGACATTAGATTTTTAATTTTCTTTAGTTTTAATTCAAATTTAAATAGTCATATGTGGCTAGTGGCTAGCATACTGAACGGTGTAGATCTAGATGAATGAAACAGTACTGTTTCTACAAATCCCGTTTCAAAAGTGAAAATAATTCTTGGGGACATTATGTTATGTGTAGTAAATGGACTTTTGTTACATGGAGGCAGAAAGGTAACATCCTGCTTGTGTGTTGCTAGCTTTACCTATATGCACAGAATGTGTGTTGCTAGCAATGGAAACTGGTGATTGAGTGGAATGAGTGAAGCTTGCAGGAATTACAATGTTTTACTGGATAACTGAAATAAAACTATAATAGAAAACTAGCTGTTAAGTATTAGAATTTGATGTACTCTTAGTTCAAAACGGTTGCCAAGAGTGTTCTAGGTAACTTATGTTGTAGAGTAGATTTTTAAATGTGAAAACTATTTATATTGAAGAAATTTATAACCAACTAACTTTTAATTAGTATACAAAATTTTTAAACATTGCTCACCAGTTTTCCAAAGTAAAGCAGAATAGTGATATGCCTTTACCTGGGTTCCAAGTGTCCTACTCTACATAGTGAACCAGATAAATACTGCTTTGCGTTTCTTTCTCTGTCTCATCATTCCACTGCTTTTCTCCATTTCCTTGTGTGCTGGTATGCAGTGAAACTCACCCAAGGGTTTCCATTTTTAATAGATTTATCTATTCTCTCCAACTTTTCTCAGAACACATATTAAACTTGCTTGCTTTAACTGAAACCTGGAACTTAGGTAAGGAAGATATTTGCAAACAAAGCCAATGTTCTCTCTTTCTATTAGAGGGGCTATGTCCTAAGTAGGTGGTGGTGGTGAGGGTCATTTTTCTTCTACACCATCTTAATGTAAAAATACTTTCTAAACTTATGCCATCCGGCCCAGTGGTTCTCAATTGGCAGGCATTTGGAAATGTATGGGAGTATATTGTCAAAGTAACTGAGAGGTGCTATTGCAAGATATCCTCCCATAAGTCTCTCAATTTTCTACGAGTCTTAGAAGCAGAGGCACTGATTACCTTTTTTCCCAGACTACCTTTTCAAGGGAGGTTGTATACCAAGCACCCTTGGAAGACAGAAATGGTGTCTCTTCCTGGATCACATGGCAGCCCTCATTGTACAGTGTAATAAATAAATATCTACTTATGCAACAAGTCAGGCAGATTTGCCTACTATCCAATTTAAAAATATTTGTATTTCTTGGCTGGATTTGGTGGCTCATGCCTATAATCCTAGCACTTTGGGAGGCTGAGGCAGGAGTATTTCTTGACATAAGCAGTTCGAGACCAGCCCGGGCAACATAGCGAGAACCCTGTCTCTATAAAAAAAATTTAAAAAATAAGCCAGGTGTGGTGTCATTTGCCTATAGTCCCAGCTACCCATGAGGCTGAGGTGGGAGGATTGCTTGAGTCCAGGAGTTCAAGGCTGCAGTGAGCTATGATCATGCCACTGCACTCCAGCCTTGGTGAAAGAGTGAGACCCTATCTCTTTAAATAAAAAATTGTATTTCCTGAGCTTGGGTTCCTCAGCTATGAAACAAGCCCATTCCATGTGTAGCATCTACCAAGGCATTACATACCACATTTCACCATTCAATTTTACTGATCAAACACTTACAGGTTTTGGTTTCTCTCTTGAGTTACATTTTTTCAAATGCTTTGCTAGTTGATCTTCATACACTGTGCTAAATTTAAAAAGAAAATTATTTCAAGTGAGATTTACGCCAATTACTGTTTCCAGCACAAAAAAAACCCCGTATCTGATCCATACTTACTGTTTTGGATCTAAAGGACACAGGATTCTTTTCCGAGCATCTTCTTCCTAATAAATTAAGAGATACATTTATTTAAATAAAATATCAAGTTGATTGCTTACAGATACCAGATATAACTTCAGTGTCTCTGCAATCTCAAAACAAGGTAAGGAAACCTTAAAAGGACATAATGAAAAGTTGGCAAAATCAGGTCCCAAGGGTTTAACAAAAACTCTCCAGTGTAGCTGGCTTAAATATATATGAACAAATACTGCTTTGGACAAACAAGGGTCTATAGCTTCAAACAGGTTATAGAGAAGGCCTACATATGGTGTCTGAAATCTAGGATAGCAACAACTATTATATGCATGACTATTTTATGCACAACCAAGAAAGAAAAAAATGCTACCTATTTCATTTTATTTTAATTGACAGAATAGTTGTATATATTTATCACATATTAGGTTGGTGCAAAAGTAATTGTGACTTTTTTGGCAATAAAATAATATACACTATATGTATGGTTTTAATACAACATGATGTTTTGAAATATGTATACATTGTGGAATGGCTAAATCAAGCTTAATTAACATGCATTGCCTCACATACTTATCATTTTTTGGAAAATGCTGCCCATTGACATATAGATTTTAAGATGTATCCTGGTTTTAGAATGTTAAAATGAAAGTTTCTTAGAAACAATGAAACATGGCATTTTAACCATTTGATATGCGCCATGTTTTACTGGCTTTGCAACTTTTTAGTATCAGTTACATCCTACTCATTTCTAAGTTACATCACTTAATGACAGGGAATACATTCTGAGAAATGTATCTTTAGGTGATTTTGTCATTGTGAAAACATCATACAGTATAGTAACACAAACCTGGATAGTATAGCCTACTGTACACCTAGCCCATATAGTATAGCCTATTGCTATTAGGCTGCAAACCTGTACAGCATGTTACCATACTAAATACTGTAGGCAACTGTAACACAATATAAGTATTTGTGTATCTAAACATAGAAAAGGTACAGTAAAAATACAGTATTATAACCTTATGGGACCACTATCATATATGTGGTCTGTTGTTGAGTGAAATGTCATTATGTGCCACATGACTATATGAACTGGGAAAAAAGAAAGCAAAATTGGTAATGTTGGCAATTCTACCCAATATTCCACATGAATCTGTATAAATAGGGATCGTATAACAGTTAAGAACACAGGCCAGCCAGACTGCCTAGGTATGATACCCAGCTCTATCTACCGGCTACGATCCCTATGACCTTAGTTAGGTAGGCTTACTGCCTCATCTGAAAGGTGAGAACAAAAATATGTCTTACCTCCTAAGGTTTGAACAAATTAAGTGAGCTAATAGTTAAAAAAACGAAACAAAACTGCCTAGCACAGTGCTGGCCATAGAGTAAGTAGCCACTAAGTGTCTGTTATTATTATTCTTTTAAAAATTTATTTCTGTTTGAACATGCCTCTCAGCATGTCCATGAAGCTATTCACACTGAATTTCATGGGAAAACTAAGAAATTTTCATTTTTTTGGAAAAGACTGTATATTCAATAAACTGTGTATTATTTCTTCCTTATTGCTGGCTTTAAATCCTAACCTCCATGTAAAAGACTCTTCTAAACCCCAAAGCCTAACCATAGCATAGGGAAAAAAAGCACATTTAAAATTTATTAGTTGAATTTAGAAACAGGAATTCTGAATCTTGGCACTACTGATGTTTTGGGCTGGTGATTCTTTTGAGGGGGTGAGTGCAGGGGGTGTCCCATGATTTGTAGGAGGTTTAGCAGCATTTCTGGTCTCTATCCTTTAGATGTCAATGATACCCCTCAGTTTGACAACCAATTTTGACAAGTGTCCACTGGGGACAAAATCAGTCCCTGTCGAGAACCACTGCGTAAAAATGAGTTAAAGTGGTGTCATCACAGCTACCTATGACACTTAGAAAAAAAGATGGAAACACAACATCCAGTTATATCATAAATTACAGATTCAGGAGGATAGCCACAATTTAAAACCAGATAGTAGTCACGAAAAATGTTTCCACTTGATGTTTTGCACTCTCTCTTCAAGGGACTAATGACGATATGTCCTTCCTCTCTAGGAATACTGATCAGCTTGTAAGGATTTATTCATATTCCACTATCATCACCATTTGTATTCATCTTCCATATATCTGGATAAGGTGGAGTCTAAATCATTCTCCTATCGTAACTCTCATTCTTCAACAAGGGATGTTTGCCAGTCCCCTCAAGACCAGTCAATACGACTATGGGCATAATTCAGAGTTCCCACAGTAAGTCACGTCTCCCATATTCCATAACAAGAATGTCCTTTTTTCACTATGCTTCACTTTTGGTAAATGCCAGTCAAAACAAAATAGGAAGTAGGCTGTAACTACGATGGGGAGTGGCAGATGAAGGGGGTCAGGGGACTGATCTGCACTGGATATTGTATAGAAGAATAAACTCCTTAAGAAATAAAATAATGCAAATAATACTGGACATTCAGAAGCATGAAATCAGATGCTGATCGCTTTGGTTTATTCTTTATAGTTCTATTAGACATGCTCTCTTCCTATCAGCATTTTGCTCCTCTGGTTTTTATTTTCCCATCTCATATACATCCTAAAGTAATATACATACATACAAAAATATACAGTGTTTGATAGTACATTTATATGCATAACTATTATCAAACAAAATTGTATGCTTTGTTCTCAGTTGTAAAAGGTCAATTCGTATATATTTAAAAATCTTTCCTTCCTATTTCAGCAAAGTTGCATTCTTAAAAACTGTAAGTCGAAAAAACATTTTATTTTTTTCTTTTTTGAGATTCAGTCTGGCTGTCACCCAGGCTGGAATGCAGTGGCGTGATCTTGGCTTATTGCTACCTCCACCTCCTGGGTTCAAGCGATTCTCCTGCCTCGGCCTCCCGAGTAGCTGGGGTTACAGGCGCGCGCCACCACGCCCAGCTGATTTTCTTATTTTTAGTAGAGAGATAAATTTCACTGTGTTGGCCAGGCTGGTCTCGAGCTCCTGACCTCAAGTGATCCGCCCGCCTCGGCCTTCCAAAGTGCTGAGATTACAGACGTGAGCCTCCGCGCCGGGCCTCAAGTCTAAATTTTTAAAACAAAGTTTTTTCCAACCGCATTCACGAGAAGTGCTTCTCTTTCACGAAATAACAATTAGAACACAACTAGTGAAACCTTCGGGACTTCAATCACTGCTTTTTCTAAACTATCACTTTCCAGCAGGAAGACGGAGCAGCTTGGGGTAAAATTAAAACCTAGCATTACTATGAGTTAAGATCAACATAAATGGGTCACTGCTGGCGCTTTATTTGGTAAACTCAAACATTTCTCATCACTAGAACTCATAATCGGTCGGCAAGGAGGGCAAAACTGTGTTTACTAAAGTGAAAGCTGGAGGATCCAGAGCACACAAGCAGAAACCTGTCAAAGAGGGGAGGGGCCGGGTTCCAGCACCGACAGGACCACGATACTTATTTCCGACTCTGGAGAGAGTAGGGCGATACCACACCTCCGCGGCTCCAGCGTGTTCACCACAAAATCTTTTCCCTGCGGCCACCACCATCCTGCAGAACCGTTTCTTCTTTTCCACATAGTAACCGCATCTACCCTCAGCTGGAAAACCAGTCGCGTGCGGCGACGACGCAGAGGTCGCCATAATTCAGGGCTCGCTTCGGTTGTCCAGCACCCGGCAACCAGAAGAAAACTTGTCAGCTTCCTTAGGGTCCCCTTCCCTTAACAAACATGGCTGCCTCAGCCCCCGCCACACAAGGTAATGCCCGGAACTACCACAACCGTCTTCCCCTTATCGTCCGCAGAACCGGAAGAATCCGATGGTGGCTGGCGAGGGCCAAGTCTCTTACGTCTTTCCCTCGTTTCTCTTTCCCCGCCTCCTCCGCAGAAGCCGAGCGCCAAACTCAAACTCTATCAGGGCCGGGACGCCTCTCGGGCCAGTTCCGAGGGCCGGGCCTGTTGGGGTTTTCCACACACCAGCCGGGGCAGCGAGCCAACATGAGCCAAGTTCTGTTCCACCAACTAGTCCCGTTGCAGGTGAAATGCAAAGACTGCGAGGAGAGGTAAGGAGCGCGTCATCCAGTGCCCGCGGGTGGCGGTTGGGGTCAGGCCAATGGGGAAAGATGGCGGTTCCGGCCAGTGGGCTCCGCCTTGCACTTAGGTGTCAAGTCGGCCCCCCCAGGAAGCGGATAGGGAACCCAGAGGGCCCGGTGGTTACCTCTGTCGCAAAGTCGGCCGTTGCAGAGGGGACTGGAGGAGGGGTGTGAGGAAATAGGAAGCCGGCTCACATCAAGTTAATGTCAAAAACCCTAGCTGTGAACGCAATCGTGAAGTTTATAGCCCTACTCTTCCCTTTTGACAGATAAGAACTCTGGCCCAGAGAAGTTAAAAAAATTTACGTGAGGGCTCACAGCCAGTTCATGGCAGGGTCAGCGCTAGAACTCAGGCCTTGGCTCGGAGCCTTTTACCCCCGTTCTCTTTTGAGAGTATGTTGGCAGTAAGGTTCAACTTTTAAAAACCTACGAATTTGGTGGCGTACTTTGGCTCTTCACATCAGTTGCTTTAAAAAAAAGTAAATTACATTTAACTGACTAACAATGAGAAAATCAGAAACGTCATTAATCAATTCATTCAGTAAATATTGGCTCCTTGTAAAACACCTTGCTGGGCACTGGGAATACAGTGATCAGGAAAAACAGTCCTTTTCTTCATGGAGTTTACGATCACTGGAGGAAATAAAGACCAGTCGCACAGAGAAGTTCAACTTTGATTAAGGAGGTGGTTTTATTGGGGCGTAAATAGAGAGATTTGACCAGAGGTCGGGAGACTTAGTTTTTTTTCTTAGTTCCAACACTCAAGAGTTGTCTCTTTTTTCTTTGAACGTTCTTTCCTCATTTGTAAAACTGATATAACGTGCGTATTCACGTGTTTGTAATGAGGATCAGGTGTGAAATCGTATGTGAAAGCTAAGTGGTGTATAAATGTAATATAAAAAATGAAGACATTGCCTTATTGAGTTGCCGGTAATGTCAAACTGTAGTACATATAGTTCAGAATTCGGTCAAAAATCAATGGCAAGCCGGTCGAGGAGATGGTACCAAAACCAGCAGCTGCATATGGAGATCTGTAGGTTTAGTTGATCATTCTTTTAATGCTGTCCAGTATGGTAACCACTAGCCACGTGTGGTTATTAGACATTTGAAATGGGGCTTATCTGAATTGTTGTGCTTTATGTATGAAAATGCACTTTGGATTTTTAAGACTTACTATGGAAAAAGAATGTAAAATATCTCAGTTTTTATATTATGTGTTAAATGGCAATATTTTGGGGTATATTGGGTTAAATACAATAAATTATTAACAGTAATTTCATCTGCTTTTAAAAGTTTTTTTTAAATGTGAAAATTTAAAAGTAGGCTAGGTATGGTAGCTCACACCTGTGGTCGCAGCACTTTAGGAGGCCAAGGCGGGAGGATTGCTTGAGCCTAAGCTTGAGGTTACAGTGAGCTGTGATTGCGCCACTGTACTGCATCCTGGGTGACAGAGTGAGACCCTGTCTCTGAAAAAAAAAAAAAAAAAGAAAATGAAAAAAATTAAAATTACGTATCTGGCTCACATTTGTGGCTTGCATTGTATCTCCATTGGACAACACTGTTCTAGAATGATTATAGAAAGATAAAGGGGGCCATGACTTTGGTTTCAATATGGCAGCTCCTAGATGGTCTCTTTCTGGTTACATTGCCATCACAGTTAATCTTAAAACTCAATTTCTCTGCTTAGAAACCTTTAATATATTCCTATTATCTGTGTAATAGGGGTCAGCAAACTGGAGCACATGGGCCAGATGAATCCCTGTTTTCGTAAATAAACTTTTCTTGGAACACAACCATGCTTATTTGCTTACAAATTGTAGCTGCTTTTGCACAGGAAGGGCAGAGATGAGTAATTGTGACAGAGACCTTATGGCCTGCAAAGCCTAACGTATTTGCTATCTGGCCCTTTACAGAATAATTTGGTGATCCTTGACCTATAGGAAGAACAACCCAGACTCTCTCTCTCTTTTTTTTTTTCCCAGACAGAGTCTCGCTGTTGCCCATACTGGAGTATAGTAGCACAATTACAGCTCACTGCAGCCTTGACCTCCCGGACCCAAGGGTTCCCCCAACCTTAGCCTCCTGAGTAGCTGCAATTACGGGCACATACCACCACACCTGACTGTTTTGTTTTTTTTTTTTTAAATTTGATAGAGACGGGGTCTCCCTGTGTTGCCCAGGCTGGTCTTGAACGCCTGGGCTCAAGTGATCCTGTCACCCCAACCTCCCAAAAAGCAGGGATTATAGGCGTGAGCCACCACACCCAGCCCAGACACCTTGGTTGAGTATTTGAGGCCAGTTCAGCTCAACAAATATTGGCAAATGTCTACTGTGTCTCAGGAACTGTCCTAGGCGTGGAGGATGTAAATATGCACCCCCCCTCCCCATCCGCAACAACAACAAAAGCCAGCAAAAACCTGTTTTCATTCTGTCCCTCAAGGAACTCACATTTTAATAGAGGAAATAAAAAGATTTTCCTTGGACAGGCACCATAGCACAGATTAGGAGTTCAGGCTCTGGAACCAGATTGCCTGGGTTTGAGTCCCAGTTCTACCACTTATTGACTGATCTTGTACAATTTCCTTCTCTGTGTCTCATCTTTAAGTTGATGGTAATAACAGTACCTACTTCATGGTATTATGAGAATGGAATGAATTATTACATGTAAAGTGCTTACAGCAGTGACTAGAGCATAACAAATGTTCACTAAATTTTAGGTGTTAATGTGTGACAAATGTATAAAGTAATATAAGTACACTAAAGTCAGAGAAGAAGGAAATTCAGTTGAGGACAGTGGTAATGATCAGGGAACTTCATCTGGCGGAAAATTATGCAAAATTTTGAAGCCCATGATTTAACACTAATCTACCTTTTCAGTTTTGTGTCCTAAGCTTATCTCCCCAATATAAAAGTCTTATAAGCATTCTTGTTACCTTCTGAATGTACCTGATACTCACTCTATGCTATTACCCCTGCTGTTCCTTGTGCCTCAAATGCTTTTATCTTTCATAACTTTCAGGTGTGTCTTAAATCCTTCCACTATAAGGACCCTTCAAAGTTGCCTAAGTTGAAATGAATTGCCATTGTTCATGTATTAGTGTGGTGTAGGTGAAAGATCTGAGTTTTCATTTGGGCTCTGTAATGTGACCTTAAACCATTATTTGGGAGTTAAGTTCTTCTTTTGTAAAACAGATAATATTTACTTATCAAGATTATTGTTAAATAAGATATATACCTGACAGGTACTCAGTAAGTATTGGTAACCCTTCCCTCCCTAAAATGCAATCAGAAGCAAATCTAGGGAAAAGTCATTAATCTCATCTCAATTTGAGGACAGAAACCATGTTTTGTTTTGTTTCTGTCATCCTATGCCCAAAAATTATTTTTCTTTTTTTTTTTTTCTAGAGCGAGGCTGTCACTCTGTTGCCCAGGCTAGAGTGTTGTGGCATAATCGTGGCTAACTGTAATCTCACACTCTTGGACTTAAGCTCTCCTCCTGCTTCAGTCTTCAGAGTAGCTGAAACTACAGGCATGTACCACCATGCCTGTCTCATTTTAGAAATTTTTTGTAGAGATAGGATTTTGCTATGTTGCCCATGCCGGTCTCGAACTCTTGGCCTCAAGTGATCCTCCCACCTCAGCCTCCTAAAGTGCTGGGATTACGGATGTGAGCCTCTGCGCCAGGCCCCTGGACCATGTTTATTTCTGTTTGTATCCCTAGCACCTGGCACAATACCTGGCTTAAAGTAGCTTTTATTTGTTTGATTGATAGTTTAACGTCACAGTTACTGGGTGGGTGGCAGAGATGGCCTAGAATCCAGTTCTGCTAAAGCATGCCTGATGTTTAGCATACTTTTTATTTAAAAGAACTCATAGCTAAATCTGATGTCAGGGAGGGAGGATGTTTTGTAGATTTATGCTTTGTTCAGAGTATGACATCTATTGAGATGAGAAATAACATTTTATTGAGTTTTTATTGTTTTATATTGCTCTTATGACATTTCCATTATAAGGGAAAAAATAAGATTTGTGATTTTAGTTAGCATATCCTCTGAAAGCTTGTATTTTTCTATAACATATTTCTAGGGATGTTTTTTAACTAAGCATGGGGAATACATTTAACTTATAGGCCTTCCCTTTTTTCTTTCAACATCTAATGTATATAGGCATTTGGAATGTATGCAACAATATCATTAGTATGATTGGTAAATTATCATAGTAGTATAACTCTTCCAGGGTTATGTAAAGAACACTTTAATAAATGGACTCTTCTTGTACTTTTTGCAGATGTATGAAGTATGACAGGACTTTTAAAACCATAAAGCACCTGCTGGGTGTGGCTCATGCCTGTAATACCATCACTTTGGGAGGCTGAGGTGGGCAGATCACTTGAGGTCAGGAGTTTGAGACCAGCCTGGCCAACACGGTGAAACCCCATCTCTACTAAAAATACAAAAATTAGCCAGATGCAGTGGTGTGCCCCTGTAATCCAAGCTACTCAGGAGGCTGAGGCAGGAGAATCATTTGAACCTGGGAGACGGAGGTTGCACTGAGCCAAGATCACACCGTTGCACTCCAGCCTGGGCAACAGAGCGCGACTCTGTCTCAAAAAACAAATAAATAAGTAAAATAAAACTAAATAAATAAAACTGTAAAGCACCATAAAAAGTTAAATACCAACTGCAGTATCATACCACTATGGCATTTATACTAGAGAAAACTTCAGAAGATGAAAACCAAACATAATGATGTAGAGCTAAAAAGGTTCTCACAAACCTTCTAGTTGAATCCTCTTATCTTACAAGTTAGGAAACTGAGTTTTTCTTCCCCCCCTCAAGAAAGCTTAATCTTGCTGTGTTGTCCAGACTGGACTTGAACCCCTGGGCTTAAGCTATCCTCCTGCCTCAGCCTCTGAAGTAGCCAGTACTACAGGTGGGAGGCACTGTGCCCAGCTCAGGAAAGCTTAAATGGAATTGGAATAACACTCTGATCTGTTTCACATACGTTGCTTTAGATACTAGAAAAATAGGAACAGTGTATTCTCTTGTTTTGAAAATAATTCTTCCTCTCTGTGGTGTAAACTAGTGCTTCGTGTTCCTTTTCAGAAAACAGATACAAGTTATGAGATAGCATTTAACCTTATTGTACAAATGGAGATTTAGCATCCAATCATATGTTCAACAAGAAACTTAACTAAAATGACACATTTTAAACCCATATAAAATTACAAGTCAGCATTAAAAAATGTGAACAGTTGAAGCTAGCCTTGATCAACTGTTTCCAAATTTTTCTGTCAATACTCAATTGCTGTTTATACTTTTTACTTGTGTAGTAGATAAGCAATAGTGTGGAAAGGTTTAAAAGAAGTCCTTAGGAGAAAAACTTAAAATTGAACAAATTCTATTTGTTAGTTTACTTTTTTTCTACCTGTACATCAAAGAAAAGACATTGTTATTTAATTCTGGTAAAATAGTTTGAGAAGTACTTGTGCATAGATATTTTTTACTAATTTCTTCCTTTATTTTCTGAATGATATAAACATTTGTGCTCTATTTGATTAATGTTTATGAGCAGTTTCACTTATATACCTGTGTCCAATTCTGGATTCTCTTAAGATACAGCATAGGATGTGGAACACTGTGGTCTCTCCCTCTCAGGGCTTAGAGTTACTTTACTCAAGGATAGGTGTAATAAACTTGTTGATAGTACTTCTATGGTTATATTACATAAAGAATATATTAAGCAGATTTAATTCGTGGATGTGAAAATACGTTTTTGTATGCATAAGTGTAGGGAATAGGTTATTTTCTTGATTTTAAACATTCAAAGCATTCTAATATTACTTCACATATTAAGTTTTAATTTTAATTTTTTTTTTTTTGAGACAGGGTCTCACTCTGTTGCCCAGACCTGGTGTGCGGTGGTGCAGTCTTGGCTCACTGCAGCCTCTGCCTACCAGGTTCCAGCATTTCTCCCACCTCAGCTTCCCAAATAGCTGGGACTACAGGTGGGTGCCACCACTCCTGGCTAGTTTTTGTATTTTTTGTAGAGATGAGGTTTTGCCATGTTGAACAGGCTGGTCTCCAACTCTTGACCTCAAGTGATCCGCCTGCTTCAGCCTCCCAGAGTGCCAGGATTACAGATGTGAGCCACCCCGACGGGCCACATACTAAGTTTTTAAAATGGAATCAGTCTCTCATAAATCAGTTTGATCACTTGACATGGTAATTTTTTAATGTGAAAAGTTGTTACTAAATTGGTGGTTTGTCTTTCTAGATGTTATTTTAGGATCAGGGCTTTAAGGATATACGAGGTTGTTACCTCATTTAGTCCTCAAAACATCCGCATTTTACAGTTGAAAAGTTACTAAATTGATGATTTGTCTTTCAATAGATGTTATTTTACAATCAGGGCAGCAAAGTCATATATCAGGCTAGAGCTAGGCACTCCACAGTGTCTATTTATTCCTCACAATATCCCGATATTACAGGTGAGAAAAATTTAGTTTTAGGTTGAACACTGCTAGATTACTCACTAGTGGAACAACAAGACATTAAACTTCAAATCCAGCATGCTTTTCAAACTTCTGTTTGTAAGTTAGAGAACACATGTGGAAAGTCTTGTCTCTTAAGACTGAAAACTTTAGTTAATACAAATGATAGTGATAACTCATTTCATGTGAATGTTTCTGATAGTTGGGTATGTCTTTTCATACAGGAGAGTAAGTATAAGAATGAGCATTGAACTACAATCAGTTTCTAATCCAGTTCACAGAAAGGTTGGTATTTAGTTCTTTTTTGAAATATCATTTAGGTACATTGTAGATAATTAGTTTTGTTCTTTAATAATGTGGCATCTTTTATTGCATTTATTTTGCTTTTAAATTTTGGGCTATTTTGTAACTGTTGCAAATCAAGGGTGGTGGAATCTACTGAGAAAACAACTTCAGTTGTTTTCATATAATTATGAAGAAGAACATAATTATACTATGTATTTCTTTTTTTGTTTGTTTTTTTTTTTTGAGATGTAGTCTTGCTCTGTTGCCATGCTGGAGTACCATGGCATGATCTCGGCTCACTCGCCTCCCGGGTTCAAACAATTCTCCTGCCTCAGCCTCCTGAGTAGCTGGGACTACAGGCATGCACCACCACGCCCAGCTCATTTTTGTATTTTTAGTAGAGACAGGGTTTCACCGTGTTGGCCAGGATGGTCTTGATCTCTTGACCTCGTGATCCACCCACCTTGGCCTCCCAAAGTGCTGGGATTACAGGCTTGAGCTGCTGTGTCCGGCCTATACCATATATTTCTAAAACATACATGAAGAATTGGGGGTTGGGGTGACAGTCTCCTTAGATTTGCCTAGTGCACTTAAAAGTTGCACATATATATATATATACACATATATACACACACACACGCACATATATATATATAAAATATCTTTTATTGCTGTTGGTCATATGTGCGTGCGCGCACACACACACACTGCTGCCTTATAGAATTGGCATTTCACGGTGTAAATGTAAAAACAATAAACCAAAATACTACAGGGAGACATTTGTGACTCCTTTACTTTACGTTTTGAAGAGAGGCATTTAGAGCATCAGTCTCATATAACCTTCAAAAGTGTGAGTCATTAACAGAACTAAGGATATAGAGTAGAGCAGGGGTCCCCAACCCCCTGGCCACTTACTGGTACGGTCTGTGGCTTGTTAGGAGCTGGGCTGCACAGCAGGAGGTGAGTGGCAGGTGGGCAGGAGATCGTTACCTCCTACTATCCGCCTCTTGTCGAATCAGCGGTGGCATTAGAGTCTCATAGGAGTGTAAACCCTATTGCGAACTGTACATGCAAGGGATCTCAGCTGTATGCTCCTTATGAGAATCTAATGCCTGATTTGAGGTGGAAGTTTCATCCGGAAACCATCCTTCACCCCCCAGTTCTTGGAAAAAATTGTCTTCTACAAAACTGGTTTCTAGTGCCAAAAAGGCTGGGGACCAATGGAACAGAGGACTAAGAAATACAGCATCTGTGCCAAGGGCAGTGCCTCACACCTGTAATCCTAGCACTTTGGAAGGCTGAAGCCAGATTGCTTGAGCTAGGAGTTTGAGACCAATGTAGGCACCATGGTGAAATCCCATCTCTACAAAAAAATACACAAATTACCTGAAGGTGGTGGCATACTCCTGTATTTCCAGCTACTTGAGAGGCTGAGGTGGAAGGATCACTTGAGCCTGGGAGGTTGAGGCTGCAGTGAGCTGTGATAGTGCCACTGCAACCCAGACTGGGCAACAGAGCGAGACCCTATGTCAAAAAAAAACACACTGAACTATAGCATCTGTTTTCTGTGTGCCATAGCTTTCCCTGAACACGTTTAGGGACCTAGTAGTATTAGTATTACGTTTGGTTTTTTAAGTAGCCTCCTGGGTGAATTTCAAGAAGTATTTAAATAGAAGCTGCTTGAGAACAAGGCATTCTGAGGCAGAGCAGGTGCCTAAATTACTAATTTTCCAGGGTGGAGATTATATATTATACTTCTTACACGTTATTCCTTATGCCTGCTATACCTCTTCAATTTCTAGCTTTGTGCATAAGTGGTTTAGATTTTTCTGGGATCTTAGCATTTCCTTAGTAGCCATGAGTAGAGATTTTATTTCAAATGTATTATTAACCTTAATGCCCAGTTCTGTATTAGTTTTACCTCATCTTGTAACTAATGCTGTTTTTCTTTCACCAGTGTTCTCTGGTACATAATTTTGGTGTACTTTTTGTGAGCTCTAGCTGTTACGATGATCTCCCACACTATGTACACTTAGCTACCTGGAAAGTGGTCTTTATGAAAGGTACCTACTTCATTTGAGACTGAAAACAGATGGGATTCCATGTCAGTGGCCACCTGGTTTAGGAGAGAATAGGCCCTTTGGAAGAAGCCTGGCAACGTATTACCTGATACCCCTGTCTTCTGAGAGACAGAAGCTTTCTTTTTTCTAGTGTGGATTATTGTCAGTTCTACTGATATATTTGCCACTTTTGAAATGCTATACCAGTTAATTTTAAGGGAAACTAAAAATAAAATTGAATGTGGTATGTTCAGTGGTAAAGAAAATTTTTGTCATCATGTTATGGTGTAGCAAGGACTGGGTCTAAATTTCCCCAAGCCTCTGATAGGAAGATATTCCTAAACTTTCAACTCTTAGCACTTACTTAACTTTTACACACCTCCATGTGGCTCTCAAAGAGCAGAATGTCTACCCCTATTTAAGATTCTGACTCTGTAAAGACTAATAAAAACCAGCAGCACTAAAAAACAAAACTGTCTGCAATATAACTATGATACACTGATGTTGTTGGATTTTTTTACTTCTGAGAAGGAAGAAATTACTCAAAAAGCCAGATCTAGTAAAAACATTTAAAAACAACAAACTTTCTTTCAGGACTTAGTTATTCGTCTGACTGATGACATGGATCCATTTTTTTTATATAACCTTGTTATATCTGAGGAAGATTTTCAAAGGTAACTGAATTTTTTTCTGATCTTATATTTAATGAAAGAATAAGTTTCTACATTTTATTGGTACTGTTCTCTTTAAATACATACCTACATATTAGATGTAGTTACTTTGGGAATATTGGGCTATTTGTACTATATTTACTTAGGGTGTTTTGGAAAATAAATGTTTTGTGGGTTATTAGAATTCTGCTTAAAACACTTGTGAAGTTTGAAGCTTTTGCTGAATTTATTGATTTTTTCCCCATTGAATACGTTCTATGAAAATCAGAGCTCCTTAGCTTAGTTCTTGATTATAACAAAGGTTAGTAAATAAAAAAAAGAATCCTTCAGGATGCTAATTATAATGAAAGATAGTAATTGGATGGGCGCGGTGCCTCATGCCTGTAATCCCGGCACTTTAGGCGGCCGAAGAGGTCAGGAGTTCGAGACTAGTCTGACCAACATAGTGAAACCCTGCCTTAACTAAAAATACAAAAATTAGCTGGGTGTGGTGGCACATGCCTGTAATCCCAGCTGCTCGGGAGGCTAAGGCAGGAGAATCTTTTGAATCTGGGAGGCAGAGGTTGCAGTGAGCCAAGATTGCACCACTGCACTCCAGCCTGGGTGACAGAGCGAGACTCTGTCTCAAAAACCAAAATAAGCTAATTAAATTTTTTAAAAATTTCTTTTCCTTTCTTCTGTATAGTTTAAAATTCCAGCAAGGTCTTCTGGTAGACTTCTTAGCTTTCCCACAAAAATTTATAGATCTCCTTCAGCAGTGTACTCAAGAACATGCCAAAGAAATTCCAAGGTAAGTTGCGTGAGAACACTACATTATTAAATTTAATTCAAGACAGATTCTTCTTTGAAACACAAGTTGATGGCAAAATCTTTTCCATTTATTATGAATATCCTTGTTTATTTTTAGAACTGGGGTTAGGCCTCCATTAAATCTCAGATTTTAAGGCATCTTGATTAAAATCAGAAATAGTTCTTAATTCTCATGTCTTGACAGAGGCACTAAAGTTATCCGAAATATTTGGCAACATCAAATATTTGGTTTTTATATAATGAACTTGGAAAAAGGGAAGACTAAGATTGTATGTGTGTATGGTGCTAATGCCTGATTCTTTTATTGTAAAGTTCACCATCAACCTTTTACTTATTGGCTTTATCAGTTGATGATTGTTGTTGAATCTGTTATTTCATTAGGAAGAACAAAATGATGCTTTTCTATCATTTTTTCTATATGAAGTATAATTATTCTATAAAGAAGAACTTTTCCTCAGCAATTAGGGCTATTTGATTACTCAGAAAATTCATAAAGGATAAATGCTTAATTCTTGCATTTAAATTGTCAGTTTTTTAGAGTGAAGAGCTGGTAGTCTACTTTTCTGGCACTCAGTGAATTTTTGTTTTTAGTTTGTGCTTTCTCTCTCATATGTTTCTCATGAACTCATGGACTTTTATATAGTCACTATGTTTCAGTCAATCTTTTTTTTGCCCAATTTATCTTATCGTTTACCATTGGGAGTCCTTTCATATTGGCCCCTGTTATTTCAATGTGCTCCCTTTCCTGAGCTTTCTAAGTAGAGAAGCTTCTGATTCAGTGAGAGATTTTCACTATCTCCTAAGTGTGTTATAATGTAACATTTTCTTTTCATAGGTTTTTACTACAGTTAGTTTCTCCAGCAGCTATGTTGGATAACTCACCTGCATTTTTAAATGTGGTAGAGACAAATCCTTTTAAGCATCTTACCCACCTCTCACTAAAACTTTTACCTGGAAATGATGTGGAGATAAAGAAATTTCTAGCAGGCTGTCTGAAATGTAGCAAGGTAAGATTTAAATTTAAGTTATTCTTTTAACAAAATAAGTATCAATGGTCTTTGATAAATTATTGAAGAGATACGGTGCCATACATTTTTGCTTTCTGAATAAAGTTTTATGATATATAATGAATTTATTTTACTGTTTTTTATTTAGTCAGGGTATAGTGGGGATGGATCTGGACCAGGAATTGAGAAGCTTAGGTCCCAGGGTTTTTATCAATCATGTGTGATTTTTGGACAGGTCACCTAAACTCTTCTGTCATGGTTTCATCAGCTGCTAGACATGTATGGAAATAGCTACCCTATGTAGCCAATCTTAGATAAGATATATGGAAATGTCTTGACAATTACAAAGTGCTATATGGCACAAGGAAACAACATAGGGATGCTGCTTGAGTTTTTAGAATCTTTCTTTTTTTTTTTTTATTTTTGAGACGGAGTCTCGCTCTGTCACCCTGGCTGGAGCGCAGTGGCCGGATCTCAGCTCATTGCAAGCTCTGCCTCCCGGGTTTACGCCATTCTCCTGCCTCAGCCTCCCGAGTAGCTGGGACTACAGGCGCCCACCACCTCGCCCGGCTAGTTTTTTTGTATTTTTTTTAGTAGAGATGGGGTTTCACTGTGTTAGCCGGGATGGTCTCAATCTCCTGACCTCGTGATCCGCCTGTCTCGGCCTCCCAAAGTGCTGGGATTACAGGCTTGAGCCACCGCGCCTGGCCAAGTTTTTAGAATCTTTCTAGTCAAATGCTATATAGATCAGTGCATCTCAAAGTTTAAATTATCTGGGGATCTTGTTAAAATGATTTAGGTCTGAGATGGAGCCTAAGAATCTGCATTTGTAACAGGCTTCCAGGATGATGCTGATGCTATACTTTAAGTAGCATGGCTATAGATGATTACATTGTAAATTGTATAATTTTATTATTTTTATGAATAGGAAGAAAAATTATCATTGATGCAATCACTAGATGATGTTACTAGGCAACTGGACTTTACACAAAAGGTAATTCGAATTTCACTTTTTCTTTGTAAGTCATCCAGATACTGGCGCTGAATTGCTTCCTTGACTCAGTGCCAAGCTTTTATGTATTTTCTTCCAAATCATGCTTCCATTGAATTTCCTCTCCTCTTTGCCACCCTTCAGCTACCACTTAATTATCTTAATCTGATACTTTCTCTTGTACATACTTGACTTTACACCAACATTTCTGTATCCCCAATATGTTCCCTCGAGTCTGCATTAAATAAGATGTGTATATTTCTGTAACATATTGGTTCTCTGCTCCCCACTTATTGCCTCATTCCTCTGGCCTAAATGACTTTTCAGTTCCTATGCTCTAAACCTTTCCCTTCCTTTGCTATGTATAGAATTAATTCCTCTGATAGGGTTAGCATCATTTTAGTCATAGCTACAACATTTCTCCCCTAGTCCATGAAATTGAAGGCCAGAGTATCTGTTTTAGCTTGTTCTTGTTTTGCTTTAAAGAACTATCTGAAGCTGGGTAATTTATGAAGAAAATAAATGTAATTGGCTCGTAGTTCTGTAGGCTGTACAAGCATGGTGCCAACATCTGCTTGGCTTCTGATGGGGGCCTGAGGAAGTTTACAATCATGGCTGAAGGCAAAGAGGAGCAGGTGTGTCACATGGTGAGAGTGGGAGGAAGGAGGTACCACATGCTTTTGAACAACCAGATCTCGTATGAACTAACTGAGTAAGAACTCACTTACCACCAAGGAAATGGTACTGAACCATTCATGAGGGACTGTTCCTGTGATCCAATCACCTTCCACAGGCCCTGCCTCCACTGTTGGGGATTACGTTTGAACATGAGACTTGGAGGGGACAGACATCCTAACCATATCGGTATCTGATAATCTGCATGGCCTCATGCAGAAAATACCCCTTCACAATGTGGCCCACAGGGCCATGTTACTGGGTTTTATATGTAAGTGAACTATTCCTTGTAATCGACTTGCTTCCCCCTACCCCTCTTTATTGGGTGATAAAGAGCCAGATTTAATTAAAAGCTTTAATTAAAAGATAGTTTATCTTGACCTGTGGGCCTTTTTGGGTCTAAGATTGTTTTTATTCTGATATTGATTTCCTAAAATTAAAAAATTTTGTGTAGGAAAAGGCTTTGAACATGTCCTGAAAAGCTATAATTTTGTTTTCTTTAATATCCTTGTAAATATTGGTATATTCTAATCAGAAGTATTATTTTAAGGAGACTATCTTAATATTTTGTGTTAAACTCTAATGTAGACATTAGCAGAAAAAAACCAAGAATTAGATAAGTTACGGAATGAATGGGCGTCACACACAGCAGCCTTGACAAACAAGCATTCTCAGGAACTGACAAATGAAAAGGAAAAAGCCTTGCAGGTAAGAACATTAAAGGAAACTGAAAAAATATCTTTTATGGCTGTTGGTCATTTTGTTAATTTTGAAAGTAATAAATGCTTGCTTTAAATTTTCCAAACATTACAGAAGTATATAAAATGAAAATTAAAATTCTATCTTTCAAAGTCTTACTACCCAGAGATAATCTATAAACATTTTGATATATTTTTTCAGACTTTTCTCTATGTATATGTAAATAATATGCAATTTATAAATATTCGCTTATAAACTTATAACTGTAAATAATGTTGTTTATGTATGTGCCCATTTATGGGTTTTTGGTTTTGTTCTAGACTAATGGAGTCTTGTTGGATATATTGATTGTAACTTTTTTTCACTTAATATGATACCATTCTATATCAGTTAAGATATTCCTTTTTAGTGACTGCAGAGTATTCATTTTGGGTTAACTTAAATTATTTAACTACTTACCGAAATGGTGGTCATTTAAATGCTTCAAAATTTTGGTTATTTTAAGCAATACTGCAACAAGCACTCTTAGTTTCTAGAAGTGAAACTGCAGCATACCTATATAAAATATTGATGGACACTGCAAATTTGCCACCCAAAAAGGTTAAACCAAATGAAATCCCAGAGATAAGGTAGTGTATAAGGATACTTATTTCCCCACATTCTCGACATTGTTTTTAACCTTCTTAATTCTTTATTTATTATTATTATTTTTTGAGACGGAGTTTTGCTTTTGTTGCCGAGGCTGGAGTGCAATGGCACAATCTCGGCTCATCGCAACCTCCGCCTCCCAGGTTCAAGCGATTCTCCTGCCTCAGCCTCCCGAGTAGCTGGGATTACAGGCATGTGCCACCACGCCCAGCTAATTTTGTATTTTTAGTAGAGATGGGATTTCTCCATGTTTGTCAGGCTGGTCTTGAACTCCCAATCTTAGGTGATCTGCCCACCTCAGCCTTCCAAAGTGCTGGGATTATAGGCATGAGCCACTGTGCCCTGCTACCTTCTTAATTCTTAATATTTGCCACCTGATCTTAAGGTAATACTAGTTTTAGTTTACATTTCTTATGTTTTTTTGTGAAGATACGCATTTTTATTTTTTATTTTTTATTATTTATTTGTATTTACTTACTTTTTTTGAGACGGAGTCCCACGCTCTCTCCCAGGCTGGAGTGCAGTGGCGCGATCTCGGCTCACTGCAAGCTCCGCCTCCTGGGTTCACACCATTCTTTTGCCTCAGCCTCCCGAGTAGCTGGGACTACAGGCATGTATCACCACACTGGCTGATTTAAAAAATTTTTTTGTAGAGATGGGGTTTCGCTGTGTTGCCCAGGCTGGTCTTGAACTCCTGGCCTCAAGTGATCCTCCTTCCTTGGCTTCCCAAAGTGCTGAGATTACTGGCATGAGCCACTGTGCCTGGTACTACCTTTATCACATACTAAATTTCTTTATGTACTTGGGCTTGTCTTTGGACTGTTGTTAAGAACTAATCTCATTTTCTCGTTCAGTGGAGAGATATAGCTCTTCATTTATTAAGGTCTTATTTGTTGAAAACAGACTTTTTATCTCTCTCCCTTTTTCTCTTTTCTCTTTTTCTTTTGCAGCCTTGTTAAACGATGTTTTTGTCTAGGGACTTTACAGATTTTTACTGCGTAAATGAGACCATCCACTCCCTACCAGTACTACTGTGGTTAAATTTATAATTGTTTATCAGTAGTGTAGATTAATGTCATATCCAGCCACCTTACTGAATTTACATACTGTTTCTAAGAGTTTTGAAATTGATTATCTTATGTTTTCCAGGTAGATATATAAACTATAAAAAATAGTAATTTTTTCTCTTCCTATGATGAGTGTCCTTTTTTTTTCTTGTACAGAAAAATACTGAATAATAGTGAAATTTTCATCTTGTTCCAGTCTTTTTTGGTAAATAACTAAAATATCTCACCGTTAAATATGATGTTTGCTTTGCATTTGAGAGAGAGGGTTTTCTTTTCTTACTTGCTACCTAAGAATTTTAATTCAGAGTGCTAAGTCAGATAAAATGAGTTTTGGGATCTAACCAGATAATTGTGTCATTTTTCCCCTTTAGTAGTGTAATAAATTATAACAATAGGTTTCCAAAGGTGGAATCATCTTCGCTTTCATAGAATAATACTTACATAGTCATAGCGATTTTTAATAAACTATTGTATCAACTTGTTATTATTTAACTTGGGATTTTTGTATTTTTGTTTATTTGTTTTTAGAGACAGAGTCTTGCTCTTGTTGCCCAGGCTGGAGTGCAGTGAGGTGCGGTCACAGCTCACTGCATCCTCAACCTTTGGGGCTCAAGCGATCCTCCCACCTCAGTCTTTGGAGTAGCTGGGACCACAGGTACAGGCCACTAGGCCTAGCTAATTTTTTTTTTTTTTTTTTTTTTTTAAGAGATGGAGTCTCACTATGTTGGTCAGGCTGGTCTCAATCTCCTGGCCTCAAATGATCCATCTGTCTTGGCCTCCTGAAGTGCTGGGATTACCGGCGTGAACCACCATGCCTGGCCCAGGATGTTTGTATTTGTATTCATAAGTGACCTTGGTCTGAGATTATCTTTTTCCTGCACATCATAGTTTGCTTATTGCAATTGTGGGTTATAGACTATGGTATTAGAATTATGCTAGCCTCATGAGATGAATAAGAACATTTTTCAATTTTCTTTATTCTTTGAAACAGTGAAATAACAGGGAATTAATCTGTACCTTGAGGGCCTGATACAATTAGCCTTTTAACACCATTTGGATCACATACCTAGTTGAAACATTTATCTTTTTCTTTTCCAGTTTTCTCCATCATTATTGGTCTGTTTAAATTTTCTCTTTTTTCTTGAGTTTTGCTAATTTATATTTTCTTAAAAAGCCATGTGTTTCATCTATGTGTTTTTATTGTTAAAATTTATTATTATTATTTTTTTGACGATGAGGTATTGCTACGTTGCCCAGGCTGGACTCAGACTCCTAAGTTAGGCAATCCTCCTGCCTCAGCTCCTCTAGAGTAGCAAGGACTACTGGTGTATGCCATTGTACGTGGCTACTGTCTGTGTGTTTAAATATATTAGTACAATATTGTGCATATTGTCTTGTGATTTTTAAAATCTCCATATTATTTCTCTTATGTTCTTAATTTGTTTTGTTTAATGCGACTACATGGTTTTTCTATTGTTTAGTGTTTCCAAAGAACCAGTTTTTCATTTCATTAATTAATTCTGCACTGTTCCCCACCTCCCCCATTTCATTAATTTCTGTTTACTACCTTTTTTTTTTTTTTTTTTTGGCTTGATTTTCAAGCAAGTTGTGTTCTTCTCGATGTAGTTGTTAGATTGAGGGGTACGTGTGCAAGTTTGTTTCTGGGTATATTGCATAATACTGGAGTTTGGGCTTCTATTGAACTCATCACCCAAATAGTGTACATAGTGCCCAATAAGTAGTTTTTCAACCTCTACTCCACTCTATCCCTCCCTCATTTTGGAGTACTCCTTGTCTATTGTCCATGGAAATAAGTTAGATCTAAAAGTTTCTTCATAAGGGCATTTGTTTAAAACTCCAGAGTGACTGAAGGAATTGTTTGTATTTCTATATTGCACTTTCTAATAGGATTGTCAAACAGTCCTTTGGGACCTTAAAACCAGGTCAACACTTGTCTTCCTGCTAATAGATAATGTAAAACTTTAGTGTGCATGAGAATCATTTGAAGGGTGCATTAGAATGCAGATTGCTGGGCTTCATCCCCAGAGTCTTTGATATGGTTAGTCAGTGGTGGAGTCCAAGAACTCGATTTCCTGATAGGTTCTTAGCTGATACGGATTATTCTGTTCAGAGGACCATACTTTGATAACCACTGCCATAGGGTGCTGTTACTCAAATTAGGCCAATTTTGTGACTATACAGAAATCTGTTGAGGCAGGTAAACTGCCTTCTGTTATTACTGATGGTTTCTACAAATGTTATAGGGAATAATGGCTGTATTATCTATATTTGTCACTTACCCATTCAAGTGGACATTAAACCTGTGTTATCTTTATGGCATTTTAAAAAGGCAAATTTGATTCCTGCATTTTTAATTTTTCTTTATGTTTACACTTATTTCTCATGGTTTCTTTATACCTCCATTTAAAAAAATATACCGAGTAATCTTGTTTCTACACTAATTTCTTTGTAGAAGCTTTTTTCCTGTGAGGAAAGTTCTAGCAACATATAGAATCACCCATCTTCCTTCTATTTCTTATATTATTTTCTTAATTCTGACTTCTATATTTCTTCACTTCATAGAATTTTTTTATTAATTTTTGTTTTCCCATTCATATCATTATAATTCCATTCCCAAAACATTTTTCTCATGTAATATTCTTCCAAAACTACTGTGTGCTTTTCTGATTTAAGCCTCTATAGAATATTCATTTGAAAAAATATTGCTTTCACCTCTACAAATGCTCCCTTTTCTGTTGGACTCTATTCTGAAACTGTTCCTCCAATGATTATTTTTTTTCCTCCAGAATGGAAATTTTTTAATGTATTTTTTTCTAAAAATATTGAAATGATTCAGAAGTGAACAAAGTAGAAAATGTAAACTTTATAATCCTAGTTTTCACACTTTTTTTTTTAAACAAAAATCTCCAACGTTCTGATGTTCACTGGAGTAAAAACCCGTTCTTTATTTTCATTGCTTTTGGCCTCTATTGTCTTTAGTGTCTTTGATTACCTTCTTAAATAGCTACAGTTAGCATCTTTACCAGTTTGCTCTGATTTTTCTTCCTGATTGCTTCTTCAGTGTTTTCTTCCAAGGTTGCATTTTCAATTTTATATGGACTTCTTCCTGTTTTATCTCTTTTTGCTCCTTCTCCTCTCCTTTTCAGCTTTCCAAAAATGAGGAAATTCCTGAAGTAGTAATGTAAAAATTCCTAAGGTATTTTATGAGAGAGACACTCCCCTGTACTAGTGCTAAGAATTTTGAATGGGTATAACTTCTCTGGGATACAGTTTTGGAACTTGTATCAAGCTTTATATTTGTTTATGTTCTTTATTCTATAATTGATCATAAAGAAATAATCTGAATTTTAGATGTATGTACAAAAAAAAAATCATCATTTTATTTATAATTGTGAAAAATTGGAAACTAAATGTCCATAATAGGGCAGAAGTTAAATGAATTATGGAGTAGCCATGGATGGAATGTTGTGTATCTGTTAAAGACTTTACAAAGAATTTTTTAATGATGTGAGAAGGTGCAAATGCTAAGGGAATAAAATGTGATTAAATTGTATGAATAGCTTGATATTCATTAAATTTATTATGTGTATTGTGTGTTTATGTGGATGTCAATGTAAGTATATAAATGATTGGAAGAGAGTACTCCTAAATATTAGGAGTGATTTCTGGATGTGATTATGCATTGTGTTTCCTTTTTGCCCTTAAGAGCATGTATAACTTTGATAACCACAAAAATATGCTTTATTTTCCAAAGATATTTAGGATTTGATAGTGTTCGTTAACAAAAATGGTACTAAGATAGGCTTGTGATAGGATTCAGACAGGCAGTAGATATTGCACTGTTATAACCATGTTCAAATTTTGTTGTTGGTAAAGATGACTTGGACTAATGAACCAACCTTGCTCATTTTACAAAAATAAAAAATAAATTACAATGTTTTTGTTCAAATCTTTCTGTATTTGTATTTCTGATTTTTTTCTTTGAATTTTGGTACTGTATTTTTATTATATAATAGGTACAAGTTCAATATCAACGGCAGCATGAACAACAGAAAAAAGATTTAGAAATCCTCCATCAACAAAATATCCACCAGCTACAAAACAGACTGTCTGAGTTAGAAGCAGCTAATAAAGACTTAACTGAAAGAAAATATAAAGGAGACTCCACTATTAGAGAACTTAAAGCAAAACTTTCTAGTGTTGAAGAGGTATTGAATGTTGATTTTTTTCTCCCCCAGTTTAAAATAACATTTTGATTTGGTTATTTTAATGTGGTTACTTGTGTGGGTGGTGTTCCTCTGGATGCTCTGTAGAGTTCTCTTGTGGTATTAGGGTAATCCATTCAGACAATGCGAAGAAAATTGAGAATTTGAAATTTGATAAAAAGCCTAATTCATAACAGAACTGAGGTAAACTTGAATATTTTTAGTTAGGGTCTTGAGAGCAGATTACTGGCACAGCTGTCAGATTTATTAATTTTTTTTTTTTTTTTTTTGAGACGGAGTCTCGCTCTGTCGCCCAGGCTGGAGTGCAGTGGCCGGATCTCAGCTCACTGCAAGCTCCACCTCCGGGGTTTACGCCATTCTCCTGCCTCAGCCTCCTGAGTAGCTGGGACTACAGGCGCCCGCCACCTCGCCCGGCTAGTTTTTTTGTATTTTTTTTAGTAGAGACGGGGTTTCACCGTGTTAGCCAGGATGGTCTTGATCTCCTGACCTCGTGATCCGCCCGTCTCGGCCTCCCAAAGTGCTGGGATTACAGGCTTGAGCCACCGCGCCCGGCCAATATGTTTTTAATAGTAACACAGCACCTATATTTCATAGGGTACTGTGATGACAGGGCTGGTTTTTTTTTTTTTTCCTCAGCCTACCTAACATAAACAATTACATGAAATTTAGTGTCTAGTAATAATGGTAATGGTAAAGATAATAGTTAATCCTTACTGAGCATTCTCTGTGTTAGGTACTGTTTGAAGTTCTTTACATATATTAACTCATTTTGTTGTTATAACAATTCTTTAAGGTAGGAATTATTATTAGCCCCATTTTACAGATGATGAAACTAAGGCAAAGAAAGCTTAAAGTTGCCTAAGATCACATAGCTGATGAGTGGTAGAACGAGGATTAGAACTCATCTATTATTTGCCTGTCTTTAGTACTACCTTGTTCTTTCAGGCAACAGAGAAATTTTCATTTTTTATTTTATTATATTTAAGGTCCGGGATACATGTACAGAATGTGCAGGTTAGTTGCATAGGTAAACATGTGCCATGGTGGTTTGCTGCACCTATCAACTCATCACCTAGGTATTAAGCCCCACAGAAATTTTTAAAATCTTGCTATAGTGCCACATTTGTTGTTGCTTTGGCATTGATTACAGGCTTCTTTGTAGCATTATACATTATTGTCATATGAATTATTAGAAAATATATGTAGTTTTTTTTGTCTATATTGTAAATACCAAAGTTACCAGTGTTATTCTAGCTCACAAGACTTCAAACTCCATTTTGCCAGTCTCATGCTTAGAAGCTCTAAAGCCTGACCAATTTTGTGTTCAGATCCTCATATTGTTTTGCCCTAACAATAGATGTCTTCAGTTTTTCCTGCATACACTCTTCACACTGGTTGTAAAGCATTGGAAACTTCATGGTACGTTGGTAGTCTAAATACTTCAGTATAATGCTCTGATTTAATCATTCTCAGCCCTGGAACTGGTCATTATATAAACAGAAACTCATTATGTTGATTTTTATATGATCTAATAAAAATATTTCCTCCAGGATTTTAATAAGACTTTCAAATTGTTAGTTCTTGGATATTTTTTAACCGGTGAGTATTCAGTTACCTGTTTTAAGTTAGAATTTTTAGGCAGTAGTGCCCTAAAAATAACAATTGCTACGATTTATTGAGTTTTACTGTGTGCCAACCAAAATGCTAGGTAATTTACATAATAATTTTTATGAAGGTTAAATGAAATAATTTATTAAGTATTTGTTATTTCCGTTTTACAAATGAGGGAACTGAGATTTAATTTAGGGAATTTCAGTAATTACCAAGATCACACAGTAGAAGAGCCAGGATTTGAATTTTGTTTGAAACTAAAGTTTGTGCTCCTAAAACTACTATAGTCACAATACCATATAATTATTTTTGGAAACTTTTGTTGAGAACTAAAACTATCTAGGAATACTATATCCTGGACTTTCATATACCAGCAGTCTTTGGGTTAATATTAGCTGATTGGGAAGAGATCTGTTGTAGATTTTTTTGAAATCTATTTTTAATGAACAATTGTAGTTTATTTTGCTTGAAAGAGTGAACAGAGAGATCTGGAAATGTTAACATTTATTGACATGGAAAGATATTTGTAATACGTGAAGAAGGTAGATTATAAACTGGAGAGTATCAGCCTTTAAAAAATAATCTGTACGTGTAAGCAACAAAGCAAAATGTTAATTCTAGATTGTGGCTGTCACCCTTGGTTACCCTTGGAATCAGTTGTGGAGACATCAGAAAATTATTGTTAAAAGTTTTAAAGTTACTGTAATTTATTCATAAATTAGAATTATTTTATTTTCCTTTGATATGATTGAATCAGATAGTAGAATATTTTACAATTACATTCCAGATATGTGCTACTATACCATTAGAAAGACATTCATGTTTTTAAAAAAAGTCTGTACTAAAACTTTAAAATTATTAAAGACTTTTTTTTATACATTAGACATCTTAATTATAAATAACCACATAAGGCAACTTCCCCTTTTCATAATGCATAATTTCTTTCTTTTTCCATTCTAGGAGCTGCAGCGGACTAAGCAAGAAGTCCTCTCTTTGCGAAGAGAGAATTCTACACTAGATGCTGAATGCCACGAGAAAGAAAAGCATATTAATCAGCTACAAACAAAAGTGGCAGTTTTAGAACAGGAAATCAAGGATAAGGACCAGCTTGTTTTAAGAACAAAAGAAGCATTTGATACAATCCAGGAACAAAAGGTCTACTTTTAAATTTTTCTCAGAAATTTATGATGACATTTATAAGTAAACACAAATACCCTAATTATTCATGTTTTTAAAAAATATATCAGGTGGTTTTAGAAGAAAATGGTGAGAAAAATCAAGTACAACTAGGAAAGCTTGAAGCTACAATAAAATCATTATCTGCAGAACTTCTAAAGGTTTGTTTTAAAGATTTTATAGAATAATATTTCATTAGATTACATAGAAATATACATATGAAGCTCTTTTATAGGCAAATGAAATTATCAAGAAGTTACAGGGGGATCTGAAAACCTTAATGGGTAAGTTGAAATTGAAGAATACAGTTACTATTCAGCAAGAAAAACTCCTGGCTGAGAAGGAGGAAAAATTACAAAAGGAACAAAAGGAATTACAAGATGTTGAACAGTCTCTTCGAATTAAAGAGCAAGAGGTAGTTAATATTTTAAATTTTTGTGTTGTAACTATATTTTTTCATTTATTTTTAAAATTTATGCTTTGTTACATTAACAAATGGCTTTGGCCTTTTTTTTCAACAAAAGAACATGATTCAGTAGATGTTAATAACCTGTTTCAGTTTGGAAAGTTAGTTATCATGATTCAGATACCTTGATTGCTCATAAATGTCTGTGTTTGTATACACACGTAAATATTTTATTACATAATTGAGCTAATTCCTTTATTCTCATTTAATAATATTAGTGGTAACCATTTATTTAGTTAATAATAGATTCTTCAGTGTTTATTTAACCTTTGTTTTGCTTGACTTGTGATGATTGATATATTTCAGGTATGCAAATTACAAGAACAATTAGAAGCTACAGTTAAAAAACTTGAAGAAAGCAAACAACTTCTAAAAAATAATGAAAAATGTAAGTATGTTACATGTTATAATGTAAATGAGGTTTGTAGTTTTATTCTTTTATTTTTTTGAGACACAGTCTCACTCTGTCACCCAGGCTGGAGTGCAGTGGCATGATCTCAGCTCACTGCAGCCTCCACCACTTTGGTTCAAGTTATCCTCTCGCCTCAGCCCCCCAAGTAGCTGGGACTAAGGTGTGCAGCACCACACTCAGCTAATTTTGTGGGGTTTTTTTGCAGAGACAAGGTTTTGTCATGTTGCCCAGGCTAGTCTCAAACTCCTGAGCTCAAGTGATCCACCCGCCTCAGCCTCCCAGATTGCTATGTTTAGGTTTACAGGTGTTAGCCATCGTGCTCAGCTATCGTTTTATTCTTAACGTGAAAATTTTATTTGAATTCATAAAAGTGTAGGTATTATAAATCTAGACATTGTCCAATATATAAGTAATTTCTGCTTTAAATATATGTGTTAATGCCTTTTCTATAAATTTATATCATCTGCCCAGTAAAAGAGTTATCATCTTTATAAAGAAAACCATATCCCATATGTCAGTAACCCACAATTAAAACTGTTGAAAATGTTGACTGTAATTTATTGTTTAAATTCTTCATTACTCCTTTTTTAAATTGCTATGTTTACTTAATAATAACAATATGAATTATTTGAAACCAAAACATAAAATTCTGATTTTAACTAACATTTTCTCAGTTTATACTACAGGGTATCATACATAAGATTGTGAATTTTAAGTAAACTGTAAGATATTCTAGAAGTGAAATCTTTCAAAGAGTTCCTTGACTAGCAGAAATATGTGCTTTGGAGAGTAATAAATAAGGAGTCCTATGTGGCAGCTTCTAAAATAAGAAACTTTAATGACAAAAATGTAGGTGAACCTATATTGCTCTCCTGTGATGTCAGATAGTTATAAAAACTTAAAAAATCTTAATATAATTTTTAAATGTTTAAGATGATTAGAAAAATAAAAACAGTGAAAATTCTTTACCTTGCTTCTTGTTCTTTTATTTAAGTAATCACATGGTTAAATAAAGAACTAAATGAAAATCAGCTAGTGAGAAAGCAAGATGTATTGGGACCTTCTACTACTCCGCCTGCACATTCTAGCAGCAACACAATCAGAAGTGGAATTTCTCCTAACCTGAATGTGGTAAGATTTAAAATAAGATGTGAATGATCTTAGTGAATTTCCTGAAACAAAAATATTTCCAGATTGTTAGAAAGTTTCCATGATTTAAGGTGCTGGTACCAATACACAGTGAAGTCCTACAATTACTAGCACTGAAATTAAGTTGCCCCTGGAGGTGGAACAAAGGCACACTTGCTCTGAACAAAAAGGCCGAGTTTGAAGAGGACACTTCTTTATAAGTCTTGACTGGATATTGAAATCTTTCAGTGCTAACTAAAGCAATACCAAATATACTGGAAAACTTGAGAACACACAATGTAAAACGTTTAGGAGACTTCGAGAAGAGAGAATTCAGGGTTTAGGCTTAAGCATAAACTGAATTCTATCAGAAAAAGAAAAGAAAGTAAAAAAGAAAAAAGTCCTGTTAGCAGGCTTGTCACCTTTAGATTCTACAAGAAACTGGTTATGAGATATAAGCTTTCTAGTTCCCATTACCAGATTTTTTTCTTTTTTGAGACAAGGCCTCGCTCTGTTGCCTAGGCTGGAGTGCACTGGTGAGATCATGGCTCATGGCAGCCTTGACCTCCTGGGCTCAGGCAGTCCTCCCATTTCGGATTCTCAAAGTGCTGGGATTACAGGTGTGAGCCACTGTGCCCAGCCCTGCTTTTTTTTTTCCCCCCCTGAGAAAAAAGACTGGGCACGATGGCTCATGCCTGAAATCCCAGCACTTTGAGTGGGAGGCTGAGGTGGGTGGATCACCTGAGGTCAGGAGTTCAAGACCAGCCTGGGCAACATGATGAAACCCTCTCTCTACTAAAAATACAAAATTCAGCTGGGTGCAGCAGTGCATGCCTATAATCCCAGCTACTCGGGAGACTGAGGCAGGAGAACCACTTGAACCCAGGAGGTAGAGGTTGCCGCGAGCCAAGATCGCACCACTGTACACCAGCCTTGGGCGACAGAGTGAGACTCTGTCTCAAAAAGAAAAAAGAAAAAAAAAAGGGAGAATAAGAAAAGCAGCTTCTTACATTCAGAGGTGGTTTGGTACTGTCTGATAGTTAGGCCTAGGTGCTTCTAGGAGCTTGCCTAGCATCCACACATAGGCTTTGGAGCTCCCCTGTTGAACACAACAATTTCATGGAATATTAACATCAGGCAAGGTTACTCTGTGACTCTGTCAATACAAAAACAAGACTGTTTCATAATCATGCCTGAACACAGACAAAAATATGAACATTGCTAAATCACAAATGTGGTCCATAAGCATCCTCATATCCTGGCTAACGTGAATGGCTGCTGTTGCTTTAATTACAGCTTTGACCTTAATACATTCCTCTTGCCTTATTAGATAGGATTTATTCAGATACCCAGTCATACATTTACCCCCTTTTCCCAGTAGCTTCCAATCCACAGTAATGCTCCACTTAAACTTTTTCTTAAATCACCTGACATGTGCCTAATCCAATAAATAAGTCCCTTTTAAGGGAACTTTAAAAGAAGATACCCATGGTATCACTTTTGGAGATACCCATGTTTCTTCATGGTGTGCAGTTTCCCTTGTTGCAAGGAGCAATAAATCTAGCTTGTATATCTACCCATCGATTCCTGGTGGTCTTTGGCTGCAGGACACTAGCAGAAGGTTTAAACTTCAGATTCCTAATTGAATTTTTAACCTAATCTACTCTGGTAAGTCAGAGTACTGGATATCTAAAGAAAGGGAAAGATTGCTGTTAAATTGGAAAAAGGTGCAGAAAGAAGTGCCTCGGGCTGAATTACAAACTTAAAAAAAAAAATTTTTTTTGACCGGCTTAAAATTTGAATGACTGATGATAGCTGTGTAGAAGGTGTTTTTTTGTGTGCATCCGTTAGTGTGCACAAATGTGTCTCAAGATTTGTGTTACCACTGGCCTCAGTATAAAAATAAACTTTGTTTTCATAACATTGGTTAATGTGTGGTAGCAGTATATTGAAAATTAGTGGCAAAACCAGTTATTGTCTAAGTCCATTTAAGAACACTAATCTTGTTTTTGTGCTGTCTGTCAGAAAATTATTTTTATTTTATCTCTGATTGGCCTATTGATCTCCAGACTCCCCCATTCCCCGCTTTTTTAGGAGACTTAGAGTGAAACAAGTTGGTTCAGAAGCTTGGCTTTAACTTAGTACAAAGGTAGGCCCAGTAGTTTGTTTTATCCAAGCTTGCACAGCTGCTTTGAAAAGCCCTCTAGTTCAAAGTTATCGTAGCCCCATGGTAGGTAATAAAGCAGAGTTTTGTGGTGTGATAAACAAGACTGGCCTCTGAGATAGTGCTTTTAATTATTAATTATTATAATAGATGCTAATGCCACCTGATGAACAAATACTATTTAGAATTAATTTCTCATCTTTAATCGTCTTTATGTTTTTATTTTTAGGTTGATGGTAGACTGACTTACCCAACCTGTGGGATTGGTTATCCTGTCTCCTCTGCATTTGCATTCCAGAATACCTTCCCTCATTCGCTATCTGCCAAAAATACCAGCCACCCTGGTTCAGGAACAAAGGTAGCTAAATTAACTAATACTCGTTCTGGGAAAAAATATAGCAACCTATTAGCATACAAACATTTCACATCTTTTAAAAGTTCATTTATTCTTTGGTCAGTTGTTAAGTAGTAGGTAGTGTATTAGATAAATATATTACTGAATATCTAGTATCTATGTCTATAGGAAATATATGCACTATGTATTTCTTGAGTCACTGTAATGTATAAAATCTTGACATCAATCTGTTTAAACCTCACTTATTTCTACTCAACCTCTCCTTTTTGTTTGTTTTGTGTTGTCCAGGCTGGAGTGCAGTAGTATAATCTCAGCTCACTGCAACCTCTGCCTCCTGGGTTCAATGATTCTTGTGCCTCAGCCTGCTGAGTAGCTGGGATTACAGGCATGCACCACTACACCTGGCTAATTTTTTTGCAATTTTAGTAGAGGTGAGGTTTCACCACGTTCGCCAGGCTGGTCTCGAACTCCTGGCCTCAAGTGATCCACCTGCCTTTGCCTCCCAAAGTGCTGGGATTGCAGGCCTGAGCCACCATGCCTGGCCAGCCTTTCCATTTTTACTGATTCTTCTACTTGTATCTCCTACAGCTCTCAAGCCTGACCAGGATTTCTGACTTCATACTGTTGGAGTCTTAGCTGTGATTTGGAGTCCATTGCTAGAATGTAAAGGTCTGGTAGGGCAGGCTTAAATCAAATTCTAAAATTTAGTTCTGACAACATTATCTCAGATAAGATATGACTAGCAGTCACCCCAACCCTTGATTTATTTGTTAAGGCTTTCTTCTACCTACTTGAGTTCTTTTTCCTAATTGTTGTTGTTATCTTAGATTTATATATTGTTTTTATATGTATTATAATTTTGTTTTCACAATAGTTTAATCCATCCAGATCAGTCACTGCTTTTATTTTCATTGCTAACTTCAGGTCCAGGTTTATTTTTTCTTAAATAATGAGGCAAATAAACATTTATGAAAAAATGTTTTATAAAAGATAAAATTGAGGACTTTGAAACTAGTATTATAAGCTCTATCAAATTAGGTCTGGGCTACTCTAAAAATAAGTTGGCTGTGTTGCTCAGGCATGTGCTCTTTTTAGCCAAAGCCTTATTATCACCAGGAGCTATGGAGAATTCTCAGTGAAATGAGAATTAAGCCTGAGTTTTTATGCCTGAAATACTGTTATGTAAAGGGTACTTAGATGCATATCATTGGCTCTTCTTGCATTGCTTATTAAGGAGAATTAGATGTGTATTCAAAGGAATGCTATTGTTTTACTATCAGTATCAGTATACTCAAGTGTGGTTGCATCTTGGGATCATTTTTTTTTCTTTAGAATTATAAGTGAATTCACAGTTGTTTTTTATTTTAAGAAACTTTCCAGGAATATATATATAATGTCCAAAATGAGGACAAGTGCTACTAGAGACAGTTGCCTACTTGATAGGACTAAGGATGACTTATAAAATAATACTACCATTCTTACAGGTCTTGGGGAATCAGAGGAATCATTATAATAAATATGTTCTTAAATACAGGAGCAAGACTTGCAGTGTTTCCTGTATCAGTGATCTCCATATTCTTTTAATTATGTATTCCTAACAGGGGGAAAAAACCCTAAAATAAACAGAACAATTTGCGCTCTCATCTCGAGTACATTAATGTGTATTTATTTGTGAATTTATGCATATGCTACTGAAATACTATATTGTATGCCGTGTAATTATTGGTTAAGAAAGCGAAATCTGATGTTAGGATTTAAAACCTGCCTCTGTCGATGTGAAGTTGATCAAGCCACTGAAAAACAAACAGCATTCAACTCCTACACTTCAGTTTTCCCACTTATAAAATGGAGTGATAATTTTCTCTACCTTACTGGATTATTAAGTGAATTAATGCATTTGCTTAGAATAGTACCTGATTCATGATAAGTACTCCATAAATGTTATATTATTAATAATAAAATTATTCAAAAATAGAAATTAAAGAATGAGACTAAAAATAGATGTAAATGAAAGTTGTAAGATTTTCTTCTCAGACCTCAATGAATGGTCCTAATTACTGCCTACTTTGTCTTCCCCTACTCAGAGACCCACTAAAGCACCAAACACCACTACTTTGGTGATCATTGATCTAGGTAGTTTTGTGCTAGCAGCTATGTTGATTAAAACATGTACTTTTGAATTGCAGTTTTTAAAAATCACCCTTTTATTTTCGACATTGAACCTGTGATCTTCCTGATGCCTTAAAATGTTACTGTCAAGACGGAATACATTCAAGGAGATGTTTAACTGTGGGAATGTAAAATAACATGAGAAATTTGGCAAGAAACAAAATAATGCTGAAAGAATATGTGAGAATATTTAACAAGATTGTGCTGTTCTGACAAATAGAACGAATACTTGACAATTTTAAAGCAAGATACACAAAACTACTTGTTTTTTCTCTTTCATTTTTGAATACAATGATAGCCAAAGATTCATTCATTGAACAAGTATTTAATGAATGTCTACTATCTGCTGTGGCCAGGCATAGTTTTAGTTGCAGGAGATGACAGCAGTGAACAAGACAAATCCCCTGACCCTATGGTGCTTACATTTTGTGGTGAAACCCCAGTAGATAGTAAATTGTAATGTCTTTCAGACTAAACTGTTTATTCATTCATTCATTTATTTATTTATTTTTGTGACAGAGTCTCACTCTGTCACCAAGGCTGGAGTGCAGTGGCATGATCTTAGCTTACTGCAACCTTCACCTCCCAGGTTCAAGCGATTCTCATGCCTCAGCCTCCTGAGTAGCTGAGATTACAGGTGTGCGCCACCACACCTGGCTAATTTTTGTATTTTTAGTAGAGACAGGGTTTCACCATATTGGTCAGGCTGATCTCTAACTCCTGACCTCAAGTGATCCACCGCCTTGGCCTCCTAAGTGGTGGCATTACAGGCATGAGCCTCTGTGCCCAGCTTGGGTTAAATTCTTGATCTTCAAGGTCAAACTTTCAACAAGGAGATTATGAAGTATGTGAGGGATTTTCCACAATGAGAAAGGGGCCAGATGATTGATTTATCTTTGTTCTTTTAATCTGGTTGAAAGGCTTAGGGAGACAATTCTGTTTACTGTTAAGGACTAAGAAACAAAGTCTGGAAATGCCATACACAATAGTCATGTACTACAAAGTAGTACTGGAGTGGAGAGGAGACACAGTAATACACAGCATTATTTTGAGTGAGCTCCAGTTTTTCATTCTAACCCTTGACCCGAGGAGAAACAGCCGTCCTTTTTCACTGAGTCTTCTACAGAATGGAAATGTGGCTCAGTTTATCAGCTCCCACAGGGCAGGCAGAGCTAGAGACTGTTTTAAGCTGGTTTGGGGAACCCCCATCCCAAGCACAGAGTGGATGCTGAAGGTTGTTCCCGGCATCCACTGGTGGTGACTGATGACTGGTCCTGGGCTCCCTGGGTCCTAGGCATCTCTTGATTCTCAGTGATGAGCTCAGTTGGCCAGTGTGGATCTGTTGACAAATTACTCTGAATTACTCTAAGGTCTCTTTTGGCTTTATTCGCTAGTGTTTGAGTTTCTACAGGAACCTTTACATTTTTATTTTCTCTGAAGGAATCTCTTATCCTCCTGACATTCTATAATGCTTGTTTAGGTGCTAAAATGCTTGTTTTCTCTCAGTGTCATCCAGTACAGATCTCTAACATTTGTGACTGGAGGCTGCCCAAGGCCCTGTTGCCTCCCTTTCTTTGTCTTGATAGTGTTTGGCCCACAGTGGGTATTCAGAGACAGATTTTGTCTACAGATAGCATTATTCAGTTTGATTAACCATCTAATTCACCTAGAGGTTTAAATTAATTTTTCATGTATTTGGTATTAACTGTTTTTAAAAGTAATGTGTAAGTATGGGAAGCTTCCAAAGGTACAAGAGGATATACTATCTAAAAGTGCCTACTGTGATCCCCAGTCCTCTTCTCAGAGAAAAATACTGTTAGGAATTTCTTGTGATATATTCCAGAAATATTCAAAGCATATATAAGACCATATGTATGTGCATGTATAAGTATATATCTTCAGATGTATGAGTGTTTTTATATATAAACATAAATAGTACTTGCCAATTGTTTTGTGCCTTGCTTTTTTCATTTATGGCATTATGGAATAGGTAGCTGCAGTATATCAGAATGTAAGTTTTTATTTCTTTTTAATGACTTCATAGTATTCCAGTATATGGATGTACTATAATTAACTAATACTCTGTTTATGGATGATTAGGTTTTTTTCAATCCAGATGCTCATGCAGTGCTCCAGAAAATATATTTGTACATACATCTTGGTGGCCTGGTACGAATAGATTTATAGGATACATTGTTAGAAGTAACTGTGTCAAAGGCATTTTTGCATATCTGGTGACTAAAATAGTATCTTATTGTGATGTTAATTAACATTTTCTTGGTTAAAGTGAGAAACATCTTTTTATATATTTATAGGTTATGTTTCCTATTCTGTAAAACTCCTGTTTATTCATTTTTTGTTTTTCATTTGTTTGTTTTAGTCATGGAAGTCTCCCTGTGTTGCCCAGGCTGGCTTCGAACTCCTGGGCTCACCTGATCCTCCTGGCTCAGCCTCCTGAGTAGCTGGGACTACAGGCATGCATCCTTGTGCCTGGCTCTTTCTTTTATCCGTTGTTTTGTTTGGGAGGTTTAACATTTATAAAATGGTTTTATAAGTGTTCTTTACATATTCTGGACACAGTTTGCCGTTGTTTTTAATGTGCTGTTTTGTTATTTTTGGTTTGTTTTTATTCTTCATTATACTTCCTTTTTAAAAATTTAAAGGTTATTAAGGTAGAATTTACATACCATGAAATCCTTCCACTTGAAGATTAGTTCAGTAATTTTAGTCAGCTTATAGAGTTGTGAAACTATACCACAGTTCAATAGTAGAACATTTATATTATCCTAAAAGTACCCTACTGCCTGTTTGCATTTTATCCCTACTCCTCCTCCTAGCCCTAGGCAACTACTGATCAGCTGTCACTATAAAATTAGATTTTCTGTATTTCATATGAGTAGAATCATACAACATGTAGTTTTTTTTTTTTTTTTTTTTTTTTTTCTTTTCTTTTTTTTTTTTTCTGAGATAAGATCTCATTCTGTCATCCAGGATGGAGTGCAGTGGCACAGTCATGGTTCATTGCAGCCTCGACCTCCCTGGGCTCAGGTGATCCTCCTATCTTAGCCTCCTGAGTAGCTGGGACTACAGGTGTGTGCTACCATGCCCAAGTACCTTTTTTTGCATTTTTTGTAGAGATGGAGTTTCGCCATGTTGCTCGGGCTGGTTTCGAATTCCTGGGCTCAAGTTATCTGCCTACCTCAGCCTCCCAAAGTGCTGGAATTGTAGGCGTGAGCCACTGTGCCTGGCCATGTCTTTCCTTTTCACTCAGTATACCGTGTTTGATGTTCATCCAGGCTGTAATGTGTATCAGTAGTTCTTTTCTTTTAATTGCTCAGTAGTACTTCATTGCATTGATAGGCCACAATTTGTTCATTCATCAGTTGATGGACATTTGAGTTGTTTTAAGTTTTTGGATATTACAGATTAAGCTGCTGTAAACATATGTGTGCAAGTCTTTGTATTTATTGTGTTTGAGTACCTAGGAATGGAATGACTGGTGGCATATGTTTGATTTTTAAGAAACTACCAAATGTTTCCAAAGTGGTTTTACCATTTACCACCAGCAGTCTGAGAGTTCAGGTTGTTCTACATCCTTCCAACAGTTGGTATAGTCAGTTGTTTAATTTTAGCCATTCTAATACATGCATAGAAGTACCTCATTGTGATTTTATTTATTTATTTTATTTTTTTATTGAGACAGAGTCTTGCACTGTTGCCCAGGCTGGAGTGCAGTGGTGCAATCTCAGCTCACTGTAAACTCCACTTTCAGGGTTCAAGTGATTCTTGTGCCTCAGCCTCCCTAGTAGCTGGGGTTACAGGTGCACAACACCGCGTCCAGCTAATTTTTGTATTTTTTAGTAGAGATAGGGTTTCACCATGTTGACCAGGCTGGTTTTGAACTCCTGACCTCAAGTGATCCCCCACCTCGGCCTCCCAAAGTGCTAGGATTACAGGCATCAGCCACCGCACCTGGCCCCTCATTGTGATTTTAGTTTGCATTTTCCTAAAACCTAATGAAGTTGAGTATCTCTATTCATGTGCTTACTTAACATCAATATATTTACTTTGGTGATATTTCTATTTGAATCTTTTGACCATTGCTAAACAAGTTTGTCTTTTTATTGAATTGTAAGAGTTCTTTGTATATTCTGAATACAAGTCCTTTATCAAGTATATATATGATTAGCAAATATTTTTTCCCAGTGGTTTCCCTTTTCATTTTCTTAATGTGTCTTTTGAAACACAAAAGTTTTTAATATTTGATGGAGTGCAATTTATCAAACTTTTTTCTTTTGTGGATCTTGCTTTTGGAGTTGTATATAAGAACTCTGTCCAACCACAGGTTGAAAACATTATCTCCTTTGTTTTTTTCTACAAGTTTTATAGTTTTAGCTGTTACATTTAGATCTGTGATCCATTTTGAAATAATTTGTGTGCATGGCTTGAAGTAAGGGTCTAAGTTCATTTTTCCTCCCCGCTGTGGATATACAGTTCTTAGTACCATTTATGAAAAGTCTTTTTCTCTGTTGAATTGTCTAAGCACCTTTGTTAAAAATCAATTGACCGGCCGGGCGCGGTGGCTCAAGCCTGTAATCCCAGCACTTTGGGAGGCCGAGATGGGCGGATCACGAGGTCAGGAGATCGAGACCATCCTGGCTAACACGGTGAAACCCCGTCTCTACTAAAAAAAATACAAAAACTAGCCGAGCGAGGTGGCGGGCGCCTGTAGTCCCAGCTACTCGGGAGGCTGAGGCAGGAGAATGGCGTAAACCTGGGGCTGAGATCCAGCCACTGCACTCCAGTCCGGGCGACAGAGCGAGACTCCGCCTCAAAAAAAAAAAAAAAAAAAAAATCAATTGACCGTGTAAGGATTTATTTCAGGATTCTCAATTCTGTTTTGTTGATCTTTATACCTATCCTGTGCCAATATCACAGCATCTTAATTACTATGACTTTATATTAAAAGTGTTGAAAATCTACAGACTCTATTCTTCCTTTTCAAAATTGTTTTAGATCTTTTTCATTTTCACAAAAATGTTTGGTCACCTTGTCAATTTCTGCAAAATGGTTTGTTTGGATTTTGATAGGTGTACAAGGAATTTATAGGTCAGTTTTCAAAGAAATGCTGTTTTGACAGTATTTTATCTTCCAATCCCTGAATATTAAGAGTCTTTCCATTTATTTAGATCTTTACTTTCTCTCAGTAATGTTTTGCAGTTTTCAGTGTATAAGTCTTGAATTTCTTCTGTTGAATTTATTCTTATGTGTTTTATTCTTCTAGATGCTATTATGGGTATAATTATTATTTTTCAGAATATTGATGTGTATAAATGTATGTCATTTTCGTATGTTGATCTTGTATCTTGAAACCTTGCTAAACTCATTTATTACATTCATTAGTGGTTTTTGGTAAATTCTGTTGGATTTTCCACGTAGACAGTTATGTTATCTGAAAATAATGACAGTTTTACTTCTTCCTTTCCAATGTGGTTGCTTTTTATTTATTTTTCTTGCCTTATTGTAATGGTTGGAACTGATAGTACAATTTATTTTTACTTATTTTTTTTTGCGACAGAGTCTTAGTGTCACTTAGCCTGGAGTGCAGTGTCGCACTCTTGGCTCACTTCAACTTCTGCCTCCCAGGCTGAGGTGATCATCCTACCTCAGCCTCCTTAGTGGCTGGGACCACAGGCGCATGCCACCATGCCCAGCTAATTTTTTGTAATTTTGTTAGAGACAGGGTTTTGCCATGTTGCCCAGGCTGGTCTTGAGCTCCTGAACTCAAGTGATCTACCTGCCACGGCCTCCAAAAAAGTGCTGGGATTACAGGTGTAGGCCACTGCGCCCAGCCTATAGTGCAGTTTAAATAAATGTAAGAGCAGACATTCTGGCCTTGTTCCTGAGCTTCAGGGCAGAGCATTCAGTCTTTCATCATAAGCATATTAGCTGTAGGTTTTTGCTAGATGGCCATTTTTCAGAATAAGGGAGTTTTATTCTATTCCTAATTTGCTAAGAGCTTTTATCAGGAATGGGTGTTAAATTTTGTCAAATGCTTTTTCAATTGATATGGTTATGTGGCTTATCTTTTATCAGTTAACAGATTGTATTGATTGTTTAAGATTATATTAGCCTTTCATTCTTGGGATAAACTTCACCTGGTCATGGTGTATTCTTTTTATATATTGCTGGAGGTAATATTCTTTTTCTTTTTCTTTTTCTGTTTTTTTTTTTTCTTTTTTTTTTTTTTGGAGATAGAGTCAGTCTCTGTTGCCCTGGCTGTAGGGCAGTGGCATGATCTCGGCTCCCTGCAACCTCTGCCTCCTGGGTTCCAGCAGTTCTCTTGCCTCAGCCTCCCGAGTAGCTGTGACTACAGGCGGCTGGCACTGCACCAGCTAATTTTTGTATTTTTAATAGAGACAGGGTTTCGCCATGTTGGCCAGGCTGATCTTGAACTTCTGATCTCAAGGTCAGAGGTGAGTGATCTGCCCACCTTGGCCTCCCAAAGTGCTGGGATTACAGGCATGAGCCCCCACACCCAGCTTGGAGTTAATTTTCTGATAGTTTGATTTTGTGTCCATGTTCATAAAGGATATTGGCCTGTAGTTTACTCTTGGCCTGTAGTTTACTTTTCATGTACTGTCTTTAAAAAATTTAAATCAGGACAATACTGGCCTCAAAATGAGCAGGAAAACATCTTTTCTTTTTTATTTTCTGGTATATATTGTATAGAGTTGCTTTATATTTTCTTTAAATGTTTGGTAGAATTTTCCAGTGAAATCATCTGGGTCTGGAAATTTTTTTGCCGGAGGTTTTTTTCAGCTGTGAATTAATTTTTTTCAATAGCTATAGAATATTTGGGTTATTTATTTCTTCTTGGGCCAATTTCGATAGTTTGTGACTTTCACAGGATTAAATCATTTAATCTAAATTTTAAGCTATGTGTGAAGAGTTGTTTGTAGTATTCCATTATTATCTTTTTAATGTCTATAGACTGTTGTAACATCCTCTCTTTCATTACTTATAATGGTGATTTTTGCCTTGTCTCTTTGAAAAATCAGTTTGGTAAGAGGTTACCAGTTTCATGTATCTTTTCAGGGAACTGACTTATGGTTTCATTGGTTTTTCAATTTACTGATTTCTCCACTTTAGTATTTTTTTCCTTCTAACTGCCTTGAGTTTGTTTGGCTCCTTTTCTCACTTTCTTAAGGTAGAAGATTATATTCTAAGAGTTTTATGTTAATCTAAACATTTAATGCTATACATGTTGTTCAGTCTTGTTTTAACTGCATTTCACAAATTTTGGTATGTGTATTTTCATTTTCATTAAGTTCAAAATATTTTTTTTCTTTTTCTTTTCTTTTTTTTTTTTTGAGACAGGGTCTCACTGTGTCCCCCAGACTGGGATGCGATAGCATGATCGCAGCTCCCTACAGCCTCAACCTCCTGGGCTTGTGTGATTCTCCCACCTCAGCCTCCTGAGTAGTTGGGACTACAGGTGCACACCGCCACACCTGGCTAATTTTTGTATTTTTTTGGAGAGACAGGGTTTTGCCATGTTTCCCATGCTGATCTCAAACTCCTGGGCTCAAGAGATCTGCCTCCCTTGGCCTCCCAGAGTGTGGGGATTACAGGCATGAGCCACCACACCCAGCCCTATTCTTTTCAAGTACACATGGAACACAAACCAAGATAGACTATGTCCTTAGTTCTAAACCAGTCTGGAATTAAACTAGAAATCTATAACAGAAAGATATATGGAAGATTTGAGGGAAATTAGAAAATAATATTTTGGCCAGATGTGGTCACATACACCTGTGGTCCCAGCTATTGGGGAGGCGGAGGTGGGAGGATCACCTGAGCCCAGGAGGTGAAGGTGTCACTGAGCTGTGTTTGCACCACTCTGCTCTGTCCTGGGCAACAGAGTGAGAGGTCTCACCAAAAAATAAAAATAAAAAATAAAAAAGAGTAGTATTCTGTTTTTGTTGGGATAGTGTTCTTTAAATATATCTCTTTGTATGATTTTTATTTTAGTGGTTGCTCCAGGCATTTATAATATACATACTTTTCATAGTGTGTAGAATTAATATCTTACCACTTGAAGTAGAATATACATACCTTGCCACCATATAGTCCCTTTGCCTTTTCTCCCCTTATGTTTTCATATTTCATATGTATTGTATCTGCATACATTGGAAATATTATCAGACAATCTAAAATTTTTGCTATCATCCATTATACATATTTAAAACTCTGGAGTGGGCTGGGTGTGGTCCCTTACGCCTATAATCCCAGCACTTTGGGAGGCTGAGGCAGGCGGATCACGAGATCAGGAGATTGAGACCACCTTGGTTAACACAGTGAAACTCCGTCTCTACACAAAAAATTTGCTGGGCGTGGTGGTGGGCGCCTGTAGTAAGGCAGGCGAATCACTTGAACCCGGGAGGCGGAGGTTGCAGTGAGACGAGATTGTGACTCTGCACTGTAGTCTGGGTGACAGAGCGAGACTCCGTCTCAACCATTGTGGAAAACAGTGTGGTGATTCCTCAAGGATCTAGAACTAGAAATACCATTTGACCCAGCCTCCCCATTACTGGGTATATACCCAAAGGATTATAAATCACGCTGCTATAAAGACACATGCACACGTATGTTTATTGCAGCACTATACACAATAGCAAAGACTTGGAATCAACCCAAATGTCCATCAGTGACAGACTGGATTAAGAAAATGTGGCACATATACACCATGGAATACTATGCAACCATAAAAAAGGATGAGTTCATCTCCTTTGTAGGGACATGGATGCCGCTGGAAACCATCATTCTCAGCAAACTATCTCCAAGAACAGAAAACCAAACACCGCATGTTCTCACTCATAGGTGGGAATTGAACAATGAGATCACTTGGACACAGGAAGGGGAACATCACACACCAGGGCCTATTGTGGGGAGGGGGGAGGGGGAGGGATAGCATTAGGAGATATACCTAATGTAAATGATGAGTTAATGGGTGCAGCTCACCAACGTGGCACATGTATACATATGTAACAAACCTGCACGTTGTGCACATGTACCCTAGAACTTAAGTATAATAATAATAATAAAAAAAAAAGCAAACAAACTCTGGAGTAGAGAAGACTAGTTCATTATATTACCCAGTGTTTACCATTTCTGTTGTTCTTGTTATTCTTTTCCTTCATTCCTGGTATTCTGAGTTCTTCTACAGTATAATTTCCCTGAATGATAGAACATTCATTAGCATTTCTTTTAGAGGAAGTCTTCTGTCAATTCTTTTTCTTCCCCTGGGAATGCCTTTCTTTTACCTTCTTTCCTGAATGATATTTTCTCTGGATATAACATTCTGTATTCATAATCCTTTTCCTTAAGCACTTTAAAACTGTTGTTCTGCTTCTTTTAGGATTCCATGATTTCCAATGAGAAATTAGCAGTAAATTTGAATCGTTCTCCTGTAACTAGTGCATCATTTTCTCTGCCTGCTTTTAAGATTTATTTATTTTTTTAGTTTTTCACAGTTTAACAATGATGTGTCTGGGCATGGATTTCGAACTCATTTGACTTTATCCTTTTGGGGGTTTACTAAGCTTGGTAAATCTTTTCCCAAATTTTTGACGTATTCAGCCATTATTTCTTCAATTTTTTTTTTTTTTTTTTTTTTTTTTTTTTTTTTTTTTGAGACAGGGTCTTGCTTTGTAGCTCAGACTGGAGTGCAGTGGCATGAACAGAACTCATGGCAGCCTTGACCTCCCAGGATCAAGCAGTCCTCCCACCTCAGCCTCCCATGTAGTCAAATATTTTTTTCTGCAGAACACTCTTTCTTTTAGGACTCAAAAGACATGAATGTAAATCTTTATTTTCCTAAAGGTCCACAACTTTCTGTTCTTCCATTCTTATTTTTTCTGTTTTTCAGATTTGATTATTTCTGTTGATCCGCCTTCAAGTTTACTCTTTTCTCTGTCCGTTCTACTATCAAGCCCACTCAGCGATTATTTCTGTTCTAAGATTTCCATTTCATTTTCTTTTCTTTTCTCTTTTTTTCTTGCTGAGACTTTTTTACATTCATTTGAACATTTGAGCAGTGTTATTAGAGCACGGTTATAATGGGTGATTTGAAGTGGTTTCCTGATAATTCCAGTAATTGTGTCATCTTGGGGTTCACTTCATGGTTTATCTTTTCCCTTATGAGTTGCTTACATTTCCCTAGTTGAGTGATTTTGGATTGTATCCTGGACATTAAAATATTATGAGATCCTAGATCTTATTTAAATCCTAAGAAGAATGTGATTTTTTAATTTTTTTTTAATTTTTTTTAAGCAAACAGTCTTGTTAGGTTCAAGTTCTGATTAGCCTTCTTTAGGTTGTGATTCTTCAGTTCAATTTTTTTTTAAAGACAGAGTTTCACTCTGTCGCCCAGGCTGGAGGATAGTGGCGCAATCTCGGCTCACTGCAATTCTGGGTTCAAGCAATTCTTGTGCCTCAGCCTTCCGAGTAGCTGGGATTACAGATGTGCACCAGCAGGCCCAGCTAATTTTTGTATTTTTAGTAGAGATGGGGTTTCACCATGTTGGTCAGGCTGGTCTCAAACTCCTGGCCTCATGTGATCCGCCCACCTCAGCCTCCCAAAATGCTAGGATTACATGTGTGAGCCACCATGCCTGGCTGTCAGTTCAAGTTTTAAAGACTTTGTCGTGTCATGCTGTTTGGATCTGTCTCAAATGTGCTATTCTGTGACCTTGGCAGTAGTTTACCCCATAGTCAGTTCCCAAAGCCTTTGGTATGCTGATTAGGGTCAGATTTGTACAGCTCATAAGTGAGCCTAAGAGTTTATATACCACCTTATAGGATTTCTCCCTTGAGTTTTCTCTCTATGATTTCCTCAGAATTTTCCGTGTCCTTAGGGTCCCCCTTCCTGGTTTTCTGGCTAGAAAATACAGACCTTGGTTCCCCTTCCGTGCTATGCAATTACAGTTCCTGTAATTGTATCTGCATCTGTTATCAAGCAGCAAGAGGACAAAGAGAGGAGAAAAGTAGTGAGGATATTTCCCCTGTTAATGAGACCACAGTGCCTTTGGTAGGAAAATAATGATTCCCCTCCTTCAAAGTTTTAGTTACCACCTTGCCACTGTTTTCACTCTGGCACTTCTGCTTCCGTATAGTAGACTGGGGATTGGAGCAGGAAAGAACATAGGGAAAAATGAAAAGAAAGGGATTTTCCTTGCTCTTTGATCCTTGGGAGTTTCTTTTTTCATATCTCAGCAGAAAATGAATCTACCTTGATATTAATATTGTATTCTGGCTCTCTTATGCCTAGTATTTACATGAAGTATCATTTTCTATTTTTTTTTGTTTTCCAGTCTGTGTCTTTAAATGTGATTTCTTTTAGATATTTGTAATTGACTCATTTTTATCCATTCTGACATTCTTAAACAATTTAAAATATAATGCATATTATAAGTTTTTCCATATTATGATTTGTTTTCTATATGTCCTGTTTCTTGTCTCCCTTTTCTGCTTTTTTCCTGCCTTCTTTCCAGTTAGTTTTGTGCATTTTATTTCATTTTTCATTTTATATTTACTCTTGGCTTTCTTTTATTTTCTTTGTGTTTACTCTGGTTTACAATATACAATTTCATCATCTACCTTCAAATATTTTACTACTTCCCATGTAAAATAAGACCGTTACAATAATATACTCCCATTTCTTCCTATCTTTTTGCAACTGTTGTTAAAATTTTACTTCTATCTTTGTTATAAGCTCTACTTTTTTTTTCTTTAAACCATCAAGTATATTTAAAAGACATTAAACAATGAGGAAAAGTCTCCTTGGTTAACCCATACATTACTATTTACACTCTTTTTTCCTTTATGTAGATCTAAATTTTCATCTGGCATTTTCCTTTCTCCTCAATAACTAAGATCTCTTATAGTACAGGTTTTTAAGGCTTCTTACAATGCAGGTCTGTGGGGAATTAATTCTTCTTTTGTCTCATAATGTTGTTATTTTGACTTCATTTTCTCTGAATATAGAACTTTAGATTGACAAGTTTTTTTCCTGTCTGTATTTTGAAGATGTTATTCCATTGTTGCCTGGATTGAATACTTTCTGACAAGATGTCAGTAGTCTTGTTTATAATGTTTCCTTTATATGAAGTGACCTTTTTCTCTGGGTGCTTTTAAATATTCTCTTTATCTTTAATTTTCAACAAGTTAATTATGCTTTGGTGTGGAGTTTGTATGTCATGTCTGACGGGTTTTTGTGAAGTTCTTAAATTGGTGGGTTTGTAGTTTTTAATCAGTTTAGGAAATTCTAGTCATTATTCACATTTCTTTTTCTGTTTTGTTCTCTTTTTTGGTGTTCCTCCTTGGTACTCCAGTTATACATGGTTGATTACATGATATTGTCCCAGGGAGACTTAGTTTATTTCATTATATGTTTCATTTTATGTAGATTCTGATGCTGTGTCTTAAAGTTTATTAGTCTTTTCTTCTGCAGTGTATAATTTGCTGTTAATCTATCCAGTGAGAAATTTTCATTTTATATATTGACTATTTTGTGTCTAGAATTTTCATTGCACTCTTTTTTATATCTTCAATTTTCTCATACTTTTTATTTCCATTAAGTTCTTATACAATTACATTTGTGTCCCTGGTCTATAATTTCTGCCATTTCTGAATCTGTTTCTGTTGGCTAATTTTTCTTCTGAGTATGACATCTTATTGTGATCTTTGTACTTTTTGATAAGTGGAACATTGTGAGTGTTACATTGTTGATTGTCTGGATTTTACATTTCTTTAAAGCATGGCAGGCTTTTTTTTTTTTTTTTTTTTTTTTTTTTTTTTTTTTTTTTTTTTTTTTTTTGAGACAGGGTTGCCCAGTATGGAGTGCAGTGATGTGATCATAACTCACTGTAAAACCAAACTCCAGGGCTTAAGTGATCCTCCTAACTCAGCCTCCCATATATCTGGGACTACAGGTGTGCACTCCCATACCTACTTAATTTTTAAAAATTTTTGTAGTGGTGGAGTCTCATTATGTTGCTGAGGCTGGTCTTGAACTCCCGGCCTAAAGTGATCCTCCCACTTTGGCCTCCCAAAGCACTACAATTTCAGGTATGAGCCACTGTGCCTGCTCAAGAGTGGCAGGCATTTAAGTTACTTGTGGCTCACTTTGATTCCTTTGAGCATTTTTGTTTTTATTCTTTAGCATTAATAGCGTGCATCTAAAGTAACTTCTACTTGAGGGTTAGTTCAGCCATATTTCAAAGCTTAAAATGCTCCTTTAGTGATGGATGCAGTGGCTGAAGCCTGTAATCCCAGCACTTTGGGAGACTGAGGCGAGCAGATCACAAGGTCAAGAGATCGAGACCATACTGACAACATGGCGAAACCCCATCTCTACTAAAAATACAAAAATTAGCTGGGCATGGTGGTGCACGCCTGTAGTCCCACCAGCTACTCAGGAGGCTGAGGCAGGAGAATCTCTTGAACCTGGGAGGCCGAGGTTGCAGTGAGCCGAGATTGCACCACTGTACTCCACCCTGGCTACAGAGCGAGACTCCATCTCACACACACAAAAAAATGCTCCTTTATTTATCCAGCCTTGATGAGTTTTACCCTATGCATACGCCTAGAACAGTAAAGACTCAAGGACATTGACAGGCAGGTAGCTGGAGATTGTTCTTTGTATAGCTCCCTTATCATCAGAATTCAGCCCTACAGCCTCCAGCGGTCCAATCTCCCTAAACTCTAACTTAATCTCCTCAATTTAGCAATTATGTTCTCCCTCTGCATCTGCTGTCAAGAAGGGGTTGCCAGTTAGAAAGTTTGAATCAGTTGTAGGGATCACATCTTGGAGATCACAGGCCTGCATTGTCTGTGGTCTTGTGTCTGAGAACATTCTCTTCATTTATTTTGCTCAGTTTCCTAATTGTTTATGATTGGTGGCTAGAAGTTATATTAGTATTAGTACTGGTATCTTCTTAATTTGCCTCCTTCTTATTACATGTTTTTTAAAAATAAAGAATATTAGAATCAACTTTCTTGATTAAAAATATCCTATTTGTATGTAATGCTGTTAAGGGTAGATTTATGTAGGGAGAACTGGTATCTTGTTGGTATTCAACCTTAATAGCCAAGTAAAGTAGCATATATCTTTATAATTTTATCATATTAAGTTAGTATCCATCTATTCCTATTTTGAGTTTTACCAAAAACTGATGTGTACTTTCTTATGTCTTTTCTTTTTGTATGAGAGTAGTCATGAATTTTTTCTTTGATCTATTAATTTATATTTATAGATTTCCTATAGATTTATACCTTTCTGATATAACAGGAATTCCATAGTACATTATTACTTTAAATAAACTACATCTTATATGCTGTTACTTTATTTTGGATTTTTGCATAGATACTTGATTACTTTTGACGACTTTAAAATTCAGATTCCAAGCCCTCATTTAGAATCTTTAAATAAATAGGCTTTGAAAGTCTTGAAAGGGGAAGAATTTTCAGAATGTGTGAGGTAAATGCGTTATTGTGATCCTTGGTTACTTTTAATACTAACATTTATTTTAATATATCAATGTTCATATTCTTGTTTGAAAAGAATTGGTAAAAGAATCATTTTGTTATTCATTTTGCTTGTATGACAGGTATTTACTTTTTTACATAAAGAGAAGTAGGCTTCTCGGCTGGGTGGGTGGCTTATGTGAGCCTGTAATCACAGCATTTTGGGAGGCCGAGCTGGGAGGATCCCTTGAGCCCAGGAGTTCAAGACCAGCCTGGGCAACATGGTGAAATCCCATCTCTACAGAAAAATACAAAAATTAGCCTGGGCAAGAGAATGAAACCCTGTCTCAAAAAAAGAAAAGAAAAAAGAGAATTAGTCTTCCTTTTATTAACTCTTTTCAATAGCATGTGCTTGTGTTATAAAATATAGGTGAAAACTGTTTGTTTTGGTTTTTTTGTTTGTTTTGGGGTTTTTTTTTTTTTTTTTTATGAGACAAGGTCTCATTCTGTCACCAGGCTGGAGTGCAGTGACATGTTCTTGGCTCACTGCACCCTCAACCTCCTGGGCTCAAGCAGTCCTCTCATTTCAGCTTCCAGAGTAGCTGGGACCACAGATGCGTGCCATCACCCCTGGCTTATTTATTTAGTAGAGATGGAGTCTATGTTGCCCAGGCTAGTCTCGAACTCCTGAACTCAAGTGACCCACCCAAAGTGCTGGAATTACAGGCATGAGCCACCACACTTAGCCAAAGCCTGCATTTTTATGTATAGATTTATCAGAAAACAAATTTAACCACCCATCTCAATATAGAACTGTCTCATTCACCCCGGGAATGGTGGCTCATCCCTGTAATCCCATGATTTGGGGAGGCTGAGACAAGGAGTTTGAGACCCGCCTGTGCAACATAGTGAAACCCCGTCTCTACAAGAAATAAAAAATTAGCCAGACTTCGTGGCATGTACCTGTAGTCTCAGCTACTTGGAAGGCTGAGGTGGGAGGATCGCTTGAGCCCAGGAGATTGGGACTGCAGTGAGCCATGATTGTGCCACTCTACTCCTGCCTAAGCAACAGAGCCAGGCTCTGTTTCAAACCCCTCCTCTGCCCAAAACTGTCTAATTCTATATAACTCAGTTACATGAGATGTTTTTCCTTCTCACAGGTTCAGTTTAATTTGCAGTTTACAAAACCAAATGCATCACTAGGAGACGTTCAGTCAGGAGCAACTATTAGTATGCCTTGCTCAACTGATAAGGAAAAGTAAGTACTTAATGACATAAAATTTAATGTTTGCAATTTTGAAGGCCATCTTAAAGAATTTTTCTCAGTGCTTGAGAGCTGTGATACCCACCTGTCTACCTGAGACATTGCAAGTTACTGATCAGTGGAATTTAAGTTGAATCACTCTTAGCTATAAAAAAGAGATTTCTCCTATTTTTCCTGTTTCCTCCAACAATCTACTCATTTTTTTTTAATGTGGGATATGCTTAGATAGTAAAATTTTATTTGTTGAAAGAGATTTTCCTACGTAACTGAAGACTGGTCTTTCAGATATTCTCAGATATATTCACAGAAATTTTTAAACATTCTTCATGGTCAGCTGTTTTTGTTTTCTTATATGGCTACGTCTGCCCCTGGAAGCTCTCCATTTTTCTGACTTATTGCTTTCAGTATAATCTAATCTAAAATACCAGCTAGTTAATATGCTAGAAATATGCAGAGAATGAGTAAAAAAGTTTGTGAGATTTTCCTATAGATAACATAAATAAGCTTTAATGCCTTTTTGCAACCCTGGTTTTTAAACAGGGTTTACATAGTGAAGTCTGTTGATTCAATGACTTGTGGGTAAATCAAACCACTCATACAGACAAACTTTTCTCTCTGGGTAGGCTTCATGTTTGTAATTTATTATTACTAATATACTTATTTATTAAATTTAATGACTTTAAGGCCTGTCTGCCGATACTCATTATCATGAGCTATCACCATCCCAGTTCTACATTACAAACCAAATTACTAACATAGCTCAAAGAGGGTTCCATCCCCAGCTCTCAGCTTTTATTCATTGGATCATGATGTGTTAAAATAGTTAACGTTTGTGGCTGGTCACAGTGGCTCACGCCTGTAATCTCAACACTTTGCGAGGCCAAGGTGGGTGGATCACTTGAGGCCAGGAGTTCGAGACCAGCCTGGCCAACATGGTGAAATCCCATCTCTACTAAAAATACAAAAATTAGCCGGGTGTGGTGGGCATCTGTAATCTCAGTTACTCAGGAGGCTGAGGCATGAGAATCGCTTCAACCCAGGAGGCAAGAAGTTGCAGTGAGCCGATTGCGCCACTGCATTCCATCCTGGGCAATAGAGCAAGAATCTGTCTCAAAAAAATAAATAGAAAAAATAATTTTAAAAAGTTAGTATTTGTGAGCCTCCGTTTTTTAAAAAGATCAAAATTCACTTATTCACAGGAGAGTACCTTGAATTCCTGTTAATGGTAGCATATCATAATGTTTAGTATATTTAATTCATCATAGGCCAGGCATGATGGTGTACGTACACCCTCCCAGCTACTCAGGAGGCTGAGGCAGGAGGATCACTTGAGTCTTGGAGGTCGAGACTGCAGTGAGCCATGATCCTGCCACTGCACTCCAGCCTGGGGGCCCTGCCTCAAAAGAAAAAAGGAAAAAAAAAAAAAAAGCCAGACAATGTGTTACATGCTTGTAGTCCCAGCTGCTTGAGAGGCTGAGGGATCACTTGAGCCTAGGAGTTGGAGTCTGTAGTAAGCTATGATCAGTCATATCACGGCACTCCAAACTGCGTCACAAAGCAAGAACCTGTCTCAAAAAGAAAAAAAAAAAAAAAAAAAATTATAGAGCAGTTTTACTAGCAGAGAATATGACAATCATATTTGTAATATGAAGTCAAACATAACCATCTCTCCATAAAATTAGGACTGTTCAGTGATTTTGACTTTTTTCTGGTTATTTTGTCAGCTAGCAAAAAGTGGCACTGGGTATCAAACATTAAAGAAAAAAATAGAGAAAGAGTCTATTCACCCACTTATTTTCTGATAATTGGGTCAAGAGCAACCATCATTTAATTTTAAGGATTGATTTATTCTCATTGTTTTGCAAGAGCCTTTAACTTATTACAAGTAATACTAGGGAAACCATTAACACTGGACAGATTTAGAAAAGATGGCAGTGGTAGAAAGGGGAAACATACAGAAATGCCCTTCTTTCTCGCCCCGATTTTCTCATTTGTATTAATTTGACCAGAATTTATTATCGTGGAATGTGTATTAATATTTGGTCATGACTACTTTGAAGCACTGGAAAATTTTGAGCTTTTGGTCAAAGGAAAAAAATCTTATTTTAAATATGAGTTAGAAATTAATAGTGTTACTCTCAAGGCATGTTATTTTTCTGGCATGTATCACTTATATGCTAGTATTTTAAATTTTTATAGCACTTGTAGAATTTTCATTTTTCCCACCATCCTTATCCCAGCTCTTAAGATTTTATTATCATCTACTATTTACTGAGGATACTTTGGTTTATGTATAAAATTACCATTTGCTTAAGAAACCAGTGAAGAATGTGTTCTGAACAAAGCTAAGCTATAAATAAAACTTAGCTACATTATCTTGCATATGTATATATATGAGATAAACCTTCAAAACTAATACTTTGTTAAGTAATTACCATTTTCTTTTTAAGTGGTGAAAATTTAGGGTTGGAATCCAAATACCTGAAGAAAAGGGAAGATAGCATTCCTTTACGCGGACTGAGCCAGAACCTATTTAGTAATTCAGGTGAGCAGGGATTTCTGGATTTTGTACTCTCTAGTTTAATTAAATGTCATGTATGAAGACTTAATGAATACCAGTAACTTTTTTTTGTCCTCATTTGCAGACCATCAGAGAGATGGCACTTTAGGAGCATTACAGGCATCTTCCAAACCCACAGTGCTCCCCTCGGCATCTTCAGCATATTTCCCTGGGCAGCTACCAAACAGTTAATTCTAGTGTCATGTTTTACTTTTTACTGGTATTTCAGAAACTCAGGTGCTTAAAAAATATGTCAACACGAATCAAATCCTAAAATAGCAAGTTTCAAATTTTACTTGAGCTGTTGAACTGGATCCTTTAAGTACTGCTGTCTTTTATGGCAGTTTATAGGAACAGATTTGTACTTGGGGATTGGTAAAGATTGTGAGTAAATGACATTTTTTGGTTTGTGAACATGGTATTTTATAGAATAATAGTATGAATTTTATTAAGCTATTCTTTAGAAATTCAGTTCTAAGGAAAGAGTTGATCCTTATAAGGGAAATTCCAATCATATTGAAAATCTGGGTAAACTAAAACCTGCTCATAACCTCATAGTATGCAACCAAAGAATGCTAATTCATTTTATCACTTTCACTGGTAAAGCAAAACTTTTAAATTCGACACCTGAAAATTTTGAGGGAAAATGATTAGCTCCTGAGATATCTGTATTATTGATGACATTTAAAGGGAAAAGTTATAAATTTACCTTAAATAACTGAAATGAATTAAGCCTTCGTAGCCTATTTTCCTTGAAACATTTAAATTTGCTATTGATGAATCAAATAAACTTGATACACTTAAAAAAATAATTTGGACAGTGTATTTATGTGACCAGATTAAGTGCTTTAGTCATCTGAGCTGACAGGTTTTTTAAAATTTTAGTGCTTCCTAAATGTTTATACTCATCTAGTTTTTCTCAATTTGTAGTTTAATATGCAGTTAAATCTGTATCAGTGGAATCTTAAAACTTGGTACTACTACTAAATCTATATCATGAATGATTCATTTATTTTTATAGTATCAGAACTTCGGTTGATTTCAATGTTAATAAACTAGGCAAAACAAGTAACTGTTAGAAGGTACAATTTTCTTCTCTTCCCTGTAACTGAAAGTTTTAAGAATTGTTCCTTTGGAAAAATTGATTTTTTAAAAATTCACCCAGAATCATAGGGCCTCGTTTTGTTTTCTTATTGACAAACAATACCTGGTAGCATTCTCTAAAGAGTCTTCCAAATCAATTTTTGTGAAGTACTAATGCTCATGTGGTAATTTTAAAATTAGTTTCAAATACTTTATTACACAGATGAAGAAACATTTCAAGATATTAATGATATAATAATGTTACTGAGTTCCATGGTAAGAAAGAATCTTTGCTAATATTTTTTTATGAAGCCAGTATCTTGAAACTACTGGCAATTGAACGTGTCTTAAACTAGGGATCTAATCTGAAAATTCAGTAACTAATATTAGGCAATGATACTCCCCCTGCCCCCCCATTGAAATATACTACTGTATTAGTGAGAATACTTGGTAGTCACTTGAAAGCACTTGCTATTCTGGAAAGAAGCCTCTTGGTGATTTTGGAAGGGGCTTTGTTGTAAATACTATGTAATATATATAAAATATTGTGACAGGTTTTGGATGTGATGCATGACATACAGGTAGCTCTCTTTTTTTAAATATAGCTATCTCTTTGCATATATGTACACAAGGAAAGTTGAATTTTCAAAAAGATATCATGCTATCATCTTGCAAATTTTTTTGTATTAAATGTATATAGACTTCCAAGTGTGCTAATTCTTTTTTCTACCTCTTAAACTTTTAGTTGCAATTGTTCTGCAGTGTAAAATTGTACATGTGTTAATAAAGTGTTGCATTTAATATTATTTCTGTAAACTCTGAGCTTTGTTAATAAACTATTATACAGCATCTACACTTTGAAAGTCAAGTACTTCAAAGCTAATCTGCATACTGCATTTTTGTTTCTTTTCTCTTGTCTTCCTTGAAGAGTATTTTTTAGTGAGGGAAAAGAAATGGATGCAAAGAAGGAATAATTCTTTGATTTGTTACTGTAAAAATGAATATGGTAACAAAGCCAAAACAGGCCCTATAGGAACTCACAGATCAAGACTTTTTTTTTTAAAAAAAATCATTAAAATATTTAACTTTATTAACAGAATATTTACATTTCTTTTAAGACCTTATTTAACCATAGTGAGTGTTCCAAGTTTAAAAAGCATTAAGCAATAACCACACACAAGATGAAAACAGTGTAAACTATACAGTACTTTATATACAATTTTTACAAAGTAACACTTTTTTAAATAATATAACTGGACACAAAAATATACACTTTAGAGAAATTCACATCAGTAATTGTATAAAGCTCTCCTCTAGGGTCCTGAAAATTTAGGACAAACATTAGCTCTGTAAATAAAGTGTTACTGTGACAGTCCTGAAAGGCCACTATATATATTTATCTACATATAGATATCACATTGACATTTTCAAGGCTACCAGCTTTACTATATAATTTTTAGATTATGTATTCAAGTGTTGAGGTGCTTATGATTATGCAAACATTAAAAGAATAGTGGTATAAGAAGTAGCTGGGGAACAAATTTGAGCCAGCATTTAGATTTACAGGCTCTAAACACCCCAATTTAAATTCTAAATGGCTGATACTTTCTCACTTCAAAAACAGTAGTGAATAATGTTTAAAAGTACTGCAAACAAGCTTGAAACATGATTCAGATTTAGTACAGTTTTCTTAAAGAGTTTTTTTAAAATGCAAACAATTCATTTACCATTTCTTTGTTTTAGTGCATCTGCATTAAGGCTTTGAATTATTTGACCCAAGATTTTACAATATTAAAATCTGACTCAAAATTTTACAATGTTAAAACAAATAGGTCCACAACCATACTACCTACTCTGTCTCACTGAGTCAGCATAGAGTTAAAGCTCAACACCTTAAGGAAATGGTAGCAGAGACATTTGCTAATATCTAAGAAGTTACATATATAGTTTTTAATTAAAGGATGTATAATAAAACAAACAGCTTAGTGGCAAGAAATTGGTGCTAATAAACAAAAGGTTTTTCAAAAGAAATTGTAACATCTTTGGAAAACTGTCCGGTTCTTTGAGTTCCCACTTCCTTTAGTTCCCACGGAGTTCATGCAGATACAGTTCTTAAGACAATCTTAAAGTACACTGTGGATGGAAATGGAATGTATATCCAGAACTAGAGGTGAAAACTAAGACCTGGGTGCTGATAGAAAAATCTTCCTGATTTCAGTCGTCACACATTTGTGTCCTGGAGTAAAGGTTCTTTGGCCTCTCCTGGCGCTTGTGTACTATGAGGATGGCTGTGACTGCCACAGTGCTTTCTCCAACTGCTGGACCTTAAGCTTAAATTGGTATGTTCCGGAATAAACAAGGCAACAAGCAGAGCCAGCAGCACTGAACAGGCTCCAAATAGGAAGGGAGGGCCAGGGATGATGGAATTCTGAGGAAGAATAAAGTAATTAGGATTTTTACACAAGTACTTTTACTCATAAGGAGAAACTGCATACCTTTTAGTATTAATTTATGAATTACAAGCTAATTGCTCTTCTCTTTATTAAAGCCATAATTATAAAAGGCATCCCCTTTTTAGGAGAAAAGAGATACTATTACATTCTCTATAAAATTCTGGGAATAACAACTGGCAAAATAGACTGCAAAAATATTGTATCATTACTTTCAGCACAAAATGTGAACACAGACGTTCTATGATTAATTTGTTAGTCCAAGGGGAAAACATTTATAGAAAGATCTCAAAAATAAAATCAGGCTGTGCATGGTTGCTCAAGCCTGTAATCCCAGCACTTTGGGAGGCTGAGGCAGGCAGATCACTTGAGGTCAGGAGTTCGAGACCAGCCTGACCAACATGGTGAAACCTCGTCTCTACTAAAAATACAAAAAAAAAATTAGCCGGGCGTGGTGGCATATGCCTGTAATCCTTGCTACCCGGGAGGCTGATGTTACAAGAATCGCTTGAACTCGGGAGGTGGCAGTTGCAGGGAGCCAAGATTGTGCCACTGCATTCCAGCGTGTATGATAGAGTGAGACTCTCAAAAACAAAAAAAAAACTAAAAAATAAAATCAGGTGGCATACAGTATTTACTATGGTAGCAGAATAAATGACCATTTCTTTGTTTTAAGAAGGTAATTATAATTTCAAATGACTGAAAGTAAAAAAAACACAGGTTACTAAGAAAAACAGACCTTTGTTTTAGCCCAAAATTACATTCATTCCTAGCAGAAGCTTGCACTGCCAGTTTTAATTTGTGTATGGCCCACAAACATTCTTTTATTTAAAAGTAGTCTTAGTGGGTTGGACGATTAGTGCAGACTCTGCTAAATAAGCCAGGAAACTGATGAGCTGCTAATATTGGCCAAAATGATCAGCACTGGTAATTTTCAGTTGAAAGGAGGGAAATATAGCAAACAAGTGCACAAAGGTATTTACCAGCACATAAGCCTGCCTTTTGTATGAAAAGTCAGTTATATGGAACTGTGATATTAGAAAAGTTTCAAAAGAGAGACTAGTAGTATAGAGAAATGGTTTGTTACATATGCCATTGACAAATCAGGTTGTTTAAAATTTTTCATTCTCAAGCGGAAAAAAAAATACGCACAGCCAATTTTCAGAAGGCGGTATGTAGATGAACAGTCCCTTAAACTCTGGTTTTTAAGCATTTTATTCAGTCAAAAATAGAATCTCACATAAAAGTTTTTATGACCAAAAACTAGTATCTTTTAATCTAGCCAAATGAACTATACAATTTGATCATGTGAATGAGAATTACCTGTTCAAAGTGGTGCTGAGGGCTTGTGTTTGTTCCCAAGTCTGTCCCTGTTATTGGCAGTTCTTTAAGTTCCACATGGAATATGTAGAAAATGAATCCATAGAGGGCCGGTCCCAGACCATTGCATAATCCTCGAATTCCTGTTATCATTCCTTGAACGACACCTACATTGTTTAAACAAATTATCACTTAGTAAACTACATATTTTTTCCCTACCCTAGAACCAGTACAAATATGAAATCACTTAATCTAAAATCAAGGTTCTTATCAGACACTAGCAATTTACAGCAATATCATTGGAAACTATTAATATTTAGAAGCTATCAGCTCTACAAAGTGTAGTAAGCTGTCCTATGCAAACACGAGCTTGGATGTACCCATGTATAGGTCTAACATAGAAACAAGTGGGCAAAACCACTTTATGCCCTAGATTACAGCCTTCAACACATGGCTGGTTAAAAAGCAGTCACGATTTCACAACTACGAATGTTAAAATTTCTCTGTCCCCAAGCAACTACTTAAGACCCCTTTTAGTCAAAAATAAAGGGGGGGAGAGTTACCCTGGCTGGAGTGCAGTGGCGCAAACTTGGCTCACTGCAGCCTCAACTTCCTGGGCTCAAATGCCTGGCTAATTTTTGTACTTTTTGTAGAGATGAAGTCTCATTTTGTTGCCTAGGGTGGTGGTGAACTCCTGGACTCAAGTGATCCTCCTGCCTCAGCCTATCAAAGTGTTGGGATTACAGGCGTGAGCCACTGTGCCCAGCCAAAATCACACTTTGGTTTTTTGTTTTGTTTTTTTTGAGATGGAGTTAAACTCTTGTAGCCCAGGCTGGAGTGCAATGGGATCTTGGCTCACTGTAACCTCCGCCTCCAGGGTTCAAGTGATTCTCCTGCCTCAGCCTCCCGAGTAGCTGGGATTACAGGTGCACACCACCATGCCTGGCTAAACTTTTTTGTACTTTATTAGTAGAGATGAGGTTTCACCATGTTGGCCAGGCTGATCTCGAACTCCTGACCTTAGGTGATCCACCAGCCTTGGCCTCCCAAAGTGCTGGGATTATAAGCATGAGCCACTGCGCCTGGCAACACTGTTTTTATAGCATTTTTGTTTCTCTTTTGGATCTTTTCTCTAATTTAAAATGCAACTTGCTTTGGCCATAGGCCTTTTCTTCCTCATTTATCAACCAAGTGACAACTGCCACTGTTTTGCAGTTTTTATCCTTTTGCCCCTTTTATCCTTATGACTAGGAAAAAACATCCTTTTCAAAGAATTATTCCTCATCTGTTGGCATCCCAAGAATTAAATGTTCCCACCAAAAAAAAAGCATATTGACATTAAAAATGTTTGCTATGCGACATATCTTTAGATGACTGAAACTATAAGATTTTCTTTTTTTATTAGAGATGGGAGTCTTGCTGTGTTGCCTGGGCTAGCTTCAAACTCCTGAGCTCAAGTAATCCTCCTGCCTCAGCTTCCCAAGTAGCTGGGACAACATTCATAAAAGGTCTATAAATATATCCCACAAGGTGTCTAGCACAACACAGCAAAAACTTAATGTTTAGTTAATATTCTGTGGCCAACCTTCATCAGGAAATTTTTTTGAGACAGGTCTTTCAAGGTCTCTCACTCTGTCACTCAGGATGGAGTTCAGTGGCCTGATTTTGGCTCACTGCAACCTCCGCCTCTGAGGCTCAAGTGATCCTCCCACCTCAGCCTCCCAAGTAAGTGGGACTACAGGTGTGCGTCACCCTGCCCAGCTAATTTTTGCATTTTAGCGATGGGGCTTCCCTATGTTCTCCAGGCTGGTCTCCAACTCCTGAACTCAAATCTGCCCACCTCAGCCTCTTGAAGTGTTGGGATTACAGGTATGAGCCACCATGCCCAGTCTCATCAGTAAATTTTCTAAGAACAGAACAGATAAGCCACATATTCTAAGTGAGAGAAAAGGGAATATGTATCTACCTAAGGATAAATACCCTAGAATCTGCTTTTCCTGTTTATATCAAAAGCAATTTTAAAATTCTCTACCCTGAAGATATACTTATGTTCAGTACACAGGAGACAGAACACAGGATTAGAACATTCTGTACTTTTAAATAATTATCGCTGGTTCCCATCAACTCACCCTGTTGATCAGCATCAGCAGTTCGCGAAACAAGTGCACTGACGGCAGGAAAGGTGATGCTAGACATGGCTGCTACTGCCCCAGCAGCCCACATCATCCTGCAATGAAAGCAGCAAAACCAAAACAGTAACTTCTTCTCCACTGTACCTGAAAGTCAAACTACATACTTAACTAATTCTTACTGTGAAATGGCTGTAGAGAAAAGGAGAACTGAACTTGCTTACTAGGTGACTATGGGCAAGTAGCTTAACAGTCTAACCCTGTATACAAAGGCAGCAACTTAATTCACAAGAGTGCTGTGAGGGTGTCATATAAAATTGGGATATCATGTTCCAAACTGTAAAATGTGCTGGGTATTATTTCTACAGGCAGCTGAGAGGTTATATTGAGGATAATGTACGATACAGATGAAGAAACATCATCAAATATTTCCAAACACATGAAGCCAACAAGTCTTTAGCAAAGTTCTTATGGATTTGTGATTCAGTGTGAAGATATCGCTGATTTGATCTAATCCTTCAATTGTAAAGAACAAGTAACTTGGATGTTCCTGGCTTGATGTTTAAAAGAAATGTTTTAGGTAACCCCAATTGTGAGCACCTCTTTGCAAAGGCTAGTCTGGAAAACAAATCGTCACACTCTTGATGCTTACTCCTATCCAAGTCCAAACAGAGACGAGGCAGTGAGCTGTCTGAAATATTAGTGCAAACCATGGAGTCCAGTCCCGTAATGCCTGAGCACAATAACACTATCTACGTGGGCAGCCTGACAAGCACCACTACTCAACGCCCCTGCAGGAAATCCGACTGGGAGGAAAAGCTGAGACACAGCATGAAGCTGGCACCAAAACAACTGGATTGTTTTCACTTCTGGTTTGCTATCAGTAATGATCACTGGTTATACAACTTTTTTTTCCTGACCGGAAAAGCAAAAAATGTAAATAGCGTTCAGGGCCTTGTTGCTATGGGATTACATACTTTTTCCTACTAATTATACTGATTACATACTAAATCAGTAAAGGACTGATTTAGATTAAATGCTCCTTAAAGATTCAAAAGCTGTATAATCTCATTCAAAAATTCAGCCTGTCATTTTGCTACAAAAGGTCACCTTTTTAATCCTCAAGTCATTCTAGGAGAATATATAAATACACAAGTGGCAGACTCAGACACATTTTGAAAGATAAAGAGCATAGTATGAGACAGATTATAGTCCACCGCTCAGTTGAGAAGCAAATAAAAACAGAAGGACTAACACCAAAATTAAAACTATTAACATTAAAAGATTTATACTTACCAAGGCTCTGAACCAAAGCCATACCATGCCAGCTGTAATATTTGAAATCCTAGACCCAATAAAATGGTGTTCTTATTTCCAATTGACCTCATAAGTAAACTCAAGACTATGGTCTGAAAAAAAAAAAAAAAAGATTTATCGGAATAAAGGTTTTAAAAGTGACTTCTTTCAATCTATACTATAAAAGGACTATTGGTACTTTTCCACAATTTGGCTGATTTTCAGCAATAATTGCCCTGAATATGTCTGAGATCACTGGTCCAGGTCACATAAGGAGATGAAAAGTACCTCTGCTGACACAGATCCAGACTGAGAGAGAGTTAGAAAACGGAAAGATAAAACTTCCTATTCAGTACATTTCTACTGAGGACCACTTAAATTAGTAGTTGAAAATGGAAGGGTCAAAAGTTCTAATGATTTGGAGATCCCCGTTACGTAAGAACCTTAAAGCTTGTTTAGGTCCAAGTTAGTCTAAAATGCTTATTTCTACAACTAAAGAAAACCTAACATAGAACAATGATTACCCATATATTATTTACCTAAGTTAATCTATTGTTGAAACCATGATGTCTTTTATAAACAGTAAATAAGTTTGATTTGGGAGAAATACAGTATACTAATTAACAGCAGACTTTAGAAAAACAGCCTGGATCATAATCTTGGCTTTGTGTGGCTCTGAGCAAGGCACTTGACTTTGAGGCTCACTTTTGTCTCTTTCCAAATGGGGATAACAGCACCTATTTCAAAACCTTGTCATGTGAATTAAATGAGATATATTTACATTAAGTTCTTAGAAGTGTGCCTGGCAATAGTCAGAGTTAATGAACAATATTATCAGTGGGTGGGTTTTCTTGTGCCTCCTTTTTCTTTCAAAGTTAACAGAAATTCAGCAGTGATTTGGGAACATCAGAAAATTTTTTTTGCTATTCTAAAGTTTTTAATATATGACATAAGATAGCTAGTAAGTCCATAGACAAAGAAGTAAAAATAATTCAGGAAGTCACTATTTTATGATGGGCTGACACTTTAAAACCCATAAAATGTAATTTTTGAATTCTTTAAATTGAGATGGCCATTTAAGAATTTAATCACAAATATGCCAGTGAAAAGCAAATGATTCTTTCAAGGAATTTTGGGCAATTAGAACTCAAAGCTTTCTTCTGTAAGACTTTCACTAAATCATGTGAGTATAAGATTGAGTTCCACAAGGCATGGCTCCCTTGTAGAATTACATTCTTCAGCAACCAAACCAGAAAAGGAAACTCGCCCAGAGCCAGCAGTTAGCTGAGAAAAACTTCAACTGAAAGAAATATTTAGGCTGGGCACAGTGGCTCATGTCTGTAATCCCAGCACTTTGGGGGACTGAGGTGGGAGGACTGCTTGAACTCAGGAGTTTGAGACCAGCCTGGACAACATAGGGAGACCACATCTCTACAAAAAGTTGAAAAATTAGCCAGGCTGGTGGCACACCCCTGTGGTCCCAGCTACTTAGGAGGCTGAGTCCAGAGGATCACTCGAGCCCAGGAGGTCGAGGCTGCAGTGAGCCATGATCACACCACTGCACTCCAGCCTGGGTGACAGAGACAATCTCAAAAAAAAAAAAGAGAGAGAAAATTTGTTCACCCTTTCACTCTAAAGCCATTATTTTCCAGTCTGATAAGTATGCTAAATATTTTCCATTTTTATTGCCCCCAATCAAATGCAATCTGTGTGATCATGTTGCTTTCTTCTAAGGTAGTAAATCACATGCTTCCCATGGCTTGTGGGTGGGAACTGGCGGCCAATATTATAAAAAAGAATTAGAAAGATTAGAAATAATTAGGATTCAAATTAGGGTTAGAAATAATTAAAAATGATTTTATTTGTGGAATGTATCAGAGACTGGCTTTCAATTAATTATGAAAAAGGAAACTGTAAGTATACCCAAAGCTCTGTGGCCTCCAACTGTCTCAGAAGAACAGGGAACTATAATGCAAAGTTGAAGAACTTCTGGGAAACTACTTTCAAGAACATCCCTGAAGGTAACGCTTTCATCTAAAAAGCTGGGATTCTTTATATGGCTCTAGGAACTCACAGAGCAGAAAACATTTGTTCTCATTATTCACTGAGATGATGATGAGCACAAGGAAGAAACGCTGTTAAAAAATAGATTTCACTTATGATGAAATCCCTGGCACTTCAGCCAAGAGACAGGGCAGTGAAGAAGGCTGAGCATCAACTCCCAGCTCAGTGGGTACAGGATGGCATGGGCCAGCCGTGTACCCTGGAGCACGTGTTCTTTCAGGAATGCTGGCCTAAGAAAGCTGAGACTTCTCAAGCATAGATCATTCATATTACCAAAAAGAACTTATAAAACGCAGTCATTTCATAGCCCTTCAACCAACGCATCTAGCCAGCAAGTACTTATCTACAGAAATGAGTATCTTTCCCTTTGTGGAAAGCTGTTCTCAAAGAATAAATCCCAGTTCAATAAAAAAAGGCTCAGAATGCATTATTAGCCCCATTTCCATTTTATAGATTACATTAACTGGAGAATATATATATATATTTTTTTCTTCAGAGATGGAGTCTCGCTCTGTTGCCCAGGCTGGAGTGCAATGGCATGATCTCGGCTCACTGCAACCTCCGCCTCCAGGGTTCAAGCAATTTTCCTGCCTCAGCCTCCCAAGAAGCTGGGACTACAGGCGCCCGCCAGCGCACCCACTAATTTTTGTATTTTTAGTAAAGACGGGGTTTCACTATATTGGTCAGGCTGGTTTCGAACTCCTGACCTTGTGATTCACCTGCCTCGGCCTCCCAAAGTGCTGGGATCTCAGGCATGAGCCACCGCACCCAGTCTTTTTTTTCCCCCCCTTTTTTTCCCAAGATGGAGTTTCGCTCTTATTGCCCAGGCTGGAGTGCAGTGGCGCAATGTTGGCTCACTGCGACCTCCACCTCCTAGGTTCAAGTGATTCTCCTGCCTCAGCCTCCCAAGTAGCTGGGATTACAGGCACGTGCCACCATGCCCAGCTAAATTTTTTTTTTTTTGCATTTTTAGCAGAGATGAGGTTTCACCACGTTGGCCAGGCTGGTCTCAAACTCCTGACCTCAGGTGATTCACCCACCTTGGTCTCTCAAAGTGCTGAGAATACAGGCATGGGCCACGGCGCCTGGACAAGAATATATTTTCTTAAGGCCATGAGATGAGTCATTAAAATTGGAAACAATTCAGATACACCAATCCCCCTTGCCTGGGGTAACATCCTATGTGCAGAATTACTGCAGCAGGTCCACTGCTGTGAAAACCTCCTCTTGGACTCCTTCCCCTACAGCCCATCTTGTGACCCAAAGCCCTAAAAGACACTGATACTTGTAACACTCTAACTGGGAACACTGATTTTCTTCTTGAAGGCAGGAACTTTTCTCTTATTTACATTTATATCCCCAGCACCCAGTAAGTTCTTAGTAAGTGTTTATGGAAAACACGCATAATTCTAAATGTTATAATATTCTCAACTCAATAATTTAATAATGGAACAAAATACTTAACATATACAGTGTTCTTGAACAGAAAAAAATTTTGGTGTCCCTTAATTTAACTCTCATTTTGAAGACGACAGCACTGAGTCCCAAAGGTTAAATGACTTAAGCAAGATGGCACAGCTGATTAAACAGCTAACACTAACATCAACTTTGGTTAGTCTGTTAACAAATATTTGCCAAATTCCTAATAAGACCAACTCTTATTCTTGGCCTGAAGACACACAGGTGAGTCAAAGTATCCAAGGTATCCACACACGGACTACCTTCTCATGGAGGAAAGATGGACATGAGCCCGCTTATTTAACAAGATATTCCAGGTTGTAGCTGCTATGAACAAAATAAAATAGGGCAGCGTGATGGAGATGCTGCTTAAACCAGGATCCAGGGAAGGCCTTTCTGAAGTGCAAGTTGAATAAGGGGAGAGCGGTAGTTATGTGAAGATCTGGGGAAAGAGAACACCCCCAGCAAGGCTGACAGCAAGTGCAAAGGCCCTGGACTGAAACAGAACATACTCAACCATGTGGAGAGTGGAGGAAAATGACATAATGAGGGGTCTAGATTTTATTCTGGTTGCAAAGGAAAGTGAGTTTTAAATAGGCAAGATGCGATTAAATTTCCATTTTACAAAAATTACTCTGCCAAGTGCAGAATGAACTATAGTGAGGCAAGATGGAGGCAGAGAGACCAGATGGAGGATACGGCCACGGCTCAGATTGGGTTCCTACTAATGGAGAATATCAGAAACGCTCTGATTCGAGATGTATTTTGGAGACAGAGATGATAGGAAGTATCATTTGATGGGCTAGGGAGAAAGGATTCATGAATGTCACTAACGTCTCTGGCCCCCAAAACCAGGTGGTGGTAAAGCCAATGAATGAGATGAGGAGCATAGCGGTGGCAGGCAGAAGATGGAACCCAGATTTTAATTTTGGCCATGTTAAGACTGAGATACCCAGCCAATGTGTCATATAGGAGCTCAGGGACTGGACTGGAGGTGTAGTGTGGGAGTCACCCCCATAGAGAGGGCTGGATAGGAAAGCACAAGAGAAAAAAGAAATGTGTAGAACTAACTATATCAATGTTCTCATGTAAACACTTACTTAGTGCAAGTGTTAGGAACTCACTTGGTGCCCAGGAAGCAATGGGGCTGCCGGCAAACCAGAAAGAAAAGGTTCCAAAGGGGACAGCAACTACTTGGCTCTCGCTGGAAGGTTGGCCCACACCTAGTTACCAGATCTAATCATTTTAGGGGAGAAGCTACATAACCATAATGTCACATAACACTTCCCAACTTTAAAGTGCTTACTATTAATTTTTAAGTGTTTTTTTTTTTTTTAACATTATGAAAAAAAAACAATGACATTTAGTTTAGCACCTCCTGGCAGTTCAGGGTGCCAGGATGACAAAAATGAGTATGATACAATCCTGACCTCATGATCTACTCAGAGGTCCGCTAGAGCTGACAAACTAAGGCAATAAACAGAGATAAAATCTCTACTACAGTGTATTCTGTACAATGATAGAGATATGCCCACATTAGCATGGGAACCCAGAAAAAGGATACTTAGGGTGGAGGAAGGGGAGACAGAAAGAATAGCAGGAACAAAAGCACACGGGTAAGAATTACAGCAAACAGGCGTAAATGGAGAGCTATCAGCAGCTCCCTGCTGCTGGAGAGGAAGGAGAAATACATTGGTTTTTCAGTGGTTTGGGAGATCAACAGGGGACAAGTCATTCTCAAATGTATACTTCTGCATAAACGAGAATACAAGATCATTCTTCTACCTTTGAGGCTATACATGTAATAATGTAGTGGTTCATATATAATGATATAAAGTGTTAATTCTTACTTCTACATAAGCACCAATACCTAAATGGTCACTTAAGGACCTTGTGCCTCATGGACTGTGACTGTCATGCTGTATCAGCAATGGTGGTTGGACGGTTGCTTGTACCTTTGCGGTGTTACTGCCTTCAGGTCTCTGCTGCTGCACTGATCTTTCCAATACAAATCCAACTACATCCCTCTCCTTTCTTTACCTGTCTGCCCTGCCAGATTCTGCACTCTCAGAGACTGTTTTTCATCTTGTAACCTAGTGTCAGGTGCCATCTGCTGAACAGAGGAAAAATACTCTCAAAAGCACCTTGCACTCATCACTTGGTCTGCAGTGTCACTGACTAAATTTATTAGATGCATACAGCTCCCATGGTCATTTAAGTAAGAAACAGAACTAAGACCTTATAGCTATCAATCTCTTACGTGTCATTACAGTATTAGTCTGCTCTATTCATCTAAATCTTAAACAAAATGTTAGCAAATCTAATGTCGGCAATGTATGAAAAAGATACTCATGACCAGGCTGATCACATCCGTTGCAAGGCTGGGTTAATCTTTGATAATTCATCAAAGTTCTACACATACTGTGTATTTTCCTTACACTTTTTTTTTTTTTTGAGACACGGTCTCATTCTGTTGCCCATACTGGAGTACCATGGCACAACTGTGGCTCACTGCACCCTCAACCTCCCAGGATCAAGCAATCCTCCCATCTCAGCTTCCTGAGTAGCTGGGATCACAGGCACACACCACCACACTGGGCTTTTTTTTTTTTTTTTGGTAGAGATGGGGTTTTGCCAAGTTCCTTGAGCTGGTCTTGAACTCCTGGGCTCAAGTGGTCCCTCATCTTGGCCACCCAAAGTGCTGGGACTACAGACATGAACCACCACACCTGACCTCAAAAACTTTTTTTAAAGCCATTTTTATATAAAGGCTACAGTATATTTCCCCCCAAAGTTGAAAAGCACTTTTCTCATGGCTAGCTAGAATGAATACTTAAATGCACTGTTTTTCCAGACTGATGATTTTCAGGACAAACCTGAAGCCAGAAATAGTACTAATACTCAACACCAAGTATATGTATGTGCAGAGGCTTGGGGAGGCATATGGGATTTAAATTTGAAATTTGTTGCTAAACCCACCAAAACAGAATGAATCAGGAGATCTGCAGAAGGAATCCTACTCGAAAAATGGTGAACCATCCAATAATCAATTAAAAATACCCTAGAACAAAATTAAGTTGCAATCTAGTAGATTACATCAAAGGTGAGAAAAAGTATTAACTTAGACTAGATTATCTTCATAGAGTCTCGGAAACAGAAAGCCAAATAGCAAGAAAGGGGGCGGAGCTTTTTCACAGAAAGGAGGACGACGTTCTGTGATGTGGGGGAATTACGGAGGCCACTGGAGAAAACTGGTACTCTTACTGTTAAACAGAAATAGTTTGGAAGCCAGGATGAAGTATCTCCTCAGAAAATCCAAATTCCTGTGTTGATTAATATCTTATTCATCACACAACAACTGTTTCCCAACTGGGCTGCCAAGATATACACTTTCACGTCATTCTGCTGCTCAGACCCCACCAATGACTTCCTATCTTACTCAAGTCTTACGAGGACCTGCAAGTCCCATATAATCTGCTCCCTCACTACCTCTTGGACTTCAGTTTCTAAGATGCTCTCAACTGTTCACTCAACTGGAGCCGCACTGGCCCCCTGTTCTTACACAGGCCAGCTACAGTCTCTCCTGAGAATTTTGTGTGTACTGTTTAGAATTCTCTTCTTCCAGATAATCCTACAGCTTGTTCCTCATACCTTTGGGTCTCTGCTCAAATGTCACCTTGCATTAGCAAAGTCTTCTCAACCATGCCCCCTGTGCCTTAAGACCTTTCCCCCAAGTCACTCTCTATATGACCCTTAGCTTTTTTCTCTGTAGTTCTCAACACACCTGATATGTTTACATTGGTGTTTTTATTTTCTGTCTTATCCCACCAGAATGTAAACTCTACAAGAGCAAGAATTTAGTTAAGTTCACTGCAGTATCCCCAGTGCCTGACACACGGTAGGTATTCAATAAATATCTGTTGAATGAGTGAATAAATAGGACAAGGACTAACAGACATGAAACTTCTAACGTCATCCAGGCATCTATCCTAGTATACATCAATAAACTAGCTTTTACATTTATATATCCTATATTAATATATGTCAGTCCCAAAAATTTGATCAACCCTAGCTACACAAACAAACTGAATTTCTGAACCTATCAACCTCAGACTGCTGACTTTGTTGATTCCACCAAGATACCATCACTAGATGAGGCCCCAGTCTAGATGGCCAGCCAGGCTCACTCTACGACATCACTCTAACTAAAAAAAGAAACTCACCTGTGCAATAATGGAAAGAATGCCAAGGACTGCTATAAACGCTGCAACACTTTCTGGTGAAAATTTCATTATCTAGAAGAGTTTCCAGAAAAGGTAACATTAATGAATACAAATGTATACCAGATAGAAAACTAATGCAGCTACTTGTACATTAACATTAAATGGGCCAGAAAAAAATAAATGTAATTCATTTATAAACAAAGAATTCCTCAGAGGAAATGCAACAAATCTTAGCATACTAAAAATGCCTACTTATCCATGGTGGGTCCCTCAGTGTGGATATACTACATTGGAGATACTTATCAAGAACTCAGAATCATTTTACAAATAAATATTGCAGTATTTTGTGCATTTTACATGTATTGGTTAAAGGCTTGATTTCTGTCTAGTGAGACTAGTGTCAAGGAGAAAAAAACTCGTTTTTGCTCTCATTTTGGCTAGTTGCTCTACTTACATATGCTCCAAATCACAAAGAAGCTGGAGCAGGTGAAGGGGTTAAATCATCCCGTCACTTCTACAACCAACAAATAAACTCAAACCACCTATATGGACAGGGAAAACTAACTTTCTTAGACAGAAATAAGCCAAAATCTTAATATACCAAATACCCCCATAAGAAATGCACAAGGAATATCAGCCACATGGAACAGGAGGTTAAGTCTAGTGGACTAAATGGTATTCTTTTTTTTTTTTTTTTATTTTGAGACAGAGTTTTGCTCTTGTTGCCCAGGCTGGAGTGCAATGGCACAATCTCGGCTCACTGCAGCCTCCGCCTCCCAGGTTCAAGCGATTCTCCTGCCTCAGTCTCCCAAGTAGCTGGGATGACAGGTGCCCGCCACTATGCCTGGCTAGTTTTTGTATTTTTAGTAGACACAGGGTTTTGCCATGTTGGCCAGGCTGGTCTTGATCTCCGGACCTCAGGTGATCTGCCCACCTTGGCCTCCCAAAGTGCTGAGATTACAGGCGTGGGCCACTATGCCAAGCCCACTGATATTCATCTTTAAAGGCCACTACTATTATAGTTCTCTCAAGATTCAGTATTTTTATAAAGCACTGGACAATGAAGGAAAAGTCCACCTCCGTGGAAGAGGATTTTACCTGTCTGAGGTATAGAAAAAAGCTGGAATATTGGCCTGCCTCCGGTAGGTAGGAGAGAAACACCGTGATGCAGATAAGCAGCACTATGGAATCTTGGCCGACTTTTTTTAAGGACTAGAACAAGAAAAAGACTGATTGATATAAGGTTTTATGTCAAAACTACTGAACTGTTCTTAAGAATATGCAGAGATTCCTTTTGGCACTGTACGCATGGACAACTAGTTGTCCTTTATAGTTTATTTCATATTCCCCAAACTATTCTGAAAAACATTTCAAAATGTTAAAAGAAAAACCCAAGATGTTTTCCCAAAAGAAACATCCACAACAAAATATTAATGCTGCACTGAATCATGCACTTTTTTATCAAGGAGAAGGAAAAAGTATAAACTTACCGCAAAAGGGTCAGCTTGTTCCCAGGAAATGGGTGCTCCCCAGGATGCTGGCCGCATCTTCTCAGGCAACGACTCTGGCACAGCAACAAGGATAAAACAAATATCTAGCAAAGCGATTGCCGTAGCTAAGACCACCACCAAGCTGTCCCCATATACTCGTCCAAGATAAGCTCCAATTGCAGGACTGGTGACTAAACTTGCAGCAAATGTTGCTGAAACCTGCAATAAATTAAGGATAGATAGAGATTAGTCAGGATACCTTTTTTCTTCAACACCACGTAACTCCTTTCATAATCTTGATTTATGTCAGAACTTCTGTTGCACACCCTCCCTTTTCTCTTCCTGTGTCATTTATCTTTTTTTTTTGTGGGGGCAAGAGGGCGGAGCTGGGTCCCTCTGTCACCCAGGCTGCAGTGCAGTGGTGCCGTCGTGGCTCACGGTAGTCTTGATCTTTCAGGCTCAAGAGATCCTCCTGCCCAAAGATCTCCTGATGGGGCTACAGGCGCACACCACCATGCCCACCTAATTTTGTGTATTTTTTATAGAGATGGAAGTCTCACTATGTTGCCCAGGCTACTCTCGAACTCCTGAGCTCAAGCGATCCTCCCACCTCAGCCTCCAAAAGTGCTAGGAGTACAGGTATGAGACACCAAGCCTGGCCCCACTTTTCTTATACATCTCCTTTGACAGGAAAAGTAAAGAATTAGATTCTTGCCTAAAAAACAGCCTGGGCAACATGGAGAAATCCTGTCTGTACAAAAAAAAAAAAAAAAAGAAAAATTAGCTGGGCATGGTGGTGTGCACTTGTAGTCCCAGCTACTTCAGAGGTTGAGGTGGCAGAATTCCTTTGAGCCAGAAAGGCAGAGGTTGCAGTGAGCCATGACAGCACCACTGCACTCCAGCCATGGTGACAGAGTGAGACCCCATCTCAAAAATAAATGATAGCCTCTCAGGACACTGTCTTCAAACTTCTAAGCCCTTGAAGCCGCCCTCTGTTCCAATAAATCCTATTGGCAAATTCATAGGTAAAACAGATTGTTTAAGAAGACTGGGTGTGGTGGCTCATGCCTGTAATCTCAGCACTTGGGGAGGCCAAGGTGGGAGGACTACTTGAAGCCAGAAGTCTGTGACCAGCCTGGGCAACACAGCAAGACCCCACCTCTATTTAAATTGTTTAACTCTTTTAGTTGAGGAAGGGTTGAGGGCCTGGGCACTGTACAAACGCCCCTCCTTGACTGCCAGTCCTGCTAGTCCTTAGGGGAGGGGTGTCCAATCTTTTCGCTTCCCTGGGCCACACATAAAATACACTAACACTAACAATAGCTGATGAGCTTAAAGAAAAAAAAAACCGCATAATGTTTTAAGCAAGTTTATGAATTTCTGTTGGGCCATGTGTGCAGCCTGTGGGCCACGGGTTGGACAAGCTTGCTTTAGGGCATCTCCATAAACCCTAAAGGGCTCTCTGTGAAAGGAGTCTAAAACCCACTGCACTAAGGAAATCCAATTTCATTGTGACTTTTCCAATATTAAAATTAAATGAACTTTTATCTTGATACATACTGAAGGGCTAGCTGAAATAAAGCTTAAAGACTTTGAGGTTCCTCTTCTCATCAATAATACGTTAAGCCCTGGAACAAAACTGAACTTGGTAATCTTTTTAGTTGGTAGGGTTAGGAAGAATGAAATCATAGAAGGAACATCTCTAAAACTCTGAGGAAGTCTATTTTTTAAGCCTGGTGAAGATGAAGATTGAAGTTGAAAAGGACACAAGCAGAGCAAACCTGTTAACCTCAGACATTTCTAGCCTACTGGACAACAGCCTACCAATTAGCAGATGTGATAGCAGGTAACACTTCCTAAAAATAGCACTCTTAGGTGAGGTGGCACCTGCCTATATTCCCAGCTACTCAGGAGGCTGAGGTGGGAGATCACTTGATCCCAAGAGTGAGTCCAGTCTGGGCAACATAGTAACACCCTGTCTCGAAAGGAAAGAGGAAAGGAAAGCAAAGGGAAAAGGAAAAGAAAAAGGGGAAAGAAGAGGAGCAGAGAGAAAAGGAGAGGAGGAGAAAGGAAAAGGGGAAAGGGAAGAGAAAAGGGGAAGGAAAGGGTTAAAAAAAGGGAAAAGGTAAGGAAAAGGGGAAAGGGGAAGGGAAAAGAAAAGAAAAAGAAAAAAGAAGGGAAGGGGAAAGGAAAGGGAAAAGGGGAAGGGAAAGGAAAGGGAAAAGGGGGGGGGAAAGGAAAGGAAAGGGGGGGGAAAGAAAGGAAGGGAAGGGGAGGGGACGGAATGAAAGAGGGAAAGGGGGGGAAAGGAAAGGGAAAAGGGGAGGGGAAAGGAAAGGAAAAGGGGAGGAAAGGAAAGGGGGAGGGAAAGGAAAGGGAAAAGGGGAAGGGAAAGGAAAGGGAAAAGGGAGGGAAAAGGAAAGGAAAGGGAGGGGAAAGGGAGCAAAGAAAGGGAACGGGAATGTAAAGAGGGAATAAAGGAACAGAAAGGTGATTGAAAATTTATAAGTCCTCTTGAAGGGAGGGGAAGGGAAGGACAAAGGAAAGGGAAAGCGAAGAGAAGGAAAGGAAAAAGAATCATATTCTTTCAAAACATAATTGGAGATTAATGTTGGAATTTTATTCTGTTTCTATGCCATTTTTGACTTTTGAATGGAGAACTTAAACTTCACAAGAATGCTTACTTGCAACTCTATTGCTTAAGGCAAGCAATTCAATGTTCAAAGGTCAATTATTTGAACAAATACATAAAATTTCAAACATCTAGCTATCAATCAAATGTCCATCAACTTGTGAATGGATAAGAATATACTACATAGCAATCAAAAAAACTACTGGCCAGGTGCAGTGGCTCACGCCTGTAATTCCAGCACTTTGGGAGGCTGAGACGGGTGGATCATTTGAGTTTAGGAGTTTGAGACCATCCTGGGCAACATGGTGAAACTCCATCACTACAAAACATACAAAAATTAGTCGTCCCAGCTACTCGGGAGGCTGAGGTGGGAGGATCACTTGAGGCAGGGAGGCAGAGGGAGAGAGAGGCTGCAGTGAGCTGTAATGGCACCACTGCACTCCAGCCTGGGCAAGAGAGTGAGACCCTGTCTCAAGAAGAAAAAAATTAGCTGGGCATGGTGGATCACGCCTGAGGTCTCAGCTGCTTTGGAGGCTGAGGCAGGAGGACAGCTTGAGCCCAGGAAGCCAAGGCTTCCGTGAGCCGTGATCATGCCACTGCACTCCAGCCTGGGTGATAGAGCAGGACCCTGTCTCAAAAAAAAAAAAAAAAAAAGAGAAAAACAGAACCTATTGATCTACAGCATCAACATGGATAAATCTCAAAAGATTATGCTAAGTGAAAGAAGCTAGACACAAAAGATGTTTTGTATTATTTCATTTATATGAAGTTTCCAGAAAAGGCAAACCCATGGTGACAGAAACTAAACTGTTGGTTGCTTGGGGTCATAGGTGGAGCATGGGGATAGATAGCAAACAGGGCTTAGGGAACTGTTCTATAACTGGGTTGTGGTGGTTTTTTAAATGGCATTTAATATATTCACATGTGGGCCAGGCACCGTGGCTCACGTCTATAATCCCAACACTTCGGGAGGCTGAGGCAGGCGGATCACAAGGTCAGGAGTTCAAGACAAGCCTGGCCAATATGGCGAAACCCTGTCTCTAGTAATGGCATGGTGGTGGGCGCCTGTAGTCCCAGCTACTTGGGAGGCTGAGGCAGGAGAATCATTTGAACCCAGGAGGCGGAGGTTGCAGTGAGCTGTGATCGCACCACTGCACTCCAGCCTGGGTAACACAGTGAGGCTCCATCTCAACAAAAAAAACAACAAAAAAAATACACACACACACACACACACACACACATATAGATATATATATATTCACATGTGGTAGTCATTTTGTTATTGCAGCCCTGGTGTGGTTTCAGAGGGACCCAGATCTCAGCAGGGCTCTGGCACAAGTGTGGGGAAAGGGATAATAGTTCTCACTATGAGGGTCACTGAAAACATTTGAGGGCACTTACAGAGATCACATTTGCGATACAGTGAGCAAAAGTCAGAGTACAGTTGTTTCATGTCATTTCCCTTCTCAATTCTCCCCACTTGGTAGCTATTTCTTTCTGCTCAGAAAAAAGATCACAAGGGTCACCCCGCACGCCCCAACCCCCTTTTTTTCAGACAGGTCTCACTCTGTGGCTCATGCTGGAGTGCAGTGGTGCGATCACAGTTCACTGCAGCCTCAACCTCTCAGGCTCAAGTGATCCTCTCACCTAAGCCTCCCAAGTAGCTGGAACTACAGGCACACACCACCACACCCGGCTAATTTTCAATGTTTCTGTATAGATGGGGTCTTACTCTGTTGCCCAGGCTAGTCTCAAACTCCTGGGCTCAAACAATCCTCCTGCCTCAGCCTCCCAAAGTGCTGGGATTACAAGCCACTGCACCTGGCCCTCCAACTTTTTTTTTTAAGAGACAAGGTCTCGCTCTGTACCCCAGACTGGAGTGTAGTGGCATGACCTTACTGCAGCCTCAAAATCCTGGCCTCAAGCAATCCTCCTGCCTTGGCCTCCCAAACCGGTGGTGTTACAGGCACATGCCACTGTGCTCAGCCACTTCCCCATGTTTTTTCTGCATCCATATTATTTCTAGAAGATTTAAGTTTCCTTTTTTTTCTTCCCCCCCAGAACATGTCTTAATACACAGAACCTTCAGATTGAAAATTGTTAATTTCAAAACTTTGGCTATGGGAAAATAAATTACTTCAGTCAAAAAACAAACCCCAAATTGGGTTATGGTGTTGTTTGCACAACTGTATAAATTTACTAACATTCACTGAACTATACTCACAAAAAGGATAAATTTTATGGTATGTAAACCATAGCTTAATCAGACGATTTTTAAAAAATCCTGGCTATCCAGTCTCATATCATTTAATGTTCCAAATTTACAACTGAAATTATTAGTTCTTTTTCTTTTTACTTTTTTTTTTTTTTAAATAGAGACAAGGTTTCACCATGTTGGCCAGGCTGGTCTCGAACTCCTGATCTCAAGTCATCTGCCTGCCTCGGCCTCCCAAAGTGCTGAGATTACAGGTGTGAGTCACCAAACAAGCCAGAAATCATTAGTTCTTTTTCTAAGTTTCTCTCTATAGGTGTTTTCTTCCCATAAATCTTATGATTCTTCATTATAATGTCCTTTGAATCAGAAATCAGTCCCTTTTAAAACTAATTCAGCCCAACACAATATTCGGTCCTTATTTATCAAAAAGTGTTTGTCTCACATTTATTGAAATGCATCACTGTCCTATTTCAGGCTATTCAGTAGTGATCTATTATTGTGCCTATAGTGGTCATTCTATTAGTAGGCTTTTTTCCTTTAATTCCTAGATTTGATAGATGACAGATTATACTGCCATAATTTAGTTTGCCAAAAGAGTGTTCAGGAGTTGGCAAACTACCACTATGGCAAAATCTGGCTAAGTGGTTCTTACGTTCTTAAAGAGTTTATAAACATAAATACACATGCAAAAACAAAAGAATGAGACAGAGACTATACGTGGCCCACGAAGCCACAAAAAAAGGTTTGCGGAACCCTGAGCTAGATGTTAGCCTGCTGTATTCTAGATTAGACATTAAGTGAGTAGTGACTTTTTTAAACTCTTGACATACTAAATAATTCTTATTTTTAGGATGCTGTCAAAAAGAACTCTACAAGGTAAAATATACTATAATTTCAATTCTGATATGTGACTTATAAACATCTCCTGAATGAAAAGTATCAAAACTTACATAGCCTCACAGTACAAAAAAATTTTAAATGTAGTCTAATGAACGATTTTATTACAAAACATATTTTACGTAAAAATCTTGTAATGCAAAGGTTTGCACTCCTTTTATCTACCTTAAAAACAAGGCATTTCTCAGCAGGTACAAAAGGTATAGAATAAACATACATACCAGTCCATAAGCCATACTTCTTTCATGCTCTTGAGTTATATCTGCTACGTATGCAAATACCACAGAAAAAGTCACTGCAAAAACCCCAGAAACAGAGATAACAGCGAAGTACCACCTAGGAATGAAAGATAACAAGAAATGGTTAGAGCAATTACCATTATTTTAATCTTTCATTTTTATAAGTTAATTAGGAGTAAGAGCAGCTCATGTCAGTCAACAGTTTACTAGGATAGTTCATGGATTAATTCTTCCATAAATATAAGCCACAGATATGAAAACATAGGGCTACAAGGAGCTCTTCAACAGCAGCTCAGCTACTCTACAGGAATACTTAAAATTAGATCATGTATTCAGGCAAATCTTTTGACCAACTGTTGAACTGTTAAGTGGTTTTGTTTTTTCTGCCAAAAACAGCAACAAACTAAAGTCTATTATAATCCATCCATTACTGTTTTTCATCACTAGATAAAAAACAAAATGCAGTAAACAAGACTGAGGAACAAGTTTCTTCGTATTTATCTTGAGCCTCTATATAGTAACTAATTGTTTTCCATAAGTTATCTTTAGCTTTTCAAATGCTGGCAAAACAAATAACTCAAGTTTCACACAGAAAAAACCTATATGGCAGTGTCCAGTGTTAATAAAACTGAGAATAGACAGTTACTATAAAGAGTGAACAAAATACTTAAAAAGCAAATTATATTTTGCTATAAATAATTCCAAAATATCCAGCTGGGAATAAGAAGTTTCTATTGTAATACTGACGTTTACTTTCTGAAAATCATACATGATCATAATGAACTTTCAAAATATCATTTCACCAAGACTACGACTACTAAAATTTTTCTAACACACCGCTTAACACAGCAAATTCTTTGTTCATTCTATGTTCAATCTTTGGTAAGATTTCATGTGCATGAGTGGCCTTCATCAAAGGCTTGGTCTATTAGAGTTGTATCTCATCTATGAGAAGAAAATCCTACCCCACATAAACCTGTGGGCCATTGTAGATAACACCATGGAAACAAAGCCTATCCATGATGTAGAACTAACTAACATTAATACTCAGTGGAGTAAAAAGCACATTAGTCAGAATAAATCTACAACCAAATTGGGCTCCGACTTTAGGACAATTATTTCCTTTTTGTTAGCTTTCCTTCCCTTGCCTCCTGAATGAAAAAACAAAAAAAACTGGTTTTAATCAAGGTGACCTTGAGTCCAGCCTCTTGTAACTAGGAGCAGCATATCCCTGAAATCTGACCAAAGAAATGCAAGCAGAGGTGGGATGGGAATTCTGTAAAGTTTCCTTAAAAGAAGGTGATGTGCTCTTCTTAGCAACTCCTTCCACCTTGCTATCAGTAGTATGACTTGATGGCCAGAGCTCAAGAAGCCACTTTGTTCAATGAGGTGAGAGATAAGGATGGAAGAACAGCAAGACAGAAAAAGTCTGCTCCACTGGAACTGCCACACCAGCTCCAGACTGCTCAACTGCAGGTCTTTTTTCACATGAAAAGAGAAATAAACTTGATTTTTAAGCAACTATTATTCTGGGTTTTGATATGTAGCAAAATCTATTCCTAACTAATATAGACAATGACAAACTTTGCATCTGTTTTTAACATTCTATATAAGAAAAAAAGTTAGCAATCCTATCCAGCCCCTAAAATATTGTTTTGAAATTTGGGTTCTGGAATCCAAAATTAAGTTAGCCAGAAGTCTAGATGCCTCCAACAGTGCCATCTATTTCTAAAATCTTTATGAACTATTACCTACTATATTTTTAGAAGCCTTCTTATCTGTGTGAAAGAATAAATGTATTAGAAAAATAAAATGAAAACCTCATAACCAAGATCGCCCAAGTGAAAGAAATAAAGGAACATTAAGAAAACAATAACTGAAAGTGGTATTTAGTTGCTATAATCTAAATGTGCACGTACCATGGGCTGATCTTCATTAATGGAATTGGGGCACATGTGAAAAATACTGTTAGCAGCAAGAAGGATTTTCGGCCCCAAACATCAGAAAGAGCACCAATAAGCGGGGCACTAAGGAATGACAACAAACCCTAAAAGAATTAAATGAAAAAAATGAAAACCACACATCTACAAACATGAACCAAAAATAAATAATTTTACTCCTATAGAAAAATTTCCAACAACTTTGCTTCTAAAGTAAATATATCACAAACTTTTAAATAAATAATGAATTGCTTATCTAGACATAATTTTTAAATTTCCCAAGATAGTTTAAAATCATCAGGTGGGTATTAAATACGAACTGCTCTAATAAATTCTCAATCACAATAAATCCACAATAGCAATTCCATATGCTAATTTCCTGTGTGTGTGTATGTATATATACATATGTATGTATGTACGCGTGTGTGTGTGTGTGTGTGTGTGTATCAACAGACTAATTATCTGTTTAGAAAACTTGTTTGTCAAACTGAATCAAGAGTAAAGAATCTGAGCGGGGCATGGTGGCTTGCACTAATAATCTCAACACTTTGGGAGGTCAAGGGCACATCACTTAGGTCAGGAGTTCGAGACCAGCCTGGCCAACATGGCAAAACCCTGTCTCTACTGAAAATACAAAAAATTAGCCGGGTGTGGTGGCACACGCCTGTGGTCCCAGCTACTTAGAAGGCTGAGGCAGAAGAATCGCTTGAACCTGGGAGGTAGAGAGGTTGCAGTGAGCTGAGATCATGCCACTTGCACTCCAGCCTGGGTGACAGTGTGAGACTCTGCCTCCAAAAAAAAAAAAAAGAAAGAAAAAGAAAAGAGCAAAGAATTCATAAAATAACTAACTCTTTACCCTACTAATACAGTTTTGTATTGATGGGGGATTTTGAGTATAGCTTTTTTCCTCTTCAATCTGTAATCTTACAAAATCATTGAGATCTCTGGAATTAAAATGCCAACATAAAAACAGGGAATCTGTTATGATGTGGTTTATTATTTTACATAGTTGGTTATACTATAGTTAGATCATATTTAAAACTCAAGTCTAGAAAGTATTAAGACATCTCTCATAATATACTTCATCTAATTATAAAAATTAAGTTATTAATCAATAAACAAATATATATTGGCACAGTTATAGATACATAAGTATTTATGTATGTTCATCTGTGTGCGTGTGTATATATGTATGACTGATCCTACCTTTACTCCTTGAATTAAGCCGTTCATCAGAAATGTATGTTTAGGGAAGGTTTCATGTAATACCTAAAGAATAAAAACCAAAATAAAAATCACATGCTATATTTCAGTCTTAATAAAATTTCTATATTTACCTTTTTGAACATCCTTTCATACTACAATCTATTTTACATATTCAGATTTGTATGACATGTATATAACCATTAATAATCATATATTTATATGGTACTTACTATGTCACAGGGCACTAAATTGGGCACTTTACATATATAATATCATTTAATCCCTCATAACAACCCTATCAGAAAACTGATATGCAGAAGTTAAACATCTTGTCTAAGACTACATTCAGTAAGTAAACGGCAAAGCTGAAACTGAACCTAGGAGATTAGACTTGAAAGCCTATGCTTTTACTCACTATGCTATGATGCTTCCCCAAAATAACTGACTTATAATTCTCTTTCAGATGGATATATTATCTAGGATAGGAGATTGGGAAAATTAATAAGGAATTTTTAATTGCCACAAAGTAGATGAAGAAAGATTCTACAAAGTAAGAAAAAAAAAATCCCAACCTGTGAAAATGTGTAACAAGTTACTCTATCCTTTCCAAGGCCTGTTCTCAAATCATGTGGTATCATTTTTTTTGCAGTGGGCAGCAAGAGAACCATTGGAATGCGTCGAATGAAAAGGCAATTCCAGGCAACTGGAAAAATAAACAGCAGCTACCATTTTTACAGCCTATATGTACTCTTATTTAATCCCAACATTGTGAATTAGATAATATTATCACTTTACAGATGAGGCAACTGAGTTCCTGTTTGACTTAGAAACTAGTGCTTCTATTATCCAATGCTATCTCTCAGTAAAAACAATAGAGAATGGGAATGTGAGTAACAAGAAAGGTAGGGAAGATCTTCCCTTTAAGAAGAAACATTAAGCTAAATATACTTTCTGACATGTTGCAAGAAGAACCTTTAGAGGGATCAAAATTGCTCCCCTTTCTTCAGTGATTCTTCTTCTGCCAATAGTGAGAAATTTAACAAAAATTTGCTCATTGTAAGTAAAAATAAAATTAGAGGCCAGGTGTGGTGGCTCACGCCTGTAATCCCAACCCTTTGGGAGGAAGAGGCGGATGGATCACCTGAGGTGGGAGTTCGAGACCAGCCTGGCCAACATGGTGAAACCTCATCTCTACTAAAAATACAAAAATTCGCCAGGCATGATGGCGGGTGCCTGCAATCCCAGCTACTTGGGAGGCTGAGGCAGGAGAATCACTTAAACCCGGAGGGCGAAGGTTGCAGTGAGCCAAGATCATGCCACTGCACTCCATCCCCAGCAACACAGTGATATCCTGTCTTAGGGGAAAAAAAAAAAAAAAAAAAGTCTTAGACTGTATGTAAATGAATGCGTTTGACTGTGTTCTAATAAAATTTTATTTATAAAGATAGTATGTGATCTCCAGGACCCTGGACTGGGCAAAGATTTCTTGATAATACTCCACAACCACAGGCAGCCAAAGTGAAAAATGGACAAATGGGATCACATCAAGTTTAAAGCTGCACAGCAAAGCAAACAAAAAAGTGAAGAGACAACCCACAGTATAGGAGAAAATACCTGCAAACTATCCATCTGATAAGGGATTAATAACGAAAATGTATAAGGGGCTCAAATAATTCTATAAGAAAAGAATCTAAGAATCTAATAATCTGATTTTTCAAAAATGGGTAAAAGATCTGAATAGACATTTCTTAAAAGAAGACATACAAGTGACCAATAGGTATACGAAAAAATGCTCAACCATCACTGTGATCATCAGAGAAATGAAAATGAAAACTACAGTGAAATATCATCTCACCCCAGTTAAAAATGCTTTTACCCAAAAGATAGGCAAGGATGTGGAGAAAAGGGAACACTCGTACACTGTTGGTGGGAATGTAAATTAGTACAATCACTATGGAAAACAGTTGGAAGGTTCCTCAAAAAACCTAAAAATAGAGCTACCATATGATCCAGCAATCTCACTGCTAGGTATATATCCCCCCGCCCGCCGCCAAAAAAAGGAAATCAGTGTATCAAAGAGATATCTGTACTCCTATGTTTACTGCAGCACTATTCCTTTGTTTGTTTGTTTGAGATGGAGTTACGCTCTTGTCGCCCAGGCTGGAGTGAGACGGCGTTATCTCGGCTCACTGCAACCTCCGCCTCCCGGGTCCAGGTGATTCTCCTGCCTCAGCCTCCTGAGTAGCTGGGATTACAGCGTGCACCACCACGCCTGGCTAATTTTTGTATGCAGCACTATTCTTAATAGCTAAGGTTTTGAAGCAATCTAAGTGTCCATCAACAGATGAATGAAAGGATAAAGAAAATGTGGTACTTATACACACAGAAAAAGAATGAGATCCTGTCATTTGCAACAACATGGATGGAACTGGAGGTCATTATGTTAAGAGAAATAAGCCAGGCACAAAAAGGGAAACTTCACATGGTCTCACTTATTTGTGACAGCTAAAAATTACAACAATTGAACTGATGGAGATAGAGCAGAATGATGGTTACCAGAGGCTGGGAAGGGTAATGGGGGAAGGAGGGGATGGGTAGTGGGCACAAAAAAATAGAATAAGATCTAGTACTTGATAGGCACAACAGGTTGACTATAGCCATCATTTATTCTACATTTTAAAATAACTAAAATTGGGCCAGGCGTGGTGGTTCACACTTGTAATCCCGGCACCTTGGGAGGCCGAGGTGGGCGGATCACAAGGTCAAGAGATTGAGACCATCCTGACCAATATGGTGAAACCCCATCTCTATTAAAAATACAAAAATTAGCTGGGTGTGGTGGCATGTGCCTGTAGTCCCAGCTACTTGGGAGGCTGAGGCAGGAGAATCGCTTGAACCCAGGAGGCGGAGGTTGCAGTGAGCCAAGATTGCACCACTGCACTCCAGCCTGGTGACAGAGCAAGACTCCGTCTCAGAAAAACAAACAACAAAACAAAACCAAACCTAAAATTGGATTGTTTACAACACAAAGAAAGGAGAAATGCTTGAAATGATGGATACCCCATTTACCCTGGTGTAATTATTACATACTGTATGCCTGTATCAAAATATCTCATGTACCCCATAAATATAATACCCTACTATGTACCCACAAAAATAAAAAGTAAAAAATGTTATTTAAAAATAAAAAAGGAAAAATGGCATGCCCTCTCTAATTGAAAAGAATTATTGGGAGGTCTTTGAGAAACTCCTAGTTCTTTTTAGAGTTCTACTGCATGCATTAACTAAGTAGCTAAGTGATAATTAGGAAAAAGTTCAATTCAACATACTTGTGAAAAGGAATATAAACACACACACACATACACACAAAGAGAAAGCTACCAGAAGCAACTACAAAAAAAAAAAGAGCGCAAAAAAGATTTAGTCCTCTAGCCATATTTTGCCAGTCCTTGTGCTAAAGGATAAGATTTAAACTCCTTAAACTAGTATCTTAAACTTCTTATGGGACTCAAATGTATTATGCTTTTCTTTCAATAATCACAAAGGGCCTACTGCAAGCCAAATCTTTCTAGGTATGAAGAACAGGTTTGGTGTTAGAAAGAATGAAGAACATTATGAACATCTATAAGAAGTTTTATACTATGCTAGATCTTATTGCTAATGATTCACTTTGCCAAGCTATATTCCATTCCAACCAGTCTGTTCTCCTCACTGTTTCTGAAATATTCTACACTTTCCAATATTCGTATTTTATATATGACATCCTTTCAATTTCGAATGTTTCTTCCCTTTCTTTATCTAGTCAACCCCCAACCCTTCCCAACTGTTCCTCTGCTACCTTTCTTCTCCAAAGCAATTTCTCCTTTGGGGCCACACAATTTCTAATAAAATTTTAACAGACAAATATAACAAGTAATTCAAATGTTGTAAAGATTTTTGATGTCAGGATTCTTTAGCACTGGTCTTTAGAGGTGAACAGAGAAAATGTAACATTTTTCCAATAAATTTTATGGATCTTAACTTCTTTTGACTTTAAAAATGTTGAAAGTAAATAATCCTTAAAATGTTAAACGCTTTGGGGCTGTTTCTGTAGCCAAGGACGCAAAACCATCTAGGTAGAAGAGATGCTAGTGGATTCTGAGTGTTCCGTAACATGGACTGTGCATCTAGCAGCTTGAACCATCAAACACACCGGCCTATTATGTCCAGAGCCATAGGTCTGTCAAAAGGGGGAAAGCCAGCTAGGCACAGTGGCTCATGCCTGTAATCCCAGCACTTTGGGAGGCCGAGGCGGGAGGGTCATTTGAGGTCAGGAGTTTGAGATCACCCTGGCCAACAAGGTGAAATCCCGTCTCTACTAAAAAACAAAAAATTGGCCGGGGCGGTGGCTCACGCCTGTAATCCCAGCACTTTGGGAGGCCGAGGCAGGTGGATCACAAGGTAAGGAGTTCAAGACCAGCCTGACCAAGATGGTGAAACCCCATCTCTACCAAAAATAAAAAAATTAGCTGGGCATAGTGGCAGGTGCCTGTAATCCCACCTACTTGGGAGGCTGAGCCAGAAAACTGCTTGAACCTGGGAGGCGAAGGTTGCAGTGAGCCGAGATAGTGACACTGCATTCCAGCCTAGGCGACAGAGTGAGACTCTGTCTCAAAAAAAATAATAAAAAATAATAATTAGCTGGGTGTGGTGACGTGCAACTGTAATTCCAGCTACTGGGGAGGCTGAGGCAGGAGAATCTCTTGAACCTTGGAGGCGGAGGTTGCAGCGAGCTGAGATCATGCCATTGCACTCCAACCTGGATGACAGATTAAGACTCCATCTCAATGAAAAAAAAAAAGAAACAAAAACGGTAAATCCGTTCCTTGGCATTACATATCCTTACACCTACTGTCATTCTCATTACTTAGCTAATATGTTACATAAGCAATGAACACTGATTCTGACAGAACATCTACTATGACGAACCATATATTCATATGATCTCAAAAGTGTTAGACTTCAATCTTTAAAAATACTTGTCAGTACAAAATCCTTTTTAGCTAAATCCCCTTGTTGGTAGAGGCTCACCATCTTCCCCTGGACAGGTCTTCCATAAAACACAGCTTTTGTTTTTTGACTGTTCTATAAGAGCTTAAAAGTGAAAGATAATTGCAACACACAGTTTTTTTTTTGTCTAAAAATGTCACATTAGTTTTAAAAATTAAGAAATGAAGGCTATCATAAATCCCAAGCCAGACATTCAAAATTAATATGTCTAAAACTGGTTATCGGATCTTAAAAATACTTTAAAGAATATCTTTGAAATCTGAAATGCTGAAACCAACTATAACTTTTGAGGGAGGGACGGGGAAATGAAAGATACTGACTTAAAATACAAATTAAATTATGTCTTCATCCTCATTTCCTTTTAAAATGAATGTTAAAAACTTTGACTCTTGTGGCATGCACCATTTACAATCAGTTTCAAAACACGTAAAACAGAAATGAAATGTTTAAAGATTATAGACTTCTAAGAGGAGAGCCTTCTTTGACCCTGAAACCCACCTCTTTACACACCTCTCATACACAATGCTGGGGAAGAGTGGGAGGAGTACTGGAGCCCAAAAGAAAGGCTGCCAACAAAGCCAACAACAACAAAACAAAATTTGTAAAGCAAAAAGCCTTGAAATGAGTAAAACCTTTTTAAAAAGCCCATACTCAATTAATACATTGTTCTTAATTAGTGACATATAAATATATCACAGGGTCACTTCTAAAAAAGTAGATATGCCAGGCTGGACACGGTGGCTCACGCCTGTAATCCCAGCACTTTGGAAGGCCGAGGCAGGGGGATCACCTGAGGTCAGGAGTTCAAGACGAGCCTGGCCAACGTGGTGAAACTCCGTCTCTACTAAAAATACAAAAATTAGCCTGGCATGGTGGCACGTGCCTATAGTCCCAGCTACTTAGGAGGCTAAGTCAGGAGAATTGCTTGAACCTGGGAGGCGGCGGTTGCAGTGAGCCAAAGTTGCACCACTGCACTCCAGCCTGGGCAACAGAGTGAGACTGTCTATAAAATAAAATAATAACATAACATAACATAACATAACATAAGAAAACACAGAAAAATTAAAGATAATAAGAAAATATTGGCCAGGCGCAGTGGCTCACACCTGTAATGCCAGCACTTTGGGAGGCCAAGGCAGGTGGATCACAAGGTTAAAAGATCGATACGATTCTGGTCAACATGGTGAAACCCCATCTCTACTAAAAGTACAAAAATTAGCTGGGCATGGTAGGGAGGCTGAGGCAGGAGAATCGCTTGAACCTGGGAGGCGGGGGTTGTAGTGAGCCAAGATTGTGCCTCTGCACTCCAGCCTGGTGACAAAGCGAGACTCCATCTCAAGAAAAAAAAAAGGAATATATTAAGCACAACATTAGTCTATGAAAAATGAATAAATGAGCCTTTCTAATTAAGGGGACTCCTTCCTTGTTCTTAAAAAAGACAGCCTCCCTTTGTCCAACTAAGAAAAAAATGTACCAAAATTACACAGAAGATGACATACCCAAAAAAATGTAAACAAGAAGCAAATTTTAAAAATAGCTATATACACTTGAAATACTGGTAACAAATTATGGAAACATCACAAAATGCTTTTTTTTCACAGCTTGCTAACAGCTGATCCACATTTTGATCACCCTACTTAGCTAATGGTTGGGCTGCCTCATAACCTCAACTATCTAAAACATGGGTACAAACCAGTTACTACCTGCATTCCCCAAAAGACTGAGCAATGGAGGAGTCAAGGAAGCCTAGGTGCAAATACTAACACTGCAGCTTACTGTCAGAGTAGCAATCAAATTGCTTAACTTTTCTAAGCCCTGGCTTCCTCATCTGTATTATGAGGCTAATATCTCACTGATAAGGTGGTTGTTGAGGGTTAAAAATGATAATGTATTCAAAGTGGAATACGTTAGGACTGTGCCTAACATAGTCCACTTTGAATACATTAAAGGACTGTGCCTGGATCCATCATAACATAAATACATGTGGACTGTTTACTATTACAAAGCTCAAGTACTTTAAATGGTAGGAGTGATGATCTACCAGACAGATTTATATGTTAAATTGACAGCTTATAAAAAGCATGCTGGCACACTAGGAAAGCTAATGTAAAGTCATGAGTCCATAAAGTTATTACAGCACTTCAGCAACCCTTGACAACAAACAGGTTATTACAATTCAATGAAGTTATGAATGTCATAACCAACTTGCATCATCTGAGGAAGTTCCAAATCACTGTACTTGGATTACGAAGCCAGGAAATGTGTACATTAATTTTTTAAAGATTTCTATCTGAAATTAGTAAACTAAAAAAAAAAAAAAAAAAACCAAAACATCCTCTGATTTTTTTATAGCAATACTCATAAATATGCTCTATATATTCAAAATGACTTTTTTTTTGAGACAGAGTCTCACTCTGTCTCCAGGCTGGAGGGCAATGGCGAGAGCTCCACTCACTGCAACCTGCGCTTCCCGGGTTCAAGAGATTCTCCTACCTCAGCCTCCCAAGTACCTGGGTTTACAACAGGCGTACACCACCATGCACAGCTAAATTGTGTATTTTTAGTAGAGACAGGGTTTCACCACGTTGGGGTTTCACCATGTTGGCCAGGATGGTCTTGACCTTTTGATCTTGTGATCCGCCCGCCTCGACCTCCCAAAGTACTGGGATTACAGGCTGAGCCACTGCGGCCGACTCTTTTTTGTTTTTTGTTTTTTTTTGAGACAAGGTTTCACTCCCGTCACCCAGGTTGGAGTGCAGTGGCGTGATATGGGGTCACTACAACCTCCGCCTCCTGGGCTCAAGTGATTCTCCCGCCTTAGCCTCCCGAGCAGCTGGAACTACAAACATATGCCGCCACACACAACTAATTTTTGCATTTTTTGTAGAGACAGGGTTTCACCATGTTACCCAGGCTGGTCTCAACTGCTGAGCTCAAGTGATCTGCCTGCCCAGCCTCCCAAAATGCTGGGACTACAGGCATGAGCAACTGTTAAACATCAATACTTTACGTGTAGATAGTAACGATTATGCAGCTGTCAATAAATATATCAAGAAATATGCATTGTAAATATTCTTAGACTAGGCCAATCTACTTACATAATTTTTCTATTAAATAACTTCTTTTATAAAAATGGTTTTTGTGGCCAGGCGCGGTGGCTCAAGCCTGTAATCCCAGCACTTTGGGAGGCCGAGACGGGCGGATCACGAGGTCAGGAGATCGAGACCATCCTGGCTAACATGGTGAAACCCCGTCTCCACTAAAAATACAAAAAACTAGCCGGGCGAGGTGGCGGGCGCCTGTAGTCCCAGCTACTCCGGAGGCTGAGGCAGGAGAATGGCGTAAACCCGGGAGGCGGAGCTTGCAGTGAGCTGAGATCCAGCCACTGCACTCCAGCCTGGGCGACAGAGCAAGACTCTGTCTCAAAAAAAAAAAAAAAAAAGGTTTTTGTATAATATGAACAATCTCATGAAAACATAGTATATTACTTTAAAACTCTATTCCTCTAAGATTTGGTAAACTATATATAGAGCATATCCTAATTACTCCTTTCAGGATGGTCTAGATATTTACCATAGATAGTCCTTCCCTCATTCCATTCCCCTTATCTACATCAATATAAGAAAACTGGCTATCTTCTGAGTTGTTTGGTCTGGCAGGGAGGTCTTTTCTAAGGTTTCAAACCTGGGAGAATTTGGGTAAAATCAGCTTAGATCTATTAAAGAATAGCCCTTCTAGGTACTTAGCCCGAAAGAACAGAAACTTGTTTTTGGAAAATACAGCTGCATAAATGAACCTCAAAGTAATTATGCTGAGTCATGCAGGTCACAGACATCATCTTTTCTAAACCTGTCAGTTTAAGAATCTCTTCCATTTTACTCAGAGTAATGACAGGGCCTCTGCTTGAACATGCCCAGTGACAAGTCCAAATTCACACACCTCCACGCCACTGCCCCCCTCCCCCACCAAAAAAAAAAAAGGTAAGGGAGAGTTAACGGTTGGAAAAGACAACCAGTAAAATACTGGTGAATACTGAAAAATACCAGTGGGAGAATTAACCATGCAGAGGAAAAAGGGCCACATTTTCCTCCAAAACTGAAACAAAAGAGATTTTGGAGTCAGTGTTAAATAATTTAAAAGATTACTTACCACCAAGGTGGGTGCTGTCAATAGTCCCCAAGCAAAAAACTCCAAAAAGATGACGATAACCGCATGATAAACACTAGGAGAACCAATTCCTTGAGGCTATAAAAAACAAGATTTTTTAAAAAGTTCACAGTACATTCTATAATTATTAACAATAACAACGATGCAATAGTCAATAAATATTAAGAACATATATGTACTGGGCACTGTGTCAAACATCTGTACTCACTGCCTCTGGCTTCAAAGTCAGAGGGACAAGGCAACAATGAAATTCATTAGCATAGCACAGTATTCAGTTGGAACATATAGAGTCCAAGGGAGCTTGGGAGATGGGAATATCAGACTTCCAGGAGGAAGTCTGAAAGGACACAACAGAGTTAGACAGGCGGAAGTATAGGGTGGGAAAGATGGCTCAGCCTGTACAAAGGTTCCAAGGCTTGAGGCATTATGGGTCTCATGTACCGAGTTCAGTACAACCAGTGCATGGGCTGCACGTTGGGTGTACTGAAAGATGAGCTACAGGTACTTAAAGACCAGCTTCCATGCTAAGGAATCTATATTTAATTCTGAAGGCTATGGGGGATCACTAAAAGGTATTAAGACTGACACAATCAGATGTAAGTTTTAAGATTATTCTGGCAAAGATGTAACCGAAAAAAAAAAACCATAAATGAAGCAAGTGGCAAAAATATAAACACGTTATCAACATGGCTCAAAAGCAGAACAATCCCCAGGGAAAGTATGTAAGAGATTTGGGATTTGATATACATGAGAAAGAAAACACAAAATTAAGTTTATACTGCTGCCAGAGATGTCTTAAGAATCACTTCGGTATTAATGACTCTGGTGATTTCCTAAAGGATAAAATGGAGGAGCAAAGTGCATCTAAAAGGAAGCTATTTGAATCAGCTCAAACAAGAGACGAGGGCGTAAAACAGTGGCACAGTACGAATGCTGGAGGGAAGGGAACGGATTAAGGATTCAGGATTTGAAATTAGGAGGAGCTTGATAAATAGCAGAAGAGAGAATCAAGAACAACTTCCAAGTGTTTAGCTTGCTTGTCTAGCAGTTAAAGCTGGTGGCTTCCCAGCACTTTCCCCCACGAGGCTCAGCTTTACTTCAGGTCCTATCTATAAAACTGCCCTCTTGACTTGAAACATTTGTATTGTCTCTGAGCACTGATTAAAACAATTAGCAGCAAATGTGGTATCTGAAACCACCAGAGTAGATGAGATTATGAGGAGTGTCAAATGTGAAAAGAGCAGTGAGCTGAGACAGAACCCCAAGAAGCACCAACATTTTAAGTAGCAGGCAGAGGAAAATAATGAACTTTTTTCTTCTTTGATAAAGAAAAGAGGAAGATAAAAGGAACAGTGAGAAAAACATCAGGAGAATGAAGAGAATATAGTGTCACAGATGACAATGGAGCAGTTTCAGGGAGGAGGAGGTATCAAATGGAACAAGCACAGTAATACAAGGTCAAAAAATGGCCACAGGAGGCCAGGCATGGTGGCTCACGCCTGTAATCCCAGCACTTTGGGAGGCCGAGGCGGGCAGATTACTTGAAGTCAAGAGTTCGAGACCAGCCTGGCTACAGTGGCAAAACCCCGTCTTTACTAAAAATACAAAAATTAGCTGGGCGTGGTGGCGTGTGCCTATAATCCCAGCTACTCAGAAAGGCTGACGCAGGAGAATTGGTTGAACTTGGGAAGCAGAGGTTGCAGTGAGTTGAGATTGCACCACCGCACCCCAGCCTGGGTGACACAGTGAGACTCTGGGGGAAAAAAAAAATTGGCCACAGATCTGATAAGCTTTAAACCTGTTTTGTTTGCCATGTTCATCACCACATATACCCAGACCTTATCAGAAAGCTTGGTACAACTTCTCAGGGCTTAAAGCATGCTAATTTTTTTAAAATCAAAGTAGGATATAAAATTGTATAGGTAGGATAATTTCAACTCTGAAAAACAATAAAAACTGACCTCAATGTAAATAAACTTTATACTGGGTAATGATTTTAAGTGATATGACATTGTTTATTATGCTATTCTGAATTTTCCATATCTTTTCTAATAAACATTCTTGCACTTTAGGAGGAAAATGCTTTGTTTATTTAAGAGAAAAATTACCTAAAACTAGCATGGAGAACAACAAAATAAACTATGGGACAATATCTCTGATGAACATTGAAGCAAAAATCCTCAACAAATACTAGCAAACCTCCTTCAGGAAGGAGATTTAAGAAAAGGTCATTCATCGGCCAGGCGCGGTGCCTCACGCCTGTAATCCCAGCACTTTGGGAGGCTGAGGCAGGCAGATCACCTGAGGTCAGGAGTTCGAGACCAGCCTGACCAACGTGGAGAAACCCCGTCTCCACTAAAAATACAAAATTAGCCAGGCATGGTGGCGCATGCCTGTAATCCCAGCTACTCGGGAGGCTGAGGTGGGAGAATCACTTAAACACAGGAGGCGGAAGTTGCAGTGAGCCAAGATTGTGCCATTGCACTCCAGCCTGGGCAACAAGAGCGAAACTCTGTCTCAGAAAAATTAAAAACAAAAAAAAAATTCATTATGTTCAAGTGGGTTATGCAAGGATAGTCCAACATACATAAATCTATCACGGTGATAACATCATTTCAAAAGAACGAAGCAAAAAAAAAAATGATCATTTCAATTGATGGTGAAAAAGCATTTACTAAAATTCAACACTGCTTCATGATAAAAACTCTCAAAAATGGTATAGAAGGAACATACGTCAATATGATAAAAGCCATATATGACAGACACAGAGCTATCATGCTGAACAAGGAAAACCTGAAAGCCTTTCCTCAAAGATCTGGAACAAGACAAAGATGCCCACTTTCGCCACTCTTGACTGGAAAGAACCAACTAGAGCAATTACGCAAGAGTAAGAAATAAAAGGCATCCAGATTAGAAAAGAGGAAATCAAACTTGTCCCTCTTTGCAGATGACATGACCTTATATAGAGAGAACCCTAAATATTCCACCAAAAACTATCAGAATGGAAGCAAATTCATTAAAGTTGTAGGATACAAAAATCAGTACCATCTCTATATGCCAACAGCAAATATCTGAAAAAGAAACCAAGAAAGTAATCCCACTTACAATAGCTACAAATGAAATACCTAAGAATAAACTTAAAGAAGTCAAAGATGTCTATAATGTAGACTACAGAACATTGATGACAGGAATTGAAGGGGACACACACACAAATGAGAAGATATTTCATATTCATAAATTGGAACAATCAATACTGTCAAAATTTTAATACTACCAAAAGCAATCTACAGATTCGATGCAGCTACTATCAAACTACAAATGACATTCCTCACAGAATTTTTTCTTTTAAATCCTAAAACTCATATGGAACCACAAGAGTCAGAACAGCCAAAGCAATCCTGAGCAAAAAGAACAAGGCTAGAAGCCGGGCACAGTGGCTCACGCTTGTAATCCCAGCACTTTGGGAGGCCAAGGCGGGCAGATCACCTGAGGTCATGAGTTCCAGACCAGCCTGATCATCAGAGTGAAACCCAGTCTCTACTAAAAATACAAAAATCAGCCAGGCATGGTGGTGGGTGCCTGTAATCCCAGTTACTCGGGAGACTGAGGCAGGAGAATCGCTTGAACTAGGAAGGTAGGGGTTGCAGTGAGCCAAGATTGCACCACTGCACTCCAGCTTAGGCAGCAGAGCTAGACTGTCTCAAAAAAAAAAAAAAAAAAAAAAAAAAAACAAGAAAACAAGGCTGGAGGCATCACATTACTTCACTTCAAATTATACTACAAAGTGATAGTAACCAAAACAGCATAGTACTGGTATAAAAACAGATATATAGACAATAGAACAAAACCGAGAACCCAGAGATAAATCCATGTATTTACAGTCAACTCATTTTTGACAACGGCACCAAAATATACATTGGGAAAAGGACAGTCTCTTAAATGGTGCTGGGAAAAGTGGATATCCATATACAGAAGAATAAAATTATACCCCTATCTCTTGTGATATGCAACAATCAAATCAAAATGGATTAAAGACTTAAATCTAAGAACTGAAACCACAAAATGACTAGAAGAAAACATTGGGAATACATTCTAGGACATCAATCTGAACAAATATATATACATATACATACATTTTTTTTCTTTTTTTTTTTTTTTTTAGAAGAACCCTAAATATTCCACCAGAGTCTCACTCTGTCACCCAGGCTGGAGTACAGTAGTGCAATCTCAGCTCACTGCAACCTCCACCTCGCGGGGTCAAGCAATTCTCCTGCCTCAGCCTCCCAAGTAACTGGAATTACAGGTGCCTGCCACCACGCTCAGCTAATTTTTGTATTTTTAGTAGAAACAGGGTTTCACCATGTTGGTCAGGCTGGTCTCAAACTCCTGACCTCAGGTGATCCGCCCTCCTCAGCCTCCCAAAGTGCTGGGATTACAGGCGTGAGTCACCACACCTGGCCTAGATTTCTTGGGTAATACCTGAAAAGCACAGGCCACCAAAGCAAAGAGGGACAAGGAGGAGTACACGAAGTTAAAAAGCTGCACAGCAAAGGAAATGATCAACAAAGCGAAGAGATAACCCACAGAATGGGAGAAAATATTTGCAAACCATCACTGTAACAAGGGATTAATAACCAGAATATATACGGAGCTCAAACAACTTCTATAAAAACAAAAATCTCTATATAGATTTTTAGAGGGGCATAAGACCTAAACTAGAGATTGACATACAAGTGACCAACAGGTATATGAAAAAATGCTCAACCATCATTGAGCATCAAACAAATGCAAATCAAAATTATAAGCTATCATCTCATCCCAGTCAAAATGGCTTATATCCAAAAGACAGGCAATAACAAATGCTGGTGAGAAAGGGGACCTCTCATGCACTGTTGGTGAGCATGTAAATCCCCAGCCACTATGGAGAACAGTATGGAGGTTCCTTTAAAAACCTAAAAATAGAACTATCATATGATCCAGCAATCGCACTCCTGGTTATGTATCCAAAAGAAAGGAAATCGATATAAACAAGAGATATCTGTACTCCCATGTCTACTGTAGCACTATTCAAAACAGCCAAGATCTGGAATCAACCTAAGTGTCCATAAATGGATGAATGGACAAAGAAAGTGTGGTACACATTTTTAAAAAGTCTGTGTGTTGAAAAGAAAAAGGAGGTTTAAAAAAAAGAAGAAACAGGACAGGCATAGTGGCTCACACCTGTAATCCCAGCACTTTGGAAGGCTGAGGCAGGAGGAATACTTGAGGCCAGGAGTTTGAGACCAGCCTGGGCAACATAGCAAGATTCATCTCTAATTTAAAAAAAAAGAGAGAAAACGAGGTACATATATACAATGGAATATTATTTAGCCATAAAAAGAATGAAATTCTGTCATTTGCAACAACATGGATGGAAATGGAAGACATTATGTTCAGTGAAATAAGTCAGGCACATAAAGACAAATTTTGCATATTCTCACTTCACATGCAGGAACTAAAAACTTAAAAAGCTGATCTCATGGAGATATGGAGTTAGAACGGTTACCAGAGGCTGGGAAAATAGCAGGGAGGCAGGGATAAAGTGGGTGCAAAAATATAGTTGGATAGAAGGAATAGGTGTAGTGTGAGAAAAAGAAAAAAAAAGAGTAAGATCTGGTATTTAAGAATACAGCAGTGTGACTATAGTCAAAAATTATTTATTGTATATTTTAAAATAACTAGGCCAGGCATGGTGGCTCACGCCTGTAATCCCAGCACTTTGAGAGGCCGAGGCAGGTGGGTCATGAGGTCAGGAGTTCGAGACCATCCTGCCCAACATGGTGAAACCCCATCTCTACTAAAAATATAAAAATTAGCTAGGCGTGGTGGCGGCATACCTGTAATCCCAAGAAAAAATAGGCATGAAGACCAATGGGACACAACAGATAACCCAGAAATAAAGCAAAATACTTATAGCTGGCCAGGCATGCCTGTAATCCCAGCACCTTGGGAGGCCAAGGTGGGTGGATCACCTGAGGTCAGTAGTTTGAGTCCAGCTACTCAGGAGACTGAGGCAGGAGAATTGCTTGAACCCAGGAGGCAGAGGTTGCAGTGAGTCGAGATTGCGCCACTGCACTCCAGCCTGGGTGACAGAGTTAGACTCCGTCTCAAAAAATAAAAAATAAAATAAAATAACTAAAAGTGGAACTGGCATGTTCCTAACACAAAGAAATGATATATGTTTGAGGTAATGGATATCCCAGTATCCCTGATTTATTATACACTGTATACCTGTATCGACATATGCTTGTATCAAAATATCAGATGTACCCCAGAAATATCTATATCTACTTTGTACCCATAGTAATTTTTTTATACATTTTTTTTTTTTTGAGACGGAGTCTCGCTCTGTCGCCCAGACTGGAGTGTAGTGGCTGGATCTCAGCTCACTGCAAGCTCCGCCTCCCGGGTTTACGCCATTCTCCTGCCTCAGCCTCCCGAGCAGCTGGAACTATAGGCGCCCGCCACCTCGCCCGGCTAGTTTTTTGTATTTTTTAGTAGAGACGGAGTTTCACCGTGTTAGCCAGGATGGTCTCGATCTCCTGACCTCGTGATCCGCCTGTCTCGGCCTCCCAAAGTGCTGGGATTACAGGCTTGAGCCACCGCGCCCCGGCCCATGTACCCATAGTAATTAAAAAATTTATAAGTCCTAGCCAGAGTAATCAGACAAGAGAAAGGAATAACGAGCATGCAAATTGGAAAAGAGGAAATCAAACTGTCACTGTTTGCCAATGATATGATCGTATACCTAGAAAACCCTAATGACTCATCCAAAAAGCTCCTGGATCTGATAAACGAATTCAGTAAAGTCTCAGGATACAAAATCAATGACATAAATCAGTAGCACTGCTATATTCCAACAACAACCAAGCTGAGAATCAAATCAAGAACTCAATTTCTTTTACAATAGCTGCAAAAAAAAGAAAAAAACAAAAACAAAAAAAAACCACCTAGGAATATACTTAACCAAGGAAGTGAAAGATCTTTACAAGGAAAACTACAAAACACTGTTAAAAGAAATCATAGATGACACAAAGGGAAACACATCTCATGCTCATGGATGGGAAGAATCAACATTGTGAAAATGACCATACTGACCAAAACAATCTATAGATCCAATGCAATTCCCATCAAAATACCAGCATCATACTTCACAGAACAAGAAAAAAGAATCCTAAAATTCATATGGAACCAAAAAAGAGCCCACATAGCCAAAGCAAGACTAAGCAAAAAACAAATCTGGAGGTATCACATTACCCAACTTTAAATTATACAAAAGGCTATAGTTAACAAAACAGCACGGTACTGGTATAAAAATAGGCATGAAGACCAATGGAACACAACAGATAACCCAGAAATAAAGCAAAATACTTATAGCCGGCCAGGCATGCCTGTAATCCCAGCACCTTGGGAGGCCAAGGTGGGTGGATCACCTGAGGTCAGTAGTTTGAGTCCAGCCTGGCCAACATAGTGAAAACTCATCCCTACTAAAAATACAAAAATGTTAGCCAGGCCTGGTGGTGTGTGCCTGTAATTCCAGCTACTTGGGAGGCTGAGGCAGGAGAATGGCTTGAACCTGGGAGGCAGACGTTGCAGGGAGCCAAGATCGTGCCATTGCACTCCAGCCTGGCGAACAAGAGCAAAATTCCATCTCAAAAAAAAAAAAAAAAAAATCAGCAGAGTAAACAGACAACCCCTAGAGTGGGAGAAAATATTTATGAGCTATGCATCTGACAAAGGACTCGTATCCAGAATCTACAAGGAACTCAAATCAGCAAGAAAAAACAATCCCATCAAAAGTAGGCAAAAGACACGAATAGACATTTTTCAAAAGACATAAAATCAGCCAACAAACATATGAAAAGATGCTCAGTATCACCAATTATCAGGGAAATGCAAATTAAAACCACAATGAGATACCATTTACTCCTGCAAGAATGGCCAGAATTTAAAAATCAAAAAATAATAGATGGTGTGGATGTGGTGACAAGTGAATACTTTCACACTGCTGTTGGGAATGTGAACTACTACAACCACTCTGGAAAACAGTATGGAGATTCCTTAAAGAACTAAAAGTAGAACTACTGTTTGATCCAGCAATCCCACTACTGCAATTCCCACCCAAAGTAAAAGAAGTCATTATACGAAAAAGACACATGTACATGCATGTTTACAGCAGCACAATTCACAACTGCAAAGATATGGAACCAACCCAAGTGCCCAATGACCAACAAGCGGATAAAGAAAATGTGGTACATGAACACCATTGAATACTTGGCCATAAAAAGGAATGAAATAGTGTCTTTTGCAGAAACTTGGATGGAACTGGAGGCCATTATTCTAAGTGAGTAATTCAGGAATGGAAAACCAAATGTCACATGTTCTCACAAGTGAGAGTTCAGCTATGAGGACGCAAAGGCATAAGAGTGATAGAATGGACTTTGAGGATGGGGGGAAGCTTGAGAGGGATAAAAGACTATACACTGGGGCAGTATACATTGGTCAGGTGACAGGTACACTAAAATCTCAGAAATCACCACTAAAAAACTTATCCATGTAACCAAAACCCACCTGTACCCCGTAACTATTGAAATATTTTGAAAAATAATAAATTTTAAAAATAAAGTAAAACTTGAATGGAAAAAGACAGGTATGCTGCATATGCTTGTCCCTCCTGAACCATTCCATTGAGTTTCCCATGACTGGTAGGAAAAAAATGTATTATTTTTTTAAAAAGCAGGGCAATGGGAGGGATATTTCTTCGTTACAAAGTACTGGAAATTTTGAGAGCTATATTATATCCATATTCATCTCTTCTTGATGTACCCTGGCTGAAACTGTCAACTGTTACTTTCACACTTCCAATTTAAAATAATGCTAAAAGACAACCAGAGTTCTTTATAATTTAAACTTTTAAATCATACAGACTTGTCAGAATGTTACCTGAAGAAAGCTATTCATTTTTTTACTTAAACTTTAAACTTTCAGTAGCTGCAAAGGAGTTACATTTCAACTGTAGGAGAATTTCTGCAGATGGTCTGATTATGTTGGTATGCAAGTCTTCTAACTTCAAGTTAAGTAATTCATGATGCTGCCTGCCACACACCTGCCAAAGACAATATAAACACCCTGATGTTTCCAGGCTTTTTGAAAAGCACCACAGGGCTGGGTGCAGTGGCTCACACCTGTAATCCCACTTTGGAAGACTGAGGCAGGTGGATCACCCGAAGTCAAGAGTTTGAGACCAGCCTGGCCAACATGGTAAAACCCTGTTTCTATTTAAAAAATACAAAAATTAGCCAAGCATAATGGCACATGCCTGTAATCCCAGCTATTCAGGAGGCTGAGGTAGAAGAATTGTTTGAACCAGGGAGGCGGAGGTTGCAGTGAGCCAAGATCGCGCCATTGCACTCCAGCCTGGGCAATAAGAGCAAAACCCTGTCTCAAAAAAAAAAATAGAAAGAAAGAAAGAAAAAGAAAAGCACCACAGGCCCTTCTTATTGCTTGCACGCTAGCAACCAAAGGCTGTTTAACAACTCTCTGGGTCTACAAAGGTCCTACATCCCGGAGAGCTTTCCTGCCACTACTTCAGCCATCCTTGCAGATGAAGAGTGCAAAGGGTTAGAGCTTGGGTCCCGCTTTTGAAATGGTTGCTGATTCCTATTTAATGAAAATCAGGGATGCCAAGAAAAAAAAAAAACCTGGTGCTCTGCTTATCCAGGGATATGCATTTCATTTTCAAATTATATATCAATTTTACTTTTTTCAGGTACTTCCAACCACGCAATTCACACATGCCTTACTTTCTATCAAATCTTTAAAGTCATTTTACCAATTAACTTCTGAAAGAACTATACATTTTCCACTTTGTCAAAGATGCAGTCTCACAATTGTATTGACAAAACAATGAAGATCATATTTTAAAATGAGCATTTTAAAAGATAAGGAAAATTCAATTTGAATAATGTAAATAACTCTTTAGCTCTTAGCCTCTAACAGCTATGCTTAAAAACAAGTGGTAATGCTTTAATAAAACAGAATTCTAGTATTTGAAAATGTCAGACGGTATTTTTATTTCAGCTGTCTTAAATACCTACACTGAATGTTACATACGTTAAAACTTGTAACTAAAAACTTTTTTTTTTTAAGACAGTTTCACTCCATCACCCAGGCTGGAATGCAGTGGCATGATCTCAGCTCGCTGCAATTTCAGCCTCCCAGGTTCAAGTCATTCTCTATGCCTTGGCCTCCCAGGTAGCTGGGATTACAGGCGCATACCACCACACCTGGCTCATTTTTGTAATTTCAGTAAAGACGGGGTTTCACCATGTTGGCCAGGTGAGTCTCAGACTCCTGCCCTCAAGTGATCTGCCCACGCTGGCCTCCCAAAGTGCTGGGATTACAGGCGTAAGCTACTGCCCCTGGCCTAAAAACTATTTCTATATATGGATGCTTTAAAAGCAAATTCACTAATATGGTTACTATCATCAGTGAAGTAGTATACAGTATATGATTAAATATTTACTGAATATAATCTGTGGAACTTATTCTTCAGTCACGCTGTTTTCAAACAGAACAACTGCTCTTAAACTTTTGGGAAGTATGGACTTTTTGGGACTCTTCCAAAAAATACGTATAGCCAAAAGAAAATTTTGAAAACTTCAGGGTGAAGAGACCCAGGTTAAAAACGCCTAATATAGAATCACACACCTTAATGTAATTTATCTTAATTTTGTCTGCTCACATAGGTAGCCTACTTGTTAGCTTTATCCTGGCCTGACTTTTCATTCAGCTGAATGAAATACAATTTCAATTAAAAAAATCAGTAACTTGGCCGGGCGCGGTGGCTCAAGCCTGTAATCCCAGCACTTTGGGAGGCTGAGACAGGCGGATCACGAGGTCAGGAGATCGAGACCATCCTGGCTAACATGGTGAAACCCCGTCTCTACTAAAAACTACAAAAAACTAGCCGGGCGACGTGGCGGCACCTGTAGTCCCAGCTACCCGGGAGGCTGAGACAGGAGAATGGCGTGAAACCGGGAGGCGGAGCTTGCAGTGAGCTGAGATCTGGCCACAGCACTCCAGCCTGGGTGACAGAGCAAGACTCCGTCTCAAAAAAAAAAAAAAAAAAAAAAAAAAGAAATCAGTAACTTACGATTAATCTGGCTCATTTAGAAGAATTTATTTCTTCAACCATTAAAAACTACAAATTTGCTCTAATTTTCAGACAAATCATTAACAACTCTTACTAGTTTTGTTTATAAATGTTTAAACTAGCCAAATAGGCTTACATATATGTCATTAGCAGGACAACGGGAAAGAATTTTATTAACATTGTTGACAAGATATTAGAAGGGGATCAAATCAGTACCATTGACCAGGTATGTGAAATACTGTTCACAACCTGTCACATATACCGACCATACAGCCTCAGACATCTGACTGAATGAATCTACCTATTGGTGGAACTTTCTAAAAACTCTGAAACTCTGAGGTAAATAGCAATAGCACTAAAATATTCTATGATACGATGAATTAAAAAACACACAAGAACAAAATATCAAATGACAATTTCTTTCCCTTTCTTAAAAAATGTTCAGTCTGGGCACGGTGGCTCACACCTCTAATCCTTGCACTTTGGGAGGCCAAGGTGGGTAAATTATGAGATCAGGAGTTCAAGACCAGCCTGGCCAATATGGTGAAACCCCATCTCTACTGAAAAATGTAAAAAATTAGCCAGGTGTGGTGGCGCGTGCCTGTAGTCCCAGCTACTCCCGAGGCTGAGGCAGGAGAATCACTTGAACCCAAGAGGCGGAGGTTACAGTAAGACGAGATCATGCCACTGCACTCCTCCAGCCTGGGCAACAGAGTGAGACTCCGTCTCAGAAAAAAAAAAAAAAAAGTTCATATAATAGCAGTCTGACCTGTTTTAAGTAGGGAGGTAGACAAGCAACTACCATTTTACAATAATTTCTATGATTGCAATAGTTATACTTTTTAAATTTAAAGCTGGGATGGATTAAAATACAAATAATGCAAAATATTCCTCTGACATTTATTGAAATATATCCTCTGATTATGTATAAGAATAAACAAAATTACAATAAAAATTCATCTATGAATGTGCTAGTACAAAACGTAAGTGTTTTTATCACTTTAAAATTCACATACTAGGCCCTGTGGGATTCAAACATACAAAACAAAGCCCCTATTCTAAAGGAGTGCCCAGTGCTCTTAGAATAATGAAATATTAAGTGTATAAAGATGAGAAATGATAACAGCCCCCATGTTCACAGCCCTCAAGGAAAGTCTTCCTTTGTTCTATGTGAACCTATTGCTGGTGCAAACATTTTATTTTGTGTCCCAAAGCAGGCTAAGAATTAGTTACAACCTTAATAACAGGACAAGAAAGTTCAAAAACAATCCTTTCCAAAACTCACAGGATTTGGAAAGAAAGCATCTGCTGTAAAGTAAATCAAACAAAACCCAAAAGAAAGGTAGTAAAACTGAACTTTTCAAGGAAAAGGAAGCTGTTTCTTAATCACAGTTTCATTCTTACATTTTGCAAAAAATACTGATCTTAAACATCACTTGGTCTTACAAAATACAATCCTTCATTTCCACTATTTTGTAGATTTTATGAAGAATGTAAAATACTGTGTCTTTCTAAAGGTTGACAAAGGCAACAGTATTTTTCTCCCCATATAGTTCTTAACTACTTGGTCAAAAGAACTATGACTCTTCATAACAGATCTAATTAAAGTAATGTTTTAATTAATGAAGTTCAATAAAAAGAACCTGAGGAATTTCCAAGTTTGTTTTTTCAATAAATGTCAAAGCTATAACATGTAATAAATGTTACAGTTAAACTAAAAATATATTCTGAAGTCATTACATATGTCCCAAGTTTTCTAAACTTTCGCATATTGACTGTGCCGTGTTCTGAAATATCATACAATTTTGTTACGTTTTTCAACTGAATTCAGCAAATCCTCAATGGTGGCCTACTTACATACATATTTAGTACTGTGCTAGCAGTTGATCAGGGCTCCAATAAGATATAAACAGAAATGGAATTAATGGAACCACTTCTGCACACTTCAGGTAAGTGAAACATATATATCACCTTTCCATTCTATTTCAGAACGCGGTATCAGCAGATGCAACAAAGAAGAGAGAGTGTAGCAACGGAGAAATGTTAGCATAAAAAGCACAGTTTTGTTTTTTGTGTGTGTTTTTTTTTTTCAATTAAAAATCCTACGTCCCCTGCTGGTTAACTACAGCACACTGCACAAAGTTTACTGTGATGACAACAGTTTCTAAAAAGCAAACCTTTCTTCTTTTCAAAGTGTCTTCCTCTGATCCTTAGGCCATGATTGATTCTAGTACTTTTGATCATAGGGCACAGAGTGATGACTTTTCTTTGAAAACTAGCGGGTTCGAATGTAGGCCCCAGGTGTCTGCCGTCATGCTTCCGACTCCGGGAAGAGAGGGAAGCCCACCTCCGGAGAGGGTTTACTGTAAGCAGCCCAGAGCCGGAGCACCGACGCACAGACGTGGAAACAGAAAGCGAACGCACTACGGGGCCGCAGCGGGATCCCAGTGCCAGACGCCACCCGGTTAGCAACATATGGGAGAGCAGGGATGGTTCCCAGCCCCTTGACAGGCGCGGCGACGGTTCCGCGGGGCCTGGCGGCGGATGCGAGGCGACGCTGCGGCGACAAGGGGCGCGGCGGGCGGGCGGGCCGCCGGGGGAGCCCGGCACATTTCTCTCCGCGGTGGAGGCGCACGTGAGGTTCGAGGCCGCAGGGCCTGCAGAGGCGGCCGGAGCAGAGGGCGGCAGGTGCGGGAGAGAAAGAGGACGGGCCCCGGACGCCGCAGGCCGGAGCAGGGGAGGACGATTCCCGGAGTGGCGGCATGCGGGTCCGCGAGCCCGTGGCACCGGCACCGGGGACAAGGTAGGGGAAGGCAGCGGGGGACTGGGGCGCCTAGAGACGGCAGTGTTGGGGTCTGAAGGAGAGACCGGATGGGGGCCCCGAGGGACGCTTGCCGGCGCGGAACTCAGCTCACCGTGCCTCCGTCCTTAATGATGATCTTCTTGGCCAGCATGATACTGCGGTTCGCGGCCCGTTTCTTCTTCTTCCCCTGGGTCATTTTACCATCCTCGATTCCTGGCGCTGCTGCAGCCACTCCCGGGGCGGCCGGCCCCAGCGGCTAGTGCCGTCGCACTACTACTGCCGGGCCGAGCCGCTCTGGGCGCCCGCCGCCATCTTGAGGGCCCGGCCTGCCTCCGGCGGCGCGTCACAATCGTGCGATCAGCCGACTAGCGCGCCCCGCCCCGTCCACGTGATGCCGCCCCGCCCGCTGGCCTGCGGGCCAGCTGTACAGTTGCAGAGCCGGTAGAGTAGCCGCGGATGTGGGTGCTGCTGGCTACCTGTACAACTCCGTGCTTCGGTATCACCAGCTAGCTAAATCCTCACAACGGTTCTGGGTGATAGGGGCCATTACTGTCCCCCTTCTTCAGAAGATGAGGGAATTTGTTTCAAAAAGTTGTTACCTACTCACGGAAACACGTCCTAAGCTATTAGCACAATCTCCAGCTGTGTTCTAATCTAGACAGGAACCGAAGGGAACAGTATAAAAGAAATCATTTTCCATAAGTAATAGGTAACTTAAGAGATAAAGATAAGGTAGTGTTTCAGAAACTGTCTTGTCCTTTTGGTGCTCAGGGACCCCCGCTAGAACTCAGCTAGCTCACGTTTGTTTACCGCCCTAGACCCGGGACCTTTTTTTATTTCCTGCCAAAAAAAAAAAAAATATATATATATATATATATATATACCGATGTCACACTTTGTGACCCTCTACGTTTTTACTGTATTGTTTAAAAATAAATTTGATGGGAACATTGTTAGGGCAATTTACACAAGTGGAAGTGGACTTTAAAGTATCACAATGTTAAAATTAGATATTGATAACTACCGTGTTGTATAAGAGAATATCCTTTAAGAGCGAAACACAAGGGATAGGGATACAACGCATGCTCCCTACTCTCAAATGGTTAGGGAGTAACATGTATGGGTATGTATATATAGGTGGGGAAAAGAGAGGGACCAAGCAAAATGGCAAATGTTTAAAAGTACTGAAGCTAGGTATGGTAGTTCTAAGATATGTTCACAGATTCAATGATATTCCTCCCTGGAAGAGATGGACTCTTAATTCCCCTCCCCTTGAGTGTCGACTAGGCTTAGTGGTTCTTGATAGATCAAAACAGAAGTGACAGTATTGATTTCAGAGTCTAGGTCATAAAAGGCACTGCCTCTTCTTTGCAGGTCTCTTTTTCATTCATTTTGGGGCTTGGCGCCTGGGGAAGCCTGCTTCCATGTTTTCGGGACACTCAAGCAGCCTATGGAGAGATCCAGTTGTCCAGGAACTGTATGTAGCCTCCTACCAAATGCCACGGAGTGAGTCACTTTGTAAGTAGATCCTCCAACCTTGGTCAAGCCTTTAGCTGACTACAGCTTCATGAGAGGCTCGGAGCTAGGACCACCCAGCTTAGCCACTCCTGGAATCCTGACTCAGAAACAGTGTAAGATGAAAGTACTTGGTGTAAGCCACTAAGCTTTGGGGTTGTTACACAGCTATAAATTACCAACATATAGTGTAAAAGGAAAAACAGAGTAAACGAATGTATGAGTTCTTTGTACTCTTTTTGCAACTTTTCTGTAAGTTTGAAATTATTTCCAAATAAAATGTTAAAAAGTAAATTTGATTGAATTTCCTGTTCCTTGTATTTTCATACTGACTGAAAATGGAAAAAAACTAATTCCATGGAATCTCAATGGAGAAGAAAGGCAATTTATAGCCTGATAGATACCTCTAGTTATATTTTCCAGTCAATAAGTATATTCAGCATACTTGTTTTAAAACATATATTCTCATATTGAAACTTTTTTTAATTATTTATTTATTTTTTGAGACAGAGTTTTGCTCTTGTCACCCAGGCTGCAGTGCAATAGTGCCATCTTGGCTCACTGCAACCTCCAGCTCCCAGGTTCAAGTGATTCTCCTGCCTTAGCCTCCCGAGTAGCTGGGATTACAGGTCCCCATTACCACACCTGGCTAATTTTTTTTTTCTATTTTTAGTAGAGATGGAATTTCACCATGTTGGCCAGGCTTGAACTCCTGACCTCAGGTGATCTGCCCGCCTCAGCCTCCCAAAGTGCTGGGATTACAGGTGTGAGCCACCACGTGTGGCCTATTATTACTATTTTTTGAGACAGGGTCTTACTCTGTCACCCAGGCTGGAGTGCAGTGGTGCCATCATGGCCCCCTGCAGCCTCGAATGCCTGGGCTCAAACGATCCTTCTGCCTTAGCCTCTCAAATAACTGGGACTACAAATGCATACCACTATGCCTGGCTAATTTTCATTTTTCTTTTGTAAAGACAGAGTCTGGCTATGTTGACCAGGCTGGTTTCAAACCTGGCCTCAAGAGATACTCGCTTCTCCCAAAGTGCTGGGATTATACGTTTGAGCCACCGCACCTCGCCTGCAACTTTTTAGTTGACATCCAATTTGAAGTTCTTCAGAGAAAGTAATATGATAGATTTCATAATTCAATTTCCAGGAGCTTGTTTTGAATGGAAGTAGAGGGCCGATAATTTATTGTGTGGTTACTTTGATTTTCATAGCCCCTCAAAATCATACTTCATCTAGCTATACCAATTTTACCAGCCTTATGAACTGGTTATTGTTCAGTCATTGAAAAGAAATTTACTGGGTGCCTGTGTTTGTCAGTGTTTTGTTAGATGCCAGGGATACATCAATAAATGAGACAGTATTTATCTGCATAGAGCTTACATTCTAGTGGGGGACACAGTTACAAAACAAAAAGAAGGTAATTGCAGATTGCAGTAAATACTGTTGGAAATAATGTAGTAAAAGAAATTTAACACATACTAAATGTCCAGAATGTCCCAGGCTTTGTGCTAGAAAGGCTGCAATGATAAACAAGGGAGATCAGTCCTGTTCTAACAGGCCTATTGTGTATGAACTTGTGGCTTTGTATGTGATTTGGGTTGTGAATACAGCTGGCCCTCAGTATCATTCTGTGGATTCAACTATCCTCGGAATAAAAATATCTTTTTAAAATCCCACAAAACAACAACAACAGAAATACAAGTGAAAAATACAGTATGACTACACAGCATTACACGGTATTAAGTACTATAAATAATCTAGAGATGATGTATGTGGAGGATGATAACCAAATACTATGCCATTTTATGTAAGGGACTTGAGCATCCACTGATTTTGATATCCATGGAAGTCCCACAACCAGTTCCCACTTGTCATATGGAGGGATGACCGTATTCACAAACTTTGCGCTCAGAGACTGATATGTCAGTTAGGGTTCTTTGGTTAGGATCAACAGAAACTAACACTGGCTAACAAACTAGTACTCGCAACGTAAGCAAAAGGGAATTATTTGGAAGGATACTGGAAGTTTTGAAAATTAATGAGAAGGCCAAGAATCAGGCTTAGAAACAAGCAGAAACTAATGTTTGGAAAGTTCATGAAAACAGTTCATGTGGCACCTTGAAAAGGGAGTGGGATTCCTTGGAAAGAAGGGCAAGTGGCCAAAAGTAAGATTCCTAAAGAAACAAGATTGCATCACAGAATCCAAATCCCACCCCCACCATGCACAATTTATTAAAGAAACTGCACTTCACCATGCTAACAGAAGAGGGTCCTCTTTAACTGAAGAACTGAGTAAGTCACCCACATCCCTTCTACCCTCCATTCTACAGAACCACCTGTTATTGCTTATTCAAGAAAATCCTACACATTTAATCATGAATAGAAAAGCCACCAAAAATCCATACAAGGCTATTATAAAAAACAGAAAATGAAAACTTTTCAATCAATAGAAAATACTACCCTCTAGAAAATATGAAGCAGAGGCAAATAATATACAACACTCCAACATGAATATAATTAAATAAGTAATTGCACATATAAAAGAACACAGCAAATAAAAAAATTTTAAAACTCAATAGTAAGAATGTAAAATGAGAGTTGAACAAACACAGGCAATATACTGAAAAGATAAAATCATCTAAAAGTGAAAACTAAATCACAGGGTACCTGAGAGATACAAATAAAAGTAAGAAACACAGAGAAGAGGAATAAAACAGCTATGAAAACAAAAATGGGATAGAAAGGATCGAGATAAAATAATATAGAAAAAATTATCTGGGCCTCTAGATAAAAATCAACAACAAACAAAATGTCATTTCCAAAAAGGAAAAAAGTCAAGTGGTGCCACACTTCTTGTTAGTGACATCAAGCAACCCAACAGTGAAGCACAAATTCAGACAAACTCAAGAAAAGGAAATGTTTGTCAAGGATTTTCTATGTGGCCAAGCTATACTTTAAGTATCTAGGCTCCAGAAGAAATTGTAAACATGTCACAACTCAGAGAATATTGTGCAGTACTTACAAGCCCTCCTTGAATACTCTACAGAAGAGCTTCATCCAGCCAAGAGTTGACTGGAGAGACTTCAGGTAAGTATCAGTAGGGTATTAAACATATTTTTTTAAAATTTTAATGGTGTATAAATATTCTATGTTCTAATCAAATAGAAATAAGATAATTACAAAAAATATGAAGAGATAATATATTCACTGACTGTCACATAGATAATTAGGTAAGAGTCAAAGAACATCATTTAAAGGTGTCAAATTAAATAGTAGAGGCCCAAAGCAAATTGGGGACTCTAAATGCATTATATAAAATGTTATCAGTATAAATTAGAACATACAAACCTTTCTAAACATCCAAAGAAATTTTATAAAGACCCCATGTTGTGAAAGAGGCACAGTAAGTATAGCAATATACATATCTGTTTGCTTTTTAAAAAGAAACACATGAAAGATAAATTGGAAAACTAAGAAAATAATTACTTATAATAATTATTTATAAGAGATGGTTAGGAATGGAGGGATAGGTATGACAGCTAGACTTTTTCGGAATATGCTTTTCATATATAACTTTTTGAAAAAAATTTATCTTTTTTTTTTTGTAGACAGGATCTCACTCTGTTGCCCAGGCTCGTCTTGAACCCCTGGCCTTAAGTGATCCTCCCACCTCAGACTCCCAAAGTGCTGGAATTACAGGCATGAGCCACTGCACCTGGCCATGTTGCTAAATATTAACTGTAAATATTCATTTGAATTCATGATTTTTTAAAATTGTATTATTTCCTAGCTATGTCCACTAAAATAGCCTAGAAAAATGACAGCTCAGAAACATTGGATTCTATAATAAATTCCATTCACTGGCTAGAAAGATTCCAAAGAACAAATAAAATAAATCCCACTCCTCTTAAAAGGTATAGGGCTCCTTGGAAAATTAGCTGATAATCCAGATTCGGAACAAGACAAATACAACGTAAGCCTCAGATTTATTGTGCCTGAAGCAAATGAGGACTAAAAGACCAATGTGGTCATGTTTAGAAAACACAAGAGCTAGCTTGCTGTGACTTCCGTGGGCTAGAGGCTCACAATATATATGAGCATCAAAAAGAACTGTGACCAACTGGCTATAATATATTGAGTAATTTTTTTTTAATTCATGAAGACATAGTCTTTTTTTGTAAAGAGGGGTATTGGAGAAACAGGAGGGAAATAAACTTTTTTTATTTTAAAAAAAGAATATAAACTAATAAATGTAGAAGAAATTCAGAGCACTAAAAAAAATTAATCACCATTTTGCACCCCAGTGTAATAAATTATTCAGTCAAGAATCATCAACTGATGCTAAAGCCATTTGGGAAACAGAATATTCCCCTGGTGCTAAAATGTTACTCCATAGATTACTAAGGGTGAAAAAATGACCTTTACAACAGGGAGAACTTTACAATAACCTTTACAATGGGGTAGTCATCATCTTAACCAAATAATTACCAACATTAATAATGAGATTATCTGTGTCTTTTAATATGATACAATATAAAATCTATGAAATATTTTTACCCAATACATTTAGCTTGAAGGTAATCAAACCTATAGACTTGACTTCCAGTTCAAAGGACATGAAAGAAATAAACGGAACAAATCAAACCACATAATAGGAGCAAAGTAACTTTGGTCCTTCAAAGAGTACTATCATGGGGAGAAAAGTCATTAGAGGTAGCATTTTCAGTCTCTTGGTATAAAAAAGCCATTGAGGGGTGGGTGGTGGTGCAGGAAGGGAACTTCTAGACCAAAAGAGACAGTCAAATACAAAGCATTAACCTTGATTTTACCCTGGTTCCAAAACAAAAAAGCTATAAAAAATCATTTTTTGAGACAATTGGGGAATATAGTTGACTCCTGAACAACAGATTTGAACTGCGTGGGTCCACTTATATGCAGATTTTTTTCAGCCAAATGCAGATGGAAAACACAGTATTTGCAGGGTGTGAAACCCACCCATAGGGAGGGCTGACTTTCTTATACGCAGTTTCCCCCTAAGGGCTTGAGTGTACCCAGATTTTGGTATACACGAGGTGGGGGTTCCGGAACCAATCCCCCACATTTACAGAGGGGCAACTGTATTTTAATTTGAACTTAGATGAAGCGACCTGTATTAATTTTTCTTAGGTGTCATAATGGCACTGAGGTTAATTAAGAAGATGTCCATATCTTTAGGTCACGCCTGCTGGAGTATGTAGGGGTAAAGTGTCCCCACAGAGATAAAGCTAGTGTGGCAAAATGTTAATAATGGTTGGATTTAGGTGGTATACCAGCCTTTTAACTTTTTTGTATGCTGCAAAATGAAAAGCTGGAGAAAATTTAATTTTAAAAAAAGTTCTTTAACAGTGCCGTATGTGTGAGTTCATGGAGGTAGCCCATTAGTTTTTTAAAGCTAAATTGGCACAATTTGTCATAGCATGATTGAAGCCATTAAAATGGCAATATTATAAAAACAAAATACTGAAAAAATGAAACTTGACACGAGGGAAATGGAGAAAAATAATATGAAATAATGGAAATTTGATGTATTATGTATATATAACATCCAAAGTAAGTGGCAGGTTTTAAAGTTATAAAATGAAACATGGGCACACATCTTTCATGATTTTCTATAATTCTATCATCACTCAGGAAATATTACCCTGCCTTGGCTATATTTAAAAGACCTATTGAAGCAGCATGCATATATTAAAAAAGCACTTAGCATCATCATTTTAAAATGCTATATTTGCATCCAAGCAGAATAAAATAAAATAAAACTTTAGCCTAAAGGTAAAAACCCTCAATTATTAGAAATCATGTTTGTACATGTGTTATCTTTTAAAAGAGCAAACACACACACACACAGATTTTGTGTGTAAATCACACAAGTCTGATTTAGTACGTTTAACTGAACCTCTTAAATACTCTACATTTAAAGCTGGGGTGTCCAATCTTTCGGCTTCTCTGGGTCACCCTGGAAGAAGAAGAAGTGTCTTGGGCCACATATAAAATACAGTAACACTAATGATAGCTGATGAGCTTAAAAAAAATTGCAAAAAAATCTCATACTGTTTTAAGAAAGCTTACAAATTTGTGTTGGGCCACATTCAAAGTCATCCTGGGCTGCATGCAGCCTATGGGCCATGCGTTGGACAAGCTTTAAGTATATTTTAACAAGTGAATTTTCAGTGATTATCACAAAACACTGTAAGAACATTCATTACTCTTTTAAACCTGCAGTGAATTCTACCTTTCAAAAGAGGAAAGTGTATATCTAAGATAAACTGTGTATTTCCAAAAGAACACCTTGTTATTTGTTTTAAACAAATTACCTCTAACATTTTAGAAATCCTAAATGAATGAATGAAAATAAATGCATAAACGAAAAACACCTGATTCTCAGGTCCAAGGGAGGAAAATGTGATCCTAACACTCGTGAAGTCCTAGTGTGAGCCAAAATAACAATTGGTATCAGGTTTTAGCTCTTCCTTATAATGGTGATAGGTAATGCCTAATTTAAAATTAGTTCAAAATTGTTTATTAATATACAGTACAGGTAAAACATTTATAAACCATGTTTTAAATTTGTCCTTTAAAATAGTCCAGCATTTATAAAGTTGTTATTATACATAAGAACTGAAAACTAAATGACAATACTGTGCTCTCTCTATGTATATATATGTTAACACAGTATCTAATTATAAACATTTTTCCACACTAGATTCATGTTATGTTCAGAATAATTTGACAGATATTCTAAAATTAAAAATGACAATATATAAATTAAAAGTCTCTGGGCTTGATGTGGTGGCTTATGCCTGTAATCCCAGCACTTTGGGAGGCCGAGGCAGGCAGATCACCTGAGGTCAGGAGTTCGAGACCAGCCTGGCCAACGTGGTGAAACCCCGTCTTTACTAAAAATACAAAAAAATTAGCTGGGCATGGTGGTAGGCGCCTGTAATCCCAGCTACTTGGGAGGCTGAGGTAGGAGAATTGCTCGAACCCAGGAGGCAGAGGTTGCAGTGAGCTGAGATTGCACCAGTGAACTCCAGCCTGGGTGACAGAGCGAGACTCCATCTCAAAAAAAAAAAAAAAAAAAAAAAGCTAAAGTCTTTGAAAAGAATTGTTGATTGTATCATCCTCATCAATTCAGAAGGATGTGTATAGAGATGAATGGTCTTTGTGTAGTAAGAAATTTGGCCCATCCAAAGAAAGTTCTGCTGTAAGTCTTTGGGAGTTCTCAATGATAGGAATGTCTTTATTCATTGTGGGTTCCTCAGGCAACACTTGACAGTTTATGCTAAGGAGATAACCTATGGTGAGGCCCTGAAGTCTTGATGTCAACCAGATCTCCAGGGAGGGGCAGACGTTGGAAAGAGGAAAACTACATGGGCAAAAAAAAAAAATCAACCATGCCAACTAATAGAGCCGCAATAAAAATCTGGACACCAAAGCTTAGGTGAACTTCCCTGAATGGCAATACTATGTGTGTACTGTCAAACATTGTGGTCAGGAGCAGATAACACCTTTCGTGACTCTACAAGAAAAGGACACCAACAGGCTCAAGTCTGGACCACTCCGAGACTCTATTTTATGTGTCACTTCCTTTGGCTGGTTTTAATTTGTATTTCCTTTCTCTGTAATAAATATGACTGTGAGTATAATAGCTTTCAGTAAGTTTTATCTTTCTAGCCAGAATTGAGGGTGAACTTGGGAAACCCCAGAATTTGCAATGACCAAAACACTCTCAGCCATAGTAGAAGCTCAAATCTTTGGTAATTGAGGGCAATTTATTTCTTCCTTGCTATTTTCTTTTCTAGAGTGTATATGTAATCTGTCCTGCCTTAAACGAATTCGCTTTTTAAAAACTGTAAGAAAGACCAGTATGGGCTGGGTGTGGTTGCTCACGCCTGTAATCCCAACACTTAGGAGGCCAAGGCAGGCAGATCACTGAAGCTCAAGAGTTTGAGACCAATCTGGGCAACATGGCGAAACCCCACCTCTACAAAACAATACAAAAATTAGCTGGGCATGGTGGCGCGCACCTGTATTCCCAGCTGCTTGGGGGACTGAGGCTCCTGGGAGCATCGCTTGAGCTCTGTCAAGGCTGCAGTGAGCCAAGATTGTGTCATCGCACACCAGCCTAGGCGATGGGAGGAAGACCTTGTCTCAAAAAAAAAAAAAAAAAAAAAAAAAACACACAAAAAACCCCCAAAAAACCCCACCCCCACCAGTATGATTACTAATGCTGGTCACTATCAGTCTCTTTTGAAAGGCAGTATTGGCTGGGTGCAGTGGCTCATGCCTGTAAACCCAGCACTTTGTGAGGCCGAGGCAGACAGATCACCTGAGGTCAGGAGTTTGAGACCAGCCTGGCCAACATGGTGAAACCCCATCTCTCCTAAAAACACAAAAATTAATTGGGCCTGGTGGCGTGGCCTATAATCCCAGTTACTATGGAGGGTGAGGCAGACTTGCTTGAACCCAGGAGGTGGAGGTTCCTACAGTGAGCCAAGATCACACCACTGCAGCGTAGGTGACAGAGCGAGATGCCATCTCAAAAAAAAAAAAAACAGGTAGTATTATCTATAAGATTCAGATTATATTTTTGTGTAGCACTGGAACTTGAGGATTGTGATATATTTCCAACAAAAGAAGTACTGTAATACATAAAAGATTATTAAACATTTTTAGTTAGTGCTTTTCATGAGAGGTTACCAAAGAAAAATATACATTTTTAAAATGCTGGCACTTTCGTGATTTTTCACAAAGTATTTTGTGTAAGGTTACTTCAGCAGTAGAGACAGGACTAAAATCCTGCTGTATATTATCGCAATTGATCTCCATGCATTCCACTGACGGTCACAATTGAAGCAATTATATCCAAATTATGAAGAAAATATATACCAAACTTCTATAATTACTTAACCTTGAGGCTAGCCTAGAGATATTTAAAACAAAAAATGTTAGGCTGTTATTAACATAAAGATAAATTCTAACTAGTTTAAATAAACCCAATATTTCTTTTTTTGTTGTTTCAGTTTTTGTTTTTTGAGACAGTCTCACTGTCACTCAGGCGAGAGTCCAGTAGTGTCATCATGATTTACTGCAGCATCAACTTGCTAGGCTCAAGCAATCCTTCTGCCTCAGCCTCCTGAGAAGCTGGCCCCACAGGTGCATGCCAACATACCTGGCTACTTTTATTTTTAAGATTTTTTGTAGAAACAAGGTCTCCCTATGTTGCCCAGGCTGGCCTCAAATTCATGGGCTCAAGCAATTCTTCTGCCTTGGCTTCCTAAAGTGTCAGGATTACAGGAATGAACCACTGCACCTGGCCAGCCCAGTCTTGCATGCTACAGTATGGGCTAGAGAAAAGGAAGAAAGATCACATGTGATAGTGATAGAGGTACTACAGAGCTAGAGAAAAAGTTCAGCAATTCATTTCTGATATATAAAGAGAGAAGACTAATTCATAGGTTAGGTCATAGACACAGGTAAATAGGAAAATAAGGAAATATAGAAAAAGATTTGTATAGAGTTCTTTATGAAAATAATCTATTTCAATAAATCTATTAAATAGGTAATAGCTGGATACCAAAAATGACAAGAGAAGTTTATCAATTAAAAAGCCATTTAACAAAAGACCAGTTTATACATTCCTTTCAATTATGTCCATAAAAAATTTAAATATACAAATTACATTCTCAAACCCAAAAGAATCTTTCTAAACAAATGAAATACAGATATAGACAAAGTCAGGATCCAAATTATTTTTAAAAGTTTTTAAATTACAGTAAATTATATTTTGTAATTACAAATGAAACAACAAACTGACAGTTTTATACAATTGTTAAAGTTTCAAAAAGTTCTGTGATGGAGCAATAGTATCACAATTTATTTAAGTAAGCACTGTTCACAAATGTTTATGCTTTTGTAATATACCTATTTTAATTTTGTTAATGAATTTAAAGAGCTAATGTTGAAACAACCAAAAAAATAGAAATGTATTTATTCTTAAAACATCCTAATTTTGCCCATGTGTCTAAAGTTGTGAATTACAGGAACATCCTCCAGAAAAATCAGGTATTTGGTAAAGCAAGGCACATAGGACCAGATTTTGATAAACGTGCTTGTTCTCTGCTCCTATAACTACTTTAAATAACCTGGAGATTCATAAGATGACTTTCAATATAGCATAAATAACTTTTATAAACCTTTTTTATGTAACGTATTCACCCATGATAATTAAATATTATAATGTGAATGTGTAAATCAAATGAGCGATGCTAAACCCTTTAAGAAAAAACCCAACTCAGTTTAATGACTGTACAATGAAATTTTAAAAGTTCAATAATTTGATATGTAAGAATAATCAGTATTACAGTAAGTGTAGAGAACATAACCAGTTTCCTTTCAGATTATATCTCCTTAGAATTTAAATATCAAGCTACCTTTCCTTCCATGAAATTATATGACATTCAACATAAATTGATGTAAACATTTAAGTTTTGCATCTCTAAACTATACATTCCACCATAAAAGTAGCCTATAACATCTCTAAAATCACTTATTAAAGAATTGCTAATATAATACTGCCGTGTTGAAACATCCATCTGTTGCATTTCAAACTTTTCTTCCCAAATACCATATTCTTAATTTTTAAAAGAACTATTGATTGGCACTCTTCTCCCATGAGTTAGCACATTTTCACATTGAACAAAGTAGTTGCGTGATAACAAATAAAAAGTATAGGAATTTAAATAATGACGGGAGTCATCATTATAAAAGCTTGATACAGTAAGGCCTGTGGAGGTCATCAAAATACACATCACACACATAAGGAAATGGCATTATCTGTGTATGTGACATGATCCTAGGGCATAGGTCTACCTTCTCATGTATGATTACTTTTTTATGAATTAAAAATTATAAACTACATAGCCCAATCTCTAATAAACATTTTCAAACCCACTAGAAAAGCAAAATATAAATTATGCCTGCCTAATAAAATCGTGCTTTGAAAATATACTTGACTACTTTGTCCATTTTTACAATTCTTGTTTACATTTTTATAACTTTCATTAGGAATTTTGAAAATTGTGTTTTGACACCTAAAAATGTGTTACCACTGTAACTAACATGTCTAATATCTAATTTACTAAGTTTTTTAAATTATTAAAATAGAAACAGAATAAACCTGATTAAATATGAATGCACACTGCATTAATACATTTAAGTACCCAACCAATACTTCAGTGTGCGCTAAACATAAATCATATTTCATCTTGAATTCTGTGCATTTGCAGGATTTAGATTTTACGTAGCAGTAATTAATAATGTAAGTCTGAATATTATTGCAATCTAAAACTACCATGTTCAAAATGTGGTGAACTTATTAAGCAAATTCTAAAGGGTGGTTACTGAAAATCATGTTGGGCATCCAGAAAGTTTGCTTGGTACCAATTTGGAATCACCACCAAAGTGATTTTAAGATTTGGTAATTTTAAATGCTTTTAAACTTTGGATGGAATTGATGAGCCCTGCAATCTGTAGATTACTACTGCAAAAGCAAGGTAACACTACCAGTTCACGTTAGGCAAGTGTACCTAACAGTTTGTAATATAGTATTTTTGAGTCAAATTTTAATAAAATCCATGAGAGCTATATAAAAATACTTATTTTTTTACAGTTTTTATATCTATTAGAACAGTCTTTAAAAATATATACAGTATAGGCCGGGCACAGTGGCTCACATCTGTAATTCCAGCTACTCAGGGGCTTAGGCAGGAGAATCCCTTGAACCAGGGAGTGGGAGGTTGCAGTGAGCCGAGATCGGGCCACAGCACTCCAGCCTGGCGACAAAGTGAGACTCTGTCTCAAAAAAAAAAAAAAAAAAAAAAAAGTCTTACTTTTTTCATTCATACTGCGGGTGTGTGTGTGTATGTATACACACACACACACACACACATATATATATATTTAATTTTGTGTGTGTGTGTGAGACAGTCTTGCTCTGTCATCCAGGCTGGAGTGCAGTGGAGCGATCTTGGCTCACTGCAACTTCCAACTGGCGTGTTCAAGAAATTCTCCTGCCTCAGCCTCCTGAGTAGCTAGGACTACAGGCGTGCACCACCATGCCCAGCTAATTTTTGTATTATTGGTAGAGATGGGGTTTCACCATGCTGGCCAGGCTGGTTTCGAATTCTTGACCTTGTGATCCACCCACCTCAGCCTCCCAAATTGCTGAGATTACAGGCGTGAGCCACAGCGCCCAACCAGTAAAATACTTCTTATACTCAGTAATTCTGTCTATAGTTAATAATTAAATTAAACCCATATTCAAATTATAGAAAGCATTTTTGCCCACCAAATCATCTTACCATTTATAATATATTCTCTCCTCTCCCTTTAACCAACTTATTAAATAACTCTTGTAATCTGCATCCTCAGCTCCAGTGTTCATTAAAAAGGAAAAAAAACCACTATTTTAAAGCAAAATGGTGGCTCCTTCTCAGTAGCTTTTTTTTTTTTTTTTTTTTTTTTTGAGACAGAGTCTCACTCTGTCGCCCAAGTTGGAGCACCAGTGGTGCAATCTCCGCTTACTGCAACCTCTGCTTCCCGGTTCAAGCGATTCTCCTGCCTCAGCCTCCCGAGTAGCTGGGACTACAGGCACGCACCACCATGCCCAGCAAATTTTTGTATTTTTGGTAGAGACGGGGTTTCACCATGTTGGTCAGGCTAGTCTCAATCTCTTGACCTTGTGATCCACCTGCCTCGGCCTCCCAAAGTGCTGGGATTACAGGCGTGAGCCACTGCACCCGGCCTTCTCAGCAGCTCTTGTGGGAACACAGAAAGGGAATTCAAAATTTGGTTACCTCTCCCACTCGTGTGATCAGGGAAGAACAGGCTTATGAGAGACCTAAAAAATTCTTCCGAGCAGCTTTGGATTTAAAGTTATAGCGCTGTTTAAAATAATGTAATATGGCAATCTGGAATGTCTCCAAGAAAGGTCATTTTGGTCTCAGTCACTGACATCTGTACTATTATTTGTTTGAATGTTCTTTTTGTCAACAGTTGTAAAGAAGTTTTTACAGATCAATGAGTAAAATGTTCATTTAATAACTTTCTAACTATATACAGTATATGCTTGATAATTCAAAACTCTCCAAATGTAGATATGATAGAATAATTATTTCAAATTATTAAAGGAGTATTTAATCCTTTTAAATTACATTTTGAAAATTTAATGGCAATTACAAATTTTAATTTAAAATAATATTAAGGATTTAATCTGATTTACAGAAATAAAATGCAATGAAAAGATTAGGGGCTAACCTCCCATTACTATAAAATTCTCTGGCTAGCACAGGAGCAACTGGATTGCTTTCAGCAGTCTTGAAGCAATAAAATATCTTAAAATTCATATGGAGAAATAGTATGTATCTCTACATTAAATTTAGATATGACATTTATTCTCTGACAAATCAGACCCAGAATATTACTTTATTAATTTTTATGTAATTGAACAAAAAACATTTAGCCATCCTTCATTTAGTAATCTTTTGCATAAATATAAAAATCTCTGATAAGTGAAATGTTTTTTCAAATTATACTTCTATTTTTTCACAGCTTTATAGGTAATTATAGTTTTCAAACTTTAAATATTTCATGTGATTTGATATATCTGTACAGAAAGAGTAAGATAAAAACATTTAATAACATTAAATCTAATTTGCAAAAATTGGTATCTGACATTTGTTGTGTGCTCTTGCAAAGAGTGCATAGGACATTTCTGCAGCAATCAAAAAGGTAAAATCTTTTTAAACTCAGATTTCAAGTTTTCTCTAATATTCCTTCTAATTCTAATCCCTAGAAATACTTTCAAGTTTTGATTTCTAGATGCAATGTGTTTTGTTACATATACACATATTTTATCCTTAAACTTTTAAAAAAACAGTATGATCAGATTCAGCATGATGATATCTTCACAGACTCTGTAGAAGTCCTCTGTGCAAGATTAATGTCGAGATTCCTAGTGCACCATCGTGAAAAACCAGTTAAAGATAGTATACAACTATGCTTTAGTGGGATTTCCTGCAGGTTTGGGATCATAACCATATAAAAAAGTAGCTGTTATTACAAGGATGGCTCCAAGGAAAAAGACACTGAATAAGACGAAGACAAAATAAAAAAGAGAAAATCAGATTAAAAGCAGAATAAGTTCCTTCTATTTCTTTACTATAAAAACAATTATAATTTGGGGAAAAATGTTCCAGTAACACAGCTAACAAATCTTGAGTACCTACTACATTCCAGGTATCTGGCTAAGTGCTTTATATGCATTATTTCATTGAGTTCTCACAGCAACTCTATGAAGATGTACTAATATTCACTTTTTACACATGAGGAAACAGTTTTAAAGAATTTAAAGAACTTATCTAAAGCCCCATAACTTCAAGAGGATTCAAACGCAGGTATGTCTAACTCTACAGCCTGTACTCTCGTCCACTGCACTATACTGTCTTCTAAAACAAAGATATTTTAACTTCTGTATTTCACCTTAATAGGGATTTTGTATGCAATACATTCAATAACAAAAGGTCTTAATTCTTCAGTTGAACATATGAAAGGAAAATTTTATTCTGTCATGTTAAACCAAGGTAAAGTTTAGTTTAAAATCCAAGATAGTAATACTCAAAACTCAGGACCACTTTTTATAGGATGCTTTACAAAAGGAAATTACATTAAATGCAGGGAGTTCTTGGTTTCCTCTTTATCCTATGTATCTATAGATACAGTCTACCTTACGATACATTGGAAATGAAGACTGGATATGTGAACTAGACTACAAATATTAACTTTTTTTTTTTTTTTTAAAGACAGGGTCTCACTCTGTTGCTCAGGCTCTGGAGTGCAGTGCTGTCATCATGGCTCACTGCAGCCTCAACCTCCAGGGTTCAAGCAATCCTCCCAGCTCAGTCTCCTAAGTAGCTGGGACTACAGGTGCAAACCACCACACCTGGCTAACTTTTCTATTTTTTGTAGAGCCGAGGTTTCACTTTGTTGCCCAAGCTGATCTTGAACTCCTGGGCTCAAGTGATCTGCCTCAGACTCCCAACATGCTGTGATTACAAGCATGAGCCACTGTGACCGGCCTGAATCTTAACTTTTATTTATTTTTTTGAGACGGAGTCTCCTCTGTCACCCAGGCTAGAGTGCGGTGGTGTGATCTCGGCTCACTGCAACCTCCGCCTCCCAGGTTCAAGCAATTCTCCTGCCTCAGCCTCCCATGTAGCTGGGATTACCAGTGTGCACCATCACCCTCCACTAATTTTTTGTATTTTTAGTAGAGACAGGGTTTCACCATGTTGGCCAGGCTGGTCTCGAACTCTTGACCTCAAGTGATCTGCTTGCCTCAGCCTCCCAAAGTGCAATCTTAACTTTTAATGTGTACATTTTTAAAAATGCTATTATAGAGACATAAGCTAGTTTTGGATTTAAAGTTTCTACTAATAGTCCAAAGCTATGCTCCTGTTTTTAATTGTCTGTAAATGAAAAATAATTACTAATCATTATTAAAAGGCCCTTCATAATATGGTCCCTCCAAACTCATCCTCCCCACTTCATGCCACCCAATCTATAATTCAGCCACTCCACTCAGTGAACACAACCTACACCTTCTTGACAGTGTCTTTAGAGATACTATTCCTTCTGTCCACAGTTTCCTTGCTTCTTAGAAAACCCTTATTCATAATTCAGGTCTAATGTCTCCAAGACTCACTCCCCTAGGCAAAACTCCCCTAGCACAACACTTACCACACTGCCATTAAATGATGCATAAGTCCACTCCCCTGCTCAACCACGTGCTCTTCATTCACTGTGGTACCCACAGTGCCTAGCATATACAGGGAGCTCAGTAATTATCTGTTATGATTAATAACTAGATTTGACTTGATGCAAATGGTTAACTCTTCAAAAGACTTGAATGCAGTTATACATACAACGTTATTAGGATAACATAAAACATCCTATAATGTATCTTGAAGAAACTGCTACCACATTAATATTTGGTAATTATTAATTACTAGACACTGTCTTCATTAGTCATTATGAACTATTCTTAGCTTTCTGGAACTTTGGAATGGCATGGACTGAAAGTTCATGCTCAACTGAAAGATTCTATGGTCTACCTTTGTATCCACTGCAGAAATCCTTTCTATAGTATCTTTAGCAGGATCTACTTGAATACCTAATAATGTCAGGAAACACCTGTTTCTCAAGCCAGCAATTTTTAGATGGTTCTGAGAGAGAAAATTGTCCCAGAAAAAAATATATATATTAGGAAAAAACTATCAGAATGTAATGATTACTTCAAGGATCTGAGCCCCCTCTAACAGAATTATTATATGTATACTTCCATTGTTGCATTGATCATACTGTTATAATTTATTTATTCACATCTGTCTTTGCAATCACTTGATGGTCACCAAACCTTGATGACCTTGAAGACAAGAAATTGTGTCTCATTCATGCACTCCTTTTCCAGGAGCTAGCAAGGTGGCCAGCGGGCACATAGTAGACACTTAATAAACTTTTGATGAAAGAATAAGCAACCCTAAATGGAAGAATGGTAACATTAATAAGCAAAATAACAAGCACAAGAAAAATAATTTAGGAAAGTGGGTAATAGTGATATTGTATCAACGGAGATGTCTAACAGTCAATAGAATAAAGGGATCTAGAGTTTAGGTGAAATTTGAACTTATCTTCCTAGAGAAGACAGATATGACATGGCAGTGGATGAGATGGCCGAGAGAGTGAGCAAGGATTGACAAGCTACCAAAGGGACAATCAGAAAGGCAAGTATAGGCATACCATTTCAGAGAAGCCAAACAAACAAAAAACCCAGTTTCAGGAGGTGGAATGAGGCTAAAGGCAAATATATTATTACATTTAGGATAGAATTGAATGAAGATTGAGAAAATGTCACTAGATTCATTACTGAAAATGTATTATCCACAAAGGTAAGATGCATAAAGACAGAGGGCTTAGTTACCTATTTTAGGAAAAAGAATCCATCTTCTCCATCTGGCTGAGTGTCCTGAGCATATTCTCAAAATATTCATTCATTCATTCGTTCGTTCGTTCGTTCGTTCATTCAATAATGGCAGTATCATTGTCTTTTCTCTTTCTATCTTCAACCCAACAAACCTTATATACTTCCTCAGAAACATGAATTTACAGGCAGGCATATATCTCATTGCCAAACTACTACTCCTTTGTCCCTCTGTTGGCTTACTTGTTCATTTATTTGTTTATTCTCTGCATAATTCAAAGATTTAATTACCTCAGCCTTACATAAGGTTCATTTTTTTTTGTTTTTGTTTTTTGTTTTTTGTTTTGAGACGGAGTCTCGCTCTGTCGCCCAGGCTGGAGTGCAGTGGCCGGATCTCAGCTCACTGCAAGCTCCGCCTCCCGGGTTTACGCCATTCTCCTGCCTCAGCCTCCCGAGCAGCTGGGACCACAGGCGCCCGCCACCTCGCCCGGCTAGTTTTTTGTATTTTTTAGTAGAGACGGGGTTTCACCGTGTTAGCCAGGATGGTCTCGATCTCCTGACCTCGCGATCCGCCCGTGATCCGCCCGTCTCGGCCTCCCAAAGTGCTGGGATTACAGGCTTGAGCCACCGCGCCCGGCCAAGGTTCATTTAAAAAAAAAAAAAAAAGGTATGATTTTTAAAGTAAAATCTAAAAATCTGCAAGGTGCAAACATTCTCAAAGTACATTAAAGCACATGATTTCCTCATCTTATGAACAGGGAATACGATTAAGATTACAAAATTAAGATATAAGTGTTCATTGTTAGTCTAAGTCTCACTAGCTAAGTGATTCATTTCCATACCAAGCTGAAAATAGAAATGCTTTTAAATTTTTATCTCATAAGAACTACAAATCTCAACATGTATGTTCCAGACCTATTGTCTAGATTGCGAGAAAAGAACTAAAACCGTCAATGTTCAATATAAAAGTATAAAAAGGATATTATATTTTTATAGTGCCAAATTCCATCCATAATCCAATTTCATTCTCAAAAACACAAATGAGTTCGGCGCAGTGGCATATGACTATAATCCCAGCACTCTGAGAGGCAGAGGTGGGAAGATTGCTTAAGGTAAGAAGTTCAAGATCAGCCTGGGCAACAAAGCACATCTGTAGTCCCAGCTACCCGGGAGGCTGAAGCAGGAGGATTGCTTGAGCCCAGGAGTTTGAAGCTGCATTGAGCTACGACCATGCCACTACACTGCAACCTGGGTGACAAACTGAGATCCTGTCTCAAAAATATAAACATATAAATAATAAAGTAATAAATAAATAAAAGATCCTTGGGAGATTCCAAAGTTTAGAGGTTGAGAAAATCAGGAGAAGAGTAAAGTTGGAGGAAAACCAAGAGTGGTGTCCTGGAAACAATTAAAATATAATCCCACTAGTCTGGGATTATAAATTAAACAAAATACTAGAATTTTCAATGATGTCTGTAATGGATATTCATTACACTCAATTTTTCCTGATGCTATCTCCTCCCTTAGCATCCATAAAACTACAGAGTCCTGGGTCTTCTTCCTCACTTATAACTCCTCCTGCAATTCCTTTCCAGTTTGATCTTCCTGCTACCACCTAATTGAGTTTCCTCATGAGCCACATTCTCTATATAAACTATCTTCTTCAAGGAAGTCATGTAAATTCCGTATTTTAAAAATGTCATTACATGACGTATTTTTATGACTTTATATGACTTATTAACTTTTTTATATCACTTTTTTTTACTTTGCAGGGAAAATATTCACATCTATTTATTGGGAAAATTCTGGCCAGTCAAATTTGCATAAAAAACTTTTCAGAAGAAGACTTTCTTTCATGACTTTAATTTGAAATATTTTTAAAACATAGTTAAATAAATTTTTAAAATTATATTTCAATGCTTCTTCAAATTTATCAGATCACCTTACGGAGAATTCTAATTTTTCTATATACTTTTGGGGATTAAAAAAATAGAAAAGAATATTTTACCTGGTTGGCACAAAATCTTGAAGCCAAAAATAGGAGATCAATGTTGATAATATTATCGATAAAGAAGTTGCAAATCCTTTTAAAATATTATCTGCATACTTAATAACAGCAGCTATTACAAGGCCTCCAAGTGCCTGCAGAAGTTTTAAAAAAATATTTTTTAAAACACACATATAAAACTGCATTTCAAAACAATTTCATTATTTAATAAAGCTTTAAGCTTTTGTCCTATAAACTCAATCCCATTATAGTAAGGGATTTATTTTAAACATCTCTCACAACAAATAGACTTACAGGCTTTGTTCAATAGCCCTCTTCTTTCAAAAGGCATTTAATAAAAGTAACTACCAGGATAATCTGCAGTTTGTTATAATGAAGTTTGACCATATTACAAATAAAATGTCTATCATTATCCAATTTAGTAATTAAACATCACTTGTTTGGACAAACATGAGAGGACTGGTCACTTTGAATAGTGACATATTTTTACTTTTGAGTAAAATTAGTAATCAGAGTCATTTTATAGCCTTTCAATAGCCTCTTAATTGGGCTTTTTTCCTATAGTTTCTCCCCTTTCAATTCCACCTCTTATTACTCTCAGATGAAGTTTTCTAAGGCACAATTTTAATTGTGCTTTTTCTTTAAGACTGTAGAAAGAACTTTCTACCTAATCCCTCTCAAATTCCCAATTGTGGCTACTTTAATAATGAGGTTTTACTATACTACACAGTTCTGCTTTCTGCCAAAGACTACTTATCATTTTCCAAATCTGGGTTACCTACTGTAACAACTTTCAAAACACCTCTTCTATGATGGAAGCTTTATTTAGAGAAAGTCATAAATTATGCCAGTTGAGCTTACTACAAATTAATGTTTCAGTCCCAATATTTCTTGGCAATGTTGTCATTCATCTGTTTACTCCCTATTGAATCCTTCATACCAGTTATACCAAACATTTTTTATTTTTCTCATATCTTCAGCCCCTTTTTAAGGGAAGGGGGCTTCTTCTCTTTGCTGGAATAACATACATCATACATAAACTCTCTTGACTCACCCTATCTCCGCTTCAAATTTTCTTTTAGTTATTTTTTTCAAATTTTCACTTATCCTTGTCTCCTTTTCTGCTATCTCAAAAATAGAAGTATCCGGCCGGGCGCGGTGGCTCACGCCTGTAATCCCAGCACTTTGGGAGGTCAAGGTGGGTGGATCACGAGGTCAGGAGATCGAGATCATCCTGGCTAATATGGCGAAACCCCGCCTCTACTAAAAATACAAAAATTAACTGGGCGTGGTGGCACATGCCTGTAATCCCAGCTACTCAGGAGGCTGAGGCAGGAGAATCACTTGAACCTGGGAAAAGGAGGTTGCAGTGACACAAGATCGTGCCACTGCACTCCAGCCTGGTGACAGAGCTAGACTCCATCTCAAAAATAAATAAATAAATAAATAAATAAATAAATAAATAAATAAATAAATAAATAAAAATAGAAGTATCCTACCTGCTTTTAAAACACAACTATCCTTTGCCACCTTCACCTTCCTTTCTGGAGCCTTGCTTCTTAGGCTTCAAATATCTCTAGAAGAATAGGAGGCTCTAAGGATAGTGACTTGTGTCTTCATTTTTATATCCTCTAGAATTCTCCATATGTATTTTTTAAAGATGTAATTAATTACTCAACCCTTGAACAATTCCAAGCTATATATAAACTGAATTTGACAGACGTTTTCCAATATGTAACTACAATATGAGGCTATGAATTGTCACAATTAAACATCCAGATCTGCTTCTTGGGTCTTAATGGCTGACCCAAACTCCCTGTACAATGATAAGACTTATAGAAAAATCCAAAGTTATATTTGCCTTAAGCTTCAACTCTTTTATTCTTAAACCCATATTTTCATTATGTTACATTTAAATACCACAAAGTTCATTAAAGATCCCTTTTCAAAATAAGATTCCATTACAGCATTAAGATCACTTCTATTCTAACTTCCTTGAAGAAACTAGATACGAGAGCACTAACAGTAGTGACCTTTTCCCCTCACATCAGCATATCAGGAGCTACTTTGATTCTCTATATTAAAATAGAGTTTATTAACATTAAATCTAAGACTTTAAATGCTTTACCTGAAGAACAACTACTATCCAGGTCAGTCGGTTATATCCCTGAAAAAATCCATTCTTTGATACCAGTTCTCCATCATAAATGTATACACCCATTAATCCAAATATACTTCCAAAGAAACCTAAAAAAAAGTAAAGTCTACATGATATATCATTTAGTTTGTCTGAAGAGAAATATTTTTTCCACTGACATTTCAAATAATTTTATACTTAACTTTTTCTTTTTGATAAAATTAGATTACTTTCTTTTTTTTTTTTTTTTTTTTTTTTTGAGACGGAGTCTTGCTCTGTTCCAGGCTGGAGTGGAGTGGTGTGATCTTGGCTCACTGCAACCTCTGCCTCCCAGGTTCAAGCAATTCTCCTGCCTCAGCCTCCTGAATAGCTGGGACTACAGGTGCTTGCCACCACGCCTGGCTAATTTTTTGTATTTTTAATAGAGACAGGGTTTCACTGTGTTAGCCAGGATGGTCTCGATCTCCTGACCTCGTGATCCACCTGCCTTGGCCTCACAGAGTGCTAGGATTACAGGTGTGAGCCACACGCCCAGCCAAAATTAGACTATTTTTTAAAATTTTTACTTGGTTTTGTATACTTAACAAAAGTATACTTAGTTTATGACTATAAGACAAAGACATACAAATGTAAAAAGACAAAGACAGAATATAAAAAATAACAGACATTATCAACTTTGGAGCACTAAAATAATACAATGCACAAATTAGATGATTACATGGCTAGCCCATTCAAATATGTGCAAATTGCTCACATTTGGAATATGTCATTGTTCTTCCACCTTCCTCTTGCTAGATCTAGATTTTCATATATTCACATTGGTACATACATATATAAAAGCTCAGGCAGGGAGTACAGCATTTTTCCTTATTAAGAAGTTTCGAGAGTGGGCACAGTGGCTCATGCCTGAAATCCCAGCACTTTGAGAGGGCAAAGCAGGAGAATCATTTGAGCCCAGGAGTTTAAGACCCGCCCAGGCAACGAAGCAAAACTCTATCTCTACAAAAAAATTTTAAAATTAGCTAGGTGTGGTGGTGCACGCCTGTAGTCCTGGCTACTCAGGTGGCTGAGGTGGAACGATCACTTGAGCCCAGAAGTTTGATGTTACAGTGAGCTATGATTCTACCACTGCATTCCAGTCTGAGCAAAACAGCGAGACTGTCTCTAGAAAGTAAATAAAATTTTGTTTTGAAAGTATAACTAATAACTAATATCCAAAAAATCACAGCTAAGAAACAGTCATAGAAAACATTAGATTCTGTGTTACTGAAGCTTCACTGCTAGAGAAAGTCAACTTGGTAAGAGCAGAAACTGTCTTGTTCATGTTGAATCTCACCTCAAATACATAGTCTATCACATGACTATTGGAATAAGAGACTCCCGGAAGCACTGCTAGGCTATAAATAAAGAAATTCATGCTGACAGGGACCGCTTTTTATGGGTAGCCTTTGAAATATATGCAGTTAAAGAGTGCAAGGGTAAAGCAATTTTTAAAAATGAAGTCATAACTAATCAAAGTATTCCACAATAGAAAGGAAGTGAAAAGGATGTGAAATGCTCTAAAATTCCATTTAAGTCAGCTCTATCCTTTTAATGTCTAATTTCAAACATGAAATTAATGCTGGCATATAATTTCCAAAGCATATCTGATGGTATTTTACATGATGGTATTATATATAAAATATGTACGTGTGTATATACACACACACACACACACATATAAAACACCATCAGAAGAGTTTTATATATAACATATATATATATATACAAAATATGTATATTTTGAGACAGGATTTCACTCTGTCACTCAGCAGGCTGGAGTGCAGAGGCACAATCACAACTCACTGCAGCCTCGACTTCTTGGACTCACGCGATCCTCCCACCTCAGCCTCCCAAGTAGTTTGGACCACGGGCACACGCTACCACACCTGGCTAATTTTTGTTTTTTTTTGTTGTTATTGTTTTCTGTACAAAGTTTTGTAGTGTTGCTCAGGCTGGTCTCTAATTCCTAAGCTCAAACAATCCACCTGCCTCAGCCTCTCAAAGTGCTGGGATTACAGGCGTGAGCCACCGCATCCAGCCTTACACATATATATATTTTTTAAGAAACAGGGGGCCGGGCGCGGTGGCTCAAGCCTGTAATCCCAGCACTTTGGGAGGCCGAGACGGGCGGATCACAAGGTCAGGAGATCGAGACCATCCCGGCTAACACGGTGAAACCCCGTCTCTACTAAAAAATACAAAAAACTAGCCGGGCGAGGTGGCGGGCGCCTGTAGTCCCAGCTACTCGGGAGGCTGAGGCAGGAGAATGGCGTGAACCCGGGAGGCGGAGCTTGCAGTGAGCTGAGATCCGGCCACTGCACTCCAGCCCCGGCGACAGAGTGAGACTCCGTCTCAAAAAAAAAAAAAAAAAAAAAAAAGAAACAGGGTCTCACTATGTTGCTCAGATCTCAAACTCCTGGTTCTCAAGCAATCCTCCCATCTCAGCCTCCCAAGTATCTGGGATTAGAAGCACAAGCCACCACATCCAGTAAAGTTTTTTAATTTATGAAAGAAAGACTTCGTAATTACCAAAAAAGTATACATTATAGAAGGATACATACATGTCATACATGTCAGCATGAACAGGTCTACTGCATTCTAACAGTTGCATAATATTCCTTTGTATGGATTATAAAAGCAAATATGTATGTATCAGCATGTAACAGGAATTATTCTAAGTGCTTCCTGTATGTTAACTGACATACAACACTATGAGGTAGATGTCTATTTTATAGATGAAGAAACTGAAGCACAGAGAGGTTACATAACTTGCCCAAGTTCACACTACTGGTGCTCACACTACTATCTTTGTGCTCTTATAGGATAGATCCTTATCCAGACTTGGAATTCTTACATTACAGCCTACACATATTTAAAATTTTAGCAAATATACCAAAGATTCCCAAATTGAAATCCAACATGGTTATATCAATCTATACTCCTAGGAACAATAGGTAATAGAGTTCCTGCTTCTCTATTGCCTAGCTAAAATTGGATCTTATCATGTTAATCTTTGACAATTTGATGTTTGAAAAATGCTATTACATTGTTTTAATTTGTTCTTATAATTATGAATTGTGATAAGCAATTATTTAAGTATCTTTTCAAAAACATTAAGTCTGTTCCCATTTTTTTTCTATGAGCATTAGAGCTTATGAGGTCACCAAATAATAAGAAATCCATGAAGCACATTAGAACCATGAATTCTGATATGTCTTCCATTTTTATCTTACAATTCAAGAAAAGTTTAGGCAAATCACACAAACCTTGATTATTTCTTTTTCTCTGATATTGTATTTTATATAAATAGTTGACATTTATTAGTGCTCACTATATGTAAGACACTTTGTTCTCGGCTCACTGCAACCTCCGCCTCCCAGGTTCAAGCGATTGTCCTGCCTCAGCCTCCAGAGTAGCTGGGATTACAGGTGCCCGCCACCATGCCTGGCTAATTTTTGTATTTTTAGTAGAAATGGGGTCTCATCATGTTGGCCAGGCTGGTCTTGAACTCCTGACCTCAAGTGATCCACCAGCCTCAGCCTTCCAAAGTGCTGGGATTACAGGTGTGAGCCACCGCACCTGGCCTAGACACTTTATTCTAAACACTTCACATGTAGTAATTTCATTTAATCCTCATAGTAATATATGAGATAGGTAGTATAATTTAGAACACTTTGCAGATGAGGAAAGTGAAGCAGAGAAAGAAGTAACTTCCCTAAGGTCACATAGGTGGTAAGTGATGAAATCAGGATTTGAGTGGTCTGATTTCAAAACTAAGTATTCTTTTTTTTTTTTTTTTTTTTTGAGACGGAGTCTCGCTCTGTCGCCCAGGCTGGAGTGCAGTGGCCGGATCTCAGCTCACTGCAAGCTCCGCCTCCCGGGTTCACGCCATTCTCCTGCCTCAGCCTCCCGAGTAGCTGGGACTACAGGCGCCCGCCACCTCGCCCGGCTAGTTTTTTGTATTTTTTAGTAGAGACGGGGTTTCACCGTGTTAGCCGGGATGGTCTCGATCTCCTGACCTTGTGATCCGCCCGTCTCGGCCTCCCAAAGTGCTGGGATTACAGGCTTGAGCCACCGCGCCCGGCCAAAACTAAGTATTCTTAACCCCTCTGCTATAGACATATTATTTCTGAAATGGTGAATTAAACTGCTTAATGCTTTTCATGCCTGTGAGCTTACCGTCTCTAGACAAATGAAAGAAGCTAATAAAATTTTGCTTTAAAAATATTTACCTTGAATGTTCTTAAGGAAAAAAAAAAAACTTGACACATTTCTACAAATTTTGCAGAGAAACTTAAAGAAATCCTATGTGATTAAAATGAAGGTGCAATCTGTTATTACATTACTTGAAAACAGCTGGAAGGATGAACTGTAATAAAATTTGGAAGATCTGACATAAAATATAGGCCATTAGGAGTACAGACAATTTAGGGCCTAGAAGGGCCTGTATGACTGCTGATCAAGATAGACATGGTACAACAGAGCCACACTACCTGGATTCAAATACTGAGTCCATTACTTACCAGTAATGTGAACTTGGGCAAGTTATTTAACCTCTCTGCACTTTAGTTTCCTTATGTATAAAATGGTATATGGACAGGAAAAAAAAAAAAAATAGTGGTTTCAAAGGTAAACCTCAAAGTCACAAAGACAAAAGCTTAAAATAGAATGTGTTGATTTGCAGATGAGCTGCTTTTCACATGGGCAGTTCTATATGACATCATCCAAAATGAATGTATGCCAGGAATACTAAATGCTGGAATCTTCGTAGGGGGATTTAAATATTACAATACTAAAAGAAGTTTAAATATTTGTTCAAAGGCTTCAGTATGAGATTTTTTTTTCTTTTAAACTATTTACCTTCAGTTAGAAAAATGCTGCAGTATTTAAGAGCTAAAACATAACATTTTAAAATAAAACAGCACATAAGATTTTAAAACAGAGGCCAGGCACGGTGGCTCATGCCTATAGTCCCAGCGCGCGTTGGGACTATAGCGCTTTTGGGTGGATCACCTGAGGTCAGGAGTTCAAGACCAGCCTGGCCAACATGGTAAAACCCCGTCTCTACTAAAAATACAAAAATTAGCTAGGCGTGGTGGTGGGCACCTGTAGTCCCAGCTACTCTGGAGGCGGAGGCAAGAAAATCACTTGAACCCGAGCAGTGAGCTCAGATCGTGCCACTGCACTCCAGCCTGGGCAAAAAGAGTGACATCCCATCTCAAAAAAAAAAAGATCTTAAAACAGGGACAAAAAAAAATCATCATTTCAAACTTCCTTAATTATTTTAATCATCCTTTCCAGGAATAAAATATGTAAGTTATTTGCAAAACCTTCTGGGAAAGAAGTGGCAACCAAGGATAAAGTTACTAAGGCTCTAAATAGTGAAGACAGAAATGGGCTACATATACCTTTATGTCACAGATCTAAGTTTTTTATATTCTTAAATAAAAGGTGTTCATTTAAAATAAAATGTTTTAAAAGACAAGAACATTGCCAGATACTTGGATCAATAGCAGATTTTATGCAAGGCTCATTTATTTAAAGATGTATAGACATCTTTAAATATAACAATATAATCACTTTTAAAAATAATATGAGAAAACACTTAAAACTTACCAAGCTGAATATTTCTTATCCAAACTGATTGTTTTGTTTCTTTTAAGATTTTCTCAAAGTAAACCCCAGCAAAGCCACTTGAAAAACATGCTGTGAGAACTGCCATGAGTCCTACAAACTGAGAACCAGCTGAAAGTTCCTTAGAGTCAAGCTGAGAATCTGAGGGCCACTAAATAAGAAGAAAAGTAAAATTGCAGTTTAATTCCTATAACATTTTACATAAACATATTGAGAGTCCACTCTTAGACCATAACCTAAAAATGCAACCAATATCATTTTGGGGATTGCAAAGGAGAGCTTTAAACATAAAACCTTACAATCATTTGATTTTTTTCCTCACAGTGATAATATATTACTATTACAACTTATAATTTCAAAAAGTACCTTAGAAATAATAAATATTTTACATTTCATCTCTTACAGAGACCAATGTTACCTTGAGATAATTCCTTAAAGTTTAATTTATTAAAAAGCACCATCTCAAATATAGGTAGAAGAAAGGAGGAGAATCTCACATCCCCTCTGCTGTATCAGCAAAAGTAGAGATCAGCTGGAAAGTGGTGTGCTAAATCAAGCATAATAAAGGGAAGCTGTTGGGAGGTGAACCCCAAACACTGTCAGGAAAAGATAGTCTATCAGACAGTGAAGGAAAACTCTGAGTACAAGACACTGGAAAATGAAATGTGTTGGAAGGGACTCCAGGATCATTGCACCAGGGATGGTACCCCCTGGCTTAGATGTTACCCTTAATCTAATCAATTGATATCCTATAACTACTGTTAAATTTTCTTTTGCATCTATTTTTTCCCTCCTCAGTTTGATCTTCTACTAGTTGGACTTCTTTTTTGAGACATGGTCTCACTCTGTCACCCTGACTGGAGTGCAGTGCATGATAACAGCTCACTGCAGCCTCAACTTCCCTGCACTCAGGTGATCCACCTTAGCTTCCCCAGTAGCTGGGACTACAGCTGCACACAACCACACCCAGTTAATTTCTGTATTTTTTGTAGAGACAGGGTTTTGTCATGTTGCCCAGGATGGTCTCAAACTCCTGGGCTCAAGCAATCTGCCTGCCTTGGCCTCCCAAAGTGCTAGGATTGTGGGTGTAAGCCACCACATCCAACCTAGCTGGACTTCTTAAAGCCATTTTCCTTCTGAAACTGTACTTTTCATAGCTACCAAAGACTTTTCAATCAATATGTTAACTAATTTTTAATAATAAAATTGTTCATTCTCTATTCAGCTTGCCTTCACCACAGAATTAACACTACTGACTACTCATTCCTTACCTCTTGAAATGACCTGCTCTTTTCCGTGTTCTCTTCTACAATCTTTATATTTATTCTAGTCAACAGACCCTTTCGATGATAGAAATGTTCTGTATCTTCACCCTCAATAGGGTCATCACTATCTTTAAGTGGCTACTGAGAACTTGAAATGTGGGTAGTGCGACCAAGGAACTGAAATTTTAATTTAATTTTAACTAATTAAATTTAAATAGCTACATATGGCTTGTGGCTACCTTATTGGACAGTGCAGTGCTACAGCATATTTATAGGAATCCCCTCTACCCTGGAGAGCTGATTCACAGAAGCACTGACATCTCTTCTGAGCTCAAGTCCAAAATTTTCAGTTGCTGCTATCCAGAAACTTATCTTCTCAAAGCCAATGTGACTAAAATGTACCCATCCCTCTTCAAAGCAAACATACCTTTTGATACCTTTGTCTCTATTAAAAATGCAACCATTCAAACTTAAGTTTCTTAATCTCCTTGCTCTCCATTCTCTATGATATTTATTAGTCTAACACTCATACTGATTCTTCCCTTGGAACAACTCTTACATCACTCCTGTGGGACATTCCAATCCATTAACCTGACAGTTTAGGTCATTGTCATGCTTTCTAATTCCTCTCCATTCCTTCAGTCTTTCTCCTGACCAATCTGCCCTGCATGCCTATAGGAGTTCTCTGATATGCCTCTCTCCCTTCCAACTCTCCAGTGAGGCCTTACAGCCGAAAGCAGTCAAGCCTAAGCTTCTGGCTCAATACTGAAGACCACATATAATCTAGGACCAATCTGTATTTTGTAATTTCATCTCTCACCATATCTTTGTCAATTATTTGTTCCAATCAAAGAAGATTATTATCACTCCTTAACTTATCTTGTGCTTATCCACAGATCAACATCTGTATTTTTTTTTAACATACCTTTTATGTAATACTTTTTCTGCTGTTTCCAACCTACTGAAACACAAATAGTGAAAAGTTTTAAGAAGATTTGGTTCTGGCTCTGCCACTACTAGATTGGGATCATAAGCAATTTCATTAACCTCTCTGAGCCTCAATAACTCCTTTGTAAGTTGGGACGAATAATATATCTACCTTAAACAGTTGGGTATAACATGAGATTATAAAGGATAACCACCAAGTGGGACACCTGGCACATAAGTACTCAGTATGCAAATTTCATTATAATTATTACCTTTCAACACCTAATTTAACTCCAATATCATCCTTGAAGATTTCCCAGGAGTCATCTGTACTTACAGGCTATAAAATCAGTTGACAACTAATCATGTAAAAACAAATATCATTTGTTTTTCCTGATCTTAAACTGTGTTTTGAGTCTTGCTAATTAGGCACTATGAATGGAAGGAGCAGTGAAACACAGCTGCTGCCTTCTAGGAATTTAAGTTGTAGGGGTAAACAGACATACAAATGAGCATTTAACTATAATATAAATACTTTGGAAAAGATATGTACAAAGTACTATGGTGGTAGAGAAGAAGGCATAAATGTTATGCCTGTGATGTTATGTCTCAGCTGAATCTTAAAGGTAGGAGTTAGCCAGGCAAAGAAAGGGGAGAAGGCATTGCAGGCACAAGAGAAAGAATGGATAAATGCTCAGCTGTGCAAAATAGCCCCTACAAGCAGCTCAGTTGTAGCAATTCAGAGTGTGAAGTACGCAGCAGAAGAAATGAGTCTGGAACTGTAGGTACATTTCAGAAGGTCCAGTGTGTCACACTAATCACTCTGAGCTTTATCCTATAGGTCTGTGTTCCTGAAGCTTCAGTTATTTGCCTATCATTTTAATGGTTTTGTCAAACTCATGTTCCACCTGAACTATTAATAACTTTCTAATTTAAAATACCTTACTGTTTGAAACAATGCCTACTTTAGCTTACCCTAAGCAATATTTATGAAAATATGAATTTGATACACCACTTATACTTTTGTAACACTCATTTAAAATAAATATTAAAAATATTAGCCTGGGCACGTTGGCTCACACCTGTAATCCTGGCACTTTAGGAGGCCGAGGCGGGTGGATCACGAGGTCAGGAGTTCGAGACAAGCCTGGCCAACATAGTGAAAGCCCATCTCTACTAAAAAGTACAAAAAATCAGCCAGGCGTGGTGGCAGGCACCTGTAATCCCAGCTACTTGGAAGGCCGAGGCAGGAGAATCGCTTGAACCCAGGAGGTGGAGGTTGCATTGAGCTGAGATTGTACCACTGCCTTCCAACCTAGGACAAAGTGAGACTCCATCTCAAAAAAAAATTAAAAATTTATTCACGATATGAATACCACACTTCAGGGAAAGTGATGACATGAACTGAGGAATTATCAGGATATAAGTATTAATAAAACCTTCCATCAGAACAAGTATCACTGAGGACTAAAAATAATAATAATAATAATAAATAATAAGGCCAGGTGCGGTGGCTCACATCTAACACTTTGGGAGGCTGAGGCAGAATGATCACTTCAGCCCAGAAGTTTGATACTAGCTTGGGAAACATAATGAGACCCTGTCTCTATATAAATTTTTTTAAAAAGTAAAAAAAAATTAAAATTAACACCCCCCCCCCAGAATAGATGAAATCTCCAAAAATAAAGGTATACCTTAGAAGAAATAACAAACCTGCAGCAACCCCAGTATTTAAAGGGAGTCTCACAGAAGAGATCCCTATGAAGAAAACCAACAAGGAATCATTAGAAAGATAAAAGAACCAGGAAAAAACGGTATCGTGAAGCTGATAGAAAATAAAAAGGGAGTGGTTAATAATCTCAAATGCTACAGATATCTAGCAAAAATCAACTGCATTTCTTTAAAATGCAGTGTCTTATTTCCCTAATTAGAATGGGTCATTTCTGTAGGTAATATAATTTTATTTTGATTAATTCCTCTGTATTACTTACACTCCCAACGTAGTATGTCACACAAAGGAAGCCCTCAAAACATATGTTAGTTGTGGTGAATAACATTTGCTGGCTTCAACAAGCAATAGAACCATATTCTCCACACAAAATAAATAAGGTTTTGAAACCACGATAAAGATAAAAAAATATACTTATCTTGAATAGTTACCTGTACAAAAGCAACTCCTGTCATCAAAATTACTAGGGACAGCCACTGGTATACACCCAATTTTTTACTAAGCATTGACACAGAAAATAATGCTGTTGTAAGAATTTTCAACTGATACGTGACCTGAAAAAGAAAACAGTAATATTATTAATGTTTGCTTGTTTGTTTGTTCCTTAAGAGTACTATTAGAAATGTATTTTAAGGACTATGGCAGCATGCCTGGTGGTTGCACCTGGCTGGGAACTGGGATCTAAAGCTTCAGTTAATGCCAGTCTCAGGAATCTGTACTATGTACCAGAGAGCTTTGGACACTTTAGGCAATAATGCAAAATGAATTAAACTTTCTTATTGTAAATTAGGTTGCAACAGGCAAGCAAAGACAAAATTGTCTCCATAGCCACTGCCACTCTTGCAGATACACAAGCATGCAATCTAGGAGCCTGGGTATCAACCTGCCCCACCTGCCACAGAGAGCACCTGTGCAGACCATCCAGGGGCCTGAGGACAAGCCTGCCCCACCCACCACTGCTTGCACAGGCCTCCAGGGACTTGAAAACGAGCCTGCTCTGTTTACTGCCCATGTATGCCTCCTGGGGGCTAGCGACTGACCTGAACAACCTGTTGCTACCACTGCTGGCACCCACCCACGCACACAAACTGGGGGCCTGAACACTGGATTGCCCAGCCCTATGCTTTCACCACTGGCACTCATGTACACCGCTTGGGGACCCAAGATTGGCCTACTGCTGCTCCTGCTACTGCCAATGCCACACATGCCACTCAAGAACTGGAAGACCCACCCACCTGCCCAGCCCACTGCTGCCTCCAGCAGCACTAAAACAAGCTGCTGGGAGGCCCAAGGCCCAGCCACCTGAACCTACCACTGCTAGTATCTGCATATACCTCCTGGGGACCCAAGAACCAGCATACCTGGTCCATCACTGCCACCACTGGAGCCTGCCTGGCATCCCCATCCCCAACAAAGCCTTGTCACAGCCTCCACTAACAACTTCAGTTGAAGCCACTGAGGAACCAGACAGACCCCACTGACGTTGATTATAGCCAAAGAAATCATATAGAGACTACATATTATTGCACGCACCCAGGATCAAAGCCAAAGCACCCTACCCAACCAACGTTATGCATATAGGAAAATGTCTTTCCCTATGAAAGCTATCTACAAAACTGGAAGAAGTTATTGTTATACCAGATGCAAAGATATCAATGTAAAGACACAAGAAACATGAGAAAGCAAGGAAATATGACACCTCCAAAGCGACACAATAATTCTCCAGTAACACATCCCAATGAAAAGAAAACATGAAAGGTCTGGAAAGAACTCAACATAATGATATCTAGAAAGTTTAGTGAGATACAAGAGAACATAAGCGGACAATATAAACAAAATAGGAGAACAATTCATCATCTAAATGAAGTATTCAACAAAGAGATATCATAAAGAAGAACTACACAAAAATCATAGAACTTAAGAATTCAATAAATGAAATAAAAAATCCAATCAAGAGCTTCAGTGTTAGACTAGATGAAACAGAATAAAGACTTTCATAAGCCAGTCACATAAAAAAAGGAGAAAAAAGAATGAAAAAGCCTAGAGTCAACCCAAAAAGATCTTCACCAAAGTACATTATAGTCAAACTATCAAAAGTCAAAAGACAAAGAGAGAATCCTAAAAACAGCAAGAGACAGGCATCAAGTTACATATAAGGGAATCTTCATCAGTCTTAACAGCAGATTTTTTAAGACAAACATTATAGGCCAGGAGAGAATTAGATGATATACTCAAAATGCTGAAAGAAAAAAACACTGCCCAATAAAAATACCATACACAGTGAAACTATTGTTAAAAAATGAATGCAAGCTGGGCCCAGACTGGTCTTGAACTCCTGAGCTGAAGTGATACACCCACCTCTGCCTCCCAGAGTGCTAGGATTACAGGCGTAAGCCACTGCACCTGACCAAAAGGTGAATTTTTAAAGGCTTTTGTTTTAAATGGAAACCAACAAAGACAAGGAGAATAAGAGAAGAGACAAAACATAAAATTTTGAAAGCTAGAAATCATTTGGATGAGTGGTAAATAAGTTAGAAGACCAAGAAAACTGAATACTAAACTGACAATGAAAAAACTGAGAAACAGTTGGGCACAGCGGCTCATGCCTGTAATCCCAGCACTTTGGGGGCCGAGGCAGGTGGATCACTTGAGGTCAGGAGTTCGAGACCAGCCTGGCCAACATGATGAAACCCAGTCTCTACTAAAAATACAAAAATTAGCAGGGCGTGGTGGTGTGCACCTGTAATCTCAGTTACTCAGGAGGCTGAAGCAGGAGAATCGCTTGAACCTGGGAGGCAGAGGTTATAGTGAGCTGAGATCATGCCACTGCACTCCAGCCTGGGCAACAGAACATCAAAAAAAAAAAAAGAATGCAAAGCCAGGCATGGTAGAGTGTGACTGAGGTCTAGCTACCTGGAAGGATGAGGCAGGAGGACAAATTGAGCCCAGGAGTTTGATACTGTAGTGAACCATAATTGTGCCTGTGAACAGCCACTGCACTCCAGCCTGGGAAGCATAGCAAGACATCTCTCTTTTAGAAAATAAAAAATAAATATAAATAAATTTTTTAAAATTAAAAAACAGGTAAATAAATTTTAAAAAATATAATGAAAGATAAAGTCTTTCCTAGATAAGGAAAAACTGAGGAAATTAATCACCACTAAACCAGCCATATAAGAAATGCTGGCCAGGCGCTGTGGCTCATGCCTGTAATCCCAGCACTTTGAGAGACCAAGGCGGGAGGATCACGAGGTCAGGAGATGGAGAACATCCTGGCTAACATGGTGAAACCCCATCTCTACTAAAAATACAAATAATTAGCCAGGCGTGGTGGCGGGCACCTGTAGTCCCAGCTACTCCGGAGGCTGAGGCAGGAGAATGGCGTGAACCCAGAGGCGGAGCTTGCAGTGAGCCAAGATCATGCTACTGCACTCCAGCCTGGGCGACAAAGCGAGACTCTGTCTCAAAAAAAAAAAAAAGAAAGAAAGAAAGTAAAGAAAAGAAAAAAGAAAAAGAAATGCTTAGGCCAGGTGCCTGTAATCCCAACACTTCGGGAGGCCGAGGCAGGCAGATCTCTTAAGCTCAGGAGTTTGAGACCAGACTGGGAAACATGATGAAACCTCGTCTCTAAAAAAATACGAAAGTTAGCCGGGCATGGTGGTGTGCACCGGTAGTCCCAGCTACTTGGGAGGCTGAGGGAAGATGGCTTGAGCCTGGGAAGCAGAAGTTGCAGTGAGCCGAGACTGTGCCCCTGCACTCTAGCTTGGGTGATAGAGCCAGATCTTGTCTCAAAAACAAACAAAGAAAGTGCTTACAGGAGTCCTGCACTTGAAAGTCAGTATCTACCACGATAAAAACACATGAAAGTATAAAACTCACTGGAAAACCAGATACACAAATGACAAAGATAAAGAAGTCAAACATTAACACTACAGAAAACCAACAAGAAAACAACTGACAAAATGATAGGAATAATCTCCATGTATCAATAATAACTGTGAATGTAAATAAATTTCCCACATAAAAGATATGGACTGGCAAAATGGACTTAAAAAACCATAAGTTAACTACACACTACCTACAAGAAATGCAGTTCACCTGTAAAGACAAACATAAACTAAAAGTAAAGGGGTAGAGAGATATTCCCTGCAAACAGAAACAAAAAATGAGCAGAAATAGCTATACCTATGTAAAATAGACTTTAGGTCAAAAACGGTAGAAACAGACAAAGAGGTAATTATATAATGATAAAGGGATCAACTCAACAAGACTGTAGAGCAATTCTAAATATATATACACTCAACACTGCAGCACCTAGATATATTAAGCAAATATTGGTAGCTCTAAAGAGAGAGATAGACTCCAATACAGTAACAACTGGGGACTTCACAATCTCACTCTCAGTATTGCACAGACATCATCTAGAAAGAAAATCAACAACAACAAAAATTAGAGCATTTAAACTACACTTTATACCTAATGGAACTCCCAGATATTCACAAAACACTTCATCTAACAGTTGCAGAATGCACATGCTTCTCATCAGCACATGCAGCATTCTCCAGAATAAAATATATATTAGGCCACAAATCTCAACAAATTTTTAAAAGTTGAAGTCATATCAAGTATCTTCTCAGACCAAAACAGAAAATTTTCTTTTTTTCCTTTTCTTTTTTTTTTTTTTAGATGGAGTTTCAAACTTGTTGCCCACGCCATTGAGTGCAATGGCCACCATGCCTGGCTAATTTTTGTATTTTTAGTAGAGACAGTGTTTTACCATGTTGGCCAGGCTGGTCTCAAACTCCTGATCTCAGGTGATCCACCCGCCTTGGCCTCCTGATGTGCTGGGATTACAAGTATGAGCCACTGTGCCCAGTCTAGAAAAATTTCTTAAAAACAAATATAAATTGGAACACAACATACCAAAACCTATGAGATACAGTAAAAGCAGTGACAAAAGGGAAATTTACAGCAATAAATGCCTACATCAACAAATTAGAAAGATTCACATAAACAACCTAATGTACCTCGAGAAGCTAGAAAAGCAAGAACAAACCAAACCCAAAACTAAAAGAAGGAAAGAAATAATAAAGATGGGCAGGCCAGGCACAGTGGCTCATAGCTATAATCCCAGCACCTTGGGAGGCCAGGCGGATCACTGGAGGCCAGAAGTTCAAGACCAACCTGGGCAACATAATAAGACCCTGTCTCTACCAAAAAAAAAAATTAACCAGGCATGGTAGCACACACCTATATTCTCAGCTATTCAGGAGACTGAGGTGGGAGGAGGATTTCTTGAGCCCAGGAGGTTGAGGCTGCAGTAAGCTAAGACTGCGCCACGGCACTCCAGTGTGGACAACAAAGTGAGACTGTCTCAAACAAACAACAACAACAACAAAAGATCAGAACAGAACTAAATGAAATAGATACTAAACAAAAATACGAAGGATGAAATAAAAGAAAAATTGGTTTTGTGAAAAAATAAGTAAAATCAATAAACTACAAACTAACCAAGAAAAAAAGAGGGAAGACCCAAATAAAATCATAAACAAAAAAGGAGACAGTACAGACGATACCACAGAAATACAAATGATCATTAGAGACTATAATGAACAACTACATACTAGCAAACTGAAAAACCTACAAGACATAGATCGATTCCTAGACTCATACAACCTACCAAGATTGAACAAAGAAGAAATTAAAAACCTAAACAGACCAATAACAAGTAATAAGATTCAATCAGCACTTAAAAAGCCTCCCAGAAAAGGAAAGTCCAGGACTGGACAACTTCACTTCTGAATTCTACTGACCTTATAAAGAAGAACTAACACCAATTCTCCTCAAAGTATTCCAAAAAAATCAAATGAAGGGAATTCTTCCTAACTCATCCTGTGAGGCCAGCATTACCCTGATACCACAACCAGACAAGCACACAACAAAAAAGAAAACTACAGCTGAATATTCCTGAATAGAACAATAGAGAACCCAAAAATCCTGAACTAAATATTAATACTAGCAAATCGATTCCAAGAGCACATAAAAAAGATTGTTTACCATAATCAAGCAGGATTTATCCCAAGGATGCAAAGATGGTTTAACATATATGCAAAATCAATAAATGTAATACATCACATCAACAGAATAAAGAATAAAAACCTTATGATCATCTCAATAGATGCAGAAAAAGCATTTGATAAAATTTAAAATATTCCTAGGAACATATCTCAACATAATAAAGGCCATATATGACAAACACACAACTAGTATCATACTGAATGGGGAAAAGCTGGAAGGCTTTCCTTTAAAAACTGGAACAAAATAGGGCAAAAGAGAGAAATAAAAGGCATCCAAACTGGAAAAGAGGAAGTCAAATTGTCCCTCTTTGCAAATGACATGATCTTATATACAGAGGACCCTAAAGATTCCATTAAAAAACTCTTAAAGAGCTGATAAACAAATTCAATTGTTTCAGGATACAAAATCAACATACGAAAATCAGTAGCATTTCTATAAACCAATAACAAGCTAACTGAAAAAGAAATAAAGAAAGCAACCTTATTTCCAATAGCTACCCCCCCAAAAAAAATTATAGGAATAAATTTAACCAAGGAAGTAAAAGAGCTCTACAAGAAAAACTACAAAACACGGATGAAAGAAATGGAAGAGGACACAAATAGGAAGATATCCCATGCTTGTGGATTAAAAGAATATTGTTAAAATCACCGTATTACCAAAAACGATCTATGGATTCAGGACAATCCCCATAAAAATACCAATGATACTCTTCAAAGAAACAGAAAAAAACAATCCTAAAATTCACATGGAACCATAAAGACCCTGAATAATAGCCAAAGCAACCCTGAGCAAAAAGAACAAAGCTAGAGGCATCACACTATGACTTCAAAATATACTACAAGGCTATAGTATACAAGACTATGGAATTTGTTTAATAACAGGCACAAAGACCAATGGAACAAAATAGAGAATCCCAAAATACATTTACAAGTTTACAGCCAACTGATTTCTGATGAAGGTGCCAGGAGCATACAACAGAAAAAGGATATCCTCTTCAATAAATGACGCTGAGAAAATTGGATATGAATATGAAGAAAAAGAACACTAGATCCCATCTCTCACCATATTAAAAAAACAACTCAAAATGAATTAAAGACTTAAACATAAGACTGAAAACTATAAAACGACTACTAGAAGAAAACAGAGGAGAAATGTTTCAGGACATTGGTCAGGGCAGATTTTATGGCTGTTATTTCAAAAGCACAGGCAGTGCTTGCTTCAGCAGCACATATACTAAAACTGGAATCATACAGATTAGATTAACATGGCCCCTGCATAAGGATGACAAACAAATTCATGAACTGTTCCATATTTTTAAAAATATACAAATAAATACATAAGAAAAAAAGCACAGGCAATGAAAACAAAAATAGAATAATGGAACTATATTAAACTAAAAAACTTCTGCAAAGCAAAGAAAACAATAAAGAGACAATCTGTAGAATGGGAGAAAATATTTGCACTAATCTTCTGACAAGAAACTAATATCCATAATATATAAAGAACTCCAGAGCATAAGAACAAATAATCCCATTAAAAAGTGAGCAAAGGACCTCAATAATCATTTCTCAAAAGAAGACATACAAGTAGTCAACAGGTATATGAAAAAATGCTCAACATCACTAGTCATCAGGGAAATGCAAATCAAGACCACAGCGACATATCATCCTACCCCCCGTTAGAATAACTATTATCAAAAAGACAAAAAATAACCAGTGCTGGTGAGTATGTGGAGAAAAAGGAGCTCTTGTACACTGCTGCTGAGAATGTAAATTAGTACAGCCTCTATGGAAAACAGTACAAAGCATTCTCAAAAAACTTAAAACAGAACTACCAGACAATCCAGCAATCCCACTACTGAGTATTTATCCAAAGGAAAGGAAATCAGTATATCAAAGGGATACCTCTAGCCCTATATTTATTGCAGCATTGTTCACAATAGCTAAGACATGAACTCAACCTAAGTGTCCGTCAATGGATAAATGCATAAAGAAATACTACTCAGATATAACAAGAATGAGATCCTGTCATTTGCAACAAGGATGCAACTGGAGGTCATTATGTTAAGTGAAACAACCCAGGCACAGAAAGACAAATATCATATTTTCACTCACATGTGGAAGCTAAAAAGAAAAAAAAGGAAAAAAAATGTGGGGGTCTCATGGAGATAGAGAGTAGAATGATAGCTACCAGAGGATGGGAAAGATACAAGGGCAGGGGGAGGAATAAAGAGAGATTGGTTATTGGGTACAAAAATTGAGTTAGATAGAAGGAATAAGTTCTAGTGTTAGCATAGGAAGGGGACTACGGTTAACAATAATTTACTCAAAATTTCAAAATAACTAGAAGAGAAGATCTGAAATGTTCCCAACACAAAGAAATGATAAATGTTTGCAGAGATGAATATCCTAAATACCCTGATTTGATCATTACACGTTGGATGCATGTATCAAAATATCACATGTACCCCATAAATATATACAATTATTATGTATAAGAAAAAAAGTTTTTTTAAAAAAGAAAGAAATGTATTTTAAGTACCTGATAAGTAGCTGCATCTAGATTTGATAGTGCCACATACAGTAAATTATTCTGAAGAGTATAGATCCCTGATGGAATAGCAAGTTTAAGTGTTTCCATAGGTTTATTAAGAATTTCATCATGTAGTACTCGATTCAGTGCTCTTAGACTACATTCTAGAAAATAATATGAGAAAAATCAGTAATTAAGTAACTCTGAATAAGTTACATATCTGCTCTGAAGATCTCAATTTTCTCACCTATAGAAAAAGAAAATTGAGCTACATGTCAAGATACTTTTAGGACTAAAATATATCTTTATGATGCTGATTTTTTAAATGTTAAATATTATAATGTATTAAGAAACCTTATATTCTTTTATTCTGATATATAATCAAATTTATCTTATATATATCTACATATATATAATATACAAACACATACAAACACTTATTTCTGACAGCCAAAAGCTCAAAGTTTTAATTTGTCAACCAAGTATTCTTAGTTTATTATAGCAATGTTATAAAAACTTGTATTTTGTGCATTTTGTTTATCATCAGCAATTCATGCCAATTAGTAATTGTGAAGATTTTATTCATAAAAAGAAGGTAAATCAGTTAGGGAACGGGTTTGGTTGCAAACAACAGAAAACCCAACTAACACTAGTTCAACCCATAGGGATTTGTCTAACATAGGATGAGTCCAGATCCAAAGCTTTTATAGAGACTCAGGGACCCAGGCGCACTCTCTGTAAGTACACCTCGTTTAATTATGCTTCATTTTATTACATTTTTCAAATACTGCATTTTCTTCCAAATTGAAAGTTTGTGGCAACCCTGCATCAAGCAAGTTGCAAAGGGTGCCACAGTGTCTAGCTGTGAAAGGAGGGGAAAAGACCCTGGGGTGGACAAAGGACTCTAAGAAAAGTGGGAAGGTGGATCCTGGAAGCAAATGAACCCACTCCTAAAAGTGACTGTCAGGCTGGGCACAGTGGCTCATGTCTGTAATTAGCCAGCATCTTGGGAGGTCAAAGTGAGAGGACTGCTTGAGGCCAGGAGTTCAAGACCAGCTTGATCAACATAATGAGAACCTGTCTCTTAAAAAAAATAATAATAATAAATAAAAAAAGTTTTTAATTAGCTGGGTGTTGTGGCATGCACCTGTAGTCCCAGCTATCCAGGAGGCTGAGGCAGGAGGATCAATTGAGCCCAGGAATTTGAAGTAGCAGCGAGCTATGATTGCATAACTGCACTTCAGCCTGAGCAAAAGAACAAGATCCCCATCTCAAAAAAAAAAAAAAAAAAAAAAAAAAAAGTGACTGTCACTGGCTTAAAAACAAACCAGATGAGCTCTAGCACAGGCTGCCAACCAGTGGTCTGGAAGAAGGCTTGTTCTTCCACTTCTCCCACCCTGACTGCGACATTGAGACTGAAGAAAACTCAACGTGGTGCCACTAATGGGTCTAGGTGCCATCAACCAGGAAAGGAAAAAAAGAGAAAGCTGGGGTCAGAGGATTTCAGAGTTATGAGGAACCAACTCTTTCTTGGTTCCATGAATCTCTCATACAGCATTATCTTTTAAAGACCTTCCAGTATCTGTGTTGGAAATCCTCTAACCACTGCAGCCCATTCTGGCGATAAACAGGCTGAAATGAATATTCTAGGTTCAGGTGGATTATCAAAGAGAGAGCAGGATTATCTCTTTCCTGTTAATACAATGCTGCTACAAATTAAGCCTGTGTCTCTTCATATGGCAAATTATTAAAATTATGTCCAAGAGAGGTACACTTACAAAAAAGGCATAGCAGAAAAACAAAATAACTGCACTAGAGTAGAATAACAGGTTTTAAAAATTTCTGTGATATAACCTTGATAAAAAAATTCCTGGATGGTTTTATATATATATATATATATATATATATATATATATATATATATATATAAAAGATCGTAATATATGTCCAATTTTTGGAAACCAAAATGTTCCTGGTATGTGATAATATCAACTAAGCATTATTCGAAGATCCACATATACACACACACACACACACACACACATGTGTATATATATAAAACTAAATATAAAACTTATATAACTGTATATATTTTGGCTTTTTAATCTTCATGCTTTTCATCTGTTGTATACATGATTATTGCAATAAAGTCATCAAAGTACTGCTGCATCTCTCATTCTTGTTTCAGGCAGCAAAAAAAAAAAAAAAAAAAGGAGAGGAAACAGCAGCTTAGCAGGGATCTTCTTGGTTCTCATTGAACAGAATTGTGTTGCATAACTATCCATAGCTGCAAGGAAGCTGGGAAGTCGTTTCCTTTATTTCCTCCACGTTAGAGCCAAGAAAGGGAGAAAGGGATTGAATATGAACTTTGAACTGGCCAATTTTATGGTATCAGTCACGAAAAATGGCCAAAGATCTTTTAGAGATACATACATAAACTCCTCAAAAAAATGAGAAATTCTAAGGAACCCTAGAATTAGGGTTCTAAGGTGCCTAGAATTATTCTAATTATTCTAATTCTAAGGAACCCTAGAATTATTTACCAATAATGACACTTTAGACAAATTTTTCTCTCAATATAAAATAGGAAAAGTTTGATTATGAAAAGTTTTTTGAAATAAAAAAAAACTTTAAAATTACTACCTGGTACTCACCCTCTCCTCACCCCAAAATAATAATTGAACAATTCTTAACTAAGATAAAAGTTACCAAAAAGTTTTCTTCTTAGTTTTACCAGAAAAGAAAACTAAAATATTACCTTAATTTTATGTTATTTTATTTTTTGAGATGGGAGTCTTGCTATGTTATCCAGGCTAGATCCCAACTCCCGAACTTAAGCAATCCTCCTGCCTCAGCCTCCCAAGTAACTGGGACTATAGGTGTGCACTGAACCTGATTATTTTTTAATTTTTAAATTCAATTTTTAAATAATCACCAATTCCTGGTATTAAGACTTTCTATTTTTGCCAATTTGAGGGCAGTGAAATTGTGTCCTGTGGTTTTAATCTGATTTCCTTGATTGCTAGTGAAGTTGAGCATCTTTTTATATATGTATCTGCCATGCAGGTTTCTTCTGCGAATTACCTGTATATCCTTTGCCCCCTTTTCTATTAAGTTTCTATTAACTGTGATTGAGTTGTAGGAGTAATTGTAATTCTGGATATTAATTATTGGTGGTTACAAGTGATATAAATATCTTCTCTGAATTTGTGACTTGTCTTCTTACTTGATTTGATTTACAGATGTTTTTCAATTTAATATACCCTAAATTATCTATTTTTTCTTTTATATCTTATTTGTACCTTTTGTATGTTGTTTGAAATCATTCACAATAGTAAGGTCATAAAGTTTTGCTTTTTAAATGTCTATCTTTAATTCACTTAGAATCTATTTTTCTGTATGGTGTGTCTATAGATGCTTTGGTTCACTGAAAGTTGGTTTTACCACATTTTCACCACATCTTTCTACAATGCAACTGTTTGTGTCAAAGATATCTTTGGCTCCACAATGTTAAATGCAGTGAATACTTCTGCTCATCTATACCTTAGCGGCAAAAACACTACTATCTCAGCTTGGCTATTACGTTTCCATTTATCTTTTTATTTTCCTTCAATCTTCGTTTGCTGATTCCTCCTGTGGAATCTAACCTCTAAATATTGGGAATGCAACAGAGCTCAGTCTTTGGCCTTCTCTTCTTCTAGTATACACTAGGTGATCTCATTCAATCCTTGGCTTCAAAGCAAAATGTAAACTGACAAATTCTTGAGTTCCATATGCATAGACTCTACTATTTGACATCTCAATGGGAATGCTTATAGCTGCCTGAAACTTAATGATGCAAAAAGCAGCTTTAATTTCCCCCAAAACCTATTTCTATATATCATTAATTGTAGCACCCATTCACCCAATAGTTTAATCTAAAAACCTAGCAATTATTCCTCAAACTGGATTCTTCCTTTCTTCTGACTTTCACATATTCAATCTTTTAACAAGTCATGTCAGATGTAGTTTGAAAGAAAATACACAAAAAGGACCAGGTGTGGTGGCTCATGCCTATAATCCCAGCACTTTGGGAGGCTGAGGTAGGCGGATCACCTGAGGTCAGGAGTTCGAGACCAGCCTGGCCAACCTGGTGAAATCCTGTCTCTACTAAAAATACAAAAAGTAGCAAGGTTTGGTAGCACACCCCTGTAATCATAGCTACTCGGGAAGCTGAGGCATGAGAATCACTTGAACCTGGGAGGTGGAGGTTACAGTGAGCCAAGATCGTGCCATTGTACTCCAGTCTAGGCAACATAGTGAGACTCAGTCAAAAAGAAAGAAAGGAAGGGAGGGAGGGAGGGAAGGAGGGAGGAAGGATGGACACAAAAAGTCAAAAAAAAAACCCATAAAAATTCATCATCATTAGTTATTAGAGAAACACAAGTCAAAACCACAATGAGGTACTACTTTACACCTATTAGAATGGCTATTTAAAAAAACAACAACAAAATATTAAGTGCTGGTGAAGATGTGAAGAAACAGGAACCCTTGTACTTTGCTGGTGGAGATGTAAAATGGTCCAGTTGCTGTGAAAAACAGTTTGATGGTTCCTTAAAAAGTTAAACATAGAATTATCATATGACCCAGCAATTCCACTCCTAAATACATACCCAAAAGGAATGAAAACAGGGACTCAAACAGATACTTGTATATCTACCGAAGCATTACTCATTGTTCTTTTCAGTATTATTCACAATAGCCAAAAGGTGGAAACAACCTAAGTGTCCATCACATGGATGAATCAACAAAATGTGCTATTTCCATACAATAGAATGTTATTCAGCCATAAAAAGGAATACAGTTCTGAGACATGTTACAACGTGAATAAATCTTGAAAACATTTTGCTAAGTGCCAGACCTAAAAGGACAAATGTATGATTCTACTTACATGAAATATTTAAAATAGGCAAATTCATAGAGCCAGAAAGTGAATCAGAGGTTACTAGGGGCTGTGAGTAAGGGAGAATGGGGATTATTACTTAACAGTTACAAAGTTTTTGTTTAAAGTGCTAAAAACATTTTAGAAATGGATAGTGGTCATTGTTGCACAACATTGTAAAAATAATGACAAAGAAGTGTACACTAAAAATAGTTAAGATGGCAAATTTTGTTATTATGTATATACTTTACCACAGGTCTAAAAAATTAGAATTGAAATATACCAAAAAACCATTAAATAATATACTTTAAACACATAAATTATATGGCTCATGAATTATCTCAATAGAACTGTTTTTAAAAACTATATAAAATTAGTCACTGCTGGACTAATCAATAAAGCAAATAAAATAGTTGTTTACATTAGTAAAAAAATTATGATTCTTCTAAAGTTCTAACAGTAACAGATTTATAAAACTTACTCTTACTCTCAAATTATTATAAATGCAAGAAACTATTTTATATTTACAGAATTAACCAGAAGATATGAATGATACAGATTAAAATGGTTTTATTACTAGACTTAAAATGTCTTAAGAAAAATTTTAAAATATTGAAATGTTCTTCATACTAGGCCATTCCACAATGCAAGAGTGCAAATGTGTAGTTACCAATATATATATGCAAACTAAATAAACTGCATTGATTAAAAACAAAAAACCTAGATACCTACTGCTCTCTTTGTAGACTAATAAAATGCAGGCCATTATCTTCAAAAGTTCAGCAACAACCACTGCTGTTGAAGATAGATAACGAGGTCCTTCTTCTTTTAAAGTTCTAGAATAACGCATTGTTAGAACCAAACTGGTAGTCTGAAAGACCAAAATTCCCAGGGAAAGGTATTTTAGGTTGGCGGACATTGTTTTATCTTCATTTGCCTGAAAAACAAAAAAAAGGGACAAATAAATAAGATAAAAACATATGAAAACTAGTCGATTAAAAAACACCGAGAGGGAGAAGGGAGAGGGCCTGCAGGTCTCTCCTCCACCTGCCACCAAAAAGAATAAATAAAAAAAAGAAAAACAAACTAACCAAGAGACTTCTTGTTCCAGACAAGATGGAATAAGCACACTCCACCTTATTCTTTCTGCCAATTACAACCGAAAACCTTGAATTGGAAACAAAAAGCAACTACTGACTCTGAAAGGTGAAGAAAATAAGGTAAATTGGCTAGAGACATCAGATCTTGAGGGATGACTCAGCAGTGAATTCCCTAGAGATTTTTTTTGCTACAGATGTAACCTACTTTGGGTGCTTCAGCAGCCCACAACCTGAAACTGCTCAAAGGCATAGAACAACAACAACAACAAAAGCCCCAAGAAAAACATACTTTCTCTAACCAAAGGCCTGAGAAGGCAAGAGTATTTCAGAACAAAATCTTTTCAACTGGTTACTGTGTAATCAGCAAGAAAGAACTAACTGACCATCCTCATCGCCAACCAATGAGAGCAGAGGTGGTGGCCCTTCCCCCTCCCACTAGGGGTTAGAGCCACAGAAACTGTGGGACAGAGCCCTGCTGACCATTGCTGCCCTATAGAAGGCAAATGTTTGCAAGGAAGCAGTACATTTCCTCCCTCCCCAGTGGCTGTCCATTAACATAGAAGATTTAAATAGGAAAGAGTCTCACAATATAATATGCAAAAAGTTCAGGAAACAATCCAAAGTAAGTATATTTATTATACCAACAAAGAAAAAAGGTCTCAGCTTGCACGAGTAAGGACAACCAACAGACAACAATGCGGAGATGACACAGTTGTTGCAATGGTCAGAAAAGAATTTCAAGCAAGCTATCTTAAAAATGCAGCAACAAGCAATTATGAAGACTTAAAATAATTTTAGACTCATATAGTTTAAAAAATAGTACAAGAGTTCACATGTACCCCTCACCCAGCTTCCCCCAATGATACTAATTCAAAATCCCTATATTTTCCCTAAAGCAATCCAGTATTACTCCTGGAGACTCACTTTAAATATTAAGACATATATAAGTTAAAAAGTAAAAGGACAAAAAAAGACACATCATGAGAAAAATAACTAAAAAAAAATAAAGAAACTTTATTAATATCAGTCAAAATGGGTTACATAAGATTTATTTTTGGAATCAAAGAAGGACATTTCATCATGATAAAAGCGTCAATACATTAGAAAAATATAATCATTTTAAATATATATGTGCCAAATAACATACCTTCAAAATACATAACGCAAAAACGAACATAACTAAAGGGGAAAACACGTAAATGCAGTCATAATTAAAGATTTTTACCCTACCTTTCTCAGTAATTAATAAAATAACAACAAAAAAGAAAACCCAGTAAGAATACAGAAAATCTGAATACTATCAACCACCATTACCGTGGTAGACATAAAAATGATCTACCTGGCCGAGCGCAGTGGCTCACACCTGTAATCCCAGCACTTTGGGAGGCTGAGGCAGGTGGACCATGAGGTCAAGAGATCAAGACAATCCTGGCCAACATAGTGAAATCTCGTCTCTACTAAAAATACAAAAATCAGCTGGGCATGGTGGCATGCAACTGTAACTGTAGTCCCAGTTGCTCGGGAGGCTGAGGCAGGAGAATAGCTTGAACTTGGGAGGCGGAGGTTGCAGTGAGCCGAGATCACGCCACTGCACTCCAGCCTGGCGGCAGAGCAAGACTCCATCTCAGAAAAAAAGAAAGAAATCTACCAGATCTTACTTGAATTCAAGGAAGGACAATGCAGAGTGTGTAATACCTGACTGCTTTCCTAGTGAAGATCACATCCTTTGTCATAGATTTAACTGAAGATTCAATTCAATTCTGAACAAAATCTCTGCAGGCTTTTTTGGTAAATAAACAGACAACAAAAACCAAGCAAGCTTATTTTAAAATCATATGGAAATACAAAGGACCTAGACCACCAAAACAATTTTGAAAAAGAAAAACAAAATTGAAAGCCTTAAGCTACCAAACTTCCAGACTTACTATAAAACTACAGTAATCAAAACTGGTGGCTGGGCGTGGTGGCTCACACCTGTAATCTCGGCACTTTGGGAGGCCAAGGCAGGCAGATCACAAGGTCAGGAGTTCGAGACCAGCCTGGCCAACATAGTGAAAGCTCGTCTCTACTAAAAATACAAAAAATTAGCCGGGTGTGGTGGCGGGCGCCTGTAATCTCAGCTACTCAGGAAGCTGAGGCAGGAGAATTGATTGAACCCGGGAGGCGGAGGTTGCAGTGAACTGAGATTGCGCCACTGCACTCCCGCCTGGGCAACAGAGCGAGACACCATCTCAAAACAGAAAAATAAAATCTGGTATTGGCATGAGGACAGAAGCATAGATCAATGGAACAGAATATAGTCCAGATTTAGATCCATATGTCTCATGAGCTTAGGCTGCTATAACAAAGTATCATAGACTGGGTGGCTTATAAACACAGCAATTTATTTCTCACAGTTCTGCAGGCTGGAAGTCCAAGATCAGAGTGCTGGCATCACTGGGTTCTAGTGAGGCCTCTCTTCTGGGTTCACAGATGTCTGTCTTCTCATTGTATCCTCACATGGCAGAAAATAAGAGTTCTCTGGGGTCTCTTTTTATAAAGGCACTAATCTCATTCACAAGGGCTCCACTTTCATGACCTAATTACCTCCCATAGGCCCTACTTCTTAACAACATCATACTGAGAGTTAGGATTTCAACATGTGAATTTGGGGAGGCAGGGGACAGAGGAAGAGCACAAATATTCAGTCTATTAAACCACACATAAATATTGTCAAACAATATTTGACAATGGTACAAAAAAAAGGGACAGTCTTTTCAACAAATAGTTCTGGACTGGAATAATGAGATATATGTATTTGTATTTATTTATTTATTTTTATTTATTTATTTTTGAGACAGAGTCTCGCTCTGTCACCAGGCCAGAGTGCAGTGGTATGATCTCAGCTCACTGCAACCTCTGACTCCCTGGTTCAGGCAAATCTCTTGTCTCAGCCTCCCAAGTAGCTGAGATTACAAGCACACACCACCATGCCCAGCTAGTTTTTGTATTTTTAGTAGAGACGGGGTTTCACCATGTTGGCCAGGATGGTCTTGATCTCCTGACCTAATGATCCGCCTGCCTCAGTCTCCCAAAGTGCGGGGATTACAGGCATGAGCCACTGTGCCCCACCAGATATATGCATTTTTTAAAAAATAGCTCTCTACCCCTAACTTTCTCATACCAAATATTAACTAGAAATGGATCATATAGCCATTACAAAAGCTGAAACTATAAATATTCAATAAGAAAGCAAAGGAAAAACTGTAATCATGTAGAGACAGGCCAAGAGTTCTTAGGATACAAAAAGCACAAACCATAAATGAAAAGAATTGATAAATTGGACACATTAAAATTAAAAAATGGGCCAGGTACAGTGGCTCACACCTGTGATCCCAGCACTTTGAGAGGCTGAGGCAGAAGCATCACTTGAGCCCAGAAGTTCAAGACCAGCCTGGACAACAAAGTGAGACCCCAGTTCTACAAAAAATTAGCTAGGCATGGTGGCATGCACCTGTGGTCCCAGCATGCAAGAGGCTGAGGCAGGAGGATCAATTGAGCCCAGAAGGTCAGGGCTGCAGTGAGCCATGTTCATGCCACCAACACTCCAGCCTGGGTGACAGAGCAAGACTCTGCCTCAATAAAATAAAACAATAATAAATCAAAGACTGCTCTTCCAAAGATACTATAAAATAACATGAAAGGCAAACTACATTATGGGAGAAAATATTCTCAATACATGGATCTGACAATATATCCAGAATATATACAGAACTTTAATAATACAATAAATCAAAGACTGACAATCCAATTTAAAAATAGGCAAAGATATTTTACCAGCCGGGCGCGGTGGCTCAAGCCTGTAATCCCAGCACTTTGGGAGGCCAAGGTGGGTGGATCACCTGAGGTTAGGAGTTCAAGAGCAGCCTGGCCAACATGATGAAATCCCATCTCTACTAAAAATACAAAAATTAGCTGGGCATGCTCGCGGGTGCCTGTAATCCCAACTATTCGGGAGGCTGAGGCAGGAGAATCGCTTGAACCCAGCAGATGGAGGCTGCAGGGAGCCAAGATTGCACCATTGTACTCCAGTGTGGGCAACAAGAGTAACATTCCATCTCAAAAAAAAAAAAAAAAGAAAGATATTTTATCAATAAAGACAAATGAGTGATTAATAGGTATAGGAAAAGGTGTTCAACATCACAGTCATTAGAGAAATACAAATTCAGACCACAATGAGATACCACTATGTACCTATTAGACTGGCTAAATTTTAAAAACTGATACAACTAAGAATTAAAGGGGATGTAGAGCAAACAGCCCTCAACATTGCTAGTGAAAACCGTAAAATGGTACAACCACTTTGAAAAAGTTTATTAATTCCTTATTAAAAGAAAACAGCACTTTGGGAGGCTGAGGCTGGAGGATCACTTAAGGCCAGGAGTTTGAGAGCAGCCTGGGCAACATATTGAGACCCCATCTCTACAAAAAATAAAAAAATTAGCTGGGTTTGGTGCTACAAGCATGTAGTCCCAGTTACTCAGGAGGCTGAGGCAGGAGGATGGTTTGAGCCTAGGAGGTTTGAGGTTATAGTGAGCTACGATTGAACTGCTGTATTCTACCCTGAGCAACAGAGCAAGACCCTCTCAAATAAAAACAAAAAGAGGATAGGAGAGAGGACAGAAGGGGAGGGGAGAGGAGGGGAAGCCGAGGGGAGAGGAAACCAAGGGGAGAAAGAGAGGTAAGAAAGGGAAGGTAGGAAAGGAAAGAAAGAAAGGGAAGGAGGGGAGGGAAGGGAAAGGGAGAGGGGGGTAGGAGAGGGGAGGGAAGAGGAGAGGAGGGGAGGGACAAAAGCAAGGGAAGGAAGAGAAGAAAGAAAATGGTAACATAATCTTTTCATATGACCTGGCAATTCCACTCTTAGATGTACCCAAGAAATTTGAAATTACATGTTCACAACAATATTTGTACATGAGTATTTACAGGAGCTTTATTTGTAACATCAGAAATGAAATACTCCAAATGCCCATCAATATTTTAATAAATGATCCTATGTGGTATATCCATACAATGGAATACTGCTCAGCTATAAAAAGGAATAAAATACTGCCACACTAAACACCCCAAAAAAGTAAAAAAACATACTAAGCCAAAAAATTTAAACAAAACAGTATACTGCATACTTTATCTTTCCATTTATATAAAATTCTAGAAAAGGCAAAATTAAACTACACTGACAAATGCAAATTTATGGTTACCTATAGACAGGGCTGGGGCTGAGGGCTGACTGCAAAGGGACAGCAAAGAATTTTTGGTAGTGGCAGGCCGGGCGCGGTGGCTCAAGCCTGTAATCCCAGCACTTTGGGAGGCCGAGACGGGCGGATCACGAGGTCAGGAGATCGAGACCATCCTGGCTAACACGGTGAAACCCCGTCTCTACTAAAAAATACAAAAAACTAGCCGGGCGAGGTGGCGGGCGCCTGTAGTCCCAGCTACTCGGGAGGCTGAGGCAGGAGAATGGCGTGAACCCGGGAGGCAGAGCTTTCAGTGAGCTGAGATCCGGCCACTGCACTCCAGCCTGGGCGACAGAGCGAGACTCCATCTCAAAAAGAAAAAAAAAGAATTTTTGGTAGTGGTAGAAATACTGCGTGGTGGTTATATGATTGAATTTATTTATCAGAATTCACTGAATTGTAGATTTTTTTTTTTAAATCTACAATTCATGAGTACAATGGTTCATTTTATTCAATGGGTACATTTACTGTATGTAAATTACAACTCAATAAAGTTGATTTTAAAAAGAAGGAAGGAAGGAAGGAAGGAAGGAAGGAAGGAAGGAAGGAAGGAAGGAAGGAAGGAAGGAAGGAAGGGAGGGAAGGAAAGAATACATCCTTGTAGGTAAATCCTAAAATCAGTATTACTACAGACTTATTTCCAGTGGCTCACCAATGTATAGTCTGTATACTTTTTCAGTCTGTGTATAAAGCTTATCATTCTGAGACAGTATCTGTATTTTGCTGATATGTCTCCAGCCACTAAAAGTCCTAAAAAACTAAATGTTTAGTCAATGTTTTAAAACAGTACTAAAATTCATATACAGGCTGGGTGTAGTGGCTCATGTCTGTAATCCCAGCACTTTGGGAGGCAGAGGTGAGCAGATCACTTGAGGCCAGGAGTTCGAGCCAAGACTGGTAAACATGGCGTAACCCCGTCTCTACTAAAAATACAAAAATTAGCCAGGCATGGTGGCACACACCTGTAATCCCAGCTACTCAGGAAGCTGAGGCCACAAGAATTTCTTGAACCCGGGAGGCAGAGGTTGCAGTGAGCCAAAATCCCACCACTATACTCCAGCCTGGGCAACAGAGCAAGACTCTGTCTCAAAAATAAATACATAAATAAATAAATAATAAAATAAAATAAAATTCATATACATTTTAGACTACCTAGTATCTTAGATATTCTACAAGTCAATTTTCCTTCTATTATAAAAACAAGGGCTAAATTCCTAAGTTATGATTTTTAGAGTAAGCTATATTTACATTTTACTCTACATTTTATACTATACTCCCTTAGTAACAATATCAGTCTACTAGAGGTTAATGACATAAGAGAGTATATATGAAAACACACAAGTTACAAAGTGCTATGCAAATATGTCACATTATACACTGGTCAGAGACAAGTATTAGGGTAAAAAACAAACATTTTAAGGTTTTTCCAAGTAAATCAACAGAAAAAATTAAATACATACAGAAATGCTGAGTTCGGTTGAAATTTTTTGTCCTTTATCTTCCATAATGCCGAAACTTTAAAACTATAACCTATTATTACAAGCTAAATAATGACAAATAAAATTCATCACAATTGACTTTACTTTTTACACTGGTATTTGTACATATTCTTTTCTAACTATCTCAGAAGTAGATACAGTACTCAAGAAGAAAAGCAACAATATCTTGTACTTGAAATCCATAATAATCTTGTGGACAATTCAAAAACATTTTTTATGTAAGTGAAAGAAATGAGTAGAAAGTAATTTACACTACAGATACAATAAACTCAGTTTTTATGAAAGAAACAATAGCCTCCCCTAAATTAGTTCCCTCTTAAGTGCTTAAGAAAAGCAAAATCTTGCTCAATAATATTTAACCAACTCTTTATAACTTACAGGCTCCTATCACATTCTAAGTTAAACAACTTTTCATTGTTTCTCCTTTTCTTTCTTCCTCAAGGTGTCAGGTAACTGTTTACTAAGAAAATATCACCTGTACGTAAGTTACAGTAGTATCCATTTTAACTTGTTCTTTCATAGGCTGCAAAATTTCCATTCCTAGATTCAAATAAAACCAAGAGTATTCAGATATTTCTTTATCTATACACATATAAAACCTATTTGCATTCTAATATTTAGAATACAAATCGTTCAGCACTATTGTACTCTTTACAGAAATGCATTGATTTGGAAAACAAAACTACTTAATATCTCTTAAGATCTCCTTTCAATGTGTGCTGCCATATAAAAATGGACTTACTCCTTCCCACCCTCCCATTTCCCCACAATCTCATGCAATTCTGCTCTACCTCATTCTGTTACGGTCTCTTCCCACCACTTACAACAGTTAAAGATATTCTACAAAGAACAGAGACTTCTGTAAAAGCCAGGTAGGGTCTACAGGCACTAATCATTAATAAAGATTCAAAACTAAGAAGATTGGGGATAGAAGTTAAAAAAAAATACAATTATAAACAATTCTCCAGATGGAAATCAGCCATCAAATATTTAATTAATACGTATATATATAAACACTTAAATAAAGCTGGAATATATATATTCTGAGATGGAGGCTTGCTCTGTTGCCCAGGCTGGAGTGCAATGGTGTGATCTCAGCTCATTGCAACCTCTGCCTCCTGGGTTCAAGCGATTCTCCTGCCTCAGTCTCCCGACTAGCTGGGATTACAGACTTTCACCACCATGCCTGGCTAATTTTTGTATTTCTACTAGAGATGGGATTTCACCATGTTGACCAGGGCGGTCTTGAACTCCTGACCTCAGGTGATTCACCCACCTCGGCCCCTCAAAGTGCTGGGATTACAGATGTGAGCCACTGCACCCGTTCTGGAAAAATATTTTTAAAAAGAAGAGGATGCTGGGCACCGTGACTCACGCCTATAATCCCAGCACTTTGGGAAGCCAAGGTGGGCGGATCACGAGATGGAGGAGATTGAGACCATCCTGGCTAACACGGTGAAACCCCATCTCTACTAAAAATACAAAAAATTAGCCGGGCGCGGTGGTGGGCTCCTGTAGTCCCAGCTACTCGGGAGGTTGAGGCAGGAGAATGGTGTGAACCCAGGAGGCAGAGCTTGCAGTGAGCCGAGATCATGCCGCTGCACTCCAGCCTGGGCGACAGAGCGAGACTCCGTCTCAAAAAAAAAAAAAAAAGAAATAAAAGAAAAGGAGAATACAGATACACAAGAGAAGAATGCAATATGAAGATGAAGCAGAGAGATTTGATGATGCTGTCCTTGAATATTAGAGTGATGCAGGCACAAGCAAAGGAATACTGGCAGCTGCCAGAAGCTGGAAGAGGAAAGGAATGGATGCTCTCCCAGAGCAACCAGATGGAGTGAGGCCTTGCTGACAATTAGATTTCAACTCAGTTCTATTAATTTTGGATTTCTGGTCTCCAGAACTCTGAGAGAATAAATTGCTGTTGTTTTAAGCCATAAAATTTGTGATAATTTGTTACAGCAACCACAAGAAATTAACATGAGGATCTAGGTCTGTATTTTTTAAATGTAATTGTTTCCAATTCTATGTCTATTTTTTCTTCCCCAATGGAATGCTTCATGAATTTGTGTCGCATCCTTGAGCAAGGGCCATGCTAATCTTCTCCATAACCTTCAAATTTTAGTATATGTGCTGCCAAAGGGAGCACTCTATGTCTATTCAAGCAGAAAGCATTAAATATGTTTTAGAGGAAGATTGGATGAAATTAAGGTGCTATATTTTTAAAAATTAATTATTAGGAAAACTGGTTTACTGAAGGGTAGGTAGAACAATTCCTTACACACAGTATGTACTTGATAAATACTTTTTAAAATATATTCTGGACTTAGTAACAACAAAGATACTAAATGAATGAGAAACTACTCTAGTAATCTTCTCATAGAAAACTGACCCATTCACTTTTTGTTCACAAAACTAAATGTTTAACAGTAACATTTCCATAGAAAAAACAAGAACTTGGCCAGTATTACAAAGCAATTCTTCTACTACCACTTAGTGTGGAAAACATCAATTTGTTTTATTATTTTATTTTATATTTTTTGAGACAGGATCTCACTCTGTTCCCCAGGCTGGAGTGCAGTGGTATGATCATGGCTCACTGCTGCCTCTACCTCCTGGGCTCGAGCTATCCTCCCACCTCAGCCTCCTGAGTAGCTAGAATCACAGGCATGTGCCACCACACCTAGGTAAAAAAAAATTTTATTTGTAAATATGAGGTCTCCCTGTGTTGCCCAGGCTGGTCTCAGGCTCAGGCCATCCTCCTGCCTCAGCTTCCCACAGTGCTGGGATTACAGGTATGAGTCACCCCGCCTGGCCTCTTTACTGTTTTAAAAGACATAGGTAGGTGTGGGTAGGGGGAAAAAAGGACATAAAAGGCAAAACAGTACAGACTGTCACTATTTTCATTAGTATGTTTGTTTTTATAACTCGAAATATTAGTAACATATAATCAGATATAAAGCTTATAAGCTAGAGAAAAAAAATTCCCAATTTTAGGCTCTCTGTCCATACTAGACTATTCAAGTTGACTCCTTTAAACATAATTTATTACTCAATCTCAGATACACTACATGTATCAAAACATGCCAACTGAACTGTATCAATATGCAGAAAGTAAAATATAGTTACTCATTAAGATAGAGTTGCTCCCCACACACTAACATTACAAGGTTCTAGCATTTTCCAATGATTTTTCAAATGTTTAGGTATTAAAGCATACAAGGGCCAGCCACGGTGTCTCACACCTAAAATCCCAACGCTTTAGGAGACCAAGGTGGGAGGATCCCTTGAGCCCAGGAGTTCCAGACCAGCCTGGGCAACATAGTAGGGACTCTGTCTTTACAAAAAACTTTTAAAAATTAGCCAGATGTCGTGGTGCTTGCCTATGTATACTCCCAGCTACTCGAGAAGCTGAGGCTGGAGGATTGCTTGAGCCCAGGAGCAATGAGCTGTAATCACACCACTGCACTCCCTCCTTTCCTTCTTCCCTCCCTCCCTCCTTCCTTCCTTTTGAGATGGAGTTTCACTCTTGTTGCCCAAGTTGGAGTACAATGGCGTGATCTTGGTTCACTGCAACCTCTATCTCCTAAGTTCAAGCGATTTTCCTGCTTCAGCCTCCTGAGTGGTTGAGATGCTGAGATTACAGGCGCCTGCCACCACGCCTGGCTAGTTTTTTTGTGGGGTTTTTTTTTGGTATTTTTAATAGAGACAGGGTTTCGCGATGTTGGTCAGGCTGTTCTCAAACTCCTGACCTCTGGTGATCCGCCCGCCTCCGCCTCCCAGAGTGCTGGGATTACAGGTGTGAGCCACCGCCTGGGCCTACTACATTCCTTCTTGTGTGACAGAGTAAGGTCCTATCTTAAATAAATAAAGCATAGAAGGGTAATCGAGAACAATGTTTAGCTATTTAATTCAGCCTGAGGATAAACCTGAATGGTGAGGGCCTTAAAATAGTTTTCTTTGTAGCACGCATAAATGATTTTTAAAAATTTAATGTGAAGATAATTTAACTGAAACAACATAGAATGAGCAATTTTTATGGATTTGTGGTCTGACAAACTGTTAAACATTATTTTTTTCCCCAACTTTTATTTTAGATTGAAGGTAAGAGGTAGGTATGCACGTTTGTTACATGGGTAAATTGTGTGTCATGGGGGTTTGGTGTATAGATAATTTTGTCACCCAGGTTATCAGCATAATGTCCAGTTGGTAATTTTTCAATCCTTACCCCCCTCCAACTCTGCACCCTTAAATAGACCTGAATGTCTACTGTGTCCCCTTCTTTGTGTCCATAGGTACTCAATGTTTAGCTCCTACTTACAACTGAGAACATGCAGTATTTGGTTTTCTGTTCCTGCATTAATTTGTTTAGAATAATGGCCTTCAGCTCCATCCATGTTGCTGCAAAGGCCATGGTCTCATTGTTTTATAGCTGCATAGTATTCCAGGGTGTATATGTACCGTATTTTTACGTCCAGTTCACCACTGATGGGCATCTAGATTGATTCTATGTCTTTGCTATTGTGAATAGTGCTGTGATAAACTTACAGTGCATGTGCCTTTACAGTAGAACGACTTGTCTTCCTTTGTTGTCAAAGCTTTTCAAACTTTAAAAAATTCTAGCTGCTGATTATATTTAAATAATTAATGTTAGATTACCACTTTCCCTTGAGAACAAGATTCCAATATTCGAACCCAATGCTGTATAGTTTTGTTTTTTTAAACAACACCTTTTCTAAACATGAAATTGCAACCAGTTCCTGGTAAACCTACAGTCTTAGAAGTTTACACATACTGCCGGGCGCGGTGGCTCAAGCCTGTAATCCCAGCACTTTGGGAGGCCGAGACGGGCGGATCACGAGGTCAGGAGATCGAGACCATCCTGGCTAACACGGTGAAACCCCATCTCTACTAAAAAATACAAAAAAAAAAACTAGCCGGGCGAGGTGGCAGGCGCCTGTAGTCCCAGCTACTCGGGAGGCTGAGGCAGGAGAATGGCGTGAACCCGGGAGGCGGAGCTTGCAGTGAGCTGAGATCCGGCCACTGCACTCCAGCCTGGGCGACAGAGCGAGACTCCGTCTCAAAAAAAAAAAAAAAAAAAAAAAAGAAGTTTACACATACTATAAGCTTAAGCTATAGAGAATATAAATACATATTAATTATGTTTGTTCTACATTTACTGTTCAAGTCTCATGTCACTCTGCCTAACTGAAGAGGGCAAGCTTCAGATGCTCTCAACTCTAATCTAGGCTCCATATAGCAGATGTCTTAATAAGACGTAGGCCCTGATCACATCTCCCGTTTTTGTTTTTTTTTGGGTTTTTTTGAGACCAAGTCTGACTCTGTCACCCAGGCTGGAGTGCAGTGCTATGATCACGGCTCGCTGCAGCCTCAACCTACTGGGCTCAGGCAATCCTTCTGCCTCAGCCTCCCAAGTAGCTGGACCTACAAGCGCATGCTACCACAACCAGATAATATTTTTATTTTTTGTAGAGCTGGGGTCTTGCTTCATTGCCCTGCTGGTCTCAAACTCCTGCCCTCAAGTGATCCTCTCACCTAGGCCTCCCAAAGTGCTGGGATTACAGGCATGAGTCACTGTCCCTTGCCCTGTTTGTAAAGTTTAACTGACTTCTTACAAAATAGAGGATAGAGTCCAAACTCCTTCACACAAAAGAGCCCTCATAATCTGGTCCCAACCTACATTTCCTGCCATAAACTATTACACGTCTCAATCTCGTTCTTTCATGCATTCACTGAACAAATACTCCTCTTTTTAAACACCTCTTCTCCCTTCTGTATTTGTAGAACCTCTACATATCTTACAGGACTCAAAATACAAGTTTCAGTGAAGTTTCATATGTCTTCCAAGCAGACTGAATCCTTCCCTCTACTATACTCTCATGCCATTTTGCGTATACCTTTTATAATAGCACTCATACATTTTATCAGACCAATTTATTGACAAATGATATACATTTCCTTCTTCTATTCACTGTATTTCCTGCTTCTCCATACCAACACCTGTCATATATTAAGCATTTACTCTATGTTGAATTTATAAAACAATAAATAAACTCCACAATATTTGTTGGGGGAGAATGATCTCTTCATAACTCTGTGTAATAACATAAAAGACAAATGCAGGGGCTGGACATGGTGGCTCAGGTCTGCAATTCCAGCACTTTGGGAGGCTGAGGTGGGCGGATCAGTTGAGCCCAGAAGTCTGAGACCAACCTGGGCAACATGGTGAAAGCTGTCTCTACAAAAAATACAAAAATTAGCCAGGTGTGGTGGCACATGCCAGCAGTTCCACCTACTCAGGAGGCTAAAGTGGGAGATCACTTGAGCCAGGGCGGTAGAAGTTGCAGTGAGCTGAGATCGTGCCTCTGTACTCCAGCCAAGGTGACAGTGAGACCCTGTCTCAAAAAAAAAAAAAAAAGAACAATGCAGGTCAAAATTGGTTTGCATTAAATGTTTTCTAATAACTGTATTTCATGAGAGAAGTAAAAATAGTAAAAGAATCTTGAATACCTACAGTATATCAGGCATTGTGGTAGGTGATTTACAGGCATTATCTCATTTAGATCTCATTTAATCTGTAAAAGGAGGTATTCATTTTACAGATTAAGAAACACAGGTTCTGATATATTAAGTGTATGACTTGTCTTGCAGAACTTGTCAGAGCTCAGACATGAACCATGATTTATTTCAGTCAAAACCCATAGTCTTTGCAGTAAAGCCTATGTTTAAGCATGTCTACGGACTGATCACACCGGTAATCTCAGCACTTTCAGAGGCCATGGTGGGAGGATCGCTTGAGGCCAGGAGTTCAAGACCAGCCAAGCCAACATAATAAGACTTCATCTCTACAAAAAATTATTTAAAAAACAAAAAAGCACATCCAAGTATTAGAGGGTCAGTCACCATAGTATATAAAAGTATGCCTTTGGTCTCAGACTGAGTTCACATTCTGTCTCTACAACTTAATAAGTACAGCAAATTGGCCGGGCACGGTGGCTCAAGCCTGTAATCCCAGCACTTTGGGAGGCCGAGACGGGCGGATCACGAGGTCAGGAGATCGAGACCATCCTGGCTAATACGGTGAAACCCTGTCTCTACTTAAAAATACAAAAAACTAGCCGGGCGACGAGGCGGGCGCCTGTAGTCCCAGCTACTCGGGAGGCTGAGGCAGGAGAATGGCGTAAAAAACCCGGGAGACAGAGCTTGCAGTGAGCTGAGATCCAGCCACTGCACTCCAGCCTGGGTGGCAGAGCAAGACTCCGTCTCAAAAAAAAAAAAAAAAAAAAAAATAAGTACAGCAAATTATTTAATCTCTCTGTCCCTCCTTTCCCTTATCTATAAAATGGTGATAAATAATAGTATGTATTTTGTAGGGTGGTTATGATTAAGGAATATAAATCAAATAAAGTGATTATTATACTACAATGCCTTATTCATTGAATACCTTTATAAAACCTACTCATGAGGCCGGGCGCGGTGGCTCAAGCCTGTAATCCCAGCACTTTGGGAGGCTGAGACGGGCGGATCACGAGGTCACAAGATCAAGACCATCCTGGCTAACACGGTGAAACTCCATCTCTACTAAAAAATACAAAAAAACTAGCCGGGCGAGGTGGCAGGCACCTGTAGTCCCAGCTACTCGTTAGGCTGAGGCAGGAGAATGGCGTGAACCCGGGAGGCGGAGCTTGCAGTGAGCTGAGATCCGGCCACTGCACTCCAGCCTGGGCGGAAAAAAAAAAAAAACCTACTCATGATAGAAAATACTATTAGAAATGCTGTTTGAAATTGGTTTTATAGCATATATGAATTTAGAAAAAAACTTCTTACATAACTTTTACAGAAAAAACTAGGCTCTGGGTAGATATAAAGTCCCATGTAGATACTTTGTGGAATGAGCTTGTTTCTTAGCATTTTATCTGACATAACCTCAAAGTTTCAGCTTCATTTTTTTTTTTTTTTAAGATGAAGTCTCGCTCTGTTGCCCAGACTGGAGTGCAATGGTGCGATCTCAGCTCACTGCAACCTCTGCCTCCCGGGTTCAAGCAATTCTCCTGCCTCAGCCTCCTGAGTAGCTGGGACTACAGGCGTCCACCACCATGCCCAGCTAATTTTTTGTATTTTTAGTAGAGACGGGGTTTCACCATGCTGGTCAGGCTGGTCTCAAATTCCTGACCTTGTGATCCGCCTGCCTCCGCCTCCCAAAGTGCTGGGATTACAGGCATGAGCCACCATGCCCGGCCCAGTTTCATCTTAATTCTAATTTCTACTATGCTTTGTGACCTAGCATACCTTTTCAATCAAACTTCTTATCTCTCTGAGTACAGCAATGTATCTTAAACTGGGTCTTTGGTTTCATTTTAGATAGTATCTCCAATATGGATGATAAACTAGAAAGAGTTCTGGTCAGGCAATCTGAATAGAGAAGCTAAGCAACATTGTACCTTCTAAAGTCATTTTTACACTTATATATAAAACACACTCAGATTTATATAACAAGATACATTAAAGAAACAATGATTAAAAATATATAACCACTACACTCCTTCATTAATAGAGAGAATTAAGTTGAACATACTTAAGAATACATTGCTTTTGTGAGGATTAAAATCTAATGTTAAGCTACCAATTCATATTCACCTGAATCTTATTTAATAATAAATTTATACTCATGAATGACATTATTAACTGTCAGTCTGATGATGTTCAAGCTATTTCAGTTACCCAGACAGGTCTATAACTTACTCTAAATATCTGGCACTTACAGACACACACACACACACACAAATCCACAGTTGATTAACATCAGAAAGAAACTTCACTCTCTATACTTCTCAGGAAAGGAAAAGCTCAAAAGTTATACTTCATGGCTACTGAACAAGTTTAGGCTTTCAAATGAGATTCTTTCCATTGATTCTATAACTTATCCAATTACTCGTTCAACATGTTGAATTTCTACTGAGTAAAAAGCACATGTTTCAGGACACAAATTATATCAATTTCAAATATAATTGAGGCAGCCTAAGGAGTGTATGTAAGACCCAGGGCAAACTATTTGGTCTGTCTGAACTTTAATATTCTTATCTATAAAATAGTGGTGATAATAACTATACTACCCCAATGATTTATTACTAGGATCAAATGAGGTACTAAAACATGGAACAGAGAAGCATTTTCACATATTAAATCCACAGTAAGTTTCTATAACAACTCAAGAGCTCATCTTGTCTCCAGGAGCACAATGAGAGACTGTTTCATTACATGATTAATGCAACAAATATTTAAGAGTCTAACACATTATGATGTGTTCAAGTACTAAAGCACTTTAAAAATGTAGTAAGTACAGGCTGGGTGCGGTGGTTCATGCCTGTAATTCTGGCACTTTAGGAGGTGAGGTGGGTGGATCACTTGAGGCCAGGAGTTTGAAACCAGCCTGGCCAACATAGCAAAACCCCGTCTCTACTAAAAATACAAAAATTAGCCAGGCATGGTAATGCACGCCTGTACTGTAGTCCCAGCCACTTGAGAGACTGAGGCAGAAGAATCTCTTAAACCTGGGAGGCAGAGGTGGCAGTGAGGTGAGAGGGTCGTGCCACTGCACTCCAGCCTGAGTGACAGAGCAAGACTCCATCTCAAAAAAAAAAAAAAAAAAAGTAGTAAGCACAAATGCTTTCCTTAGGAAGCTTACATTATAATAGGGATAACAGAACTCTCAAATAACCATAGTACAATGCAAATTTAACAAGTATTATAAGATTTATAAAGCCCAGCACACATGAAGAAAAAAAATGGGCTGGGCATGGTGGCTCACGCCTGTAATCCCAACACTTTGGGAGGTCAAGGCAAGTGGATCACCTGAGGTCAGGAGTTCAAGACCAGCCTGGCCAACATGGTGAAACCCCGTCTCAACTAAAAATACAAAATAATTAGCTGGGCATGGTGGTGGGCACTTGTAATCCCAGCTACTTTGGGAGGCTGAGGCAGGAGAATTGCCTGAATCCGGGAAGCGGAGGTTGCAGGGAGCCAAGATCACACCATTGCACTCCAGCCTGGGAAACAAGAGCAAAACTCTGTCTCAAAAGAAGAGAAAAAGAAAAAGAAAAAAAGAATGAACTGGATTTGGCAGATTTCAGAAAGCTGCATACGAAAGAGGTGGCATTTAAGGAATTGAAGAATAAGTAGAATTTCTACAAAGACAGCAAGGAAGGCCTTCCTTGTTTCTTCTTTGTAGGAAGAAAGGATAAAAGCAAAGACCAAGGCAGATAGGCATATAGCATGTTCAGAAACTGGATGTCTAATTAACTACTACAGTTTGGCTAAAAAATAGGATATGTGGAAAACAGTAATATTTGTTTAACAGAATAAAAGGAAAAAAGAATTAAAGGATCATATTGATTTTACTGGAGCCATAGTCAGACTCAAATTTTGAAGGAAAAATTTGAAGCCTCCCTAAATAATACAAAGTGTATTAAATGCCTCTCTAAATAATTTACATTTTATTCTGAAGCCGATCGAGAATCACTGCGTATTTCTGAGGAAGGAATAACCAAAAAAAGAAAGGCATAAGATCTTTGGCTTTAAAAGTAATTTGGAGGTAAGTAACTGGAAGGGCGCCAGGCTGAGGACAAGTCCGGTTTGGAAGTTACTGCTCTAAGCGCAAGTAAGAAGAGGAAAGCCGAGCATATTTAGCAGAGAGGTAGTGGGAATGAAAAAGGGGAGAACTACATTTGAGATGCTGAAGAGATAGAATCAACAGTTGGGAGGAAAGTTAGCATCAGAAATTTTACGTTTACAAGTCATTCCCTTGAAATACCCTGAGTTTACCAGTGAAAGTGAATAAGAACACCAAGTAAGAAACTGCACCAAATTTCACCTTTAACTACTAAAGCCGAATGTTGATTTCAAAAACAAAAAGACTTAATTTTCAAATACTGTATTTAAGAGAACATAATAAAAGATCGTCTTTTACTGTAAAGCGATGCACCCACACACCTGTTCTGATGAGAATTTCACCCCTCCTCAAACAGTCCTTGTGTTCTTACTAGCCTTACCAAGGGCAGCCTTTCCATTTCTTTAAGTTCCTGCGGCTTCTTGAGCTCCAGGTGCTGGTCGGGTGCATCTGTGCCTACCACAGGGCTCAACACCGAGTGAGAGCTCATGGGATGTTCACTGAAGGGACGTGACCCCAGCCGGGCCCACCCGTCACTAGCTCCGCACGCCCCAGGCGCTGAGGCACACACTGCCGTCCTCATTCGCTTGACACACCCCTCTCCTCCGGCCTTTTTTCCTCCTCCACCCAGCACATTCCGCACGTCGTCCGTCGGAGTTACAACGTGTCACCTCATCTGCTCCCAACCCTACTTAGCTAGCACTGTATTTCAGGTCTTCGATACCGTCCCCTTCACCTCTACAGACTTCACATCAGCCCCCTCGCATGCCTCCTCTTCCTCCTCCTCCTCCAGGAGCTGCCCGGGCCACCCCGCAGCCGCTGGCCTCCTGGCTCCTGCACCTCCCCAGGTGCGCTGAGGACTCACCTCCCGCGCAGCTCGACCCGCTGAGCCCACCACCGGGAGCCGCGGTTCAGCTCCGCCGGGCGCCCCAGGCTGCCGAGTCCGCTGGGTCCAACGCGACCGCTGACCCGCAGCGCCGCCGTCTCCCGTCGCCGTAGCCACCGCCAGCTCGGTGCAGCCCAGGCGTTTCCGGGTTCCCGCGGTCCCGTCCCCCAAATGCTCCGGCTTCCGCCTCGGCTCTGGCAAATGCCGTTCCCGGCTCGGCTCTGGCATCCCCAGCTCGGCACTTGGCAGCTCCGTCCCTAAGGCGACGCACCTGGGCTGCCCTGCTGGCAGCCCCTGGTTCCTGCTTCACCGTCGCGTGGAGGCCTGGGGCACTGCTTTCTGCTACACCTCTCTTGGGAGCGCGAGACAGATGGAGTGACACTCGTGGAGGGCCTCTGCGGGACTGTCTGTTTGCAGAGGGTGCCAAGGTGTCCACTGCGAAAGAAAGGGCAAAGTCCTTTGGGGCAAAGAACCCTGAGAGGAACGGGGAGATGGATTTTGAAAGCAAACGAACCGGCTCCTAAAAGTGACTGTCACTGACCTGAAAACAAACCAGATTAGCTATGGCAAAGGCTGCCAATCAACCAGTGGTCTGCAAGAAGGCTTGTTCTTCCACTTCTCCCACCCTGACTGAGATCTTGAGACTGAGAGAAACCCAGAGCCATACCACCAATGGGCCTGGTGTCATCAATCAGGAGAGGAAAAAGAAAGCTGGGCCCAGAGGATTGCAGAGTTATAAGGGACCTACCCCTTCCTGGCTGCATGGATTACAGCATTACCTCTTAAAAGTCTTCCATAGCTGTGTTGGAAACCCTCTAACCACTGCAGCCCATTCAGGTGATGAACAGGCTGAAATCAGTACTTCAGGTTCAGCTGGGTTATCAAATAAGCGAACAGGATTATCTCTTTTTGTTAACTCAGTGCTGCTATAAATTCAGCCTATGTCTCTTTATATTGCAAATGATTAAAACCATGTCCAAGAGAGACATACTTAGAAAAAAAGTGAGATTGAAGAAAAATAAATAACTGTGTTAGAGTAGAATAACTGGCTTTAAAATTTTCTGCAATACAATCTTGAGAAAATTCCTGGACAGTAAAATACATATTAGATCTTAATATATGTCCATTTTTTTGAAACCAAAATGTGCCTGTTAGATGATGATAACAGCATGCCTCGTTTTATTGTGATTTGCTTTGTTGCTCTTCACAAACATTGCTTTTCTTTGCTTTTTTGTTTGTTTGTTTTTACAAATTGAAGGTTTGTGGTAACCTTGCCTCAAGCACGTCTATTGGTGCTATTTTTCCAACAGCATGTGTTCACTTTGTGTCTCTGTGTCACATAATATTCAATAATTTTTGCAATATTTAAATTTGTTCATCATTGTATCTGGTATAGTGCTTTGTGATCAGTGATCTTTGATGTTACTATGGTAATTGTTTTGGGGTGCTGTTATGGTTTGGCTGTGTCCCCACCCAAATCTCAAATTTAATTGTATCTCCCAGAATTCCCACGTGTTGAGGGAGAGACCTAGGGGGAGATAATTGAATCATGAGGGCCAGTCTTTCCTGTGCTATTCTCATGATAGTGAGTAAGTCTCATGAAATCCGATGGGTTTATCAGGGGTTTCCACTATTGCTTCTTCATTTTTCTCTTGCCGTAGCCATGTAAGAAGTACCTTTCACCTCCCGCCATGATTCTGAGGCCTCCCCAGCCATGTGGAACTGTAGGTCCAATTAAACCTCTTTTTCTTCCCAGTCTCGGGTATGTCTTTATCAGCACCATGAAAATGGTCTAATACAGGTGCCATGTGCTGCACTCATATAGGAAGGCAAACTTAATTGATAAATGTTATGTGTATTCTGACTACTCCAACAACTGCCCATTTCCCCACCCTTCTGCCCCTTGGACCTCCCTATTTCCCAATACACAGCAATATTGAAATTAGGCCAATTATTAACCCTACAGTGACTTTGAAGGAAATAAAAATATTTCACCCCAAAATATACTTCTTTGACATATTTTGAGATGACTGCTTAGAGGGCCTGCAATCAGAAGTAGCCTTTGCATGCCAGATGTGGCGGCTCACACTTGTAATCCCAAGACTTTGGGAGGCTGAAGCTGGCAGATTGCTTGAGCCCAGGAGATTGCGACCAGCCTGAGCAACATATTGAGACCCCATCACTACAAAAAACAAAAATTTAAACATGTGCCAGTCATAATGGTACATGCCTTTAGTCCTAGCTACTCATGAGAGAGGCTGAAGTGGGATGATCGCTTGATCCCAGGAGTTCAAGGCCACATTAAGCCATGATCATGTTACTGTACTCCAGCCGGGCTGATAGAGCCAGACCCTGTCTCAAAAAAAAGAAAAGTAGCCCAGTAGCCCTGCAAAATTGTCTCTTGTAGGACAGATTTACATCTGTTGAGAATCTGCGTTAATGTAGCCAGGCTTTCTCTGAGGCCCTTGCTTGTCCAGATCTAGGAAAGATTAACTGAGATTCTGACACCTTTAAAGGTCTGAAAGAAACTTCCACCATCTGTTCTCTCTGCGGGCTGCTACCCACCTTTGCTAGTCAGACCTCTGCTTCTCTCCCTCCTGTAACTTGTTTTGCCACTATAACCTGATTTACCACCATAATCTACTTTTGGCCATGCTTGAAACTCTCATTCTTTCTAAAGATGGTATATACTCGTGTGTACTATGTGGGGGATAAGAGTAATCACCCTGTGATTTCTCCTCATGCACACCAATAAATTTCTATGCCTTTTTTCTTTTTCTTTTTTTTTTTTTTTTGGAGTTAGGGTCTTGCTCTAGAAGGAGTGCAGTCGCATGATCATGGCTTACTATAGCCTTGACCTCCAAGGCTTCAGTGATCCTTCTGCCTCAGCCTCCTGCTTAAGCCACCCTCCTGCCTCAGCCTCCTGAGTAGCTGGGACTATAGGCACATGCCACCATACCTGGCTAATATTTTTTTTTTACTTTTTGTAGAGATGGGTTCCCACTATTTTGTGCAGGCTGGTCTCAAACTCCTGAGCTCCAATGATCTTCTTGCCTCAGCCTGCAGTATTGGGATTACAGGCACGAGCCACTGTGCCCAGCCTGCCTCTTCTGTTATTAATCTGACTTTTGTCGGTTGATTATTCAGCCAGCCTTCAGAGGGTGAAGGGAAAGCTACAAAAGCTCCGCAGGGCAAGAATGTCAGCTGAGCCTGAACTGCAAGTCTGGACATCCAACAATTCAAGTCAGTACCCAAAGTCTGCAGCTCTTTTAATAAGAACAATCCTATTACCCTTGAGGGATTTGCCTATATTTTCTCATTTAACTCTCACAGCAGCCTTATAAAGTAAGCGTTAGTATCATATTGTACAGAAAGAGAAACTGAGGTTTACAGACAGGTAACTTGCTGAAATCCCCACATCTACTGAAAAATAAGCTGGGATTTAAATCCTTATTTGTCTCCCTTTAAAGTCCATATTTTAAAACATGACGCTTAGCTGCCATAGGAAGAAAAAAATGAGACAGAAGAGAAAGTTGGCAGACAGCAAAAGTAGCAATAGAGATAAGAATTATCAGTGAAGAAAAGAGATGAACATGAAGAAAGCGAGAAAAACAGCAATCTGGGACACTGGCCCGGAGGACTAGCTTTGGCTTCTCTATCATAGCAGATCTTACAGGTGAAATTTTGGCACCATGAAGACAGACAAATGAGAACAAGATATTAGTCTAAAGGCAGCCAGGGCCAAATAGGACTATGTATCTCAATGGTACCTAATTAGAATTGTCAGATAAAATACAGAGGCCTTCACCTGGTGCGGTGGCTCACGCCGGTAATCCCAACACTTTGGGAGGCCGAGGCGGGCAGATCACCTGAGTTTGGGAGTTCGAGACCAGCCTAACCAACGTGGAGAAACCCCATCTCTATTAAAAATACAAAAAATTAGCCGGGCGTGCTGGTGCATGCCTGTAATTCCAGCTACTTGGGAGGCTGAGGCAGGAGAATTGCTTAAACCCGGGAGGCGGAGGTTGCAGTGAGCCAAAGATTGCACCATTGCACTCCAGCCTGGGCAACGAGGGTAAACTCTGTCTAAAATAATAATAATAATAATAACAGAGGCCTTGTTAAATTTAAATTTCAAATAAGCAACGAAATATGGAATATTTGGGATATACTTTTAAAAATTCATTGATTATCAGAAATTCTAATTTAGCTGGATATCCTATAATTTTATTTGCTAAATGTGGCAACCCTATTGAAGGCATGAATGCTTTGTGATATTGTACAATAACTGGGATTCCCTATGATGCCCCAGAGAAATGAAGGCCAGATCAAATTATGTTTAGTGCAGTTGACACTGCAAACTTTATGCACACAAAGTGACATTCTCCAGATCGGTATCTTCAGACAGTGCCAAGCTGGTAGACTTTAAAGGATAAAGGTCAGAGGTTGTTAGAAAACCCAGGAGAAAATAAAGAAAAGAACAAACAAGAAAGAAAGAGCGCAGGGACTATGTTGATAGACATTTTTAAAGAATTTCTGCTCAAAATGGTTGAAATACTGAAAAAAAATTTCAGTGCTTAGGGAATTAAACCGCAGGTTTCCAGGTGTCACTTACCAAATATTTTGTTCCTATGCCATCATAACTTTTAAAACTATTTGACTGAAATTAAAGCTCAGGAGCAGGAAAAACCAGTTTGTTGTTTCAAGCTGCCAAATCACAGTAATTGAATCTGGCTTTTTCTTGTTAGTTCTTCAGAGGGAAAAAGAAACCTATGTGTAAACAAAACTGGAAAGGATTGACAAAGATTATCTACTTGTCCATCACTTACTTCTAAGAAGACTTGAATGAGGTTACTTCCATTATAAGAGCTCAACTGTCAATATGAACATGGTCCTTTGATTGTGAGATGGATCTGTAGAGTTTAGCATTCTCTAGAACATGGATCTGATAGGTTTGAAATAAAACTTACTCTTCATTTATGACGAGGAGTATTTCAGAGGCTTCTGGTTTTTTCCTATAGTAGACTTACTTTTCGAGTCAGGGGCCCAGGAGATTTCACAGAGGTGAGGCCCTCTCCTCCCTCTGTACATTCAGAAACTGGAGAAACTACCCTGCATGGTTGCTGCCCTATGGGGCTTGTTGATCAAGGCTTCAGTTATCACTTGATGCTCTAAAGTCTATTTGGGAATCAATGAATTGGTTTCATCTCAGAGTCAGGGTTAAATGTAAATTAATGCCTTGGGGATTCCCCTGTATCTAGCACAGTTACCTGATAAAATCACCACAGCTTCCTTTGTGGAAGACTAGGAGAAAGTGCACAGTATGTATAGTATGCACTTGTGCTGCTAAAGGGACATCTTAAATCTGGGAATGGGGGCTACAACTCTAGTAAAGTTGGGCCTCTATTTACCAGTCCTAGTGTACATTTGATTATGAAGTTCGTATGCAATCGGATCGTGCTGTTCACCAACTATTTCCCACTCTCAACCTGCAGGGCTCTTTTTAAAGTAGGTCGCACTGTTAGACTCTCTTGTGGTTGAGTGAGACCACATGTCCAGTTTTGGCCAGTTACCTCCGGGCCAGGGCATTGAATTGCCAATTTATGACTGTTTAGAATCCTCTTTCTCTCTGCTTTTGAGTCTGGCAATGTGCAGCATCATGACTGCTTCATCATCAGACTGTATCCTAGAATTAGGAGATGTATAACCTGCAGTAAACATACAGCATGAACAAGAAATATATTTTTATTATTTTATGTTACCAATGAGAAAAGAAAAATAGCTCAGGGCAGTCTGAGCTTTGGGAGGTATGCAGGCCCAAAGAGACAAGAACATGGGACTTTGATCATTCTTGCCTTCCATCCTCCAACTCCCACTCTACATCCATGCTTGGGGACAACTGTTTAAAGTCATTTTGTTCCTGACCAGCTGCCTCACCCATAATCTTTGTGTTCCCAGAATTTATGATGCAAAACAACAACAACAACAACAACAACAACAATGTATAGCCTATCAATAGCTTGGGTTATTTTAATGTAAATTCTTGGTAAAAAAGTCAGGAGCTGTCTCTTCTTTTCCTTTAAAATTCCACTTATAACTGCTGCTAATCAGAAGGTATATTCAGGGCAACTTGAATCTGTACTCCTGAGTTGCAATCCTCAAGCTTGGCCCAAATAAACTCTCTACTTATATTAATTTTGCCTCAGTGTCTTCCTTTGAGGTCACACTAAGATTTTGCAAATTTCCAAGCACTTAAGAGTTGCAAAAAAAAAAAAATTGACAAAACCTAGCATGTATAGATTAATACAAAAACTTATGGCCAGAGATGGATGTATTTTAACAAAAACATGACTTTTGTGACTTTGACTTAGGGACCAAGTGATGGGTGCAAGCAAACTGATTTTAGCAGCTGGAAGAATGATAACCCATGGTGTGCTATGCAATATTTGATAAAATTGTGACCTGCAATTACTTAAAAGTTAAATAATAAAAATAGTAAGTTTATAGCTCCAGTGCAAGAGACTAGAAAATAAAATGTTAATAGCATGTGTAGGTTAATGTTGTATGTGTTTGAAAGACACTTCATGAAAGATAAATACCCAAAAAATAATTTACTAATTTGTAAGCAGGAATGGAAAGGAATAAAGACAACATAGAAATTCAGGAACTGGCAGAGTTGACAATGGCAAATACTTTTCTAATGGAAGCCTTTAATAATAATTAAAAAAAAATCAAATCAAACCTATCCTTGTCATACTTATCTTTAAAATCTCTAAATGCATTGAGATATCACCCAGTAAGTCCTTTCAATTAGATGAAATGGCTTAATAAACAGGGAGTAAAGGTGTTGGTCTCCCACCAAGCTTGATAGGCTCAAGGTATCTGGAATTAAGTGGACAGATAAATGGAGATATGTCAAGGAAAGAACTGTGGTATGGCTATTGGCAAATGAAGCTGATTGGAATCTAAGAGATAAGAAACCAGTAATGTTTATAAGATAATTGTATTGCCAAAGGAGCCAAGAGCCTAGACAAAACTTAACATGTATCTTTGGCCTACAGATCTCTACACACAGGGAATGAGCCCAGGATACTGGTTAGCCTCCAAAGAGTGCATGTTCTCCAATACCCTCTTCACATATAACTAAAAAATATAATAAAGGAAGAACTCTCTCCCAGAAGGTCAAATCAAGGAATATAAAGAACAATGAATTGGGAACCCCCTTCTAGAGGGCAGAATTAGCATCTAATTGAAGAACTATTTAATATTACCTACACCCAGGATAGTAGGACTTCACAATGTGTTGTCACTGAGCAGTGTCAGCTCTGTTTTTCCCAATGACTCGCCACGTCTCTTCCCTATAATATACTTTCTGTGATTGCCTGTTCTAGATATTTTATATGTGTTATCATACAATATTTGTCCTTTTTTTATTTAGCTTCTTTCATTAGCACCATGTTTTCAAGGTTCATCCATATTGTAATCTGTATCAGAACTTATTCCTTCTTCTGGCTGAACAATACCCCATTTTATGGATATACTACATTTTATTTATCCCTTCATCCATCAGTAGACATGTGAGTTGTTTCTACCTTTTGGGTGTTATGAATAATGCTGCTATGAACATTTATGTACAAGTATCTTATCTGTTCAAGTCCTTGTGTTTTTTTGTTTGTTTGTTTGTTTGTTTCTGAGACAGAGTCTCGCTCTATTGCCCAGGCTGGAGTGCAGTGGCAAGATCTCGGCTCACTGCAACCTCTGCCTCCTGGGTTCAAGTGATTCTCCTGCCTCAGCCTCCCAAGTAGCCAGGACTACAGACACATGCCACTACACCTGGCTAATTTTTGTATTTTTAGTAGAGACTGGGTTTTGCCATATTGGCCATGCTGGTCTTGAACTCCTGACCTCAACTGATATCCCACCTTGGCTTCCCAAAGTGCTGGGATTACAGGAATGAGCCACCGTGCCCAGCCAAGTCCTTGTTTTCAATTCCTCCAGGTATATAAGTGGAGAGGAATGCTGAGTTATATGGTAATATTATGTTTAATTTTTTTTTTTTTTTTTTTTTTTTTAGAGGCAAGTTCTGGCTCTGTTGCCTAGGCTGTAGTGCAGTGGCATGATCTCATAGCTCACGGCCACCTCAAACTCCTGGGCTCAAGTGATCTTACAGCTTCATCCTCTTAAGTAGCTAGACCTACAGGTATGCACCACCATGCCTGGCTAATTTTTTTTATGTTTAGTAGTGATAAGGTCTCCCAATATTGCCCGGGCTGGTCTCAAACTCCTGGCCTTTTAAAAAAAAAAATTAATATTTAAAAAATAGAAGCTAAGCAAAGTGGCTCACACCTATAATCGTAGCACTTTGGGAGGTCAAGGTGGGCAGATCAGGAGTTCAAGACCAGCCTGGGCAACATAGTGAAACCCTGTATCTACAAAAAAACCCCAAAAAAAGTAGCCAGGTGTGGTGGTGTGTACCTGTAGTTCCAGCTACTTGGGAGGCTGAGGTGGGCGCATCACTTGAGCCCAGGAGGTGGAGGCTGCAGTGAGTCAAGATCATGCCACTGCACTCCAGCCTAGGCGACAGAGACTCTGTCTTTAAAAAAAAAAAAAATTAAATTTAAAAATTATATAGAGATGAGGTCTCACTGTGTTGCCCAGGTTGATCTTGAACCTTTGGACTCAAGCGATCCTCTCACCTCAGCCTCCCAAAGTGTTGGGATCACAGATGTGAGCCACCACACCCAGCCTAATTCTTTTTTAAGATTTTTTTTTTTCATTTTATTTTCTTCTTAAATGTTTTTTGTTTTGTTTTTTGAGACAGGGTCTTGCGCTGTTACCCAGGCTGGAGTACAGTGGCAGAATCATGGCTCACTACAGCCTTGACCTCCTGGACTTACCTGATCCTCTCACCTCAGTCTTCAAAGTAGCAGGGACTACAGGCACTCACCAGAATGCCTGGCTGATTTTTGGATTTTTTTGTAGAGACAGAGTTTCGTTGTGTAGCCCAGGTTGGTCTTGAACTCCAGTCCTCAAATTGAGAGGCAGGACTAGCTGGATTTCCTAGGCTGACTAAGAATCCCTAAGCTTAGCTGGGAAGGTGACAGCATCCACCTTTAATCACGGGGCTTGCAAATTAGCCCAGACCCCAGCAATTAGAGAGCTCACTAAAATGCTAATTAGGCAAAAACAGGAGGTAAAGAAATAGCCAATCATCTATTGCCTGAGAGCACAGCGGGAGGAACAAGGATCAGGATATAAACCCAGGCATTCAAGTCCGCAATGGCAACCCCCTTTGGGTCCCCTCCCCTTATACCGGAGCTCTGTTTTCACTCTATTTCACTCTATTAAATCTTGCAACTGCACTCTTCTGGTCTGTGTTTGTTATGGTTCCAGCTGAGCTTTTGCTCGCCCTCCACCACTGCTGTTTGCCGCCATAGCAGACCTGCTGCTGACTTCCATCCCTCCAGATCCCGCAGGGTGTCCACTGTGCTCCTGATCCAGCGAGGCACCCATTGCCACTCCCGATCGGGCTAAAGGCTTGCCATTGTTCCTGCATGGCTAAGTGCCTGGGTTCGTCCTAATCAAGCTGAACACTAGTCACTGGGTTCCACGGTTCTCTTCCGTGACCCACAGCTTCTAATAGAGCTATAACACTCACCACAAGGCCCAAGGTTCCATTCCTTGGAATCCGTGAGGCCAAGAACCCGAGGTCAGAGAACATGAGGTTTGCCACCGTCTTGGAAGTGGCCCGCCACCATCTTGGGAGCTCTGGGAGCAAGGACCCCCGGTAACAAAATGATCTGCCAGCCTTGGCCTAACAAAGTGCTGGGATTACAGGCATGTGCTGCCCCACCTGAGCTGTCTTCTTAATTATTTCCATTCAGTACATTTAATCTTTGAGGAACAGTCAAACTGTTTTTCAAAACAGCTGTACCATTTTGTTTTATTTATTTATTTTATAATAGAAATGGGATCTTGCTATGTTGGCCAGGCTGGTCTCAAACTCTTGGGCTCAAGCGATCCTCTCACCTGAACCTCCCACAGCACTGGGATTACATGTGTGAGCCACTGCACCTGGTCCCAAATTTTAGACAAAGCTTTACTCCTTTAATCAACTGCAAATTAAAGAATCTCTGAAGATACCTATGACCTGTAAACCCTCACTTCAAGATATTCTGCCTTTTTAGGCCAAATCAATGTATAACCTCCATATATTGATTTATGACTTAGCCTGTAACTTCTACTTCCCTAAAATATATAAAACAGGCCAGGCGAGGTGACTCATGCCCATAATTCCAGAACTTTGGGAGGCTAAAGTGGGCAGATCACTTGAACACAGGAGTCAAGACCAGTAGGTAACGTGGTGAACCCTCATCTCAAAAAAAATACAAAAATTAGCCAGGCATGGTAGCTCACAGCTATAGTCCCAGTTATCTAGGAGGCTGAGGTGGGAGAATCACTTGAGCCCAGGATATAGAGGCTGGAGTAAACCAAATCATTCCACTACACTCCAGAAGGTGACAGAGTGAGACCCTGTCTCAAAAAAAAAAAAAAAAAAAAAAATGGCATAAACATATTCCATGCCATTTCTCCCAGAGAATACAGCAAAAATTGTGGAGAGAACATATGAAACAAATAACTGAGATTAGTAAAATAAATAATAAAGGTAATAAAGAAAATAATAGAAGATAAATTGGGTAAGAAAACTCAGAGAAAAACCAACAAAATGGTGAGTTTCATATATTTTTCCCTCTACTATCTCAAAGCAAGAAAAATTCTGGAACGTTGCAAAAGGAACACCAAGAGAGTATCTCTATCTTTAAAAAGAAAACTGGAAAGAGGCGCCTCTGACAAATGAGGAACTATTCTGTTTCTGTTTTCTTGTATTGGCTCTGTAGGGCTCCAGTTCTAAAGCTGCCTTCTCCCTATGAGTGGTGACTCTATCAGCAGCTGAGCTTGCTGATTTGCCTGGAGATTGTCTTAGTCCACTTTGGCTGCTATAACAAATTACTTTAGACTGGGGAATTTATTTATTTTTATTTTTATTTTTTGAGACAGAGTTTTACCCTTGTTGCCTAGGCTGGAGTGCAGTGGCATAATCTCAGCTCAGTGCAACATCTGCCTCCCGGGTTCAAGATATTCTCCTGCCTCAGCCTTCCCAGTAGCTGGGATTACAGGTGCATGTCACCACGCCCAGCTCATTTTTTCGATTTTTAGTAGAGATGGGGTTTCACCATGTTGACCAGCTGGTCTTGAACTCCTGACCTCAGGTAATCCACCCGCCTCAGCTTCCCAAAGTGCTAGGATTATAGATGTGAGCCACTGTGCCTGGCCAGACTGGGGAATTTATAAACAGCAGAAACCTACAGCTCAGAGCTCTGGAGGCTAGGAAGTACAAGATCAAGGCACCAGTTGATTCAGTGTCTGGTGAGGGCCTGTTCCTCATAGGTGGTGTCTTCCATGTCCTCACCTGGTGGAAGGGGCAAAGGGACTCCCTCAAGCCTCTTCTAAAGGGCATTAATCCTGTTCATGAGGGCTCTACCTTCTAATCACTTCCTAAAGACCCTACCTCCTCATAGTAATTGGGGAATAAGTTCTAACTTATGAATTTTGTGGAGGGGACACAAACATTCAGCAGAGATGGGTCCAGTTGTGGGAGGTGTCTGACAGTATAGGAAGACTAAAAACCAGGCATTTGGGCCAGAGAACCAGGAGAAGGATCTCTGGGAGCCAGAGAATATTATGGAGATTTTGGAGAAGAGGACTTCAAAGAGGGTTGAAGTCTTAGGATCACTCCCAAGGTGTTCGTGGGAAAAACTTATCTGAAATAGAAGACTGTAAGGGAGGGAAAGACTTTCTCTTTACCCACCTAGGATCAATAGCTAGGTCTAGAATACAAACTGACAACAGGTGATCAACAGGAGAAAAGGTATGCTAATTTATTATGTGCATGGGAGCATCACAGGAAGAAAAAAGCAAATATCCAAAAAGCAGTGAGATTTGAAAGCTTATCTATCATCATCACAAGGGAAAGGGCAGAAGAGATGTGGGCATTTTGGGGAGATTAAATGATTTTTAGGAAAGATGAATGGACCGGGTGTGGCTCACACCTATAATCCCAGTAGTTTGAGAGGCCGAGACGGGAGGGTCACTTGAGCTCAGGAGTTTGAGAACACCTTGGGCAACATGGTGAAACCCTGTCTCTACAAAAAATTCAAAAATTAGCCTGGTATGGTGGCAAGCACCTTCAGTCCCAGCTACTTAGGAGGCTGAGGTGGAGGATGGCTTGAGACCAGGAGGCAGAGGTTACAGTGAGTCGAGATTGTGTCATTGCACTCCAGTCTGAGCGATAAGAGTGAAACCCTGTCTCAAAAAATAAAAATAAAAAATAAAGATGAATGATGGGCTCTTGGAAGAATAGATGGGAGATATGATATTTTCTGACAAAGCTTGTCTGGGGATAGTATCTAGTCTGCTTTCCTATTATGAGTCTTTTCTGTTGATGAAACTCCTGGGAAGGGGATTGATAACAATTGAGTTCCTTTTGGAATATCTGTCTTTAGTCAGATACAGGGAGTTCAGAGAAAGCTTCTCTCTGCATTTGTTATTTTTTAAGTGTCTTCACCTCAAAATAATCAATATACCAAAGTGGCATATTTTGAGGTGGCATATCCTAAACTACTTCAAGACCAAGGGCTTTTTGAACACTGGTGTGTGGTGTAGACCCCCACCCAGGTCCCATTTCACCCCTGGGGGAAACATACATAGAACAGATTAAAATATTCTGCAAAAGCTTGAAAACTGAAATTATGTTCCATGGTCCATAGAAGGCAGGCTAGACTTTGGCCTGAACATAACCGAGACAACTATCTGCTAAACCAAAACAAAGAAAAAAATCCAACATTTCTAAGAGGATTTTAACAGGACTTAGAGTCTCATAACATAATAATAAAAACATCCTGAATACAATACAAAATTGCTCAAAAATCGAAAAAAACAAGAGAAACAAAAACAGGAAAATTGCAGCAACTCATGGTGGAAAAAAACAGCAAATCCCAGCCCAAGATGACTCAGATGTTAGAATTATCAGACCTAGGCTCAGTAATAGCTTGATAGCAGAATGGAAAAGAGGAAAGGAGCTATAAACCTGAAGAGCAATAGAAATTATCCAATCTGGACCACAAAAAAAATTGAACAGAGACTTAGGGAACTGTGGGGTGATATCAAATAGTGTAACATTCATATCATTGGAGCAAGAGAAGGAAAGGAGAATTAAATTAGTGCAGAAAAAAATATTAGAAGAACGAGGTTGGAGGATGCATACTACTCAATTTTAAGAATCATTATAGGCTGGGTGTGGTGGCTCATGCCTGTAATCCCAGCACTTTGGGAGGCCGAGGCGGGCAGATCACAAGGTCAGGAGTTTGTGACCAGCCTGGCCAATATGGTACAATCTCATCTCTACTAAAAATACAAAAATTAGCCGGGTGTGGTGGCAGGTGCCTGTAGTCCCAGCTACTGGAGAGGCTGAGGTAGAAGAATCGCTTGAACCTGGCAGGCGGAGCTTGCAGTGAGCCGAGATTGCACCACAGCTCTCCAGCCTGGGCGACAGAGTGAGATTCTGTCTCAAAAAAACAAAAAACAAAAAACAAGAAACAAAAAACAACATTAGAAGAACAAGGTTGGAGAACACACACTACTCAATTTTAAGAATCATTATAGGCTGGGCAAGGTAATTCACGCCTATAATTCCAGCACTTTGGGAGGCCAAGGCAGGAAGATCTTCTGAGGCCAGGAAAAAAACTCAATTTTAAAAACTGAGGCTGAGGGCTCTGGCTTACACCTATGATACCAGCACTTTGGGAGGCTGAGGCAGGAGGATCACTTGAGGCCAGAAGTTTCAGGCCAGCCTCAGCCACATAGCAAGGCCCCCAGCGCTACATAAAATAAAAAAAATTGCCGGACATGTGGTGTGCCGTTATGGCCTCAGTTACTTAGAAGACTGAGGTTGCAGGATTGCTTGAGCCCAGGAGGTTGAAGCTGCATTGAGCCATGACTGTGTCACTGCACTCCAGCCTGGGCAACAGAGACTCTGTCTCTAAATAAATAAATAAAAGGCAAAGGTTTTGAACAGATTCCTCCGCAAAGGAGATACAGATGACAAATAAGCATGGGAAAAGATGGTTAACGTCATTAGTCATTAGGCAAATGCAAATTAAAAATCACAACAATATGCTCTTACATAGCTATTAGAATGGCCAAACAAAAAACTGACAATACCAAGTGCTGACAAGGATGCAAAGTAACTTATCATACATTATTATATAATATCACACAGCTACTCTGAACATTGTTCAGTTTCTTATAAAGTTAAACATACACTTAAATGACTCAGCAATTTGGCTTATAGGTGTTTACTCAAGAGAACTGAAAACTTATGTTCACACAAATCCTGTGCATGAATGATTATAGCAACATTATTCATAATTGCTGAAACTTGGAAACAAGTGAAATGTTTTTCAATGGGTGAATGAATAAACTGTGATACATCTGTACAATGGAATACTGTATGATTCTATCATATGACACCCAGGAAAAGGCAAAATTATTAGAGACGAAGAGCAGATCAGTGGTGGTGCACAGTGCATCAGTGCACAGTGGCTCAGGCCTGTAATCCCAGCACTTTGGGAGGCTGAGGTGGGTGGATCACTTGAGGTCAGGAGTTTGAGACCAGCTTGGCCAACATGGTGAGACCCTGTCTCTACTAAAAATACAAAAATTACCCAGACGTGGTGGTAAGCATCTCAAATCCCAGCTACTCTTGTGGCTGAGGCATCACTTGAATCTGGGAGGCTGAGGTTGCAGTGAGCCAAGATTGCGCCACTACACTCTGGCCTGGGCGATAGAGCCATGGAACAGCTATCATCAGAGAGGGGACGCAGGGGCTGGGGGGTGGTCCCCGACCCCTGCAGTCGGGTGGTTTTTCTCTTCCAATGTGGCTGGGTCCTGGGCTTTTTATGGGCTCAGAATGGGGAGTGCATGCTGATTGGTTTGTGAGTATGTAAAAAAGGTTAAAACGAAGACACTACTCAAAGGTGGGCATGACAGTGGAGAAAACCAATTAGGAAACGGTAGATAAATGTAAAATAGGTAAAGGGTGGGGATCAATCAGAGGAAAGTGCACAAAATAAAAGACAGGTTCTCAGTTCAGCTGAGAGATTTTTTGACTTGTAGCTTGGCTTTCAGGCTTTAAACTGCCCTTGACTTGGAAGTGGGGTTTCACCGGGGACGCACCCCTATTTGTCTAGGCATTTGTCTGTGTCCTGTGACTCCCAGTATTCTCAAATTAGATGATAAAATATCTTAAAAGGTTCTATTCGGATTGATTTAGAGATAAATAAGGCTTATATAATTCTTGAAATTGCCACAAATTTAGGGGATTGACTTTCCAATAATTTCAATGGGCTATAAAAATGTACTTTCATAGAGACTAATTTAAATGGTTTAAGAATTTAAGTTCACATTATTTATGTGAATATTTGGCAGATGAGGCTAGTTTAACATTGTGGGTTTAATAAAAACAGCATGTCTTCTGAGTTATCTATATTAAGTATAATACAGGCATACATTTTTATTCTAATTGAGTATGCTTTTCCTAAACCTATACAGGTTTACAGATCAAATAAGCTAACACATTGTGCAGGATCTGGATTTTAAAGAGATAATAAAGAAAAAAATAAGCTAGCACTATAATCTACTAGATGTTTAAGATTATGAAAATTGTAAATTTGTGTTTAATCAAATTAAATCATTATTCTGGCAAACCTTATCTCAGCAGTAATTATATTTGGTAGTAGGTCAGCTCAGAAATAGTTTCTAAGATCTTTTGGTAACTAAAAATCTTGAGTTGATGCTAAACTGAATTAGTTAATGGATATTCACAAAATATCAAGATCATTTCTTTCTTTTTCTTTTTTCTTTGTTTTTTTTTTTTTTTTTTTGAGATGGAGTTTCACACTTGTATCCCAGGCTGGAGTGCAGTAGCACGATCTCGCCTCACTGCAACCTCTGTCTCCTGGGTTCAAGTGATTCTCCTGCCTCAGCCTTCCCAGTACCCGGGACCACAGGCACATGCCACCACACCTGGCTAAGGTTTTCTTTACCTTTTAAATAATCTGCCTTGAAAACAAAGAATTTTTTTGTCTTATCAAAGTAATTTGCTATTTTTTTTTGAGACAGAGTCTCACTCTGTCGCCCAGGCCAGAGTGCAGTGACGTGCTCATGGCTCACTGCAAGCTCTGCCTCCCAGAAGGTTCAAGCAAATTCTCCTGGCTCAGCCTCTGGAGTAGCTGGGATTACAGGCACGCACCACCATGCCCGGTTAATTTTTATATTTTTAGTAGAGATGGGGTTTCACCATGTTGGCCAGGCTGGTCTCGAACTCATGACCTCGGGTGATCCGCCCCTGCTGGGCCTCGCAAAGTGCTGGGATTACAGGTGTGCCCATCTCACCAGTCATTATCAAAGTAATTTTCTGTTTCATGTTGTCTCTTGCAAATCTTTGATTCCTTAAAAAAAAATAGCATTCTCTATTAAGAGAGGTAAGATTTTTTCTACAGCTACAGTTCTCAGTATTTTGCCTTTGAAGTCTTTCAATGGCCACTTTGATTAAATAACTAAGTATTTTTTCACAGTGACCTGTGATTCTATTTTAAACAAGTCTGTAAACTTTGACATTTTTTACAAACTTCCCAAAATCAAAATCTAAATTTTGACCTCAAACTATTAATAACTGGGATTTTGGCCGGGTGCGGTGGCTCAAGCCTGTAATCCCAGCACTTTGGGAGGCTGAGATGGGCGGATCACGAGGTCAGAAGATCGAGACCATCCTGGCTAACATGGTGAAACCCCGCCTCTACTAAAAAATACAAAAAACTAGCTGGGCGAGGTGGCAGGCGCCTGTAGTCCCAGCTACACGGGAGGCTGAGGCAAGAGAATGGCATAAACCTGGGAGGCAGAGCTTGCAGTGAGCTGAGATCCAGCCACTGCACTCCAGCCCGGGCGACAGAGCAAGACTTCGTCTCAAAAAAACAAAAAACAAACAAACAAAAAAAAAACTGGGATTTTGAGGGCCCCTGGAAAATCTCAGAAAAAATTGTTCTTTTTTAAAAAAAATTGTTTTTCTTTATTATTATTATTATTATTATTGAAATTTTCTGCAGAGACGAGGTCTCACTGTGTTGCCCACACTGTTCTAAAACTCCTGAGCTCAGGCAATCCTCCTGCCTTGGCCTCCCAAAGTGCTGGGATTACAGGCATGAGACACTGTGCCCGGCCCTTTTTTGTGTGAAACAGGATCTCACTCTGTTGCCCAGGCTGGAGTGCAATGGTATGATCACAACTCACTGCAGCTTCAAACTGCTAGGTTCAAGTGATCTTCCTGCCTCAGCCTCCCAAGCACCTAGGGTCTATAGGTGCATACCACCATGCCCGGCTAATTTTTAAATTTTTTTGTAGACATAGGATCTCACTTTGTTGCCCAGGTTTGTTCTCTCCTTATTAAAAGAAAGATCTTAAGCTAATCAAGCTTACTTGATAAGTTTAAGCAAATAGGAAGCATTGTCAAATAAGAAGTGATGCTTAACCTCCTTTATGCTATAATTATATAGGTATATATTATTAATATGTCTTCCAGAAATGCATAAAATTCCTGGAAATTTGATATGTCCTTGTATAAGTCATAATTCTAGTTATCTTAAAATGATATGTCACAAAAATAACCAAATTTTCTTGTCAATTGCATTCTTATGAAGTCTCATTAGGTGTCAAAGTGTCAACATTTTGAGTCTTTTGTCTTCTGCAGACAGTTAGTTTGTTTTACTATGATGCCTTCCTATAATTCCTGCAAACACCTATAATTTGAATGTATTTTCTTTTCCAAAGATTCATGGAAAAGACTCTGACAAGGACAGATTTCTGAAAACTTTAAGGCATACCACTGGAGTAGGTAGTAATTTTCAAAACACTAATAAAGAAACCGATTGATTTATAAGACTGTTAAACCAAGATCAAGTAAAACAAGAATTAGTTACATGGGGGCCCGGCGCGTTGGCTCACACCTGTAATCCCAGCAATGTGGGGGGCCTAGGTGGGTGGATCACTTGAGGCCAGGAGTTGGAGACCAGCCTGGCCAACATAGTGAAACCCCACCTCCACTAAAAATACAAAAATTAGCCAGGCAAGGTGATGGATGCCCGTAATCCCAGCTACTCGGGAGGCTGAGACATGAGAATTGCTTGAACCTGGGAGGCAGAGGTTGCATGGAGCTGTGATTGCACCACCACTGCAGTCCAGCCTGGGTGACAGAGCAAGACTGCCTCAATAGCAACAACAACAAAAATTAGTTACATGGGATTAAATGAACTGATGAGGATGATTATAATATCTATGATATTTTGTTTGAAATATTTCTGGTTCTTCAACCCTTTTTTTTTTTTTTTTTTAAATACAGGATTCCCCTTTCACCCAGGCTGAAGTGCAGTGGAGCAATCACTGCTCACTGTAACCTGGACCTCCCGGAATCAAGCCATCCTCCCCACTCAGCCTTTCAAGTGGCTAGGACTATAGGAGTGTGCCACCATGCCTGGCTAATTTTTTAAATTTTTTGTAGTGACAAAATCTCACTTTGTTGCTCAGTTTTAGACTCCTCGCCTCAAGTGATCCTCCCACCTCAGTCTCCCATAGTACTAGCACTACAGGTGTGAGCCACCACACCTGATCATTTTCCAGATTTAAAGAAACCCTTTTCTCTTACTTTCTTCAGTCGTTTATAACTTACTGCAATTTGGTAGGTTATACACTTTTAAGTGAAAAACAAAACAAAACATTTATCTTTTTGTCCATATCTGATCCTTCCAGAATCAGAATCTCTTATCAAATATTCTTATTCTCTTGACAACATGGTTATTCATATAAGTTCAATAAGAACTTTTTCTCCTTGCAACAAGGCACAAATGGAAGTAGTTATATTAGCAAGGCTTTAACTCAGATGTCACATTTGTGAATGATATGCTTAAAAACAGATACCACAGGCCGGGGCGCAGTAGCTCCCACCCGTAATCCCAGCACTTTGGGAGGGCAAAGAGGGCAGATCACCAGGTCAGGAGTTTCAGATCACCCTGGCCATTATGGTGAAACCCTGTCTCTACTAAAAATACAAAAATTAGTTGGGCGTGCTGGTGCGTATCTGTAGTCCCAGCTACTCGGGAGGGTGAGGCAGGAGAATCACTTGAACCCGGGAGGCAGAGGTTGCAGTGAGCCGAGGTTGTGCCATTGCATTCCAGCCTGGGTGACAGAGTGAATTTCAAAAAACAAACAAACAAACAAAGAAAACCCCAGATAAGACAGGCAGTTTTAAGGAATTAAGGTTGACTTTATGGAGCCAATAAAGCCCATTGAAAAAAACTGGCTTTTTACCTTGCCTACGGGGTTCCTAACCTTACTGGGGAGAAAGATCACTTTCTGGCAGGCCCAGGAACCTCAGAATATTTGGGGAACCTTGAGAAGAGACATCTGTTGGTGAGTCCTTGGTGTGGCTTCCTATACTTGAGGGGCTTTTAAAACTCCAATCTGAGATTCTTTATTAAAACTTCCAGCAAAGCAGACTTCAAAAGAGCCTATATAATCAATCACTATTCTTGCTGCACCTTTCAAAATAATCCTTATGCCAAGCTGGCATATTTTGGGGTGGCATATCCTGCTGCTCTTCAGTGTGCAAGGTTATTTTACAGGGACTTAAACTGAATTATCAGCATTTTTTTTGGTTGCATCTCTTGCTAATGGTTAGAGTTTGACCATGACCTGTGAATTTCATTTTCCTTTAGAGAAATATTACTGAACACTTGTTCTGAATGCTGATCCCAGACAGCAAGACTCAGAGAATTGAGAGAAGACAAAAACTTTCATCTAATCGGGGTGGCTGGGTGGGGTGAAGTGAACCCAGCCTGATTACCCTTAGCATCTAACTCCACAGCAACTCTGCTCTCTATTTTCTCAATCTTCTCCAATTCTTTATGGAGGGGTTTAGGAAATGCCACCCCAAAATATGGTGCTTTGGTGTATTACTTTCAGCTGAAGACACTTGAAAAACAGCAAATACAGGGAGAGGCTTTCCCTCAACTCCCCTTATCTGTCTAAAGATAGATCGTGCAAAGGAACTCAATTTGTTATCAATTCTCCATCAGTGAAACTCTCTAGGAGTTTCATCAACCAGTGAAGTTTATCTCAATCACAAAAGAGACTAGAAGCCCACACCACACTCAGACAAATGTTGCAAAAGATCATCTATTGTTCTAAGGGCCATTCGTCTTTTCCCAAAGTCGTTTACTCTGCCTGAAATTGGCTACATCCCTGGCTTCCTTCTCGCCTATGAAGAGGGTATATAAGCTCATACGTCTCCCTGGTTTTTCAGGTATTTTTCTTCCTGTGAGGCCACCACACACATAATCAATTTCTATACCTTTTCTCATATTAATCTGCCTGTTGTTAGTATGTTTCAGAGGCTCAGTTATTGAATTATCAGAGGGAGAGGGGGAAAGTCTTCACTTGTCTACATTTATATAGATCAATTTAACTTCTAAGGATAAGTCTGTCCATTTTTCCCATGTTTTGAATTTTGAATCATAATGACCTGAGATCCCCAATTAAGGAGAAATGAGGGGAAACAAATATCTATATGATAATCTGTAACTGTTTTCTTTTATATACAAATCTCAATGTCATGAATATAAAAGTAATGCTTGATTTGGAGTTTCTTTACATTTATTATTCAAAAACACCCACATGGCCAGGCGCAGTAGGTCATGCCTAACATCCCAGTGATTTGGGAAGCTGAAACAAGAGAATCGCTTGAGTCCAGGAGTTTCAGACCAGCCTGAGCAACAAAGCAAGACCCCATTTCTAAAAAAAAAATAAAAAATAAAAAAAACTAGCTAGAAATGATGACATGTGCCTATAGTCCTAGCTATCAGGAGGCTGCAGCAGGAGGATCACTTGAGCCCAGGAGTTTGAGGCTACATTGAGCTATGATGTGCCACTGTACTACAGTCTGGGCAACAGAGCAAGACCCTGTCTCAAAAAAAAAAGAAAAAAGAAAAAAGAAATATGGTCAATATTTGTCCAAAGGAAAGGAAATTTTCATTTCTGAGAAAAAAAAATATATATATATATTTTTTGAGATGGAGTTTTGCTCTTGTTATCCAGGCTGGAGTGCAATGGCACTATCTTAGCTCACCACAACCTCTGCCTCCAGGGTTCAAGTGATTCTCCTCCCTCAGCCTCCTGAGTAGTGGGGGTTACAGGCTTGTGCCACCACGCCCGGCTAATTTTGTATTTTTAGTAGAGACGGGGTTTCTCCATGTTGGTCAGGCTGGTCTCAAACTCCCAACCTCAGGTGATCCACCCACCTCAGCGTCCCAAAGTACTGGGATTACAGGCATGAGCCAGCCACCGTGCCCAGCCAAAAAATCCATATTTATAGCATAATTTATATTAGGGCTAACCTTACTGTAAAGCCACATTTATTATAAAATTTAAAGCAAACATGCATTTCCCTATTTTGGCTGACAATGCCCAGAATTTGGCTAAAAGTGTTGGTTAAACTGGAGACTGTTGAACTGTATATTGCCAGTGCAGAGGGTGTGTCTGAGGAGTGTGCAGAAGACACACTGTTCTCTTGTGGCACTTTCTGGAGCTTGTTAGCTCCCTAAATTGGCAGTCAGCACTTGGCAGCAGTGGTTGGGTGCATTCTTTTTTTTTGAGACAGGGTCTCACTCTGAGGCCCAGGTTAGAGTGCAGCAGCATAACCGTGGCTCACTGCAACCTCCGCCTCAGCATCCTGAGTAGCTGGGACTACAGTAGTGCGCAACCATGTCTGGCTAATTTTTGTAGAGATGGGGTTGTACCATGTTGGCTAGGCTGGTCTCAAACTCCTGGTCTCAAGCACTCCTCCTGCCCCAGCCTCCCAAAGTGTTGGATTATAGGCATGATACGCCGCCTGGGCCATTTTTGAAACTTGTATAACATTTCTGGATCGTCAGTGAGTTTACAGAATGGCTTCTTTTTTTTTTTTTTTTTTTTTTTTTTTTTTTTTTTTTTTTTTGAGATAGAGTCTTGCTCTGTCACCCAGGGGTGCGATCTCAGCTCACTGCAACCTTCACCTCCCGGGTTCAAGCAATTCTCCTGCCTCAGTCTCCCGAGTAGCTAGGATTACAGGTGTATGCCACCCACACCCAGCTAAAATTTTTATATTTTTGGTAGAGACGGGGTTTCACCATGTTGGCCAGGCTGGGCTTAAACCTCTGACGTCAAGTGATCCACCAACCTCAGGCCTCCCAAAGTGCTGGGATTACAGGCTGAGCCACCATGCCCAGCTAGGGGCTTCTTCTATGTTTTTGTTTTTTGTTTTGTTTTGTTTTGAGATGGAGTCTCACTCTGTCACCCAGGCTGGAGTACAGTGGCGTGATCTTGGCTCACTGCAACCTCTGCCTCCTGGGTTCAAGAAATTCTCCTGCCTCAGCCTCCCAAGTAGCTGGTTCTAGAGGTGTGCACCAACATGCCCAGCTAATTTTTGTATTTTTAGTAAAGACAGGGTTTCACCATGTTGGCCAGGATGGTCTCGATCTCTTGACCTCATGATCTGCCCACCTTGGCCTCCTAGAGTGCTGGGATTACAGGCGTGAGCCACTGCGCCCAGCCTAGGGACTTCTTTTTAAATGAATCATAAGTTTAAGAGCCTGGCAAAAAGTTTCTAAAAAGCCCTGATTGTATCTAAGTTTTCAAAAAGGGCTTTTGTGTGTGTGTGTGACATTCTAGATAAAATGATTACGTGCATTTTATTTATTATTTATTGATTTTTAAAGACAGGGTCTCACCATGTTGCCAGGGTTGGTCTCAAACTCCTAGGCTCAAGTGATCCTCCCACCTTGGCCTCCCAAAGTGTTGGGATTATAAGCATGTGCCATTGCTCCCAGCCTACATGCCTTTTAGTTGAATAATTCCCTTTAGAATACAAAAAGAATGACCTGTGCCATAGGAGTCAAATACTTTCCATAAATACGTATACTCTTTTGAAGTTAATTCTAACTCCTGTCAATTCTCTGACTTCTCTACCATAGGGCTGAATTTATACCTTGGTCCAAACAACTGGGGAGCCAGATGGCAATGGTAGCACTTGAATCAAGGAAGTTCCCTGGAGGCACTCAGGTCTTTTCTGATGCTGTGGAGATAGAGGGAAAAGATTGCTAAGCCAGGCATCAGGATATGTCTACCTAAATATCTATGTAACATTGGATAAGGCTTAGAAGTGTGTAAAAAGATATGGAAGAGAGAACTGATTGGAGATGGAAAGAAAGATTGGGGGTATTCCTGAAGCCTATGAAATCATTAAGCTAATTCTGTAAATAAAATTATGATACACACAAGCCTACTAATCAAATCCAAGTAATAATCCAGAAAGGATAAATTTAACAAAACATTTTTAAAAGGCTACATACTGCAGATAGTAAGTCTCTAAAACCTGAAATAGTAAAGTAGAAAATGCAAGTTCAGGCTAGGCATGGTGGCTTACACCTGTAATCCTACCACTTTAGGAGGCTGAGGCAGGAGGATCCTTTGAGGCCAGGAGTTCTAGAGCAGTCTAGACAATATAGTGAGACCTCATTTCTACTTAAAAAAAAAAAAAAAAAAAGAAGGAGCTGGGGGCGGTGGCTCACGCCTGTAATCCCAGCACTTTGGGAGGCCGAGATGGGTGGATCACCTGAAGTTGGGAGTTTGAGACCAGCCTGACCAACATGGAGAAACCCCGTCTCTACTAAGAATACAAAATTAGCCAGGTGTGGTGGCACATGCCTGTAATCCCAGCTACTCGGGAGGCTGAGGCAGGAGAATTGCTTGAACCCGGGAGGCGGAGGTTGCAGTGAGCCGAGATTGTGCCATTGCACTCAAGCCTGGGCAACAAGAGCAAAACTCTGTCTCAAAAAAAAAAGAAAAAGAAAAAGAAAAGTTTAGTTACTATTGAACTTATGCAAGGGGTCCAAAACAGATTTTTATTGGGGAACAGTAAGATACTTTTTTAAAAATTGAATTCTAACCTACACACAGAAAAGTGCAGCTCAAGTATTTTTAACAACTGATCTTACACGTACAAATAGCACCTCATCGAGAAATAAAACAACAGCAAAAATGAAAACACAAAGAAAAATAAAGAAACTAACATTTCAGCTTCCAGAAACTTCTCTCATGCCCTCTTCTAATCACTTCCCATTCCACAAAGAAAGCCACTATTCTTTTTTATTTTTATTATTATTTTTTGAGACAGGTCTTACCCTGTTACCCACACTAGACTGCAGTGGCACGATCATGGCTCACTGCAGCCTCAACTTCCTGGGCTCGGGTGATCCTTCCACCTCAGCCTTCCAAGTAGCTGGGACTACAGGTGTTTGCCACCTTGCTGGGCTAATTTATTATTATTTTGTTTATTTTTGAGGCAGAGTCTGGGTCTGTCACCCGGGCTGGAGTGCAGTGGCGCGATCTCAGCCCACTGCAGCCTCCACCTAGTGGGTTCAAGTGATTTTCCTGCCTCAGCCTCCCGAGTAGCTGGGATTACAGGCCTGTGCCACCACACCTGGCTATGTTTTTGTGTTTTTTTTAGTAGAGGCAGGGGTTTCATCATGTTGGCCAGGCTGGTCTCGAATTCCTGATCTCAGGTGATCCGCCCACCTCAGCCTCCCAAAGTGCTGGCATTACAGGCCTAATTTAGTTTTATTTTTTGTAGAGATGGGGTCTCCTTGTGTTGCTCAGGCTGGTTTTGAACTCCTTGGCTCAAATGATCCTCCTGCTTGGGCCTTCCAAAGTGTAGCAATCTTGTTTAACCTGCCTTCTTTTGTTGGTGGTGGTGGTGGTGTCGGTGTTCTGTTTTGTTTTGTTTTAGGCTTTTAGTAGCCTTGAGGCCATGGATTTTGGTTTCTGCCTCTAGTGATAAGGAGAAAATAGGGATGAGGAAGGGGCTTTACGGGCTCAACCAGAAACAGAAACTAAGAACCCATGACTGTACTCTCTCCCTTGGACACCCCTGAGTGAGCCACCACTCCTAGCCTAATCTTTATTTTTAATCTCCTTGCATTTTTCCCTAGTTTTAGATTTTTGTGTTAAAATAAAATTGGACACGGCCACGTGCAGTGGCTCACGCCTGTAATCCCCGCACTTCGGGAGGCCGAGGCGGGCGGATCACGAGGTCAGGAGATGGAGACCATCCTGGCTTACACGGTGAAACCCCGTCTCTACTAAAAATACAAAAAATTAGACAGGCGAGGTGGCGGGCGCCTGTAGTCCCAGCTTCTCGGGAGGCTGAGGCAGGAGAATGGCGTGAACCCGAGAGGCGGAGCTTGCAGTGAGCCGAGATGGTGCCACTGCACTCCAGTCTGGGTGACAGAGCCAGACTTCCTCTAAAAAAAAATAAATAAATAAATAAAATAAAATTGGACACAAAATTCCATCTCTGTGCCTTAACAGCATAGTAAGCCATAAAATGGTTATTCAATTTCTCTTCTTTTCTTTTTGTAAAGTTATTCTAGATTGGAAACATCTCTCTACTATTTTATTTTATGACAGGGTCTTGCTCTGTCCCCAGGCTGGAGTAGAGTGGCATGACCATTGCTCACTGCAGCCTCTACCTCCCAGGCTCAAGCAATCCTCCCACCTCAGCCTCCTGAGAGGCTGGGAATACAGGCACATGCCACCATGCCTACCTAATTTTTTTTTACTTATTTTTTTTGTAGAGATGAGGTCTTGCCATGTTACCCAGGCTGGTCTTGAACTCCTGGGTTCAAGAGATCCTCTCATCTCAGCCTCCCGAAGTGCTGGGATTTATTCAAAAACTTTTTTTGTTTAGATGGAGTTTCACTCTGTTGCTGTGCCTGGAGTGCAGTGGCATCATCTTAGCTCACTGCAACCTCCACCTCCCAGCTTTAAGTGATTCTCCTGCCTCAGCCTCCAAAGTAGCTGGGACTGTAGGGATACGCCACCACGCCCAGCTAATTTTTGTATTTTTAGTAGAGACGGAGTTTCACCATGTTGGCCAGGCTGGTCTCGAACTCCTGATCTCAAGTGATCCTCCTGCCTCTGCCTCCCAAAGTGCTGGGATTACAGGTGTGAGCCACCACACCAGGCCCAATTTCTTAAACTCAGTAAATATTAACTCATTAATTTTTTCAAGTAATCATTGAGTACTTGCTATATTCTAGGCAGTGTTCCATGCTGGGTTTCAAATAATGACTAATGTAGAACTATAACCATAAAAATGCTCCAGTGAAGTTTCAAAGCCCTGTGAGAGAATGTAGTAAAGAGATCTGGTCTACAGGTCCAGGGAAAGCCCAACTATTAATAAACAGTGAAAAAGGGAGCAGAATACTGAATAATTTTCAAGAAAAAGTTAAACTCCATACTTTTTCCCCCCTCCCCCAAGAGGGACTCTCGCTCTGTCGCCCAGGCTGGAGTACAGTGGCGCGATCTTGGCTCACTGGCAAGCTCCACCTCCCGGCTTCACACCATTTTCCTACCTCAGCCTCCTGAGTAGCTGGGACTACAGGTGCCCGCCACCACACCTGGCCAATTTTTTTGAATTTTTAGTAGAGACGGGGTTTCACTGTGCTAGCCAGGATGGTCTCGATCTCCTGACCTCTTGATCCACCCGCCTTGGCTTCACAAAGTGCTGGGACTACAGGAGTGAGCCACAGCGCCCAGCCAAGTCCATACATTTTGTATTAAATGAGGCTTTGAGTTTTGCCAAGCAGTCCTGATACGCAGGGTTTGAATTTGTAACTAGTATGCTTACCATATGGAAAATAAATTCATGATTTTCTTAAACATTTTTCTTTTTATAAATAGCACAGAAATAAACGTTAGCTCTTTCAATGGTTAAAACTTTCAAATTAGTGGTTATAATATTCTGGCATTGCCTAGGAAAGTTTCAGTTGTTGCAAAAATAGACCACATGGCCTACCCCAGCTGTACAGCAAATACTGATGAAATTAAAATATTTTACCCTACTGGGTCCTCATCAGGACTTCAGAAATAGAGCTATGCAGTTCGGTTCACTTCAGCTTGTTTCATTGAACCAAAGCTAACATCATTTACTCACTTATTCCTACCTCTAATTGTTAAAGCTGATCATTACCTTTCTTCATATAAGAATTTGTGTACAAGAGAATATCTCTTGTATTACTTCCCAGATGAGTATCGTTTCTATCATTAGGAATAACCATTTACTGGAAGATGAACTAATAATAGTGCAAGAAGGACTAACTGCTAAAAACAAGAAAGGGTAGAGCATTTAGCAAATTAAGTCATTTTGTCAACGAAGTTAGGAATGCTAATAGCTTATTTTATAATTTCTAAGCATAAATGACTATTCACTACCTTTACAGGTAACGTTTGCTTTGTCCGTTTTTTCCCTTAACTGTATTTTTTTTTTTTTTTTTTTTGAGACGGAGTCTCGCTCTGTCGCCCGGGCTGGAGTGCAGTGGCCGGATCTCAGCTCACTGCAAGCTCCGCCTCCCGGGTTTACGCCATTCTCCTGCCTCAGCCTCCCGAGTAGCTGGGACTACAGGCGCCCGCCACCTCACCCGGCTAGTTTTTTGTATTTTTTAGTAGAGACGGGGTTTCACCATGTTAGCCAGGATGGTCTCGATCTTCTGACCTCGTGATCCGCCCGTCTCGGCCTCCCAAAGCGCTGGGATTACAGGCTTGAGCCACCGCGCCCGGCCCCTTAACTGTATTTTTATTCCAGAGAGAAAGAAATTTAGTATAACTTGCTGAAGAAATACACATCACTGAAAAATTACTAAAGAAAGATTATTAGAACATCTTCAGATTTTTCTTTGAGATTTTCAGATATCTTTCAACTTTAAACAGCAGATAATTAAATAACAGTAACCCAACCCAAAACTCTACTTGAGAATTTAAGTTTAAAATTCCAGGCTTTCTTGATTATTTTTGAACTATTTTGTTGTTCTCTTTAGCATTTTTCGTTTTCTAATTTGTACTCAAATTGTTCTATAATCATATCTGGCGTTCTTTTGGAGGCCTATCTTAGTTATTCTGAGAAATATCTCCCTCCCTTATTCGCTCTACCATGAGAATCATTACAAGGTAAAGGAGAGTGAAATAAACTACCAAGGGTAAAACATCTATTCCAAGTATTTCTACTGGTATAGTCTGAGTTTATCTAAGAACAAAGATTGCATATAGTACCAGTGGAGAATTTTCTCTATCTGTGCTCTGATGTTTCGAAAAAATTGTTAACTATTAAAACCCACAATTGCAATAAACCTTGAATTATATATAGTTGGAACCAAAAAAGTCGTTTTGGTTCAACAACTTAGAATTCGAATACACAGCACTTTAATAATTTAGATAAACAAACAGTTAAAATATTTGCTTGACAGAATGCTTGCTACTGAAGCAGGTTTAGAATGTTTTTTGCTGAAGGTTTTTCCCCCTACAGGAACAATGGGAATAATAATAGATTATTACAAAATGGAATTGCTTCACACAATAATATATCTCATGTAACATCTGAGAATTACAGTATTAGATCCTGATGGAATGTAGTGAAAAATCACTCAGAGTTCTTTCAAAAGTGAAGATATTAAACAAATACTCTGGTTGCTTTGTCACTGGAATGATTATTTTCGAAGTTTCATCCAAGGAGTTTAGAATCAGTGTCTTTAACTCACAGCTGTTTGTTATGTTTTGTGTGTGTGTGTGTTTTAAGCTGTGAATATAGCTGAGACGATACAATATCTACAATTCCTCTGGTAAGAATAAGGTATATTCTCAGGGAATCAGGGTATCAGGAGATAAACCAGGAGAGGGAAACCAAGAGAGGCAAAAAACGTGGAAAAAAAACAGGAAAAGGAAGTATGGAAAGCAAGGAAGAAATGGAGGGTCAGATAAAAAAGATAATAGGGTTTTATAAAAACAACTTAGCTATTCCTAAATAGGATAGATTGCTTATTTCTAAATTACATATAGGAATACTTTAATAGGATTATAAAGAAGCGAAAAGAGGTCTTGTTATCTATTTTAAAATAGTAGATTACACAAAATATTCCTAAACTATTTGGCTGGATAGGAAGGAAGTTATGACAACCAGCTTGCAAATGCATTTTCAAATTAAATATCAATAAAATGTAGCACCTATGAACAATTTTTGGAATTTTAAACATGTTAGATCAGGAAGCAGTCTTTAATACACAGCACATAGCCTTTCTACCATCATACTTACTTTTGTCAAGACAATAGATTGTGTAGTAGTCTTGGCTTTGATGTTGTGGCTCTCATAGGCCTGTTGAATGGTTTGATGGATTTGGCAGTTTGACCTCCAGTGTTCCATGTAAAGTGTACTCCATTTCTAAGTGATGCAGGATTTTTCTCAGCCACTTTGCCGACTGAGGACCTCCACAGCTGGTGCTGCCCCTGACTGCCTGGGCCTTGCTTGGCTTTTGCCTGTTGCTGGAGGCACTCTGCCCACTTGGCCTGCTTGTGTGATGACTCATACCCACATTAGGCCATTCCTGAGCTCTTCTTCTGCATCCAAGAAGAATGAAGATACACTGACAATTTGAAGGATGAAAAGGGTGGGCAAGAATTTTATATTGAGTGACGGAAAAGCTTTCAGTCCGGAGAGGACATGGGTGTGGTCTCCCACACTTGCAGTCAGGTGGTTTCTCTCCCAGTGTGGCTGAGCCTGGGACTTTTATGGGCTCAGAATAAGGGCGTGCATGCTGATTGGTTTGTGAGTATGCAAAGAAAGGCAGCACTCAAAAGTGGGCATGGCAGTGTAGAAAACCAATTAGGAAAGGGTAGATATATGTAAATTAGGTGAAGCTTGGGGATCAGAGAAAAGCATGTCAAACGAGGAGACAGGTTCTCAATCTGGTCCATGGATTTGACTTGTAGCTTGGTTTTCAGGCTTTAAACTGTCTCCCACTTGGAGACAGGGTTTCACTGAGGACCTGTCCCTATCTGCTAAGGCATTTGTCTGCCTCCTGCCTCTATCATAAGGGCATTCTGAATCATTTATGTCATGTCATTAGGGGTAGATGAATGAGAGTCAGTACTTTAGTAAAGCATCCAAGAATAGGAAGCGTCTTAGAGCTCCATGTAAAGAAAAATATATTAGTTTTCAGTAAATTTTAACCAGGAAACTTCCTAAAAAGAGTAGTGGCCCTTCTGATGCTTTAAATCAAGCTTAAACTCTTGCTGCTGCTTCAAAGCCATGTCTTTTTGTTTTCAATATAACAAATTATTCAGCCAATTATTAATATGGTGAATATTTGTTGTTGAAGAGGTGGCCTGCCCCTCCACACCTGTGGGCGTTTCTCATTAGGTGGAACGAGAGACTTGAGAAAAGAAATGAGACACAGAGACAAAGTATAGAGAAAGAAAGAGTGGGCCCAGGGGACTGGCGCTCAGCATACAGAGGACCCGTGCAGGCACTGAGTTCCCTCAGTATTTATTGATCATTATCTTTACCATCTTAGAAAAAGGGAAGTGGTAGGATAATAGGATCATCGTAGGCAGAAGGTCAGCAGTAAGACATATGAATAAAGATCTCTGTGACATAAATAAGTTTAAGGAAAAGTGCTGTGCCTTGATATGCATATGCAAACATCTCCATAAACCTTTTTAGTGCATAAAGAGCAGTATTGCCACTAGCATGTCCCACCTTCAGCCCTAAGGCTGTTTTCTCCTTTCTCAGTAAACAGAACATACAAGCAGGTGTTCCATTGCCCAGGGATGGGCAGGAGACAGATGCTTTTCTCTATCTCACTGCCAAGAGGCCTTCTTTCCTCTTATACTAGTCCTCCTCAGCACAGACCCTTCACGGGTGTCAGGCTGGGGGACGATCAGGTCTTTCCCTTCCCACGAAGCCATATTGCAGACTATCACATGGGGAGAAACCTTGGACAATACCTAGCTTTCCTAGGCAGAGGTCCCTGTGACCTTTGGCAGTGTACGTGTCCCTGGGTACTTGAGATTAAGAGAATGGTGATGACTTTTCACAAGCATACTGCCTTCAGGCACTTGTTTAACAAAGCACATCCTGCACAGCCCATACCTTGAGTCACCACAGCACATGTCTCTTGCAAGGACAAGGTTGGGGGTAGGGTCACAGATTAACAGCATCTCAAATACAGAACAAAATGCAGTCTCTTATGTCTACTTCTTTCTATATAGACACAGTAACAGTCTGATCTCTCTTTCTTTTCCCCACAGTTGTAACGAAAGATAGAGGTAATTTTGGAGATGCTAAAGGTAATATTGAGATATAAAAGTCACTAATTTTGTGTTTTAAATATTAATGTATTGTAGTACAGGGTTTCTCAACCTCATTACTATTGGCATTTTGGGCTGCAATAATTTTTTGTTGTGAGGGCCTGTCCTATGCTGTGCAGGATGTTTAGCAACACACTAGAGGCAAGTAGCACTCTTCTGTTGTGGCAATTAAAATTGTCTCCAGATATTGGTAAACCTCTCCAGAGAGGCGATTTATTAATTTTGTTTTATTAATAGAGATAGGGTCTTGCTCTGTCACCCAGGTTGGAGTGTAGTGGTGTGATCATACCTTTCTATAATCTTTAAATACTGGGCTTAAGCAATCCTCCAGCCTCAGGCTTCTGAGTAGCTAGAACTGCAGGAAAATGTCACCACACCTGGCTAATTAAAAAAAATTTTTTGAGACAGGGTCTAGTGATGTTGCTCAGGCTGGTCTTGAACTCCTAGCCTCAAGGGATTCTCAGCTTGGCCTCCCAAAGTGCTGGAATTACAGGCATGAGTCACCACACCTGGTGGAGAATCACCATTCTAATGGAATAATCCATCTTATATGAATGCTATTTTTAAATTGGTATTTTTAGACAGATTGTTTCACTTAATTCTTAGATTCCTGTGACTGTTCCTTTCCTGAGATATGAGAGTATTCATTCTCATATCTCAAGATTCCTAAGATATGATATTCATTTTATCGGTAAGTCACTTAATTCTTGTGAACCTCAGTTTTCACGTACATGAACACAAAGCTAGAAGTGTTACACCTGGAACTTTTCCCTTAGAACAAATTAATTCTCATATGATATATAATGAAATAATTGTATACCTGTTGAAAATCAGTGTCTGGGTATGAAATTGTATCTGTATATGATCACAGGTTTGTAAACATTTTGTATAAAAGGCAAAAAAGGCAAGATGACGAAAATATTTGATTTCTTTTGGTAGTCAAATTTGTTGGCTTCAGAATTCTGATTTCCATTGATGCAGTGGTCTGAACCCTAACTGTTAATTAGACTCACCTGGAGGGCTTGATAGTTGTTAATGCTGGATTCCTATCTTCAAGGATTTGGATTTGAGGAAGGAAAAAGTAGAAAGGAATACTACTTAGTTAAAAAGGAGAATGTCTCACCAGGCACCAGTACACTGCCATTCATCACCTTTTCTTTCTCTCATTCTCTTCTAAAACGAGGTAAAGAAGATAAAATTTGGGAACTTAAAACTTGGCAAAGAAGGAAATCCTTTTGGCAATATTATAAAGTGAGTGTATTCCTACCTTGCAGAAGGAAACCTAAAACTCAGAAAGATTTTGTTTCCTTTGTGGGTTCCTCTTCTTCACCTGCTCATGAAATGGAAGTTTCCTGGACTATGAATATCATTTCAGAAATGAGGACATTAGTAATTTTCTGTTACTAGATCTTTTTATTAAAAGCACCCTTGATGTACATAATTTAATATAAATATACATCTCTTTGGCTTCCTAAGAACAATCACCAGAGCCAGATGTCTTGAAGGCAGAAATGTCCCTGTATTTCACTAATATGGATGAGTGTTTCTTTTTTCTTCTCTAGGTTCAATTTTTAATTTCATATAATTTTATTTTAAATTTTTATTTATTTATTTATTATTTTGGAGGCAGAGTCTCGTTCTGTTGCCCAGGCTGAAATGCAGTGGCATGATCTTGGCTCACTGCAAACTCTGCCTCCCAGGTTCAAGCGATTTTTGTGTTTCAGCCTCTCAAGTAGCTGGGATCTCAGGCCTGTGCCACCACACCTGGCTAATTTTTGTATTTTTAGTAGAGATGGGGTTTCACCATGTTGCCCAGGCTGGTCTCAAACTCCTAACCTCAAGCAATCTACCTGCCTTTTGCCTCCCAAAGTGTTGGGATTACAGGCGTGAGCCACTGTACCTGGCCTATTTTTTTTTTTTATTTCCATCAAAGCTTCCTTGCCTATAGCATTAAGAGATCTATCTGTAAGTTTTGTTCCCCAAATACCAGTTCACCCAGTCAGCCCCAGCTTCTACTGATCTTTCATGTTCTTCCGACCATTTCATATCTGAACTGATTGTTTTGGGTGTTACCTCCATGTTGCTGTGTAACATGCTTATATTGCTATTTCTTGTTTTTTTTTTTTTTTTTTTTTTTTAAATTTTAGGCATTACTTATTGATTTTTATGGAAGATGTCCATTTAATTATCTTTCACACACACCTTCCCATTCCTCCTAGCCTCTACCACAAACACATTTTCCATCCCCAGTCCAGTCAGTATAACTTCATCATAACTTTGTTATCATAAAAATTCACCATTTATGGTATTAATAACTATTTTAAGTTTTATGAACAGCTGAGCCATATGGTATACTTTAATTACCTTTCGTTTTCTGCAAAACGTTGTTTTCTCTGTTGTTAAATATCTATTTTTGTTATTGCTTGCTTAGTTTTCTAAGTACTTAGGAACAATCTAGCCCTACTTCTTTTTTTTTTTTTTTTTTTTGAGACGGAATCTCGCTCTGTCGCCCAGGCTGGAGTGCAGTAGTGTGATCTCCGCTCACTGCAAGCTCAGCCTCACAGGTTCACGCTATTCTCCTGCCTCAGCCTCCCGAGTAGCTGGGACTACAGGCGCCTGCCACCACGCCCGGCTAATTTTTTGTATTTTTTAGTAGAGACGGAGTTTCAGTGTGTTAGTCAGGATGGTCTCAATCTCCTGACCTCGTGATCCTCCCACCTTGGCCTCCCAAAGTGCTGGGATTACAGGCATGAGTCAACCCGCCAGCCCTACTTCTTTACCTAGGAATCCTCTTAAAAGTTCAAAAGTACTAGGTATCCCATCAATTTTAATGACTTGGAGAACCCTCTTCCCTGAGCGGCTCCAATCGGCACTGGTTGATCTCTATGTCCACTCTGTAACTGTCACCTTGAGATCTTCCTTCAACGTCACCCTGGCTCCTCTAGGAAAGCTCTTGAACTTTATTGTATAAAATTGTATTGCTTTCTGCTGAAGTTTTCAATATCTAAGACCGATTTGTATGTCCCCAGGTGTTTCTTTTTTAGCAACAGCATCCTGTTCTTGTTTCCTGAATGCAGTATCTCTTCCTATACCTTAGAGGATATTAATCATAGTTTTTCTGAATTTTTCTTCTCTCTGCATCTAACTTTAAAAAAATAGCTTGATTGAAATATAATTTCCTTACCAAAAAGTTCACCCATTTAAAGTATATACATGAATGATTTTTAGTCAATTTTCAAAGTTATGCAACAAACACCAAAATATAATCTCAGAACATTGCAATCATCCCCACAAAAAAGCTTATGCCCCACTGCAGTCACTCCCTCTTCCCTTCTCATTCTAAGCCCCAGCCAACCATTAATCTGCTTTTTGTGTCTGTGTATTTGCCTTTCTGAATGGTTCATATAAACCCAAAATGAAGAATATTCTTTTGGTAAGAGGCGGGGTAACTGTTTTTCTTCAAAAATGTCATAAATGACACAGAAATATTATGGAAATATTCCTGATTAAAGGGAACTAAAGACATGACAATTACATGCCACACCTGATCTTAACTGAACCCTGTACTCGACGGGAAAATAAGCTATGGAGGACATTATTCAGTGAACTGACAACACTGGAAATAGGAGGTGTATTTGATTAAAGTTCAGCAATGTTAAATTTACTGGAGTTAACTGTACTCTGTGTGTGTGAAGAGGAAGAATAAGAAAACAAGACAGATGGGGTAAAATGTGAGCAATAAACAGTTTTCAAAAACTCTCAGTCATTGTTATCATTTTCCTTGATTCTGAGACTCCAATTACAAGTGTGTGAGACTGTTTGACACTGTCCTGTGTGTCTCACAAGCGGCGCTTGGTTCTTTCCATTATTTTTCTCTCTTTGCTTTAGTTTCGATATTTTTAATTGATTGGCCTTTGATTTCATTCTTTCTAGCGCTCAGTCTGCTGTTAAAACTACCCTACAAGTTCTTAATTTCAGATAAATATTTTTCAGTTCTAGAATGTCTTTTTGATTCTTTTATATAGATTCCAATTTTCTTTTGGAATTCTCTGTGTTTTCCTTTATTTACTAATTTAGAGACAGGGTCTCCCTATGTTGCTCAGGCTGGTCTTGAACTCCTGGCTTCAAGCAGTCCTCCTGCTTTTGCCTCCTAAAGTGTTGGGATTACAGGTGTAAACCAGGATTTCCTTCTTTTACTTTTTAACATGTCTATAATCTTATTTGAAAAGGTCTGTCAGCTAACCTCTGCGAGTGCATCATTTTGATCTGCTTCCCTTGTCTGTCTTTTCTTTTGATTGTCTAACACAGTTGCTTTTCTCTTCAAATGTTTCTTTATTTTGGGTAATATGCCACATATTGTGAACAAAAGAACTGTAGAGCCTAAAGCTGGCCAGGCCTGGTGGCTCATGTCTGTAATCCCAGCATTTTGGGAGGTCGAGGTTGCGGGGGAGGGGATCCCTTGAGGCCAGGAGTTTGAGACCAGCCTGGGCAACATAGTGAAACTCATCTCTATTAAGAAGGTAAGATATTGGAAAATTTATTTTTAAATTTAAAAAAAGAGACTAAAATTGGTGTTTTTTTGTTATAGAGAATCGTTTGAATGGATGTATAAATTGTGGCTTATTCAAACAATGGAATCAACTATAGCAGAGAAGAAAAATGAGCCACAAGCTGCACTCATTGATGGGAATAAATCTCAAGAACATAATATGTTACAAAAATTAAGTTAGAAAAGATTAGAAATAATAGAATTCCAAATATATAACAGTTAAAACAGGCAAAACTAAATCGTCTATTAAGATATACATATATAACACTACAGAGATAATTAGGAAAATGACTAACATAAAATCAGTAGGGAGAATCCACCAGTGGCAGAGAGGAATCTAATTTGGAGGGGTAGGCAGTACACTTTAGTGATACTGGTAAGGTTGTGTTCTAAAGCTCTGTAAAAATCTCCCATAAAATACCTCCAGAAAAATCTGTTGATCATGCCTTACATATTGCCGCAAGGAAAAATACCATCTTAACAAAATCTTAATATTTTCTCAGAAGGGGTAAGTTAGGGAATGGTATTTAAAGAGTTTTGGGACATGGCTGGGTGATTTTTAAGGCAGGTATTGCAAGGTGGAGTTGGTTGGGATTAGGCAGAGTTTAAAAATAATAGCTTTGTATTGGTGGACAAAATGAGGCAAGTGTTTTAAAATAAATCTTGATGAGCAAGATAATTATCAGAAAAATACTAGTGAGCAAAAAGTTGTTTTAGTTGGTTTACAGTCTCATCTTCCTAGACAGGAATTCCCGAAATAAACAGCTACTATCTTTGCATGGCTGTAGTATTGTCTAAAATAGGGACAGGCTGTTTGTTTTCATTTTCAACTCTGTAGTGGGTTCATGCTGTTCACTTAATTGTTGTTCTTTAAAGATGCATATATTATGTTTCAAAACACAGTTTCTTTTTCTCTAGGAAAGCAATTATACTTAAACATTCCAAAAGAAATTTATATTCCATTCACTGAAAGAAAACAAACAAAACAACAAAAGAAATTTATAGGCTGAAAACTGATAAACTATCCCCTTAAGTCAGAGTGCTGGGATTACAGGCGTGAGCCACCACACTCAGTCCAAGCTTATCTTTTTAAATGTGTTCTGTAACATGTAAAGGGTGTGAAGCACTGGCTTAGGGAACTGTGTCTTATAGAAATGGCATATTTTTAAACATTAGACTCACAATTGGTTCAGTGGAACAATGACATTATGAGACACACACAGAAATGAAGACCCCTGAGGGAAGCATATATTTGCTTATTTCTGAGTATGCAGAGCTGAATTCCAGTAAGTGAAGCTCTAAGATAAATAATCTCTAGCCAGATGTGGGTTGTGTGCCTGCAATCCAGCTACTCTGAAGGCTGAGGGAGGCTGAGACAGGAGGATTGCTTGAGCTCAGGCATTCAAGACCAGCCTAGGAAAAACAGTGAGACTATATCTCAAAAAAAAAAAAAAAAAAAAAAAAAAAAAAGGAAACAGATCTCTAGGTCTAAGAGTTAGTGCTTTGAAGTTGCTTAAAGAAAATAAAAAAGCTTATTCTTGTAGACATTCAGAAAGAAGGGAAGTCTATCAAACAGTCACACTCTATTTATTGCAAACTAGTTCATTTATTTGTCTGAAATACATTTCCCCACGTTGTCCAATGATGAGAAGGACCAAAGTAGAATTAAAATCAACCAAACAACAAAAATTCCTGTAAAATTCTATCTTGCTTTATTAGTAAAGACTTCAGTAATAGTTCTTCTGCTTCTTTAGAGTTTAAGTATAAAATTAGAATTTTTTTTAGATGAGAAAATTTGTTATTTTAGCCAAGCCTTAAAATTTGCCATCAATTTAGATGATGTAAACTTTGAGTTGTTTCCCCTATTGTTAAAATAAACAAATAGGCTGGGTGCAGTGGCTCATGCCTGTAATCCCAACACTTTGGGAGGCTGAGGCTAGAGGGTCGCTTGAGTTCCGGAGTTTGAGGCCAGCCTGGGCAACACAGTGAGGCTTTATGTCTACAATATATTAAAAATTAGCCAGGCTTGGTGGCACATGCCTGTAGTGCCAGCTCTCTGAGAGGCTGAGGCAGGAGGATCACTTGAGCCCAGGAGTTGGAGGCTGTAGTAAACTATGATCATACTACTGCATTCCAGTCTGGGTGACAGAGTGAGACTGCCTCTAAAAACATTACAAAAAGTAAACAGATTATTGTCTACCCCTGCTTATAACATCTAAGAGATAGTGAGCTCATATTAAAAGAAATATTTGAGAAGTTCTTGAGTATTCTGTCATTAAATGCTAGCTTTGGTTTTTGATGACAATGGAGCCATCATATCAGCTCTGGGGTGCACACCCTTGACATCTATCTTATGTAGACCATTATTATTTAGGTTCTATTATAGGCAGTGAAACTTAAATATACTATGGGTTGCCCTCATGAATTCTTACTACCCACAGATGTTATAGTCACTGTTTTCACAATTGAATAAGCAAAGGTTCAGGGAGGCAAGTAATCACCTTTGGGAAAAGCAAAGGAGACACTGTAACAATAGGACTGGAAAGAGACTGAGGCCGAATCACAGAGAAACCTCAATTTCCTCTGACCAGTAATAGACAGCATCAGTGTTCAAGAAAGGTTTTCCTCATAGCTCTATGAGGGATAGAGGAAATTGTCATCAATTTAAAAATTATTATGTTAATCTATGTACAAGATAAGAGTATGAGTAGAAATCTACAGTCAGGTAAAAGTGACCAGACTTTTGTGATCCATTGAATGTGATGTGGGAGCCAAGATAAATCATTTTTGGAGTACTGCTCCTTTATGTGATAAAAAAGATATCTAATAAGACTTAGTGCTCAGTTTTGTACTTTGAAAATATATCAGTTACAATAAATATATTAACATTGAACACTTGCAGAATTAAGTGCCATATTTTTTAGAAAATTTCCATAGCTTGTTCCGTTTGGTGTTAAAAATGCATGGGCATGGGCCCTGCTTTTTGGCCGAAATTCCTTTGGACCAACTTTAACCGGTTGGCCTTCTCTTAATTATTAACACTTCCTGTTGTCTCTGACTTTTGTTTCACCTTCCTTGATAAGATACTTACATTTGCAAATTTATCCTACTTGTATAACCTAGTCCATGCTTGGCACTGAGTCTACACATTTAGCCAGGAACACATGGGTTATCTTATTAGTGCAGACGGCTGCAGATACGAGAATTTTGGCCAGGTAATAAGGAAGTATACCCAGGCTCAAGCAGAACAGAACTAATGCTTTCCATGGCAAACTGATAATAGCAACAATGGGTCCTATGGGTTGATGGAGGGAGGAAGCAGGAGGGCAAGCACAGAGGACAGCAATCTTGAGGGTTTATGTAAGATGATTTGTGGTAGGAAAATCAGAGTTTGAGTCTAGGGTCCAGGAATTTATCTGCTATTTGATTTATGGTAAGATTATCAATGTTCTCATTTACAAAAGGGATATAATACCTCCAATGTAAAATTGCTGATACAGTAGGGGCTCCATTAATGTTTCTTGAATCTGAATTTTCTATTCTGACCAATTGACCATCAAATTGAACCAAAATGGATCACAGCAATCATAAACATAAAAATTAGGAAGAATTCCAACAAGCTAAAAAATTTTAAATCAATAGCTTACGTTTTAAGATAAGATTAAATAATGCCAATATGTCTGTTGTTATCAAATTAAGAGTATGAGGGCATGTTTAGTAAAAATGCTAAGAGAACAGTTTTTGGATTTGGGAAAATACATACAAAGAACAAATCGGTGGGAGTAAGTAAGATTCTGAAAAGCCTAGGGAACTGATGAGACAGAAAGGTGGTGAGAAAATGCTCTAACAAATATTAAAACAAAAACTAGAATAGTGAGATAGGTGAATGGGCACAGAAAACAGTGTATTCTAGTAGACCCTACCATTAAAGAATAATTCAAGATTAAAAAAGGACTTCCCATCAATCATATTCAACTTGTAAGTTTGGGATTTAACAATTTGGAAAAACACCTAAGTAATGTCTCACCTCATAACAGATGCACTTATAAAAAAAAATAAAACTAGAAGGAAATAGAAACAGTGGTTATTATTGAGACTGACATAAATATTGAAGAGACAGAAGAGATTACAAAGGTGGAGGCAAGTGCTGAAAGATCTGATTAAAGAAAAAACTGGCCAGAAATGGTCACACCTATCATCAGCACTTTGGGAGGCTGAGGTGGGATGAGATGGGAGGACTGCTTGAGCCCAGGAGGTTGAGACCAGCCTAGACAACACAGTGTGCCCCCCATCTCTACAAAAAAAAATGCAAAAATTAGGTGGGTGCAGTAGTTGCATGCCTGTCATCCTAGCTACTTGGGATGCTGAGGTGGGAGGATAGTTTGAGCCCAGGAGGATGAGGCTGTAATGAGCTGTATGTAATCAGGCTTGGGAAGCAAAGCAAGACTCTCTTTAAAAAAACAAAAACAAAACAAACAAACAAAAAACTCTGCTCTAACCAAAATAACTACGGCTGGAATGACAAAGTATTAGCACTACTCTATAATTCAAGGCTCATACAAATTGGGGGGGCCGGGGCGGGGGTGTGTTGCGGGGAAACCAACAGCTCCTAAGCAAATTCCATGAGTTTATTATATTGGCACACTGAGGTTCTATATAAGTAATTTTGGCAAGTTTGCTATGGTAGTTACAGGTTGGGATTTTTAGGTTAATATCTTTTATCTGAAGATGAAGATATACATATCTGCAGTAAAAAGAAACCAACAGTAGCTAAGGCAAAGACCAAATTGACCAACTTTGGTCATTAGATGCTTTTCTATAAATATGTATATTATTCAGTAATATAATGAAAAGTAAAAAAAAAATTTGGCTACTTTAGGAGGCACGTATATATATTATGTCTTCTGGCCTGTAGTATTTACTGTTAGTAAGTTGATCAAAGACAAATAAAAAATTCACACTTGAGTAAAAGGTTTCAAGAAGTACCAGGAAAGTGCACAGCTTATTTTTATTTATTTAAAAAAATTATTTTTATTTTTCCAGAAGGCCCATTGTCACCAGAAGTGTATAGTTTCTCACAGATTTATACATTGGAAGTTGATTTGATTTTGCTCCTTTCAACATGCCTAATGAATAATCCAAACAGTCTAAAGTTCTTCCTCCTCTCTGCCTCCTGCAAAAAGGTAAGCACCTAAAGTAGGCAAGCACTGAATAAATGGCTCTGGTCAGCACTGACAAATTAATTGCCTCTGGGAGGCTGAGGCAGGAGGATCACTTAAGGCCAGGAGGCTGAGACCAACCTAGGGAACATAGTGTAGAATGCTGTCTCTACAAAATAAAAAATAAGTAAAAAATAAAAAATTAGCTGGGTGCAATGGCTATGAATGAAACAAAATATAGACCTTTAAAAAATATTTTTATTTTCTTAACACACAGAGATAACAACGACATTTGCCCACTAGACAGAGTAGTTCAAGACATATCAGAAATGGATTACAATTCACGTGTTACAATATTCATAAATATGACCAGTCTCATGTTTTCCCAATTATCTTAGAAAACTTATTAAAATACCACAGCATACTAAACTGGCAAATTCATTTCTCATGTAAAAGAGTAATTTTGATTTTGATTAGTGAAAAACCAAGGCATAGTTCATTATTGAAATATAATAATACCTTATCCAGCATCACTCAAGTATGACGCCTTCTACCTAAACGTTCTTTAGTCAAATGACACCTTTTAAAAATCTAGTTCTGTATTTTAACTACCGTAGAGGAAATAATGTTTAACATGCCTTCTTAAACTTTAAAATATACCATGCAGAATATAACAATGTTCTTTCATTAATCTTCCTCATTAGAAATATGAACCACTTAGTTTTCTAGTGCAACACAATATCCTAAAAATTTACCAACGTGGGTATTTGCCTTACTAGAGATAACCCAAAATGACTACATTTAAAAAATTGTGAATTTTTATTTTTTTGGTCACATTTAACTGTCAGTGATTACTTCGTGCTTTGGTTAAATATGCTGGTTTTCTGTTACCTTTCTTACCTCCCTTAATATCAAAGTTAGAATAGAGCAACAAAACTACATAAACCTTTGACGAACTAATGGTTCTCTCAAGGAAAGTCATTCCTTTTACCCGCACAGTTTAGAGAAGGTTATATATTGAGCAAGGAAGGAACTGAAGAAGAAAGGGAGATTTGGAAACCAATGTGTTTATAGACAGTGGTCAGATTACTGTCACAACTGTCCTTAAATTTGTAGGATTTAATCTGTTTCAGTTTTGGAAGCCAGAAAACTAAGCTAGTTAAAACTATTTCTAAAGCAAGGTCAGCTTTGAAGAACAGCAGGCAGATAATCTTAAAGTAAATTACACGAGCTTTCAAGAATGGGTATTTGACATCTGAAGCATTTATACATTTTTGCTGCCCAGAAGTTTTAGTTTGCTGGTTTTCTTCTTTAGTTTTATTTCTTAGTCATAGTTCAGGTTTTTAAGTTAAGTTTTTAAGTTAAAAAAATGCTACTTTAAAAGTAGCATTATTTTAAAACACCATTATTTTATTAGCTATAAATGAGCCACTGAATATTATATAGCAATGAAAGAATTCTTGCAACTACTTTCTTCCAACTGAATGCACAATGATTTAACTGTTTTCTTAAGAAAACAGTAAAAAACAGTAAAATCAATTCTACCTAGGAAATAAGTTCTATTAAAAAATGTGAACTCATATAAATGTTAAAAACCTTTTTCCTTTTGTGACTTTAAGATTTTTAAGGTATCTTAAAATAAGTTAACATGAAAAATTTCCAATGATTTTATTGAATTTAAGATATATACTGAATTAATACCCATATTTTTGTTAAGATTCTTCTCAATGTTAAACTTGTCAATGTAGGTTTTGAGTTAATAGAAAACCAGTATCTACTATGATCTAGCAATAGATTTTTGAGCTTGAACTAAAAGTAGTTGAGCTTTAGAAAACTAATATAACATCCTTTTTTCTTTACAATTCTAGAAATATGACCAACAATTTCCATTTTGAAAATGTAAGCTATCTTATAATAGTAAACTAGAACTCAATACTAATTTTACAAAACTGTTTTCAGGAAATAAATTTCCTAATGCTTCGCATGTTTCCCCACATAAGTAAATCATATAAAATATACTGTTGGCATTCATTATATTACACAAAAATGAATATATCAGTGAAAAAATGAAAGCATAGTTTGAACATCTGTGCTCCATTTAGGAACATATATTGTAGGTGGAAAATTCTATCATTCACCATTTATTAAATATTTACTAAATGCAGTGAGCATTGTATTAAGAATACTATAGTACGTGGTGATAATATTAATGAACCACAGCCTATTCAGTATGTATTGTTACTGAAGATTATATATACCACAGTTAAAAGCTATCCTTCCATTTCTTTCATTATATTTTCATATTTTATTTTTATTTATGTACAAATAGAAGATTACATGGTATTTCTTTTTCAAACTCTGGATTTCTAGGCATTTGAAGAATTCTTACTGAACTCAAACACATTTCATTGGTAATGATATTTCTTTCTGATTCAAATTGAAATCTACTCTGTACATTAAAAAAAACAATGCTTTTACAATCTTACCTAATTGAGCATCAATATTATAATAAATGAGATTTTTAAAACGACTTGAGCCTGTGCATATAAGGCATTTACATATGATGACCTTGCATCCTATAACACAAGTAATTGCATACTTAATATCTGTAATCAACTATAAATCTGTAATCAACTATAAATCATAAAGTGTCTCAAGAATAGTAGAAATTGACCAGGCTTGTGTTTCACAGCTGAAAGGACAGTATTGGGCATTCTCATTGGTCAGTTCTGGAAGTCCTTTCCAAGGGGATCTGAATGAAAAAAAAGACATTTTACAAAGACATCATTTAATACATATTAACAAAATAGGCAAGATCTGGTGATTTTTGCCTTCTAGTGCAGAAAATAATCATATGCAGTCATTTGCTACAAAATAAAACAATATCCTAAAGACATACAAATGAATTTAGACTGAAATTATTCTTTGACATTCCATCTTTGGAATTTGAGACTTTTAAATACAAGGAATCCCTTTATGTATTAAAAACATAGAAGAAACTACCATTACAAGCTACATATAAATACAGAGATAAATACTCTCTCAGGCATAATTTTATTCCTTTTGGAGTAAGTTTATGAGACTCAAATTGTAATTATGCAGATGTGTTATGTGTGATCTTGATAAAACTGTAAAACTAAAAGTAATGAAGAAACACTAAGAACTACGATTGGGCGGGGGAAATGCCATTCCAGAGTACTTTCTACTTAAAGAAAAAAAATGCCAATTAATTTCTCATTCTACTAAACAACAAACTTAGTATTTATTATGCCTTTATATTCTAATACTAACTGCTTACATATATTATCTCATTTAATGTTCACAGTAACCCTATAAGGTAGGTACCATAAGTATTCCTATCTATAGAGAGGTAAGAGACATTTACAGAGGTTAAAGAACTTGTTCCAGCCCTCCCTATCAGAACACAGTGATGTTAGCACATCAAATTTATTGTTAATTTCAATGTAATCCCTTAAAAACGAAACACGAATTTAAAAAGTACAGAAATCTGTAATGTTTCATTTTTAAGTTGGGTCGTGGGAACACACTTGTTTCATTATTATGGTTTGTAACTCAGGGCTGTATTACATACACGCTTCAGTGGGCATCAAATATTTCATAGTAAAAATGGGAAAAAATCACCCCATTAGGTAAAATAGGGTATTTTGGATAATAACTAATATCAGCTGGGTACCATATTTTTAAAAAATGTCATAGAAACCTGGAAAATATAGAAAATGTATGTTTCCAAGTATTCAAGCTACATCAGAGTAAAATGCCAAATGACTGAAGCTGGATACCTGGCCATCTGTAATGTGTTGAATTATATCTCCACAGAATTTGTATGTTGAAGTCCTAGCCCCCAGTACCTCAGAATGTGAACCTGTTTGGAAATCGGGTCACTGCAGATGTAATTAGTTAAGATAATGCCACATGAAGATTGGAGTTTTGCTGCCACAAGCCACAGGATTATCAGCAGCTAGGAGAGAGGGCTGGAAGAGACCTTTCCCTAATGCCTTCAGAGGGACGATGGCTCTGTCCATGCCTTGATTTTTCAGATTTCTGGCCTCTAGAACTGTGAGACAATATTCTGCTGTTTAACGGTTTCTATTATTTAAGTCACTCAGTTTGTAGTGCTCTGTTATTGCAGCTCTAGCAAACTAACAGACTACCAAAATTAAAAAACAAAATGAGGTTACAAAACCATGAATATGCTGCCCATAATTAGACTTGGACACTAGGACATGGAATATGTCCATACAAATATAAGGAAGTCCCCTTTCCCTTGCTTTCCTGAAAAATTCATCCTGAAGTCATTAGGTGGGACAGAGCACGGTAGGTGACCACAAATGGAGAGGAAAGGGTAATAGGTAGTATGGAGCAGGATGTTAGAGTCCAAGAGGTATGAAGAGGGAGTTCACCAAGGGTGAGAGTGGTCCAGAGTGGGCAGTTAGAAACCAAGTGGTATCAGGAGGGCTCCACACATAGAGGTGGCTTAGTGTGGGGTATCAGGCCGAAGCTGGGTGAGCAGACTGTATGTGGTGGTGATAGCCCAATGTGGGAAGTACGTTATTAATTGTTGGAAAATGGAATTACAAATATATAAAGGGAGAAAAATAGAATTAAATAGTGAGCAATAGATTGGAACTGGTGTAAACTCAGGTTTTCAATACACATAGACAGGATACATTGAAATGAAGATACGTGTGTATGTATTTACCTATATTTATGTATTATTATTATATATTCCCTAGCCCTATTTACGGGGGGGCATAGTAATAATCAATACACCATGTGTTCAGATCTGGCTTCTAAATAACATTTTTCACTATAAAGAGCAAGGCCTCCTTAGAGAATTGCCCAATTCCAGGCTAGGGTAGTGAAAGCAAAAGATGAGTCTTGAAAACCTTGCTGGGCCAGAAAGCAAGCAAGGACTTCCATATGTGACAAACAGGAAGTAGTACGGACAGAAATTTCCCTCCTGTCTGATATAACTGAAGAACTGGACATTAAGACATTAGACATTAGGACACAAATAGTGATCCTTGAGGAATGAGAAACAAATGAAGCAAACCCTATGATTACCATACCTTACTGCCTTGAGAATTTCCAGGATTTGGCACAGAGAGGGGGAACACAGGTGGAGCCTGGCAGACTTCCTTGAGTTGAACTGAGAATCCAGGAACACTATAAAGCAGCTACAATTTGCAGGATAGAGTACTAGAGAGGAGGGAGCTGTACAAAGAGAGAACTCTGAAGATATGCAGAGGGTCCCACTCAAGTATCTGTAGTGTACCAACCAGCAAATTCACAAGAGGACACAACCAAAGAACAAGGAAAGAACCATCCAAAAGGATGAGAAGAAGCAGTACATGGCACTCACACAGTGTTGGGAACACTTGTTTGTTCCCATCAGGCAGATTTGAAAATGTCATAATTTTTGAAATACAGGCTAGAGAACACAGATAGGTCTTGATTCACTAATGGAGAATAATTATTCCTAGACCAAATGCTATTCTGGTCAGGTCTAACAAGCTTAAAATCAAGACCGGAAAGGATCAAACTGTTTCCAAGTAATTTCACTGCATTCCAAAACAAAGCTTAAAAACATTTATAGAAACACCAAAAATCTAGCACCCAACAAGGTAAAATGCACATCTGGTATCTAATAAAAAATAACCAGGCAAATGGCTGGGTGTGGTGGCTCATGCCTGTAATCTCAGCACTTCAGGTGGCCGAGGTGGGAGGACTGCTTGAGCCTAGGAGTTTGAGACCAGCCTGGGCAAGATAGCAAGACCCCTGTCTCTTCAAAAATCAAAAAACAAAAACTACCAGGCAAAGAAGCAGGGTGATCTGACCCATAATAAAGAGAATACTCACAAACAAAAGCAACCCAGAAATGAATTAGCAGACAAGGATATTAAAAGAGTCACTGTAATTATAGTCCATATATTCAAAACATTAAACAGAGACATGGAAGATATAAAGACGACCCAGATAAGAGAAATGGAAACTACAATGTGTGAAATGAAAAACACCAGGATGGATGTGATGGTAGGTTAGACATAAAAATGATAGCAGATTTCTTATCAAAACAATGTAACCACTTTAAAGTATGAAAGAGAGAAAGCTTAACTTTGAATTCTATACACAGTGAAAATATCTTTAAAATAAAGGCAAAACACATCTGTTTTTACACTTACAAGAACTGAAAGAATTCATCAGGGGGAGGCAAACACTACAAAGACATGATGGAAAAAGTCCTTCGGGTAGAAGGAAAATGATACAAGATGGAAATACAGAATATCACAAAAATATGAAGAGCACTGAAAATGGCAACTATAAGAGTAATTAGACTTTTTAATGTATTATTTAAAGATCATTAAAAAATAACTGACTGCCTAAACAAAAGTAGTAGCCATGTAGTGTGGGGGGTTATAACATGTAAAAGCAAAATGGATGACAATAATAAGCATATAGGCCGGGAGCGGAAAAATGAAACTATACTATTTTAAGGTTCTTTATACCTTACTTGAAGTGGTAAATCACTGGAAGGTAAACTATAAAGACATATATGATAAACCTAAAGCAACCATTTTAAATAAACAAGAATTATATCTAACTAGCCAACGAAGGAGATTAAAATGAAATAATATTCAATGCAAAAGAAGCACAAAAAGAGGAAAAAGCTAACAAAAAACAGAATAAATAGATAACAAACACTTAAATTTCACAATTTCAGTAATCACCTTAAATGTAAATGGTCTAAATATTCCAAAAGCAGAAACTGTCATGCTACAGGAGAGCAAGACCCGATTACATGCTACTATGTACAAGAAATCCACTTTAAATACAAAGACATAAATAGGTTAAAAGGATGGTAAAATCTATACCATGGTGACAACCAAACAAAAGAAACCAGGAGTGGTTCTATTAATATGAAACGCACAGAAGTCCCTTATGTGCTTGTGAGAAAGGAGATGAAATTTGTGCTGTTTATTCATAATCTGAGGAATAGAACATAGATATACTTATGTATAATATAAAATATGGGAAATTAAGATACCCTCTGAATTTATACTATCTTATAAAGATAGGTAACTCTGACACTGTCTATTTGCTAATAATTAGGACAAGGAAGTGAAAAATGGTTTTTGAAATAACAGGCAAAAGACCAACTCTGATATTTTAACTATAATGAAAGCATTTCTGAAAACTATTTCTTGATATATCTTTAAATCAATTTACTCAAAAAGCCCAGGGTGAGTACCTTACATTTTTATATTTATCCTGTGCTAACCATATCCAAAAACATCAGGAAAATTAAAAAAATCAAAGACTATTCCACATGTATAAATCACACAATATCAAGACCTCAACTTAAAATAAATAACCTAAAATAAGAGAAAGTGAAAATTATACAACAGAATTTGTCATGTTAAAGAATAAAGGCTTCACTTTTCATTGGGATACCTAGGGCATATAGAGATCAATTCTAAGAAACTGTAATTTACCTAATAGCTAGTAAACCGACTAAACACTAGTTATGGAAATTACATGCTCCTGATGACTTACCTCTCAAGATGAACATAGTGTCGGGAAAGAACATTTTTAACCAAAACTATAGTCTTTGCAGTAGTCTCCGGGCCCATCAATCTGGAAAAATATAATTTTGCACGAAGAAAATATCCAATAGGCCACAGCCACTCCTAAAAAAGATTATTCAAAAGTAAAGACAAAAAAAAAAAAAACCATAAATGTCTAAAAATTACTTGAAAAATAATTTAAACTGAAACTCAGAAGATAAATGAAATTCTTACAGGTCCTTGGTGATAATTGAAACCTTTCGCAAGATTGTAGTTGTCATTGTCTAATGCATTGTCATAAATTCCACAGTAAACCATATCACTGCAAAATGATTAAAATTTAAGTCAAATAAAAGATGATCAGATATTACATAGAAAGCATTGAAAAATTTCAATAACAAAGGTAAGAGAAATCAATTATTTTGTCTTCTAATCTACAGAATAAGCTCAGCATTAGTGCATTATCCATCTAACCTTAAATTAGTACATACTGAGTTCACAGGACTTTAATCATGTGTTAAAAATGATTAACAAATACTGGTTAATATAAAAACTGTAAAATATTCTGGTATCTTGCCTTACAGAAGCTAGCCTGGCACTAAATATGGGTTGGTTTAAAGTCAACTATTTCCTAGGCCTCTAATATATTGAGCCCTGTCTAATAATTGAAATATACATAGATTTTGAATTAGTAAAAATTAAAGACATGGTTTTATTAATTATAGATTGGAAAGGTGGTTTTTAAGCTTCTCCATAAAATTATTTTAAAATTAAAATTGGCCTATTATCAGGTTACAAACAGCAACTGAATATACATATTGCTTTATTATAATACATACAAGTTATAACACAGTTATCTATACTCCATTTGTTACTTTTCTTTTTTTGGAGAGCTGGTCACAAGAGTAAGTGTTAATTGTGGGTTTTGGTGTGTGTGTGCGTTCGTGTGTGTGTTTTAATACAGTGTCTCATTCTGTCAAGCAGGCTGAAGTGCAGTGGTGCCATCATAGCTCACTATAGCCTTGATCTCCTGGATCAACTGATACTCCTGCCTTAGCCTCCTGAATAGCTAGGACTACAGGTGTACACAATCTCTCCTAGCTAATTTGTTTTTAATTTTTATTTTTGTAGAGATGGCATCTGTACAAAAATTTTTGCCCTGGCTAAAACAAAAAACAAACAAACAAAAAAAATTAGGGTTGATGTCAATGTATCTGGATTAAATATAATATCAACAACATTCTTAATACTTATATTCCAACTTACTCTGGATCTAAAGTTTTCATGCCAAGGGGACCAAGCAATTTTTTTTCTGCAATCTCCAAAGCTTTCCATGCTTTTTCTGTAGTAAAGAGCTCAGGGGCCTAGTGAATGCCAAAAACAAATGTATAAATTTTTAAGATCACAGAACAATTAGTTCCTACCCACAGAAATTATTCATAAACTTGAAAAAAATTACTTAAAATACAGTGAGGGTCAGAATTTGAGTGTAGATACCCAACCAGATCTAATCCTATAAGCCTGACTTAGAAGGACTGTTTTTGGCCGTAGAAGTTAGGATAGCTTTTAGAGGTGATTATTTCTCTGTGTCACCTCAAGAAAGTTACTCAGCTCCAAAAGGAAGTTGCCACAGCTACACTGAAGGCAGAACGCACTTTTATTTTAACCCCTTTGGAGACAGGGTCTCGCTCTGTCACCAGGCTGGAGTGCAGTGGCGAGATCAGAGCTCAGTGCAGCCTCAACCTCCTGGGATCAGGCGATTAGCCTTAGCCTCCTGAGCAGCTGGGACTACAGGCTAATATATTTTTTAAATTTTTTGTGGAGATGAAGTCTCACTATGTTGCCCAGGCTGGGCTGATCTTGAACTCCTGAGCTCAAGCAATCCTCCCACCTCAGCCTCCCAAAGCGTTGGAATTACAGGCGTGAGTCACTGAACCCAGATAGCACACACTTAAATGTATGTAATTAATTCTTCAGCAGGTTTGTAATAGGTTTCTTTAAGTACATCTGATACCCATTTTTTGCTTCTGGGGCCATAAATAAATACAGAACTTTTACTCGAATAGCATGAGTAAATTTACTTGAGATACAGCGAAAGAAGAGAGAAAGCATTGTTGACCAAGAATATGCATTAATTTCAATGGTTAAATAAAATAAAGTGCACACTGAACCAAAGCTACCTTTGTGTACTTTTACACTTTTCATTCTACTATAATTTATAGTACTAGGTTTGGTACTCTTTTTGACAATGTGAAAACAGCTAGGCAGGCATAGAAGAACATATACCTTCTCTATTTTACTTCCTTATAGTTTATTTTTAGACTAGAGTATAGATTTACAAAAGGAGAGTCTAGAATTCTTTGCTAGACAAAACTAATTGCAGCAATGCAACAAAGAAAACAGAATGTTAATTGAAGCTATCCACTTTAGTTCACTAGTTCAGGGCTTTCCAACTAGTGTGCTGAGGCACTGGTTATAGCACAGGTGTGTAGGATACAGAGACCCTCAGCTTTCAGGGCAGCTAACTGAAGTAGCTGGATCTAGCACAAGCATGTAGGCTACTCCATGTAGCCTATTGTGCTATACAAATATCATTTTCTTTTCTTTTTTTTTTTTTTTAAATATGGAGGCGGGGCCTCATTATGATATCCAGGCTGGTCTCAAACTCCTGGGATCAAGTGATCCTCCTGCCTTGGTCCCCAAAATGGGATGACAGGTGTGAGCCACTGCATCTGGCCATACATATTATCTTCTACGTATGCTCTGAATGTGAAAAACTCTAGGAAGCACTTCATCAGTCATCATCCATTATTCTCTGTTCTTGGATACTGAATGTTACAGGTCAAAGGTGATATGCATAATACTTGATGAATTAGAAAAGACTATTTAAAACTAGCTAGTAAGCAATATACTACTTTTTAGCCATTAAGTGAATTTGAAAACAAATGGGAATAAGGAACTAAGCAAACGCTAGCACATCATTTTTTGAAATGTTTTTACAAACGGATCACCTACCACAACCATTGCTATGGTAAAATTAGGCCTGAGCTGATAGTCACACCAGGGACTTGAAGCTCCGTAACTATCTTTGTATATGCCACGTTTGTGAACCAGATTTGGATGCTTTTCATTTAAATCTGAAGGGTCTTCTGAAACATGAAATAGCTTTTCAAAGTTGTCTTGTATTTTTCTGTTCCACTCATCATATGAGACCTTTACAACCTTTCCTGAAAAATGACAAATGACATAAGACATGGTAGTTTTAATCATTCAAAACAATTCACACATCTAGTTACAGACAAATAGCAATATTTAGTTTATTTTTATCTACTACAAGGCAATAAAGTATCCACTGTTGGAAAATGTGGCCAGACTGAATTGAGATGTGTTATAAACGTAAAATATAAGCTGGATTATGAAGATGTAGCACCACTAAAAAGAACGTAAAATAGCTTATGAATAATTTTATATTGATTACATGTTGAAACAATATTTTATATACATACACTGAGTTAAATAAAATGTCTGTTTTTTTTTTTTTAAGACAGGGTCTGGCATTGTCCACCCAAGCTGGAGTGCAGTAGTATGAACTTGGCTCACCGCAACCTCTGCTTCCTGGGCTCTAGCAATCCTCCCACCTCAGCCTCTCAAGTAGCTGGGACTACAGGCTCACATAACCACACCCTGCTAATTTTTGTATTTCTTGTAGACTTGAGGTTTCATGTTGCCGAGGATGGTCTCAAACTCCTTAGCTCAAGTGATCTGCCTGCCTTGGCCTCCCAAAGTGTAGAGATTACAAGCATGAGCCACCGTACCTGGCTGATTTAATAAAATATCTTGTAACCAATTTCACCTGTTTCTTTTTACTTTTTAAAATGTTGGTACTATAAAATTTAAAATTATGTATGTGGTTCACATTATTTTGGACAGCACTATTCTAGAAACAGACATGTAAAGATTACAAAATTGCTCACAGAAATGCAACTTGCTCACAGTCACACTGAGGAAAAAGACAAGCACAATAAAGGCAATAGCTATGCTGCTTTCTTATCTCAGTTCAAAGTTGCTAAAAATATGGTCCAACTAGAATTGTTACAATTTTTACACTAGTAAATTAATGAATTTTCTTTCTTCTTAATTTTAAGGGTTTCCCGATATTAGCTGATTGAATCAAATGATTACATAGCTTGAGAATATGCATAGTACATTTGAAGGTTCTTTGTAAACAACCACCTTACCGTGTCTTTTTACTGTGACTTCATGATAAGGGAAAATATTTTTTTTGGATAATTCCAACAACCAGCGAACAGCAGATTTACTCAGTCCCACAATTTCCACAGCAGACCCATCTCTAAAATTAAAAAACATATTTTTATTCTCTAAGTTGGAGTCCTTTAAGTACTATTTAAAGGGCATTCAGTAAACAATTGTAATGAATCATATAACTAACATATTATGAAAACTATTAAAAAATCCTTACTCTATAGGAATGTGTACTATATCATGTAAACATTTTTTCCTCTCACTGTTTTGCCATTGTCTGTCATCCTCACATGTTTTTTAAAAATTCTATGATGTAGAATGGGAACTGTGGAATAAAAGAAGATGGAAGTTGGAAAAGGTAGGAGTAAGGAATCTGAATATTGGGATAAGGTACTAGAGAAAAGATAGCAAACATGAAAAATAGGGCTGGAGAAAATGAGGGAAGGCAGACACATTCATTTGAAAGCTCATTTTTAAGAAAAATAAAAGGGAAGTACAAGATCTAATGTACCAAAATAAATAATTTTAAAAAATTGGTAAAGCATGTAAAGATAGCAACTTATTTATTAATTATTTTTTGTAGAGATGGGGCCTCACTATGTTGCCCAAGCTGGTTTTGAACTCCTGGGTTCAAGCTATCCTTCCACCTCAACCTCCCAACCTCCCAAAGTGTTGAGATTACAGGCGTCAGCTACCACACCCAGTCCACAACTATTAAATTTTTTGGACAATTCTTACTGAAGATAAAACTTAGAATAAGAGGCCGAGTGCGGTGGCTCATTCCTGTAATCCCAGCACTTTGGGAGGCTGAGGCGGGTGGATCATTTAAGGTCAAAAGTTTGAGATCAGCCTGGCCAACATGGTGAAACCTTGTCTCCACTGACAATACAAAAATTAGCCTGTGTGGTATTGAGCGCCTATAGTCCCAGGTCCTTGGAAGGCTGAGACAGGAGAATTGCTTAAATCTGGGAGGCAGACAGCGTGGGCAACAGAGTGAAGCTCTCTTTCAAAAAAAAAAAAAAATTAGAATAAGAAATTAACTTCTCAGCTTAATATAGTATCAGAAGCTATTTTAATAGACATTACTTAATGGGTACAAAGTATGTTATTTGGGTGATAGTAATATCAAAAGCTATTTTAATAGCATCTGATGCTAAGCATTTGAAATCATAAAAACTTCTTAAATGACAAACACTAGGAAAAAAGATTTAAAAAATTAGGAGGAAAAAAGGTTCAGAAAGTGAAAGAATTTAATAAAAGACGGAACAATTGGTTGTTTTCCATGTTTGCAAAAGATGGCCATAATGAAATGTTTACATCAATAAGCAGTTCAGGTTACGAAAATGTCTTAACCACTGGGATCATGAATCAGAAATCTTTCCTTTGAGGTGCTTGTAGAGAATCAATCCACGAGTACTTACAGAAAAGAACAGATAGTGTTACTCGATAACTTATATCAAGAGGATTGTGTGCATGGACAATGGGGAGATGAAGGGAGGAAGGCAGGGACATTTTGATTGACTTAATATAAAGAGTTCATAGTTAACGGAATAAAAGATTCCACAAGTATGTGCTTTTTTTAAAAAGGGTATAATTACATAGCACTATAAAATTAACACTACCTTGGTGTGGCTGGGATTCCTGTGTTTCTAGCTCTGTCACTTTCTCCCATTTTATCCATCCATGTGCCACAATTGAAACGATTTCCTCCATAAACAAATCCTGTTTCTTCATCAACTCCTGCAGTTATATTAAAACCTAAAAAACAAAACATGTATAAAATAAAATTTTTATAAGTATTATATACAGTATATACAAATATTTTAAAACATTTACAAAATTTTAAATATAATAAACTAGGACAACCACTCTGAAGCAAAGTTTGGTGGTATCTTATGATTTTGTATCCAGAATATACAAAGCACAAAGTTGGAGATATGCATATTCTACCACATAGGAATTTCATTTCTATATATATTCTAGAGAAACCCTTATTTATGTGCACATGGAGATGTGTATGAGGATATTCACTGCCACATTGCTTGCATTCACAAAAAATAACTGCTCAATAGAGGAATGGATAAACACTATAGTTTATTCATACAATGGGAAACTCTCTATACCATTTGAAATTAATGAACTGGATTTACATGTATCAAAATGGATGTCAGAGCTAAATAATATATGTCCACGGACATAGAGTGTGGAATAATAGACACCAGAGACTCAGAAGGGTGAGATGAGAGTGACAGATGAGAAATTACTTAATGGGTACAATGTACATTATTTGGGTGAAGGTTACACTAAAAGCCCAGACTTCACCCTTGCCAAATACAACCATGTAACAAAACTGCCCTTGTACCCCTTAAATTTATACAAAAAAGATAAATCTCCAAAACAAAATGGTTGAATAAAACAAGTTGCAAAAGGACACATATAGTGAGATAACTTTTTTGTAAAAGTTTAATCATAGATAATACTGGTATATCTAATATCTGTGTATAATTTCAAAACATAAATTGATTATAGTACTTATTATAGTACACTGAATATATGCTATGTAACATATAGCATAAGAATGTACACATACTCAAACACACATAAGTACACAAAGAACAAAAACTTCTGGTATGAAAAAGGGGAGAAGACTCATTTTTCCCTGATCCTCCTCTCTTAAGTACAATGAAAATCCCTGAGCGTAATACAGTGGACTATCATAAGAGGACTCTTAAAGTGTAAAGAGGAAGGCAGATTGGCTAGGAACCTCAAGACTTGAGGAATGTCATAGTGGTGAGTTCCCGGGTTTTTTTTTTTTTCTTTTTTTTTAATTCTCCATATTAAAAAAGTCTAGGTGAGATGTTGCCTTGGAAAGGCAACCTGTAACCTTCAACAGGTAATGACAAAAAGTTCCAAGAAAAACCAATTGATTCTAGCCAAAGGAAAAGGAAAGAGGGACCCTAACCAGACAGAAACCTTCATGACAACATCCGCCCTATGCCAGCAAATACCATGGATGTCCTTTCTCCCTGGAATGTCAGTGGAGACTGAATGGAAGCCTGGACTCCTATAAGGCAGTACTCCCCTTCCTCAGCAGCGTGGTACCCGCAGACACCACGAGGGGAATCTGGGGAGTCTAAACTTTCACTCCCAACCTGGTAGCAGTAGGTGGCCTTGGGGCGGCAGCAGGCAGCCCAGGGTGTTTCCCACCCCTGCTGCATGATGTTAGCACAAACTGGGTGGGGAGTATAGACTTCTACCCCCGGTGGGAGCAGGTCGTAAGGGACAGTACTCCCCTCTCCTGACAGCATGCTGTCAGCAGAGACTGAGCAGAGAGTCTGGATTTCTATGCCCTGCCCAGCAGTGATGGGGTGCCCCTCACACTCCAACTAGAGATTTCAGGGAAGATCTGAAGAGGAGGAAGCTGCAAAAACGATACTTTAAAGTTGTATAGGAAGGCCTGGGCAGACTCTGACCAATCTACATGTGAAACAGATGAGAATTAACACACCCAAAGATTAGAGAAGTAAACTACATAGTGTGGAATTCCACTCAGGTTTCCCGAGTGGCCTCCTGATAGCCCATGAATGAAGTAGACCAGAATAACCTTGCTAAATATTAAATTGTCATTGAAACCATAGCTCACAAGAGTGGGCCAGAAGCTGCATACTAAACTTAAATAACAGCTACTTGGTAAAATGAAAGATTTCATAGGATCTAGTGTCCTATAACATAATATCCAAAGGTCTAGGAAAACACGAAAAACGACTTGTCAGGCCAAGAATCAGGAAAATCGCAACCTGAATGACAAAAGGCAATTAACAGGTGACAACACTGAGGTGACTCAGATGTTGGAAATATCTGACAGAAAAGCTTAAGGGAGGTATCATAAAAATACTCCAAAGAGTATGATGCTTTGTAGAAACAGAAAACTCCATTTTAAAATAAATATGGAATTTCCAGGGACCTTGAATAGCCAAAACAATATAGAAAAAGAACAAAGTTAGAAGACTCATGCTTCCTCATTTCAAAACTTACTAAAAAGCTACACTAACCAAAACAGTGTGGTTCTGTCATAAAGACAGACACAGAGGCCTATGGAACAGAGAACCCAGAAATAAACCCTGTATTTACAGTCAAATATTTTTTTGACAAGGGTGCCAAGACCTTCAGTGGGGAAGGGACAGTTGTTTTTTATTTTTTTTTCTGGCAAACAGAGCTGAGTAAACTGGATATTCACATGCAAAAAAATGGATTTAATATCATATACAAAAATTAACTCAATATGGATCAAAGACTTAAATATAAGAGCTAAAACTACAAAATTCTTAGACAAAAATGTATGGCAAAAGCTTCATGACATTGAATTTGATGAGGCTTTTTTGCATATGATACAATAGGCACAGGTAACAAAAGTAGAAAAATTGGACTTAAAATCAGAAACTTTTGTTTATCAAAGGATACTTTTAAGACAGTGAAAAGACAACCCACAATATGGGAGAAAATATTTGCAAACCATATTTAATAAGTGTTTCATACCCAGAATATACAAAGCACCCTGCACTTCAATAACAAAATAACTCAATTCATTCCCTAAATTTCAAAGGATGTGAATAGACATTTCTCCAAAGATGTATGTATGCCTATAAATACATGAAGAGATGCTCAACATCACTAAGAAATCATTAAGGAAATGCAAATCAAAACCATGAGATACCACCTCATAGCCATTAGGATGGCTACTAGTGGGAAAAACAAACAAACAAACAAAAAACAAACAAAAACAGAAAAAAACAAGTATTGGTGAGGATACAGAGGAACAGAAGCCTGTTTACTATCAGTAAGAGTGTAAAATGGCACAGCCACTGTGGAAGACAATATGATAGTTCCTCAAAAAGGTCAACAAACAATTATCATATGATCCAGCAAGTTCTCTTCTAGGTATATACCCAAAAGAATTGAAAGCAAGGACTCAAACAGATATTTGTACACCAATGTTCACAGCAGCATTATTCCCAATGGCCAAAAGGTGGAAACAACCCAAATGTCCATTGACAGATGAATGGAAACACAAAATGTGGTATATACATACAATGGAATATGTTAAAAAGGAATGAAATTCTCATATGTATGATAAGGAGTTAATATCCAGAATATACAAGAAACTTTTCTACAAGTCAATAACCAAAAAGCCAAAAACCAATTAAAAAATGGGCAAAGCGCTTGAATAGACAATTCTCCAAAGAAGACCCATAATTGGCAAACAAACATATAAAAAGATGCTTAACACTTCTAATCATTAGGGAAATGCAAATCAAAACCAGAATGAGATATCACCTTATACCCATTAGGATGGTCACTATCAAAAGAACAGAAAATACCAGGTGTTAGCAAGGATGCAGAGAAATTCGAATAGTTGTAGGAATGTAAATGTTGCAGCCATTATGGAGAATATTACAGAAGTTTCTCAAAAATAAAAATAGAATTAACATACGATCTAGCATTCCACTTTGGGTATATATACATAAAAACAAAAGCAGGATATTGAAGAGATATTTGCATACACATGTTAACTGCAGCATTATTCACAAGAGCCAAGAGATGGAAACAATAAAATGCCCATTGACAATGAATGAATAAAGAAAATGTATGCACACAATGGAATATTATGCACCTTGAAAAAGAAGGGAATCCTGTCACATGCTATGAGATGGATGGACCTTGGCATTATGCTAAGAGGAAAAAATCAGTCACAAAAGAACAAATACTGCATGATTTCATTCATATGAAGTATCTAAAGTAGTCAAAATCATAGGGACAGAAAGTAGAAAGGTTGTTACTAAGGCATGGGAAGAGTGGGGATGGACGAGGAAGAACTAGTGTTTCATGAGTATAGAGTTTGTTTTGCAAGGTAAAAAAGTTCTAGAGATCTGTTCCACAACAATGTTAATATACTTAACACTACTGAATTGTACACTTGAAAATGGCTAAGGTAAATTTAATGTTATGTGTTTTTTATCACAGAAAGGACAAAAAAAAGGAATAAAATTCTGACATCTGCTACAACATGGCTGAACTTCAAAAGAATTATGCTAAGTATGTACAACTCTTACGTATTGATAAAAACATAATTATGCTAAGTGAAACAAGCCAGGCACAAAAGGGCAAAGACTATATGATTCCACTTATATGAGGTTCCCAGGATAATTGAATTTATAGAGACAGAAAGTAGGATAGTGGTTCCAGGGGCTGGGGAAGGAGATAATGAGGAGTTACTGTTTCAATTAGGAATGATGACAAAGTTCTGGAGATGGAGAGTGATGATGGTTGCACAACAATGTGACTGTACTTAAAGTCACTGAACTGTACACTTAAAATGGCTAAAAACTGTAACTATCATGTTAAAATGGTAAATATACATTATGTCTTTTTTACCACAATAAAAAAAAAAACAAGAGTAAAAACAACAACAACAACAACAACAACAACACAAAAATACAGCACTCCAATCATACAATTACAAAATGGACAAAAGAGATTGGGAACAGTGGCTCATGCCTATAATCCCAGCACTTTGGGAAGCCGAGGCAGGGGGATTGCTTGAGGTCAGGAATTCAAGACAAGCCTGGGGAACATAGGGAGACCCCCATCTCTACAAAACAATTAAAAAAAGAAATTAGCCAGGTTCAGTGGTGCACACGTGTAGTCTCAGCTACTTGGCAGTCTGAGGCAGGAGGACTGCTTAAACCCAGGAATCAGAGGTTGAGTGAGGTATGATTCTACCACTACCATCCAGTTTTGGTGACAGAGTGGGAACCTGTCTCTGAAAAATAATAAGGAAAGAGACAATGTGCAAAATACGTGAACCGACATTTCAGCAAAGAGGGAAGATGGATGGCAAATGAGCACATGAAAAGATATTCCACACTTTTAGCCATTAGGGAAATGCAAATTAAAACCACAATGTCCAGCCTGGCCAAAACATGGCAAAACCTCATCTCTACTAAAACAACAACAACAACAACAACAACAACAACAAAGAATACAAAAAATTAGCTAGGCGTGGTGGCATGTGCCTGTAGTCCAGCTACTCCGGAGGCTGAGGTACAAGAATCGTTTGAACTCAGGAGGCGGAGATTGCAGTGAGCTGAGATTGCGCCACTGCACTCCAGCTGGGGGACAGAGTGAGACTCCATCTCAGTCCGCCCCCAACCCACCACACACAGTTGGTAGTGGTCTATGAAGCTATCAGAACAGCTTAAAAGAAAGGGGTACCACCATTTATTAAAATGGTAAAACACTCTGGAAAATAGTTTGGCCATTTCTTCTAAAACAAAACACATACTTATTATATGAACCAATTCCATTCTTGGACATTTATCCCAGAAAAAATGAAAACCTATGTGTCCCACAAAAACTTGTACATGAATATTCATAGTAGCTTTACTTGTATTAGCCAAAACATGAAAACAACCCAAATGTCCTTCAATGGATGAATGGTTTGGATGAATGGTTAAATAAATACTGGTATATGCATAAAAGCGAATACTACTCAGCAATAAAAAGGAATAAACTATTGATAAATGCAACAACTCAAATGGATCTTAAGGGCATTATGCACAGTGAAAAAAATCAGTCTCAAAAGGTTATATAGTATATAGTTTCATTCATATAACATTCTCAAAATGACAAAACTATAGAGTTGCAGAACAGATTAATAGCTGCCAGAGACCAGGGTTGGGGGTGGAGTGGTTAGGTGTGACCATAAAAGGGTACACAAAGATCTTTATGGTGATGGACCAGTTCTGTATCTTGATTATGGCAGTGGCAACATGAAGCTATATATGGGGTCAAATTGCACGGATCTACACATACACATACAGACACATGTGAATGTAAAAACTGGTGAAAGTTGAAAACATACTGATGTCAATCTCCTGATTTTGATACTGTACTGGGTGAAGAGTTCATGGCATACTATGTATCATTTTTTCAACTTCTTATGAGTCTAATCTTTCAAAATTATAAAGTTTAAAAAACCCACATGAACATAAAACAATGCATGTTTTACAAAATAAATATGCAATAAACCATTGGAATGACTAAGGGGAATGGGGAATAAAATGAAATAAATTACTATTAGCCTTGCATTGACAGCAATGATAGTGTGCCATGAGATGAGGAACATTACGAACTCAAGAGAAGTTAGAAAAGCATATTTATTTTAATACCATATACAAACAAACCTTTTTACAAAAAGTATTTTATAAGTGCCTAGGCTCTTGAGACAGACCATGAGTAAAGTCTACCTCTAACACTTAGTAGCTATGTGACTCTGGGCAAGCTACCCTGCTTCAGTCTTCATTTAGTAAAAATGAAAACAATATCACTCATTCCCAATGTTTTGGTGAGTGTTAAATGGTAATAACATAGGTAAAGTAGTTACCACAATGTCTAGCACATAGTAAGTAAGCATGCAGTTCAGTTCATGGTGATTATTACAGTTATAAATGAAACCACCAAAATTATCTTTCAAATTGGCTGACAAAAGATATAAAATTTTATCTTTCCTCTAGAAACTAAAAACTTGGTGAGATCAGGAACTATGTTAATCTTTTTCATCATTATACTGTGAGGTTTGGCTTACAAATAAATATTTATTAAGTGAACAATTACAAGGTTTAATTTCATCATCTCGATAAATTTGTACTATTTTAGTTAAAGTTCTGTACCTTCATCCTTCATGTTTCGATCTATCTTGGGACCAGCATTCCTTTCTCGGAACTGTATGCCCTGCATGTGTCTTTGCATTGCTTCCTGTATGACTTCAAACAATGGCTGATCCTGTTTGAGACATAACTGGATGTTACCTCTGTTCGAAATTACATTTTTCTTATTTTCCCCCAAATCTGACAACTGAAGTAATGTGAAAATACATAGTTTCATTTGGAGTGAGAAATAGGAATTGGGTGAGGCCAGGGAAGAAGCAGCTCCTATAAACCAAATAATACAGATGAGCATACAAATATTTAACATCAGTAGTTTTGACTATTCATGTCTGTGACATAAAATAATCTGTTGATAGACAAAAATGAATCTAGGGAGCTTGTACAGTTTCTACTAGAGAGATCTGTTCAGCTAATAAATGAACCTAGCTTGTTATCCAGCATCTGAATTTTCAATTGGCATTGCTATTCTTGCTCATCTGCATACACAGGCAATGGGGATAAATTATGTGCTAAAGGGGAACTCTCAAATTTGAAGATCCATAATGACTTTGGAAAATACCCCAGTGAATGTAAAGAATTCATAAGTCATTTTCTTTACCCATATAAACAATAAATGTGATCCTCAGGATGACATTTGGGAAAATATACAATTATATTTTAAAAAATAAGGTAAAGAATATTAAATAGAAGCAAAATGTTTAGAGTCCTTGTTTATTATGTTTCATTTTAAAGACTCTGAATAAAACCAAAACTCTATAATATAAAAATTGTATTAGTAATTATAAAAATTACAAAGCTGTGAATAAATATTTTTGGATAAACTGTGAGAAAACAAATAGTTATGTGTAAAATAATTACCTGCCTGATAGCATGAACTTATATTCATTGTAACGGAAATGTCAGTCGATAACAGAGGACAAATAAAAAAAAATTTTGGACAAACGTTCTTTGAGTATTTCATGATATAAATAAATATCATGAGGACACAAATATATGCTAGCCCTGAAGTAGCTTACACAGCTACTCTCCCCTCCCCACCCCCCAGTCATATATACCAAACTATTCATATAAAGGCATATCAGAAGTGGCAAAAGTATAGCACTATTGTCCATTCTTGATTAGGGAAAAAATCACTCAAAAATGTCTATCCATTCTTCACTGTTCATAAGATAACCTTTAAGCTCCCTGGATTGGTAGTCAAGGCTCTCCATAACCTGGCTCACCCTTTCCATAATCTTTTACTACCCTGCAGATATAGTACACAAAAAGCCAAACCAGATTGACTCTTTTACAAAAAGTATTTTATAAGGGCCTAGGCTCTTATAAAAGCACGATAAGTACTATGTCCCCTAAACTGTGCTTCAATCCACTATGCAACTTCATTATTCCTTTCCTCTTTTTTTTTTTTTTTAAGAGACTGAGTTTTGCTATGTTGCCTAGGCTGGACTCATACTCCTGGCCTCAAGTGATCCTCCTGCCTCAGCCTCCTGAGAGGCTGAAGTAATTACAGGTGTCTGCCATACACCCAGCTTCTTTTCATCTTTAATGTCTCCCAACAACTTTCCCCATCTCTCCTAAAGTCCTGCTCACCTTTTATGGCTCATTTAGGTGAAACTTTAGCTATTTTCTAAGGTTCTCCCTGAGACCTACTTACTGGACCTTCTCTCTCTTTCTTTAAAGAGACTACACGCCGGGCGCGGTGGCTCAAGCCTGTAATCCCAGCACTTTGGGAGGCCGAGACGGGCGGATCACGAGGTCAGGAGATCGAGACCATCCTGGCTAACACGGTGAAACCCCGTCTCTACTAAAAAAATACAAAAAACTAGCCGGGCGAGGTGGCGGGCGCCTGTAGTCCCAGCTACTCGGGAGGCTGAGGCAGGAGAATGGCGTAAACCCGGGAGGCGGAGTTTGCAGTGAGCTGAGATCTGGCCACTGCACTCCAGCCTGGGTGACAGAGCGAGACTCCTTCTCAAAAAAAAAAAAAAAAAAAAAAAAAAAAAAAAAAAAGAGACTACACAACACTTCCTCTACACTTTATTGCAATGGCCATATTTATGTACACATCATCATCTCTTCTACCATGTTGCAAAGTTCTTTAGGCAAAGACAAATCACTTACAGTACCAGCAGGTGTCAAATCAATACTGACATTTGAATAATTCTTAAGATTTGGATTCTTAATTACACTTATTTTTACATTAGAAACTAAAAGTCATTTTTCAGAAAAAAATTATTTTAAGAAATATCTTTACCAGTGTGCCAGCAGGCAAAGGAGCAGAATCATCTGTAGGATACATTCTGGAAACTGGACACTTGAGAATGTCTAGACCATTTGGAACCATTTTACAGTAATCCTGGATACACTGCAGCCACCACCACACAGCATCCCGACAATTGTATCTGGCATAAGTTCCTTCACCCAGTAGATTAGGAATGAGACCATGCCTCAGGGTACCAGCAAATGCTAAAATAATATTCCTAAAACAATAGAATTAAGTGGATCAGAAATGAAAACAAAACAGTCACTTTTGGTGACTATATTTTGAATGCATTTTCTCTCTTGCCCTATTTCTTTATATTTTTATGTAGAAAGTAGTCATAACACGATAGAGTAAGTACACGATAGAGTAAGTAAATAGAGAATTAAAGTCAGGAACCTTGATTCTAGCCTAGAATTTTATGCTAACAATCTGTGTGACTCCCTCTCTGATACAGTTTTTTCTTGTGAGATTGGACTGGGTGATTTTTAAGGTACCTCATAGCTCCAGATGCTACTTTTGAAGTCTATGGTATTTCAAAATCAGAGTAACTATTAAACATGAACTTTATTATTTTAAATAGCAGAAACCAAGAGTAAAACAAACATATAAGAAAACAAACTGGCCAGGCATGGTGGTTTACACCTGTAATCCCAGCATTTTGGGAGGCCAAGGCTGGTGGAACACCTGAGTTCAAGAGTTTGAGACCAGCCTGGTCAACATGGTGAAACCCTGTCTCTACTAAAAATACAAAAATTAGCTGGGAATGGTGGTGCATGCCTGTAGTCCCAGCTACTCAGAAGGCTGAGGCAGGAGAATTGCCTGAACCTGGGAGGCAGAGGTTGCAGTGAGCTGAGATTGTGCCAGTGTACTCCAGTATGGGCGACAGAGCGACACTCTCTCAAAAAAAAAAAAAAAAAGAAAAGAAAAGAAGGAAGGAAGGAAGGAAGGAAGGAAGGAGGGAGGGAGGGAGGAAAAGAAGAAAGAAAGAAAGAAAAGAGAAAGAAAGAAAGAAAGAAAGAAAGAAAGAAAGAAAGAAAGAAAGAAAGAAAGAAAGAAAGAAAGAAAGAAAGAAAGAAAGAAAAAGAGAGAAAGAAACTGGTAGAAACTGACCTTGAAAAACATAATTCAACCAGTTTAAAAACTGGTAGAAGACAGTTTATTTTTTAAAGCATTATTTTACTATTATATACCAAACCAAAATTTAGTTTGTAAGACAGCATGGCACTCGAGAAACAGCATGAAATTAAGAAACAAGAAGGCTTAAGTCTAAATCCTAGCTTTGCCATCTGTGTGACCTTGGAAATGTCATTTAAAATGTCTAGGCCTTACTGCTTTTTGGCTAAACCATTCAGAAATTTTTATTAATTCTATGTCTCAATTTAAAGCCCATTTTTTAAACAGTAATGCAATGGGAAACTTTTTATTTATAAAGTACAAAAATATTAGTATAGACAGTGACATTATCAATTAATAAAAGGTCAGAATAGTAGTTTTTTTTTTTTTTTTTTTTAAGAGACCCTGTTGCTCAGGCTGGTCTTGAACTCGTGGACTCAAGCAATCTGCCCACCTCAGCCTCCCAAAGTGCTGTAATTACAGGTGTGAGCCACCACACCGGGCCATAGTGCTAGCAATCTTAACCATCTGGAACAACTTTGTACACTTTAACAAAATGACCTCTGATTCATGATTACCTCTGTAGAGGGAGGAAGTAGAACCATCTGTGGTAGAGGTATGTGTCCACTAAAACGAATTTCCTACAATTAGCAACCAATCTTACAGTTGGTTGTGGCCAGAACTGATGCATGTTAAGTGTATGGAGAAGAGGTGTGTTCTCCCAGCTCTCTTTCCCTCTCTGCTTGCCTCCTGGAGAGGCCCCAGAAGCCATGGAAACTGATAGATCCTCAAGCTGGAAGAAACCTGCTTCCATGAATCAGTATGTGGAAGGCTGCTTACTGAGCATGCATCTATGACTACAAGCAAGAAATAAATTTTATTTGTGAAAAGTCATTAAGATTTTAAGTGTTTATAATTTATGGCAGCTAGCACCACCCTAACAAATATCCTCTGGGATAATATATTATTCTCTGGGAATCACCTCTAGATCAGGGGTAGGCAAACCTTTTCTATAAAGGGCCATATAGTAAGTATTTTAGGCTTTGTGGGACATATATGAATTCTGTAGCATATGCTTTCTTCTTCTTTTAAATGACCCTTTAAAAAGGTAAAAGCTATTCTGGTTGGGCGCAGTGACTCACGCCTGTAATCCTAGCACTTTGGGAGGCTGAGGCAGGCGGATCACAAGGTCAGGAGATCGAGACCATCCTGGCTAACATGGTGAAACTCGGTCTCTACTAAAAATACAAAAAATTAGCCAGGCGAGGTGGCGGGCGCCTATAATCCCAGCTACTCGGGAGGCTGACGCAGGAGAATGGCGTGACCCGGGAGATGGAGCTTGCCGCAAGCCGCGATCGCACCACTGCACTCCAGCCTGGGCAACAGAGCGAGACTCCGTCTCAAAAGAAAAAAAAAAAAGGTAAAAGTTATTCTTTGCTCACAGGCCATACAAAACTGGCGATAGGCCATAGTTTGCTAACCAATAATCTAGATAGTCCTATGTAAAATTAAGCAGCGGAAATTTGTGATATTGCATAGAAGTGATAATTGGGAGCCTAAACAATATTAATAATGATAAAAACTAACATTTATGAAATGTTTAGCATGTGGCAGATATTATTCTAGACACCTTAACTGTATGTGTTCATTTGATCCTCACAAGTACCCAGTGAGGTAATTTGTCAGTTGGTAGTTTGGAACCAGGATTAGAAGCTAGCAGTCTGGTCTAAAGCCAGAGTTCTTAACCGCTATACTAGGCTGAATGCTGATGTTCCATTTCCTTCTTCTAAATCAGTAATTCAGGGGCATTTAGGGAAGAAGCAAACAGCTTCCTAAATTTCTATAGCTCCATAATGATAATAAGAAAAGGTCTTATATCTGACTAGCAAAAATGCAATTCATTTCACATGCCCACCTAAAAACTTCAGTTTTAAAAGTATCAAAAATAAAATTTTGGCATGTAAGGACACAAACTTCAGTTATTTTCCTGATGGCATCAAAACAAGGTAACATATAAATGCCTTTTTGCTAAAAGTTTTAACTTTTAGACCTGTGCTTTCAAACTTCAGCCTTAGGTTGTTGACAATCATCCAGAGACCTTGTGAAAACACAGATTTCTGCCCAATAACCCTACTCTCTCTATATGCAGGTTTGGAGTTGGGAGGCCTGGCATAGGGTCCAAGAATCTGCATTTCTAACAAGCTCTCAGGTGAGGGTGACACTACTGATGTGTGGAACGCATTTTGAGTGGCACTGCTGTAATGCTTTCCTTTCAACCTCCAATAAGTTCATTCATATTATTGTGACATTAAAAAAATACCATTTTACGGCCGGGCATGGTGGCTCACCACCTGTAATCCTAGCACTTTGGGAGGCCGAGGCAGGCAAATCATGAGGTCGGGAGTTTAAGACCAGCCTAACCAACATGGTGAAACCCCGTCACTACTAGAAATATAAAAATTAGCCAGGTGTGGTGGTGGGCGCCTGTAATCCCAGCTACTCGGGAGGCTGAGGCAGCAGAACGGCTTGAACCTGGGAGGCGGAGGCGGAGGTTGCAGTGAGCCGAGATCGTGCCGCTGCACTCCAGCCCGGGCAACAGTGCGAGACTCTGTCTCAAAAACAAAAAACAAAAACAAAAATAAACCATTTTAAGTCTAGAAAACATAAAACTGGAGGTTACAAGGCTTGACAACAAATAGAGGAAAACTTGATATTATAATTCCACAAGACTGAAAGACTAGCAATGCCTTCACTATAGAAGGCATAAAAAGGTTATAACATTTTTAGTTTTGTTGAAATAAATTAGCTAATGCTAAAGATAACCTGACTTGTAATATGAAGGACTAGAACTTAGTGACTTCAAAGATTTTTCACCCCTTTGAAATTGTATGATCCTATTAAGTGAACATACAAAAATAAAAAATACCTAAAGAAAATACAACTACCAAATGTTGAGAAAAGATGGGTAAGAAGGAAAGCTTGAAGAGCACGTAAAAGATATTCAGACATAAATTCGCAGTACAACACTTTAGAGGATCTCCTACCTGGCTTCTATATAGCGTCCAGTAATCAGCAGTATGCCTCTAAGTGCAATAAAAGTATCCCTTCCCCAGCAGCGGAAAATACCAGAAGAAAAATGAGGTAAGCCTAACGGAAAACACAACAAAATAATATGTTAACCATAATAATACACACAAACCTATGAACTTCATTACTATAGAACAGTTCCTCTAAACCTGGGGTAAAAGACAGGTACTGCAAATCCTCTAAAACCATCTAAAATTATTTGTGTTAACTTTTGTCAAATGAGATTACATCCTCTTATCAGATTCCTAAAGGAATCTATGACCTAAATAAGATTAAGAACCACTGCTATAGAGGGATACTTATCTAAATTGAGGGGTGAACACATAGGTAAACTTTTCTTCTTTCTGAGAGAGGGTCTGGCTCTGTTGTCCAGGCTGGAGTGCAGTGGCGCAATCTTGGGTCACTGTAACCTCCACCTCCTAGGCTCAAGCCATCCTCCCACCTCAGCCTCCCAAGTCGCTGGGAGTACTGGTGGACACCACCGTGCCTGGCTAGTTTTCATACTTTTTGTAGAGAACGAGGTTTTGCCATGTTGCCTAGGCTGGTCTTGAACTCCTGAGCTCAAGTGATCTGCCCAACTTGCTCTCCCAAAGTGCTAGGATTATAGGCATAAGTCACTGTACCTGGCCAAACTTTCTTTTATAAATTAAATTTAAAGAGTAAAATTGGAGATCAAATATTTAACACATAAACACTAAATATTAATTATATATTTAAAAAGACTCTACCTTGAACTTGAGGACAATAAATAAATCAAAATATGAAATTATTAACTTAATGATACCTAATTAAGTACACTTATTGATCTATCACTTGAGTCAACATTTATTATCAAATTTCCCACTAATTTAAAACAACTTAAAAGTGTTATATTCTGTATACAATATGTACAATTTTACTTGTCACTTAAAAATTAATTTTACAGACAAAAACAAGGATTTAATGTGCCAAATAACTTGAACATTCTAGGTAACTGGAGCTTTTATACACAAGATAAAAAAGTATGATTAATGGTGCAATCTAAAATTTTACTTAAAGATTGAGTTTGGTTTCTTATAAAACACTAAGGTCAGGAGTTTGAGACCAGCCTGGCCAACATGGTGAAACCCCATCTCTACTAAAAATACAAAAAATTAGCCAGGAGTGGTAGTGGGCACCTGTAATCCCAGCTACTTGGGTGGCTGAGGCAGAAGAATTGCTTGAACCCGGGAGGTGGAGGTTGCAGTGAGCTGAGATCACACCATTGCACTCAGCCTGGGCAAAAAGAGCGAAACTCTGTCTCAAAAGAAAAAAAAAATTACGCTAAAGCACAAATATAACACATATTTTGGTTAGGGGAAACTGAGGACAAATAAAACATACACAGCATTCATTTATAACTATCTTCAAAGCACTTAACACTATTTGAAAATTATCTTGTTTGCTCCCTGTTGAATGAATGTATCTTCCCAATAGGAAATAAGACTTACGAGTAGAAATCTCATCTACCTTGTTCACCAATAAGTATGTATTCATTGAAAATTGTAACTGTATATAATACATCCCTATAAATATTTGATAACTGAAATAAAAAACCAATATTAATATGTAAATTGAAAAGTGAAAGAATTTGACTAAAAGAAAGTTTTGGCAATTCCTGAGTGTACTTCACAATTTAAGTTTCTGTTTATTGGGAATTAGATGTTAGTTTCTTCCATTAAGAAAGATAAGAATTAGATCTTTTTCCTACCTATGTTGTCTCCAAAACGATGGTACAAAATTTCCCCAAATACATTGTGCATTATTTACTTATGGTTAATATGTATGGTTTATATATGGATGATATATACATAATAATTTTGATGATAGTGATGACAGCAGCTAACATATATATAGCATTCTGTGCCATACACACTTCCTAGTATTCTGACCCATTTAATTCCTTGTACGAAATAGGAATATAGGGAGATTCAAAGGTGAGTCTCAATCAGTATATCCAAAAATATATGCAGTCTGTCTTTGTGAAAAGTCAAAACTATAAAATCTCTAGCACTGATATATGGAAATGTTTGTATTAACTTTTAGACCTCTAAGAGTACACAACTAATAGATTTCATGTCTTCTAAGTGATTTCTAATTTGTCAATTATTAGAACAGGCTACAATTTTTTTGTTTTGTTTTGTTTTTTTGAGACAGGGTCTCCTCCCACGCAGGCTGCAGTGCAGGGGTGTGATCACAGCTCACTGCAGCCTCAAACTCCTTAGCTCAAGGGATTCTCCTGTCCCAACCTCCTGAGTAGCTAGGGCTACAGGTACATACCACCATGCCTGGCTAACTTTTAATTTTTTTATGGTAAAGATGGGGTCTTGCTATGTTGTTCAGGTTGGTCTTGAACTCCCTGCCTCAAGTGATCCTCCTGCCTTAGCCTCCCAAAGTGTTGGGATTACAGGTATTAGCCACTGTTTTTAATTGTTGTTGCAATACTATAACCAAAAGAAGACATTCCCAGTCAGTTTCAAATGAATTCCAAAAAACCTATCTGCAAATCTTAGAATAGGCAAACACTCCCTTGGGAGGCTAGGAGCAAATATCACATTTTTATTTGTATTTGTTTATCAACTTAATTTTTTAGTTTTTGTTTTGTATCATACCTGATAAGTATGTCAGATGTAACAGTTTATATCAGTATATCGTTTAAAGTGTATATTTTGAAGATGTTTAACAACAGCAGTACACAATCAAAAAGGTTGAAATTACTACTTTTTGTAATAGGCTTCTAAAAAGTAGGCTTTAAAACCAAGTTATTTATATCAATGTTTCTTTTGCCCCTATGGCCAAGATCAGTTTCACGAGCATCTGCATGGATTCATGAGGGAACAACGGATACCAGGAGATCAGTCAAGTGAAAATCTAAAAACACAATTATAGAACTAAAACAGCGTTTTTTGAATGTTTCATGAACATTTTTAATGGAAAGGTAATTTTTATTTTAGTTGTTGGGTATCACTAAGTCTTTTTATCTGGTCTAAGTAGCTGCAAATTTAAGGGTAAAAGAGGGAATTACACAGATAATACTACTTCTTTCTTCCTGTAACTTGGTATTTTTCAGTTTAGTTTGGGAAGTTCTAAACTTCAGTTGCCTCAAATACTAAGTACTCTCTAGAAATATGCTTGAAATGTATTAAAAAGAAAATAAAAGCTTGTCCTTTAGCCTACTATTTTGCTTACTTGAATTTGTTACTTGATTTAGGTTTTAAATCTTCTTGGAATAAAGGATATTGATTCAAATGTTGAAAGCATTTGATTGCAATTAGACCCATGAAAAAAACTATTTAACATCTGTTTTATAATTTATAGGGACCTTTACATGATCTCTTGATAATTATGAGGTTGGGTATATTTTTTAAATTGGGGAAAAATATATAAAAGAAGATAGTAAAATAAATTTGATTTTAAAAAAACACAGAATGTCAAGAGTTGGAAAAAATAGAAACATGAAGAAAAGAATCAGCCAGCCATAAAAAACACACATAAATGCCTGGTGCATAGTTAAAATTAAACAGTATGCATGGTTACTATTTTTATGAGTGAAAATCTATGAAATGTACTAAGTGGTAAAACAAAATCTTGAGTAACATTACAAGGTTTTTAAAAATAATCATTTTCCTATAACTTTTCTTCTGTGAATACTACTGATTTACATATTTTAACCTTGTACGTAATTCCTTACCTGCAGCTAGAGAAACACAACATTGCTCCCTTTCTTTTGTGATCTCATTTAACCTATAAGGTACATCCGTTAGTGCAGGTGAAAGAATTGGCAGGGAAGGGAATTTTCCTACTCCACACAGTTGAACTGAACCCAATGAAAGGTGCTTCACAAAGGTTGAACCATTCTGAACAAAGCTGTAACAAAAGTGATGGAATTAATTACCTGTAGAAATATAACCATTTTTAGCAGCTTTATTTTACTTGGTTTCTTTCTTTCAAATGATTTTTCTATACAATCTGTAACAATGGTCATATTAGTTAAAATTTTTAAAAATCTGGTTAGATTTCAAAACTGCTTTCATTTCACCCATTATTTTAGCTGGTTTACAGTCCACAGATGGTTGTAAAACAAATGGCAGAAATGAAAGTTTGTTATTCTGAAAGTATGTCCTAATCAATTTGGTGGCTTTCACTAGTACACTTAAATTTGTGGTTCCATTTTAGGAAAATTCATCATTAAAGGAAAATTTCACTCATAATAATAGTGGAATTTTTTCCTCTGATGAAAAATTAGAAAAATTATACATGTATGTTTCAGAAATTTTATCAATTAACTCAGTAAGTCAATGAATACACAGAAACAATATAAAACAATATTCTTATCAATATATTTTATTAGCTTTTAGAACAGATTTTATAATATTCAAGCTTGTTTTTGTATGCTACACAGACTAAAGGATGTTAATAAATCTACTATCCACCTACAAGCCTTTTCAGTTCTATGACAATTCTTCATGGTTTGGTTTTTTAAGAACATATATGAAGTGACTCTGTATATAGTTTCTACACAGATATGCCCATTTATTCAAGTTTTGTTGGATGTACCTTGACATCTGCTTCCATGCTATATCCAGAAGAGTGGTATATGCACCAATTAATATAGCATCAAAGTAACATGGGATAAGGTAACGTGGGATCTGCTTCAGGTAGAAGAACATAGCCTGCAACCATCTACCAACCTGTTATAAAAATAAATTTGAAAGTTAATTTGGTATGTGTACAGGCTAGGTGTGTTTATAGAGGTAAATCTAAACATGCAACTTTAGTAATCTATAAACCCTATTTCCATTTATTAGAACTGAAAGATGATGAAGAAAGGAGGAAAATAGTTCAGGTTAGAAAACAATCTAAATATTATATATAACATGGTAATATTTATTATTATGTCCTTGATTTTTTTGGGACTATAATATAGTTCTACTTACTTCAGCAATAGCTCCTGATCGTGAAATAAGCCGGTTACTGACATAGTCAATCATCCAATCTCCAGATCTCAAATTATTACAAAAAGGATGCCCCAAGTCATTCTTTGGTCTTATTTCTGCCAATACAGACATTAAACCTGAAAATTCAGAGACATGTCATGCAGTATTATTGGTAGCATCAATTTGTTCCTATATCCTCTAGTCCCTACTCTGCTAGTGTCTATACTAGTGATTTGGGGTGAGTACGTATTAGAGGCAGACACAAGGGCTGCCCAGTCCACAACAGTGCTTAATATAGTTGAAGATAAGTGTGACAATATTGGCTTGAGCCAAGTTACAAAGGCATACTGAAGGACACTACTGTCATAAGAGATATAAAGAGCTTTTCAGGATTCTGAAAAGCTTCTGGGACTGGTCTTATTCTTTTGGATTTTAATGTTATAATATTCAAGGGTAACTGGCAAGGCTTCCCTGCCCAAAAGCATCTCAAGAAAGAAAAGTGATAAGCCTACGTTTTTTCATGTTGAAAACTAGTGGGTTCATCAATATTCAGTCTAGATTTAAGGAAATCATAGAACTGGTTTCAGAGGGAGCAAGAACACCTATGGAGATAAGAGTAAAGCATGCTTTGGAAGGAACTGTTGAAATTTAACGGGAGGTACTTAGAACTAAGTGAAGTATCAAAGTGAGGTATGTGTGTGTACATATATATATATACACACACACACACACACATATACATATATTCGTAATTCTAGTTTTCAGTTAGAAGCGTTAGCATTTCCCAGATTTTATTATTTCAATGATACTACCTTAAAAATTATATTGGCATCACTGACTTCATTTAGATTAAATTTATTTATCTATTTAGAATTGAATGAATTTTGCTTGGTATGTAGCATGTTTTGAGAAACTAAAAAATATATAAATTTAAGATAAAGTTCTTTCCCTCAAGGGATTCACAATCTTCTTTGGGGAAGAAAGCTTAAAACATAAAGATGTTGGGAAAAAAGACTATAAAATAATATTCTACATATGCCCTAGCATTTTCATGGACAGCAGATAATGCTTGGTAAATTTTGGTCTCACTGTGGAATAATGGAAGGACATAAGGCAAACAATGTTTTAGAAACAGATCTGATGACGACCAATGAAATGGAATGATTTGTAGATGAGGTAACAAGATTTGGAAAATTGGTTAGTTGGTTTTGTTTATAGGACTTAGTCCTAGAATAGAGTGAAAACTGTGGAAATAAAAAGGATATGGTGTACCCAACAGAATATGGAAAACAATCCACAAATCATAACGACTGATTGGATATTGAGGATGAAAGGTGCAGATCCAAAATGGACTCCTGGATTCCAACATGACTAGATATACCGTATCATAAGGAGGGAAATACATTTTGTTTAGGGGAAAGAAAGGTCAACAAAGTAGTTAAATCTGATTTAATCTGAGGCTCTTATTAGCAGCCTGCTGGAAATATGTGGGTTGCTGAAAATATTAATCGATCAGAGGGGAAAGGGATTGGTATAAAGCAGCAAAAAATAAACAGGTAAGGGCAATTCTATTTAGAAAAGATAAGAAGAATTATTCCATTAGAAAGATAAGGAGAATTAGCAAAGAATCAAACTTAACTATAAGAAAAAGGCTAGAAAAAGAAAACACACAAATTTGGTCTTTTTAGTGAACTAGAAGTAGTTTAACAACTCAGAGTGAAAATGAAGCAGATAATTACTTAAATCTGGTAACATATATCTATCTATCTATCTATTTATTTATTTATTTATTTATTTATTTATTTATTTATTTATTTTTGAGACGCAGTCTGGCTCTGTCGCCCAGGCTGGAGTGCGGTGGCCGGATCTCAGCTCACTGCAAGCTCCGCCTCCCAGGTTTACGCCATTCTCCTGCCTCCGCCTCCCAAGTAGCTGGGACTACAGGTGCCCGCCTCGTCGCCCGGCTAGTTTTTTGTATTCTTTTTTTTTTTTTTAATTTATTTTTTTATTATACTTTAAGTTCTAGGGTACATGTGCATAACGTGCAGGTTTGTTACATATGTATACTTGTGCCATGTTGGTGTGCTGCACCCATCAACTCGTCAGCACCCATCAATTCATCATTTATATCAGGTATAACTCCCAATGCTTTTTTTTTTATATTCTTTAGTAGAGACGGGGTTTCACCGTATTAGCCAGGATGGTCTCGATCTCCTGACCTTGTGATCCGCCCGTCTCGGCCTCCCAAAGTGCTGGGATTACAGGCTTGAGCCACCGCGCCCGGCAATATATCTTTTTAAAATTAATTAAATGAATGAATTTATTTATTTTTTGAGGCTGAAAGAGATCAAATAAAATCCACAGGCAGACAGCCCGGGCAGCGCCTTGAGCCTAGTTAAAAGTTGACCCCACAGGCAGACAGCCCGGGCGGCGCCTTGAGCCTAGTTAAAAGTTGACCCCGGACCTAGCCGATTATGTTATCTATAGATTCCAGACGTTGTATAGACAAGCATTGTGAGGGTCCCTGTCTTGTTCTTTTTCTGTTCTAATTACCAGTGCTTGCCATATATCTCTCAACTTCCTGAGCCCAGTATAAACACATCCCACCATATGTCTCCCCTCCATATGTCTCTCAACTTCCTGGGCTCATCCCACCATATGTCTCCCCACCATATATCTTTCAACTCAAAGACTACCATATATCTCAACTTTAGAAAGACACCACCTGGAAAGTCCCCGATAAGAACACAGCCGTTTGTGAGAGCGTGGGAACCAATAAAAAAACTGCTAAATGTATAAACTTAAAATGTTAACCAATTGTAATGCTGTAACCTAGAGAGTTCCCTCGTTCCTCTGCAACTTTACAAGTCCTGTTTACATTAGGCTATAAAAAGCCAGCACACGCATTGTTCGGGGCCCTCTTGTATGTTGTAGAACGGAGGGACCAAGTTCGAACTTGCATTAAAGATCCTTGCCGCTTGGCTTTGACTCTGGACTCTGGTGGTCTTCTTCGGGGAATAAACGGTCTGGGCATAACAAGGCACAGTCTTGCTCTGTCACCCACGCTGATCATAGTTCACTGTAGCCTCAAACCTCTCTTGGGCTCAAGTGATCCTCCTGCTCTGGCCTCCCAAAGCATGAGATTACAGGCGGGAGCCACCATGTCTGGCTCACATATACTTCTTTCTTACAGCACAAAACATTCTGTGTTAAAAATGAGACTATTTTAGAAAAAAAAATCGTAAGTCCAAAAAGTCTCAAAAAAGTTTATTGAGAACTGCTAATGTGCTTGGTTTTGTAGGAAATACAAAAGCTAAAAAACAAGAAGCATAAAAAAGATAAAACTTAATTCTTCTTTCTCAAGGTATGCAGCCTACTTACTTAGTGTGGTTTTAAGGCTAGAAATTTCCAATTACTTAGTATGAACTAGGTGTCATCTAGTGAGCTGTTCACATGTATTAATTCATTAATCCTAACCATAATCCCTGTGATAGGTACCATTCTGCAGATGAGAAAACAGCCATAGAGCATTTACTTCAGGTTATAAAGCTAGTCAATGTAACCCAGGAAATCTGGTTTTAAAGCCTGTTTCTTAATCACAATGATAAAGATTCACAAAAATCATTATACTAATTACCAAAAAAAGGCAATATATTTCAAGGGCCCAGTAAGAGGTACAGAAAATAAATGCAATGGGTGTCTGGAGGACAAAGAAATTACTGTAAAAAGCAATAGCTAAAGAAGCTTTTATGAAAGATGCAAGAATTAAATTAGTCTTTAAAGATGGGTTAGATGGACAAAGAAATAAAGAGCTGAACAAAAGGCATAAGTGGAAAACTATATGAATCAGGAATACAGGTGTGATAAAGCAAATTTCTTAAACATCTAAGGAAATATTACCAACTAGATGAATTAAACTGATAAATATTTAGTTCCTTTAACTCATCTTACAACTACTCTATGTTTTACTGTAAGTTCTCTTTACAAGATAAATATGCAATAAAATATATTTCCAATTAGATTTAAAAAAAAGGTGAATGGATTATATTTACAACCTAATCTCACTTGGGGCCCAAACAAGCATATTCTGTTTCTTCTTATATAATAAACCAGGTCAAGAAACATTAATGAAGGTCCAAGTATACATAAAGAGATACACAGACCTTAAGGAAAGAGATAGAACTAGTAATTCTAGGGAAAATTTACTGGGTAATTACTTTGTGTTACATCCTGTTTTCAGTGTTTTACGTGAATGATCTCATTAATCCTCACAAAAACCTTCTAAATTAGATAATATTATTCAAATTTTATAGAGGCAGAAATTGGTGCACAGAGAGGGTATATTACTTGCCAAAGGTCAATCAATGAGTAGAAGCAGAGCCATAATTGCAACCCAAGCAGGCATACTCTTGAGCCTACATACTCTATTGCATGTAAAGAAGACACCAGATGACCCTAAAAGAAGAACACAAGGCTCAGCTGTCCTTCTATTTGCTTACCTTGAAGACCTGCATATTTAAGGGCTGACCAGTTTGGTATGTCATAGCACCCTCCACCATCTTCCTTTTCTTCCGATTCACATCGGTAAAGGATCTGATTTAACTCAGCCAAAGTTAATTTGGAGGCAATACTAAGAATTGGAAAATAAAGATAACCATATATTGAAGTTTCGCTTGTTGTCAATAGAAACAAAAGAAGATAATCTGAATTATAATCATAAAATGTCTTAGCAGTATATGTTTTAGGAACTCAGCATTCAAATAAACATTACACTCATACATTGTAAGTAATTATTAAAGGACAAATTATGCAAAAGATTCAATTAGAAGCAACAATACTCCCAAACCAAGGAAATAATCAAGTACCAAATTGTATTGATTAGAAGTATGCTGGGAAAATATTTTGGCTTCTATATCCTTGATCTTATAAATTTGTTTTTTTAGCCTTTCTAGTTTGGACTTAGTGTTTTCCTTCTTTCCTTTATTTATTTATGTGTTCTCATCTGATTTCCCTCCTTTATATTTCCCTAAGTGACACATCAAGAACTTTTTATGCTAGTTATTGTATACTAAGAACACTTATCAGAGGATCACTAAAGGAATAATAAAAAGTCAGTTAACTGCCTAGGAAATCACGTCCTCTCTGCCTTTATACTTCTCTCCACATCCCTTCTCTTCTCTTTTCTAAGGCTGCACTGCCTCTCAGCTTGTTTATTCAAGAAACCAGGATTTTCTCAGATTAAGATGCCTCCTGGTAACTGTCAGAGGGAAGACTGACTATCATGGCCTTGATTTCCCTTTGTTTGGTCAGCAGTAAGACTGTATAACTGACCACACCTGAATACAGCTGAAACTGTATTTTCCTGTGCTTCTATAATAGATACTCAGGTAATTTCATTTTACGTGACTGCCATTTTATGTGAACACATATCCTCTTGAATGTATATTCTTCTTTCTCTTTTAGTTCTGGCTCAATTTAGAAAATCATTGTCATCTGTGCTTTGTTCTCTCTATCTCAGCTTTCCTCCTCAGAGCTAGTTTGTGAGTCAAGCCTGAGTCAAATCATTCAGAAGCCTCAGTATCAACTCCATTCTAGGGCAATATTTTTCAACACATAGCCAGTGGACTCCTTGCCTAAAAACTACTTGGGGATCTTATAAAACTGCAAATTTCTTGGCCTTGCTCCAAAATAATCTGAGCAGGTCTGAGGAGGAACATGCATTTTACAAGCAGTTCATCCAACACAAAGCTGCTTCATCACAGATTTTTTGGTTAAGAATGCAACTAGTTTATTAAGAATAGTTTGAATTAAGAGTTAATATCCTTAACAATAAAAAGTCTTACAAAACAACAACAAAAGCTGAACACAATAGCAAAATGGAGTAATACATAAAACTACGCTTCAACAAATAAATACAAATGGCCAATGAACAAAATAATTTAGCTTAACTAATATTTAAATTATATGAGATGTTATTTTTAACTATTTTATATTTACCAGTTTGATTAGTAACAGCTAACACTTATCAATCACTATGTGTCAAAAACTATTGTGTTTTACTCAAGTAATCCTCACAACTCTGTAAGAAAGGTGCTATAATTATGTCTATTATAAATTCTCAAAGGTCTCTTTTTCTAGAGACAGGGTCTTGCTCTGTTGCCCAGGCTGGAGAGCAGTGGCACAATCATGGCTCATTGCAGCCTAGACCTCCTGGGCTCAACTGATGCTGATGCTCCTACCTCAGCTTCCTGAGCAGCTGTGACCACAGGTGTATGCCACAACTCCCAGCTAATTTTTTAAAAACGTTTTTTAGAGATAGGGTTTCACTATGTTGCCTAGGCTGGTCTTGAACTCTTGGGCTCAAGCAATCCTCCCACCTTGGCCTACCAAAGTACTGAGATGATAGGAGTGAGCCACTGCACTCAGCCAAGTCTTACTTCTTATAGGTAATAAGAGTCTGCAATGGAATTCAAACCCAGTCAGTCTGGTTCTATATTCCGTGCCCTTAAACACTATATTATATTGTGGTATAATATATTGGTATTGGTAATGATGGAAACTCTTGGATAGAGCTGAAGTATTAATTAATATAATCTTTCTGGAGGGAATTTGGCAGTATGTATTACAAGCCTCAAATATATGGATATAGTCTAACCTAATGGTCCCTAACCTTTTTGGCGCCAGGGACTGGTTTCACAGAAGATACTTTTTCATGGACTGGGGGTGAGGCGGTGTGGTTTTGGAATGATTCAAGTGCATTACATTTATTGTGTACTTTATTTCTACTATTATTACATTATAATATATAGTGAAATAATTATACAACTCACCATAATGTGAAATCAGTGGGACCCCTAAGCTTGTTTTCCTACAACTAGACAGTGCCATATGGGGGTGATGGGAAACAGTGACAGATCATCAGGCATTAGATTCTCATAGGCAGCATGCAATCTAAATCCCTTGCATGGACAATTCACAATAGGGTTCACGCCCCTATGAGAATCTAATGCAGTCACTGATCTGACAGGAGGCAGAGTTCAGGTGGTAATGCGAGTGATGGGGCGCAGCTGTAAATACAGATAAAGCTCACCTGCCACTCACCTCCTGCTGTGCGGCCTGGTTCCTAACAGGCCATGGACCAGTACAGGTCTGTGGCCCAGAGGTTGGGGACCCCTCGTCTAACCCAAAAATTCCATTTCTGAAAATTTATACTAGTACTAATGATGGCAAACTATGAGCATTTACTATGTGCCAGGCATTGTGTTAAGTGCTTTATATGTGTTATCCTATTTAATTCTTACAAAATTTTCCAGATGGGAGACTGAGATAATGAAAGTTCTAAACAAATTATCCAAGATCATACTGACAGTAATGAAGCTAAAGTTTAACCCAGGTCTAAACCTCAAAACCGATATTCTTCTGTAGTATGCAGTGACATCTAGAAAGGGAATAACTAAGGACGAATGTACAAAGACATAATAACAGGGAATAATTAGAAGCAATCTAGATGTCCAAAAATGGAAACTGTTTAAATACATTACAGTAAAGCCATAAAGTAGAATCATATGTTGACATTTTTTAAAAATGATGTGGTAAAGGGTATGAGGTATGCAACTTAATCTCAAATACTTCGGATAAATTGTGTTTGTGTGTGTACAGAGAGATGCATGTGTGTGTGTACGTATTCATGTAGGCATGTGTGTATCTATATCTATAGAGAGAATACACATGCAGGTACACACACAAATTATGAAGCAATACAGTAAAATGTTAATAACAGGTGATGCTGACACTGCTGGTCCTTGGACCGTACTTTGAGTAGCAAGGATATAGGAGGACCCTTAAAACTGCTTAATTCAGTCTAGTGGTAACTTACTTAAATTAAAGTGGCAAATCTCTATCAAACAAGGCATACTTACGAAGCAAAGGGAATTTTTAATATAGGATCTGAATTGTCAACAGCTAGGCTCCCAGATTTAAAGTGAGGACTGAATTGGGTCAGATGATTTCGAAGAATTCCAACAGCGACTTGTGCGTGTGGATCAAGACTAACTCTGAAAAAGTTAATTAAAAAGTGGTTAATTTTTAGGAGTAATTTATTCAAATTTAACAGGATATGCAAACTATTTTAAATATAAGTCAACAGTTTGAGCTCAGTTAACATACCTGAATATAATAACACTTCCTGGAGACAAGTTTTCAAATTCTATTTCTTGAATATATTCATTGGGCCCTTTTGTGGCAACTCCAGCTTGTTTAACAATTTTACTTTCATTAAGCTTGAAAAAAAATACATTAAAAAAATCCATTCAACAAACAGTTCTAATGTTCTTAAAATGCTAAACATAGTAGAGAGATGAGAGTCCTAAATACCTGAATATGTTCTCTAATTTCTACTGTGATATCTGGTATTCCATTGATTGAATTCTCATCCTTCCTATAAGGTTTCGTATTTCTCTCAATAGTTCTAGCTTCAAGAACTACTTCTTCAATTTTGCCTAGGAAGATATAAAAACATTTTAACAAAATTTCTTATGGAATCATCGAAATTAGGAAGGCAAAAGTGGTTTCAAATCATTTAACTTAAAGTTGAAAAGAAAATATCAGTTAATTTTTTTTAGAAGTCTGAAAGTAGATGATTCTACCCAAGGTGCATCTTACATTTAAAAAAAAAAAAAAATTACGACTTAGTTAACAAAGCTTTTTTTGAAGTAGAAATGTATCAAAATAATAGTTTAGCTCTGGCAAACAACTACCCTATTTTGAGCAGAAAAAAGCAAATCACTTGAAAGGCTTACATTTTTTTAAAAATTGGAATATTTCAGATTAAAAAAAATTAAAAACCCAGGTTCCACTTCCTCACTTAAAGAAAAATTTACAAATACAAGTAAAGCATCCGTGTACCCATTCTTCACTTTCAGAGGTAACCTCAAATCAGTTTGGTGCTCACTATTCCTGGCATTTTCACTACACATGCCTGCTTCCTTAAACAACATATATTATTTTCCCTATTTCCAAGTTTTATTAAAATGAATTCAAGTTACATATATTTGCAACTTGCTTTTTACTGGTCAACAATGTATTTTTTAGATTCATTCACACTGCTACATCAGCTCTAGCACATTTACTTCAAATGTCAAATAATATTCTACCGTATGAATATACCAAAATACATCTGTTCTATTACGGTTGTCTCTAATTTTTCTCTATTATAAACAATGTTGCAATAAATATTCTTGTGCATATCTTCAAATGGAAATGTATGAAAATTTCCCAGATATATACCTAGGGATAGAACCGCAGGGTCAATGGATTATATAAAATTACAACCTTACTTTAAATAATTTAAGCTTTAAGTCATTAATCTGGCAACAGGTAACAGAACCTTTTGATCTAGAAATTCTACCTCTCTAAATACACACTAAGAAAATTGTTTAAAAGAAAAAACAATTATCCTTAGTGTATATTTAAAACTTCATAACACTACTAAACATACTAAAGAATATTAAAAAGGGCATAATAACAACGTATGAAACATTTAACAAAATAATAATCACAATTTTGTGGACTGACAAGAGGAAATATTTTAGGAATGATCTGTGACCAAAACAAAACCAGAGATAATATTGTACATTGTGACTGTTGTCCTATAAAACTAAATATGTACATTAGCAAAGATCAGATAAGGATAGTGAATATAAATTTGTGAACAATTAAAGAAACTTTCAGGTATTCAGGTTGATAATTTTTAAAAACAGGAACTATGCATACTCAGCAACAAGCAACCAATATAGAATATGATGATTTTTATGGGAATTTTCATTTGGTCAATCAATCAACAACTTTTGACAGCTCCTGCATGAACAGGAGCACGTTATGCTATACCACATATAATAGTAAGACAATAAAATACACATATCCAGAAAAAAATCAAGTAACATTAAGGACATATCTCAGGGATGTATTTTATAATTTTTGACTCTTTATGCCAAAGGAGTACTTAGAGACTATAATTGCCGTATGTTCAGAAGAAAGAGAGATCACTGAACAAAGAAGGTGCAACTTTAGACCTTGAAAGATCCAGACAATTCACACAGTATTTGGGAAGAAGTAAAAATACCTATTTGGCTGAAATAGTGGACTGACATAGGGCTAGGATTGTAGATAAGGATGGATTATGAAAAGCCTTAAACATAAGGTTATATTATTTTCCATTTTAGTTTGTATATTTGTATGTATGTTTGTGCATATACACAAAGACATATATTTATACACATATATACATATACACTAACACAAATATATATATTGCTCTGCTAAAAGAGAAATAAATGTTCATTTTATACAAATTAGGAAATAAAATATAAACAAAAATATTTCACAACTCAAAAAATGTTAATATTTGAAAGTATTTCTGTCTAGGTTTTGTTCCACCCAGTAAAAATATAAGTTGCCAAAAATTTCTTTTTTTTTTTTTTTGAGACAGGGTCTCACTATATCACCCAGGCTAGAGTGCAGTGGTGGGATCTGGACTCACTGCAACCACTGCCTCCTGGGCTCAAGCAATCCTCCCACCTCAGCCTCAGGAGTAGCTGAGACTACCGGCATTTGCCACCATGTCCACCTAATTTTTTGTACTTTTTTTGATAGAGACAGAGTTTTACCATAATGCTGAGGCTGGTCTTGAACTTCTGAACTCAAGTGATCTGCCTGCCTCAGCTTCCTGAAGTGTTGGGATTACAGGTGTGAGCCATCATGCCTGGCCAAGTTACCAAAAAGTTTAAATTCTTTTTTTCAATTACATCCACAGTAGCACTGTGTTATAATATATATGATATATACATGATCTATAACCATAACATTACAGTATAATTTAATATAATGATATAATACAAATACAATAACAATTTTCAGATTGCATTACCAGGGATGCACATTTGAGGCACTTCCTTGCTGTAAAATGAAGTCTTGGGATTCCTGAAAGCAGTTCTAGATACAGCCACAACAGACTGATGGATGCTAGGTGAGTGTCTTGTTACTGCCACTATGTCTTCATCAACTTGATCCACGTACACCTGAGAAGCAGAAAGAGCAACTAGATTAGCTCTCAAACTGGAAAGACTTACTCTGAAATTGAACCTGAAGAAACAAATTTAATAATTTCTTGCCTGAATAAAACCCTTGGCTCCAAGTTCCTGATGAAGCTTATTGATAGCACACCTGGCTGCAATAATGCCGCTTTGGAAATTAACTTCACCTGTATTTGAAGGCAATGCTTCAGGATTCCACCTAGTGTAAAACCGTTCCTCAGAAACCACTGAAATCTAGACAAAGGTAAAATTCAGTATGGATACATTTTAATTATAATGAATTTTTTTGATAAAAATGCCCAAAGTTATTGGCCATGTAGGTTTTAAAAAACAACATATAAACAAACCTGATGAGGCACTAATTCATCATAGCCTCTTGTACTTCCACTAGCACAACACGCCATAGAAACAATTGTAGTACTCGGAAGAGCATCATATGCTGATCTATGCTAGAAGACAACAACAAGCAAGTTTGCTTTCTTTCAAATGCAAAGTGCCATTCTACAGCATAATGAAGTAAAAGGATAATTACATAAATAAATTCATAAGGTAAATTAATTTGCTTTTAAACAAGCAAAACATTCTGAAAATTATGTATTATAAATCAGTTATAAATCTAAGACACTAATTTGAAGTATATGGAAATGATTGTGACCAAGTGTCAGAGAGTTAAGTATCAAAGCATTTAGCAAAATAAGTACATGAAAAAGATTAGGTGCTTACCACAATAGGACACTCATTATCATGGGTAATATCCATAAACAGAGCATGTGCAATAGCTGGCATTAAAGGCCTCAAACAGGGCTGAACAAAGGATCCAACAGGTTCTCCTCCATATCGGTAAACTAATCTGCCCTCTTCATGACTATTATATGCGCTCATTGCCTCTGCAGAGCATTACAGAATATTTTAACAATCTTCATTATTTATGTCCAGAAAGAGGTTAGATTTCTTATCATAAATGACTTTCAAAATAAAGACCACATCAATATTATAAAAAAAAAAAAAAAACTGCTTTAAGGATTTAAACAAATGTCTACCAGTTTAAGTGACAAAAAAGTTTTCCCCACAACTTAACTGGAGAAATGGCTCATGTAAGGAAAAGGGAACATATGTTGTTTACTGGGATGTAAGCTACACAAAATTCAGTGTAAAACATCTAAACTTTACATCATATCTCCCAGTAGAAGATGAAAAACAGGTTTACATATTTTCAGCAACAAAAAATGGTTTTGTTAGTGAGTCTTCAGTTCATCCTACGGGTCTTTCAATTTGAAATGAGGTATCTTACCCCAAAGCAGAAACTTATACTGATAAAAATAGAATGAGTCATATTAGAATATGTCATACAAACTATTTAAAAGAACATTAACTGTGTTATAAAATTATTAAGCATTGCATATGAAGCTATTAAATCCTTTAATCTACTTAAACAAAAGCTAAAGTTTTAGATGGGAAATACACTCCAACAAGCCTACCTCTTATTAAGGAACTAATGCCCAGTCTAGTAACAAAGACATTGTCCAGATCTTCACTTCCTGTGAACAGTTCAGCTACTACATATAAATTGGGTTGCAAATTCCTAGCAGCATCCAACATGTACTGTAAAAAGCACAGCGACAAATGTAACAAATAAATGTAACAAAGAGAAAAGCAAGACAGGAGGAAGGAAGGAGACAAAAGGAGGCATGGATTTGACATAGAAAAATATGCAGCAAGATAAAATGGAAATTCAAGAAGAATAAATAAAATTTCATTGTACATATGTAAGAAAATATCAAGCATACCAAAACACATAGAAACAAGAGAATTTATAAAGAGAAGAAAACAGTTAAAAAGGAAGATTAGATTTTGCAAAGATATTGAGACATGAGAGAGAAAAAGAAGAAGAAAAATGTTAGTTTCATATTACTAAATATAAATCATAACACTACAATTCTGTTAGGCTTTCTCCCTGTTTGCTTATTTAATTAATTAATTAATTTATTTTTGAGACTGAGTTTTTTTCTTGTTGCCCAGGCTGGAGTGTAATGGCGTGATCTGAGCTCACCACAACCTCTGCCTTCCAGGTTCAAGCGATTCTCCCGCCTCAGCCTCCTGAGTAGCTGGGATTACAAGCATGTGCCACCACACCCAGCTAATTTTGTATTTTTAGTAGAGACAGGGTTTCTCCACGTTGGTCAGGCTGGTTGCAAACTCCCAACCTCAGATGATCTGCCTGCCTCAGCCTAAAAGTGCTGAGATTACAGACGTGAGCCACTGTGCCAGGGCCTATGTGCTTATTTTTAAAACTTTAATCAGACTTAATTTCCAGGTGGTTGACTAAACAATTATTCACAAATTCCCTGATGAATTACTTAGCTGTTGGAAAGATTAGGTCTGCCTGACCAGACTGAAGCCAGTTTCTCCTACAGATGATGATAAAACTCTTAAAAACTCTTACACTTTACAATTTCCACTTGTGTGATTTACATTTAACACTGGTGCTATCTAGCTGTTTATTATAAACACTGGTTTATAATAAAAAATCAGATAGGTTCCAAACTGTTAAACATAGCATTTGCACAAAGATTAATAAAATACTTGAAATTCTATCAGCTAACAAGTAGAATCCTAGATTTTGTAATTTAAAATTAAGTTTGAACATTCTTTTCTGCCATGTAACAATCTTAGAAGCATATTTTTTTTTGCTGTTGCTAAAAGCACAATAAAATAAAGCCGTCATTTTCTGGAACTAGACAATGTTCTACCAGCTTAACTAATGTTCACTAAATCCCTCCAAATCAAATCAATTTTTCATCACAGGACTTGAAACATATACATTATAATACTGCTTTAATATTATAGAAATAAGATATTTTTCAGGTAAACACACATTTCCAAAGAACACCTAGGTGACACTGGTCACTAGGAAGCTATCAAAAATCTTATAAGCAGTGCTACTGTAGGGTTTCTAAAAATAATAAATTAAAAAAATCTTATAAGCAGGATGAAAATTATGAGTTTAATTACAAAGTTGTATTAGATAGAAGGTAATATTGTAAGTATTGGCATTGTTCAGAAGTTATTGTAAAGAGCTCAAAGAGGAATAGACAATGTTTATGTTTACACTTATATTTTTATAAATAATAAAAATTGAATCAATGAGGCTAGACTGGCTTCAATATGCTATACCGTTAATGTTTATTTTTTTATTTTATTTTATTTATTTATTTTTTTAGACAGAGTCTCACTCTGTCACTAGGCTGGAGTGCAGTGGTGTGATCTTGGCTCACTGCAACCCCCACCTCCCGGGTTAAAGCGATTCTCCTGCCTCAGCCTCGCGAGTAGCTGGCACTACAGGTGCACACCACTATAATGTGTAATAAGCTATTCACCTTCACAGTCACTTCTAAATATATTGAAAGCAACCTAAAAATAAGAAAAATTAACATTTATGTATTTACAGTAGCCAATATACATTTTATGTATTGTAAACACATTTTATGTATTTACAATAGCGCTTCATATTATCAGAAATATGATCAACTTCCCTAAATTAAAATTTTAAAATTAACTAGTTAAATATTTTATAGCCCAGTATTCCATAACAACTGCATCAAAAGATTGTTAGAATTACGCTAATTATGCAATAGTGATAAACACTACCACCAAATCAATGCCGGTGTCCAACTAGCAAAAGACTATATTTACCTGCATAGTCTACTTAAGGAAAGCTAGGAAAGAACACTGAATTTCTTTTCTTAATATTAGATAAATTGTTTTTCTATACCTCAGCTACATGAAGAGGTGTTGAGTGGCAGTTATCAAGACGTACTCCCTGGAAATAAGTTGCAGTTACTTCAGTGTATTTTTTCATGTGTGCCCAGACAAAAGGACAGTCCTCTGGTTTATTCCCATAGCGTAATTTAACACTGTCTCCCCAGCAAATAAGTTCTCTCCTTAGGTAAACTTCTGAGCCTGTTCAGAAAAGAGATTGCTTTCAATAGTTCAAGAAATAAAATGAAAACAATTACTTCACGGAAACACTGATTTTTAAATTGCTTTGATCATTTCTGCCACGAATGATACATTGGTTAAAACTGTATCTAAAGTGGTATGAGATAATGTTTTAAAAAAATAATAATAATTTATTTCTCATAGCTACTCTGAAAAAACTCTAGCTTATAGTCTCTTCTAAAAATTTGTCCTCAATTTCAAAAACCCAAGTCACTTCATAAGGGAAAACAGAAATGTTAATATCATAGGCCTTTCAAAACCATAGTTCTACCAAAAACATTTAAAGCTCCATTTCCACCCTCCTACTTATTTTTGGCAACAGGTTATATTAGATCCATGGCATACAGCAGAATGGCTTGATTTTGTTTAGAATGGCTGGAAAAAAGAGGGCAGAGATACTTACACCCAAATTTATACTCTTAAAAAAAAGCATAAGATTTTTGAATAAATTTTGATGTCACTAAAATAGACTCCCAGTTTTGAAATGTTAAAAAATAAATAAATCAATGAGTTCCTGCAACATTCTTCCTGGTAATGAAATAGCTATAGAAAAACAAGACACTAAGAGTGAGGGGGGACCTCAAACCATTAGGTTCTAGTTTTTAATTGCCACTGAAATGTCTTAATACCTCTGGCCAATGAGTGAAAATATCTCTTATGGCAATGTAATTGTAATAGCAGTGGTTTCAAACTTGTTTGTAAAAATGCAATAACATTTTGTCCAAATAAAAGCTTACATAGACCCACAATATAGAAAACAGATACATAAAAGTTATTCTGTTTGAGAAGATAAAAGGTAGGAAGGCAAAGGAGAGGAAAGAAGATGAACTTATTATTTGTTGACTCCATGTTTTCTTTCTCAAATTGTATGTACCTCTGGTACCTTTATTGGTGAAATAGTTTAAAAACCAATAGAATAATGGGGAAGAAAATCAATAAAGCAGATTTTATTTTGACCTTGCCATGAACTATTCTTTCCCTATCCATAGAGAAGTTAAAAATTACATACCTGGTTCAGCAAAGTTTCGAAGAGGATCATCTCCCATTACCCATCCATTGTGTGCCATCAGAAAACAAGCTTTATTTGGGAGATGAATCATAGACTCTTCCATGGAGAAGTCCATTTCTTCAAATGGGAAAGTAAAATACCTATGAAAATATAATTAAATATTAAATCCATACAAAGAAACTCCTTGTAGAGAATATAAATTTGCAACATTAAAACTAAACTTCTTCTCTAACGAATAGAATAAAATTAGTTTGATGCTATTTATAGAAAAAAAAGTTCAACATAGGTCAAAAATCTTCAATAGACTTTTTGAGTAAATCTAGAGGATGTGAGAAACAGGGAGTTAACACAACAGCATAGCTGGCTAACATTTTAAATAATGTTTAAAACTTCATAAAATTATTTTAAAAAATCATTGAGGTGGCCAGGCATGGTGGCTCACGCCTGCAATCCCAGAACTTTGGAAGGCTGAGGCGGGCGGATTACCTGAGGTCAGGAGTTTGAGACCAGCCTGACCAACATGGGGAAACCCCGTCTCTACCAAAACTACAAAAATTAGCTGGGCATGGTGGTGCACCCCTGTAGCCTGGCTACTTGGGAGGCTGAGGCAGGAAAATCGCTTGAACCCAGGAGGCAGAGGTTGCAGTAAGCTGAGATCACGCCACTGCACTCCAGCCTGGGTGACAGAACAAGACTCCATCTCAAAGAAAAAAGAAAAAAAATTGAGGCATTGATGTTACTTTGCAAAGACATTTTAAAAAAAGACTCAAGTAAAGTTATGCAAAGGCTTTTACTACACTCTAGTTGCCCAACCTATGCTTCATGTCACTTACAAAGTAAGGAGCTAGATGCTTGCTTAAATTGATTAATATTGAATTTATCACTAAGTATGCAGTCCTCCAGAAACATTAAAGTAAATGATAACTATAAATTGGTTCATACTGATGACAGTTTCTCTAACAAAATATTTGCCTAACAAAATGAGTTAATATTAAGCCTATATCCAAACCAAAACTTCTATTTCAATTTAAGAAATGTACTGAAGTCACATGTTAAAGAAAACATTTAGGTTAATTTCAGATGTTAAATACAATTTTCAATGTTCAACCATCAATAAGAAAAAAAAAAAACAAAAATGCAACACCTGGTAACTAAAGGATGCTTTCTAGTGACAGGTCCTAGTTTTGGACCATGGCCAGCCAGTCGTTCATAAAACACATTTCCCAAAAGGCAATTAACTGCCTGAAAAACATTAAATTGTGTTAGATCATCATCATCATCAAGACAACAAAAAAATAGTAATAAGATGCAAGGAAATGCAGCAGTTCAAAAATAAGTAAAACCTGTTCCTGATGGTAGTTAATGAGTCGATGCTTCTCTGAATTTAATTCCTCAATTCTCTTATGAAACCAATTACAGCATTCTTCAATTGCTGCTGGCCCATTGCTAGAGCAGATGGAGAAATGCAGATATAGTATTTAATGGCTTTACAGGTTCTACATTTAAAAACTTTCTAACGAAGGTCACAGAAACCTTAAATATATTCATCAGGATTTCAATTATGGCTGATGATGTTTTCCAATTGTAAAAATGTTTATATACAAATATAGAAACATGGCCCACGCACAGAAAAAGTGGGAAAATGTCATGTGTTGAAATAGTAGAATTACAGTGAATTACTTTATTTCATTTTCTATTAAGCGTTTTTAATAAGTAGTATGAAAATCATACTAGCCATAAAGGTTTATAAGTAATATTCTTTATTTCACAGAAAAAAACACATTACATACTCATGTGGTATGAAAGTCGTTAGTGCAATGTTCATATCTACAGTACAGCCAAACCGTCTGTATTCAGGATCTTGATTAATCTTAAGATGTTGGTTTGGATCAGACTTGGTTACTCTCCTATTTTCTAAAAGAAAAAAAGATGGTATCTTAAATGCAACTATCCACAAAGATTATAACTGTCACTATTTTCTAATTTCGGGCCTATAATTTTTTCATTGAAAATAAAACAAATATTTCACAAGTATCCTTCTACCTCCTCCCCTTCTCATCTTGCTGTGCGCGCGCACACACACACACACACACACACACAAGGCGTGTGGAGAAAGAAACAGAGAGACAAAAATAACATAAAAGAAAGACACAAGGATTCCTATCAATTCAATCCCAGCACCACTTTTCTGCCTACGTCAGCATTCACTTATTCTATTCTATTCTTTCTTTTTTTTTTTTTAAACACATTAAGGACTTTAGTGGAACGTGTTTTCCTCCCATGTGCTACCAAATATTCTAACCTCAGGAGTTCTTTTTCAAGATTGCTTTCAAAGTTTGCTTCCTAAAGTCTTATTAACAACCTGACTTTCTTTGTGTTCTCTAAAAGAAGCACACAGGCTTAATACTTTCTTTCCCTTTTCATCAACCATATTCCTTAGATAACAACTTAAAAATTAAAAGGGAAATAAATGGTTTTTGGGGAAATTTTCACTCTTTTTCTGGAACTTGTTTATAATAAAATTAAGAACTGGTACAGGATTGTCTCCATTGAACTTGATTTTATATTAACTAATTAATTTGCATCTGGCTTATTCCAAAGAGACTTTGAAATGACTTATAAAAACACAAACAAAAAAACATAAAATAACGGGTTTCCATAGTGTAGTGGTTATTCATGTTTGCCTCACAAAACAGCATAAAATACAAATCGATTCTTAAAATCCAGTTTCTAAGGTTCATCTGCAAGAGTAAATATATGAAAACTGCTGTGGGCACGGTGGCTAACACCTGTAATCCCAGCATTTTGGGAGACTGAGGCAGGTGGATCACCTGAGGTCAGGAGTTCGAGACCAGCCAGTTCGAGACCAACATGGAGAAACCCCATCTCTACTAAAAATACAGAATTTGCTGGGTGTAGTGGCACATGCCTGTAATCCCAGCTACTCGGGAGGCTGAGGCAGGAGAATCGCTTGAATCCAGGAAGTGGAGGTTTCAGTGAGCAGAGATCATGCCACTGCACTTCAGCCTAGGCAACAAGAGTGAAACTCCATCTCAAAAAAAAAAAAAAAAAAAAAGAACACTGCCAAGAAATGAAACGCTTGAAAAACAGAAAAAGCTATGCCATCAGTATAAACTTTAGTATTTAGTATTTAGTCTTTAGTATTGATAGAATAAAAGAGATGGATCAGTGGAAGAGCACAGATAACAGATGTATATTTTGTGTATTACCATACACTATGAAGTATTACAGTGGTACTTCAAATCAGTATAAAAGGATGGATTTTCAACTCAATATAATTTTAAAAATACAGATCAAGTTAAGTATCTTCTTTATATAATATACAAAAATAAGTTTCAGGTATATTAAATATTCAAATGTAAAAATACAAATTAGAAGAAAAGAGAATGTTGATGGAAGGTCTTTCCTAAGCATAATATAAGATTGGAAGCCATCAGAAATTGAAAAGTTTGACTACATTGAAAAAAAAATCACCATAAACAAGAGTTGAAAGATCAAGAGCATACTAGGAGGATATATTTGAGGCCCGTGTAATAATCAATAATAATGTCAATATAAAAAAGACAACTCAATAGAAAAATGAGAAGAAACATTAACGGCAATTAATGGAAGAAATATAAATAGCTAATTAACATGTAAAAATATACTTCATTAATAAGCAAATAAATGTAACTTAAAAGGCTGGGCATGGTGGCTCACGCCTGTAATCCCAGCACTCTGGGAGGCAGAGGCAGGTGGATCATGAGGTCAAGAGATCGAGACCATCCTGGCCAACACGTTGAAACCCCATCTCTACTAAAAATACAAAAATTAGCTGGGTGTGGTGGCGCATGCCTGTAGTTTCAGTTACTTGGGAGGCTGAGGCAGAAGAATCACTTGAACCTGGGAGGTGGAAGTTGTAGTGAGCCGAGATCACACCACTGCACTAGCCTGGTGACAGAGCGAGACTCTGTCTCAAAAAAAAAAAAAAAAAAAGAAAGAAATGTAAATTAAAATAAGGTATGTTTTGCCCAATTGACAAACATGATAAAGGTTAACGATATCTAATGTCAGTGATAATATTAAGTTGGTATAACTTGCTATGAAAATAAATTTATTATATTTGAAATCTACATACGCTTTGACTCAATAATTCCATGTTTAACAATTTATCCTTCAGATTGACTCACGTAAGCAAGTAAACATAACATGCACAGGGACGTATTTTCTGCAGTACAGCTTATGAGACTGGAAGTTTATCCAGGGAAAGGACTTTGTTCTGTTTACCAATGAATCCTCATGCCTGGAGGAATGTCTAGCACACAGTAGTATGTGGTTCAATGAATATGCATTGAATGAATGAATGAAAAATGAAAAATCTGGAAACAACCTATCAAAAAGGCTAAATAAATTCAAGTACTTTAAAAATAGCATATTGCTATAGAGGTTAAAAGAAATAATTAGCTATAATAAATTTATATTGTCAACTAAAAGAACAAGTTGTTGACGGTTTACGTTCTAGTCTTACTTGCATGTGTAAAAATAATATAAATATAAAACTTATGTACATACGATATATAGAATTACATACAATTATATATCAAATTGAATTTTTTTCAAGAAGAGTCTTAAATACAAGAAACAATATGTAGTAGCTGAGATGTGGGTTTCGGGAGAGAGGAGGTCATACATTCTATTTTCTTACACATTTGAACTATTGGGCTTTTTCTCTTTACAATAAGCACATATTATTTCATGTAAATAATACAGCTTACTGGGGGAAGGGAAGATAAGAGGCCCTTTAGTAAAATGAAACAGGAAGAAAGGTTAATATTAAAAATTCCTGTACAAAGGTGCTACACAATTGCAAAAGTTGATGCATGAAGCTGACTGAGTATCCTAGAGCTCATTCTACTTCAAAGGCACTATTTCTGAGTCCTACTCTAGTTCTCTGGAAGAGAAAAAAATATTTATTTTAAGATCTTCTCCAAATCCTCACTGCTAGCTTGTCCTATACGAAATGCAGATAGCTCTTAATAATCCTTTCTAATTTGTCTCCTACAAACCCTACTTTCTCATTTCACCTATTTTTTCCTATGCTATTTTGTTGGGGGCACATTACCTTCTTGATTAGTTATGTCCTTAACAGAAGACTCACTTCGTTACCTTTTGTTATCTCGCCGATATCTGGCTTCAGTATCACTAGTGGTTAGGTGGCCTTAATAGTGGGAAAAATCAGTTGGAAGCCCCTCTATGTCAGTTAAGATTCTTACTATAGACAACAGGAGACTATCGCATCTCTCAGTTTCAAAACTTGTTTCAAGCCATTCTCAGCTGAAATAACCTTTCTACCTACTTCCTATTCATACATATAATAACTATATACTGGGTTCCACAAACTTCTGAGCATTCTATGGAACTAACTAACAGTAAGATACAGTACCCAGGGGAAATAATTGTGTTATGTGTTATTATGACGTGCCCTTTAGATGTCTCTGCTAACTCTCAGCTTACAGAACCACAGTTTTATAATATCAACAATAACACAAATATCATACAATGACATATGTAATAATGACATTACGCAAAAGAGTTTTCCCTTTATAATATCAAATTTCTTAAAATTGATAGGAACATTCTAGCATATATCCTTTACCTTGTGTAAGAAGTCCTCTAAATTGCTCAACTGCTTTGTTGACGTCTACTTGGAAAAATTCCCAGAGTTTAAGCTTTGGAAAAATATCCTCCCAAATCATTTTTCGGATGGACTGAAAAATGTCAATAGTTAAAAAATACATATATACATATATTTATTTAAAATCATTTAACCAAATACTGTTTATCATATTAAAATACAGATTCTAAGTAATTTTCAAACATATATTTAATGTGTACTTTAGAAATTTTTTCTGTTTTAGTGTGATACTCCTCTGTACATACTGACATTCATATGGTGATCATTTTCAATCAAAGCAGGTATTCCCTTTTCTTTGTATTTCCCTTCTGCAACATCACAGGAAAAATGCCAAAGTGCTCTGTCTAAAACCCAGGCAGGTTTTAAGTGTGGAGAATTCACAAGATTATAGGCACATTCTGGATGTTCCTGGATCCATTTACTATTAGCAGCTGAAGGAAAAAGGAGACATAAAGGAGTATCTCATAATTAAATTGAAACTGTATCTATGTTAAGTTTAGAGGTGAAATAAAATAGAAACATCTACCACTCATTTTTTTCTGTATTAGACATCAATATTTTACAATGATACTGTTATAGGAAACATTTTTTCTTTGGTTATGGTATCCTATCATTCGCTTCACCATACTTTTTTGTTTTTAACTTTAATTCTGCTTAGAAAATCTGATGAAACAAAAAGCAACTCTCTCATAGGTAATACTTTTGTATGGCTAATCCTAAAGCATTAATGAAATATGTTGTTTTGGTAAGTTGGATAAAAGCGAGGCTGAGAAAGTGCTAAAAGAAATATGCTCAAGGAATATGAATGTAGCTTATAGTTCAGAATCAGAATCAAGAGTTTGGCAAAGTATTCCAAATATTTACAGCATTGAAGATAGTTTGTTTTGGCCAGGCATGGTGGCTCAACCCCAGCACTTTGTGGGAGTGGAGGTAGGATAGCCTGCAGGAGTTCAAGACCAGCTTGGGCAACACAGTGAAACCTTGCATCTATTTATTTAAAAAAAGATATTTGTTTTAATTTTAAAATTAAAAAAATGAAAGTTACATGGAATTTGTTTGATTTTAAAATGGACTAATTATCCCTGAATTCATATTGAAGAGCATGAGTGATTAATGTACATAAAACAAAAAGTAGTAACAATTACTGAATATTTACCACATACCAGAAATTGTTCTAAGCAGTTAAATATGCCAATTTATTATTCCTCACTTCCTACCACACAAATTAGGACGTATTGTTAAGTTCTCTTAACAAATGAGGAACTGAAGCACAGAGAGTTAAGTAACTCAGCCCAAGTCATACAGTCAGGAATTAACTTGGCCAAGTCCCTCTTCAGAATGTGCAATCTTAACCACATTGCTCTGCTGCTGAAATGAATGTGTTCATGCTTCATTCACTCGGCTGAGCACTCTTATATAATTTTAGAGTCATTATTATTTCTAGTTTCAGTCATTTATTTAGTAAATCATTTATTTACTTAGTATTTATTCATACCCATAATAAACACTCAGATGAAGAGAGGCTATGTAAGGAGCAGAGAAGTTGTAATAAAAGTTAAATTGGTAATTCTCAAAACTTGCATCAAGATAGTTCCTCCGAGATTCATCAACACAATCACTGAAATTCAAGGTATTTTTCAAAAACACAAAATGTAGTAATAACTTATATCCAAATAGGATTTTCACTTATAAAGAATAAATATTGGGCTAGGTGCGCTGGCTCAAGCCTGTAATCCCAGCACTTTGAGAGGTCGAGGAGGGAGTATCACTTGAGCCCAGGAGCTGGAGACATCATCTAGAGGCAACAGCTGGACGCAACATAGTGAGACCTCATCTCTACAAAATCTTTTAAAAATTAGCTCAGCATGGTGGCATGTGCCTAAAGTCCCAGCTACTCAGGAGGCTAAGGTGGGAGGGCTGCTTGAGCCCAATAAGTGGAGGCTGCAGTGAACTGAGATGGTACCACTGCACTACAGCCTGGGTGACATATAGAATGAGACCCTGTCTCAAAAAGAAAAGAATAAGTACCAATGCTGCTCTCATTCATTCATTTAGTTTTGAGACAGAGTCTTTCTCTGTCACCTAGAAGTGCAGGAGTACAGTGGTGCAACCACAGCTCACTGCAGCCTTGAGCTCAAGTGATCCTCCTGCCTCTGCCTCCCAACCAGTCAGGATGACAAGTGTATACCAACACACCCAGCTAATTTAAATTTTTCTTTTTTTTGAGACAGAGTCTTGCTTTGTCACCCAGGCTGGAGTACAGTGGCACGATCTCGGCTCACTGTAACCTCCACCTCTTTGGTTCAAATGATTCTCCTGCCTCATCCTCTGGAGTAGCTGGGATTACAGGCACCCGGCACCATGCCCGGCTAATTTTTGTATTTTTAGTAGAGATGAGTTTTCACCATATTGTCCAGGCTGGTCTCGAATTCATGACCTCAGGTGACCCATCCGCCACGGCCTCCCAAAGTGCTGGGATTACCGGTGTGAGCCACTCCATCCATCCCCAATTTTTAAATTAGCAAAATCCTAAAACTGTTTCTTTTCTCAATATTTTGAAACGAAAATCAACTGTAAAATGAAAGAATTCTAAACAACAGGTAGTGAAAATATTTTTTTCTAATTCTACATGAAAGAAGAGTCAAACTCCAAACTATGTTTTAACACACATCAACATTAAGAAATAAATATGGACTTTTGGAGTGATGCAGTAAGAAACTCAATAAACACTATCCCTAGCAAAACAATTTAACTGGTGAAAATATTTTAAAAACAATCATTTAGTCCCTGGAAATTATCCTAGGGCATTCAGCATAAGGAGAAATATTTATTTTTTATTTTTTATTTTTTTTGAAACGGAGTCTCGCTCTGTCGCCCAGGCTGGGGTGCAGTGGCCAGATCTCAGCTCACTGCAAGCTCCACCTCCCGGGTTTACGCCATTCTCCTGCCTCAGCCTCCTGAGTAGCTGGGACTACAGGCACCCACCACCGCGCCCGGCTAGTTTTTTGTATTTTTTTAGTAGAGATGGGGTTTCACCGTGTTAGCCAGGATGGTCTTGATCTCCTGACCTCGTGATCCGCCCGTCTCGGCCTCCCAAAGTGCTGGGATTACAGGCTTGAGCCACCGCGCCCGGCTATATCTTTTAAATGTTTGTACCAAATAGAATTCTTGTTCTTTACATAAGCAAAACAGTGTTTTCCAAACTTTTCTACATTGTAGCATACATGCAAGATAACATTTGTAAGGTAAACTGGGTTAAACCCAAAGCTGCTCATGGCCAGGCTTTATCAGGCTAGGCCAGGCCAGGCTCAGCTCCTCTGACAGGTGAGGGGAGGAACCATTTCCTCAAGGATCGCTAGCTGGAAAAATCTGATATATTTTAATAGAATTATATATCACTAAGGAATCTTGGGAACCAAAACAGACTAACTTTAATCAGCTCTTTTAACATGTAGAAGACATAATTTCCAGATACACCTTCTCAGAGTTTACTAATAAGTTTCTCTCCAAATAATAGAAGTCATTTCGTTTTTTAATATATGCTATAGCACTACAGTACTAGAGCTCCTGCTAATATAGGATCCATGTGTTACTTAAGAAAGTATTAATAGAGTAGTCCCCTCTTATCCTTAAAGGATACCTTCCAAGACTCCAAGTGAATGTGTAAAACCATAGATAGTATCAAACCCTACATATATATTTTTTGATATTTTGTTTTTTTGATCTGATAACTGAGCAGGCTATTCAGTGAGTCATGGGCAGGTAGTGTTTACAGCATGGATGCACTGGACAAAGGGATGAGTCACATTCCAGGTGGGAGAGAGCAGGATGGCATGAGAGTTCATCATGTTACTTAAAACAGCATGAAAATTAAAACTTATGCATTGCTTATTTCTGGAGTTATTCAATATTTTTGAAATGTGACTGACTGCAGGTAACTGAAACCTCAGAAAGCAAAACTGTGAATAAGGGGGGACTACTGTACTCTAAGTTGAAATATGTGATCATTATGTTCCTTCTATAATCACTCTCCTGTATTTATAAACATCAGATGCAAGATACGTATATATTGACTTTATCCTCAATTAAGAATGTTTTCTTTGAAAGGAAAAATACTAATTTTTTAAATGGAAGGACACCTAATCATCATTTGTGTTTTTAAAATTTATGTTAGCCCCTTTCCTTTCCCTTTCTTTCGTCCCTTCCCTTCTCCTGTTTGTGTGTGTATGTGTGTGTGTATAAATTCTCATCAAAATTAATAAAGGCAGTCAATGAAGCTCATACCAGTATGATTGTAGACAACATCAGTAATACAAATAATATTCCATTCCTTTTTTAATTTTTCCACTAGCTGTCCAACATCATTCCAGGTATACTTTCTATTAGGTCTTGAAAAGTCAGGATTTAATTCTAACTGATTGGCAAGGGAGTAGGATGACCTAGATAGTCCAAGAGTCTGCAATGGGGTAAAATGAATCATGTTGTAGCCTGCAAAGCAAAGAAAAACTGCTGTAAAAACAAACAAACAAAACCAGCCTAAAATAAAAAAAATATAAATTTAAACTTTCTTAATTATAAATAGCAAGGCAAGCATGCTACTAAAAAAGAAGTCAAACACTTGGGTTCCAATACCAAGAGTTTAACAGACTTTAAGCAATTTATTTAAATCTTTCAAGATATCAGTGTCCTTATATACAAGACAGAGATAATGAGGTAATATTTGAAAAAATTCACACACACTGCCTATTAGAAAATTTATATACTTACGTGTAGTAAATCTATCTTCTACGAGTATACCAACATATGTCTTTCAGCTACTTTTAATGTTCCATAGTACTTGTATTTTGTTTTAGTTATGTCAGTGAACTTCTCATTCCTTTCTTCATATATTATTCAACTTAAAAAGCAGAAAATTAAAATTGAGATAAGGTGCAGTGGCTTGCACCTGTAATTCCAGCACTTTGGGAGGCCAAGGCAAGAGGACTGCTTGAGCCCAGGAATTCAAGACCAGCCTGGGCAACACAGTGAGACTTTTGTCTCTACAAAAAATAGATCAGGCCAACTGCACTCCAGTCTGGGTGACAGAGTGAGACCTTGTCTTAAAATATATATATATGGCTGGGAATGGTGGTTCATGCCTGTAAACCCAGCACCTTGGGAAGCTGAGGTGGGCATATCACTTGAGGTCAGGAGTTTGAGACCAGCCTGGGCAACATGGTGAAACCCCATCTCTAATAAAAATACAAAAATTAGCCAGGCGTGGTGGTGCATGCCTGTAATCCCAGCTACTAGGGAGGCTGCAACACAGGAATTACTTGAACCCAGGAGGCTGCAATGAGCTGAGATTGCACCACTGTACTCCAGCCTGGGTGACAGAGTGAGACCCTGTCTCAAAAAAAAAAAAAAAAAAAAGAAAAAGAAAAGAAAAAAGAAAAAATTAATATTGCCTTTGCTGAAGAGTAAAATATAACTTAAGTTTCATTTTGCTCTTGATATGTATGATAGCACATGTCTTCTACACAAAAGATGGTTAAGCAATGCTTGTTGAATTAAAATGATATATAATGATAAGACATTTTCCTTCACTTTTCAATAGCTTACCTCTGATTTTTACATGGTAAAGTCTTAGAAATGGCAATTGTTTCATTATGGAGTTCCTTCATTTCTTAAGCTGAACCACAAAATTTGCCATTTTTATAGGTTAAAAATGGTTAAGTATCAAAAATTTAATATGGGCTGGGTGCAGTGGTTCATGCCTATAATCCCAGCACTTTGGGAGGCCGAGGCAGGTGGATCACGAGGTCAGAAGTTTGAGACCAGACTGGCCAACATGGTGAAACCCCGTCTCTACTAAAAATACAAAAATTAGCTGGGCTTGGTGGTGGGCACCTGTAATCCCAGCTACTTGGGAGGCTGAGGCAGGAGAATCATTTGAACCCAGGAGATGGAGGCTGCAGTGAGCCAAGATCGCACCATTGCACTCCAGCCTAGGTGACAGAGCAAGACTCCATCTCAAAAAAAAAAAATTTTTTTTAACATATGGTTCTGTCTACTTATATTACCAAATATAATAAGAAACAAAATTAAACGTACAGGCAAAAAGATATGGTTTGGATTTGTGTCCCTGCCCAAATCTCACTTCAAATTGCGATCCCCAATGTTGGAGGAGGGGCCTGGTGAGAGAAAGCTGGTGGATTTCCCCCTTGTTCTCATGACAGTGAGTGAGTTTTCACAAGATCTGGTTGTTTAAAAGCATGTAGCACCTCCTATTTTGTTCTCTTCCTCCTTCTCCGGCCACGTAAGACGTGCCTGCTTCCCCTCTGCCTTCTGCCATGACTGTAAGTTTCTTGAGGCCTTCCCAGTCATGCTTCCTGTATAGCCTGCAGAACTGTGAGTCAAAACTCTTTTTTTTTTTTATCAATTACCCAGTCTCAGGTAGTTCTTTATAGCAATGAGAGAATGGACTAATACACAAAACTTTTGAAATCTGTATCACAAAGGATAATTATGTTTTTTTTAAATAAGAAAAAAGAAAGCAAGCTGACATTACCTGATTCTTTTGCAACCCTAAGTCTGCTTTCCCATTCATCAAAAGGTCCCAAACACTTTGCTAAAAATGTCTGAAGAGTAACACAGTCCAAGGGTAGCATATGATTATCAGCACCAACACGTAAAATGGGGTCCACAACTATGTAACCTCCACCACTTTTCTCATTTCTAAGGGAAAAAACAAAACAAAAACTTTTCAGTCATTGATAGAAAAAAAGTCCTCATATAATATAGTCTGACTCTAACTAAAAGGTTAATTGTCCCAAATAAAATATATTTATTTCTAAGCACATAAAATCATTTTAAAAGTTGCAACAAAACTTAACGGAAAAGCTACTTTTACCCTTTCACAATCGACATAATTACATGTATAATACACAAAATATCCAATAATGTTGGTTTAATGAAAAATAAGTATACTACAACCTATCAGTAATAACAAGGGCATGCAAATAAACAGCAACCTATAATCAGATTGCATGAAATGACTACAGTTTTTAAGATGTTACTTAAAATACATTTACATGATACTTTAGCTCTGCAATGGGCCATACAATTACCTCCTAGAAATCAAAGAATATTCCATTTGCATCTCAAGGAAGCACTATAAAAATTGCACTGCTGTGGTTCATACAGTAACATTTACAAGTTAGGTAACTTCAAATTACAGAATAAATTAACTTTTTTTTCTCGCAAACAAAACACCTGACTTACCCTTGAAGGAAATAATACTGAAATGAACCAGATTGTTGCAGATTAAGTTTACAGTATTTATCAGAATCATCTTCTCTTTCTGTTGGATTTTCCCAATCCAGAGAACGGAATTTTTGTCTATTAAATGTTTCTCCAGGAAATGGGTAATTTGTAAACACGGTAACTGCTTTTCCCTGTAAAGTTGGGCCTAATCGGAACTGTAGTTCAAACCCTAAATAAAAAGCACATTTTAATAAACTCATTGTAGGACTTAAATTACCATGATTGAAAAAATACATGTTTTATTTAAAAAACCTTGATTTTTCAATTATGTTTAAAATAACTCCACAAACCTAATGCTGTTTTGGCACTACTTTGTATTCCAATTTAGCTGAATTTCATATTTTAGCAAGTATAGTAAACATCATAGAGCTGTCTGCTCTGTAATGTCTCTTTCTCCTTCCCCTGGAAACTCATTCCCATTCACATAGCAACTCTGGGATGTGCAAATTCTTATACAACCCCATTTACCATGATCCCCCATCCTCAACTCTGAATTAAGTACTCAATGGTGGGCATCTGAGGAGAGACCTTCTCTAGTATTTTTCCAACTGCAACAGAGAAAGCTGGTTTCTCTACAGTGTCAGAAAGTATGTGATAGTATGTAAAACTTGGGAGCTGCCATGGGACAATTATCTCACCATACTGAGAAAGCTAGTCTTCACTGACAGAAGTCAACCTCTACAGAGGCAGAATTCAGGATTCTAACAGGAGTTCTGAAGGCAACTGAACCCGATTGATGTCTGCTCAAGTCCAGTAATGTGCTAATAAAGATTTAGCAACTGACTAGGGTGGTGGGAACCTCTGACTTGGAGTATTTGCTGAAATAATCCCGACATGGACAACCTTCAGCTACCAACACGACAATATTGAACGTGGAAGTGGGAAGGGATATGCACAATCAGCTCTTGTGAGCCAGCATAAGCACCTCCAACACACTACTGCCTATATCCCTATGCTTCATGGTTTAGTTATTAAAGCTGTTCTTGTAATCCTGAGAGCCAATGCATTTATTTCTACTTTTGCCCAAGTTAGGTTATTTTTTAAAAAACATACCTTAGACTCGTGCACTGTGCTACAAGTATTTTGCCATAAGAGAAAACAAATAAGCACATTACAGTTAAAACTGTACTGTGAAAGAAATGTTTTGGTTGGTTTAAAGCAGACTTTAAACTTTCTTTATAATTATTAGACTATGAAAATACTATGGTCAAGTCTATTAGAAATATAATACATATAAATGTTAAACATGAATATAACTTTCAATTAATAATGGGCAATAATAACTGATGAGGCAGGGAAGTTTAGTTCCACTGAGTAAAATCTTTAATATCTACGGAATTTCTTTGAGAGGAAAAAAACTTTTATATATTTAATATATATTATTTATAATTTATAATACTTAATTTATTAAACATCCAACAAAGTAATAAAAGAGGATATACTAACAGGAATATTTTCTGTGAACAAAATATTTCAGTAAGAGACACTAAGAGAATACTGTATAATGAAACTAAGAATTTCTTCTCTATGCAACTACATGTACTTTTTCTATAATATAATTTGGTATTAATATATTAAGAATGTTTATATTTTTTGATCTAGGAATTTTATACAGATTTTTTGAGAAAAGTATCAGTGATATAAACAGCGATTATGTATAAAGATATTTATCACGGCCTCATTTATTGAAATTAAATAAACTGACAACAACCTAAATATCTAATGATTGGCAATGATTAAATAAATTATGGTAAATCTACAAGTTGGCATATTATAAAGCCATTACAAATCATCTTATCATAAGATATTTGGCCAGGCACAATAGCTCATGCCTGAAATCCCAACACTCTGGGAGGCCGAGGCAGGAGGATCACCTGAGGTCAGAAGTTTGAGAACAGCCTGATCAACATGGCAAAACCCTGTCTCTACTAACAATGCAAAAATAGCTGGGTGTGGTGGTGTGCACCTGTAATCCCAGCTACTCAAGAGGCTGAGGCAGGAGAATCGCTTCAACCCAGGAGGCAGAGGTTGCAGTGAGCCAAGATCGTGCGACTGCACTCCAGCATGGGTGACACAGCAAGACTCCATTAAAAAAAGTAAAAATAATAACTAATTTTAATTTATTTTATTTTGTTACATTTTACATATTTATGTAGAGCTTTTAAAATATCTTCTGGAAAAAAGTATGGCTGAAACGTGGCAGTAGGCAGGGAGGTAGAGTACGTACACCATAATACTACTACAAATAGGGGAAAAAGGCAGGTTACAACATTGTTTAGATAGTATAACCCTAATTTTTTAAAAACAAAACACAGAAAAAATGCTTTTTATACATTTGCATAATTTTATAATTGGGGAAATCATTTTAAAATTAGAGCTACAATTATGAAGGGATAGACTAAGAAATAATTACACAAAGAATTAAAACATGAACTAAAATATTTAGTGACTGAGAAGCATAAACATTTACATCTCACAAGAATGACTAAATTTATCATTAGGAGAAATAGTGTCATTTTGAACAAGTACAAATAGCAGAGATTAGCTGTCTAGGTATATGTGTACAATCTGTCCCCTGTTAACTTTATACAAATATTGTTTTTACAATTACACAAGGATTCAGAGAACTTGCAGTGCAAAGATTAAAACTCATCTAAAATCTCCAAAATAGCGTTTGGATCAGTGCTCTACCTTCAGGAAAAAACCCCAATAATTCCCAAACTAAGTCCTTTATTTATATAATATATATGTACGATGTTCTAATAGATTATGTAAATTACAAAACACAAAAGTTAACTTAATGAGATAAGATATAAATGAAATAAATAATACATTTTATTTAGTTCTCACTAAAAATTAATACTGATAATATCTCTCAGTGAAAACAATGTAACTAAATAAATTTCATTATTTTAAAAAGTCTTGATTTTAATATTTTATAATAAAGTGATTCAAAGATTTCAAGTTCTGTTTATTTTGGGTAAAATCATATAATGATGGAAGAAGCATTTCTAAAAATATATATTCAAAATGCTTTCGCTATAGCAAGGGCTGGCAAAGTATATCCAGCCCAATCCCCATTTCTGTAAATGAAGTTTTACTGGAACACAGCTACATCCATTCATGTATGTTTGCCTATGGCTGCTTTCCTGCTACAACAGGAGTCGAGTCGCTGCAATAGGGAGTACACTGCCTGAAAAGCTGCAAAGACTTGCGACCTGAACTTTTACAGGAAAATATGTGCCAAACTCTGCTCCACAGCATCAATTTCCTTCAAAAAAGCACTTAACTTTCTCACTCATGTTTACATCAAAGAGTTAAGTTTTTATTTTTTCTGAAAATATTTTCTAAGTATCATACTATCTAAGACTACTTGCTATTCCTGAAAAGGACAAATCTCAAACACTTTCTAACTCATCTTTTAAGTTTGATCACTTCTGTGAGGTAAAAGAACTATTCTTGGTTACTCTACCTCTCCTTATAAAGTAATATAGTGACTCCATTATTTAAGATAATATAACCTGTAAAGCTACTTAACCTAGCTTAAGTAAAAGTGCAATTCATGGCAACATACTGCAAACAAATGAGGGTGTGATTGTCAACCCCTTCCAGACCTATAATCTCTACGTTGTCTTCTGAGTATGCCTTTTTTGTTTATAACTTATCTGACATACAAACTGAGAGTGTAATTCATATGTTGTTAACACAGACTGAAAAACTAAAATAGGTAGAAAGAAAATAAAAGAAAGGGAAGAAGGAAGGAAGGAAGGAAGGGAGGGAGGGAGGGATAGATGTTACATTTTCCTTCGGTAGCCCAATAGATATATCAGCGCATACCCCGAGGGATACACAGCCACTATGTAGACCTCTAATGCAAATCACTGAAACTAAAATTTTTATATACAGTAAATGAAACATCAGAGGACCTAGATAGAGTAGGTCAGATTCCATGACTAAGTTTGTTAAAATTAGCTGAGGTCATAGCAGTACATGGTGTGGCTATCTTATTCCTCATACTAATGCTAGGATACTTTACTTGTATTAGCCATATCTCTCGTAGGCAACTAGCATGATGAGGGATTAAACTATTATTGTAAATAAATATGTTCTATCTTTTCCCCTCCACTCAATTTATAGAAACTCAATCTAATCAAAGAACCTTTGTGTATAAATGTTTTCTTTAAAAAATAGTAAAAATTATAAATTTCATCAACCTATTTAAAAGATGGAAGAATTTCAGATTTGGGAAGTACTTATTTTGTTTATTCTTTTTTTTTTTTTTTTTTTTTTTTTGAGACTGAGTCTCACTCTGTTGCCCAGGCTGGAGTACAGTGGCGTGATCTTGGCTCACTGCAACCTCTGCCTCCTGGGTTCAAGTGATTCTCCTGCCTCAGCCTCCCGAGTAGCTGGGATTATAAGCACCCACCACCATGCCCAGCTAATTTTTGTATTTTTAGGAGAGACAAGGGTTTCACCATGTTGGCCAGGCAAGTCTCAAACTCCTGAACTCAGGTGATCCGCCTGCCTTGGCCTCCCAAAGTGTCAAGATTACAGGTGTGAGTTACTGCGCCTGGCCTTGTCCTCTCTTTTTCAACTCAGACTGTTAAACCCTTTTCTTTAACCAGATGTGTTTTTAAAATAGCCTTCTCAATGCTTCTTGTCTCCAATGTCCCTTCTCTTCAACTCATCTTTCACATTTCAAATTATCTTCTAAAATAATATGATCACACTATTACTGCAAAAATAGGTGACATATTCTCATTTATAACATTTGGATGTATTTACTGGTTTTAACCAGAGTTATAAAGTCAACCACATTATTCTTTTTTTCATAAATTCTTCACATTTCCCTCTTCAAATAAGTTAGCTGAATTTATAATTTTTGCTAGTTTTAACTAGAGTCTTAGCAATAAATCAACAAGTATTTAACTGTTGTACACTGCACTAGGCTTGTAAGGCTGTCCTTATCCTCACAGAATTTTTATTTCATTTTATATATTTTTTTAAGACAGAGTTTTGCTCTTGTTGCCCAGGCTGTAGTGCAATGGCGTCATCTCGGCTTACTGCAACCTCTGCATCCCAGGTTCAAGCGATTCTCCTGCCTCAGCCTTTCAAGTAGATGGGATTACAGGCATGCGCTACCACACCTGACTAATTTTTGTATTTTTAGTAGAGACGAGGTTTCACTATGTTGACCAGGTTGGATGGTCTCGAAATCCTGACCTCAGGTGACCCACCTGCCTTGGCCTCCCAAACTGCTGGGATTATAGGCATGAGCCACCGCGCCAAGGCCTTTTATTTTTATTTTTTAAAGGCAGGGTCTTATTCTGTCACCCAGCCTGGAGGGCAATGTTGGGATCACAGCTCACTATAGCCTTTAACTCCTGGGCTCAAGAGATCCTCCTGCCTCACCCTCCTAAGTTGCTGGGGACCACAGCCAAGCACCATCATGCCCAGCTAATTTTGTTTCTTTTTTGTAGAGATAAAGTCTTACTATGTTGTCCAAGCTGACCATGAACTCCTGGCCTCAAGTGATCCTCCAGCCTCAGCCTCCCAAAGCACTGAGATTACAAGTGTGAGTCACCTGCCCTCATCAATTTTTACAGATTTTAACCCTAGTCTGCCACTGTAAGACTAACAAGCTTTTTGACACTGCTTCATTATTCAGCACTTAATAGTTCTGTGCTCATTGTGTAGCTGGAAGTCAAAGGAAGCAGACAGTGAAAAATTAGGGAAAGACTTCACAAAGTAGGTAGAATTCTAGCTGAAAGTTGAAACTTAGGCAACACATAGACTGAAGGTAAATGGGATTTAACAGATATAAAGGAATCTGATGGGAATAGGGGTATAAGGACAGGCATGAGAAAAGCTGCTGAGAAGGGAATTAACAGGAACGACTTGGGCAGCTGTAAAGATCTATGACATTAATGATGGAGAATAATGAGACACAATCTTGGTTAAGGAAGGTGTAGTCTCATTACAGAATGTCTTGGAAATCAGACAGAGGTATTTAAATTTGATTTTATACATACCACTTAATAAAAAGGGAAGAGACTGCATAAGATTATTCTGGCATCTATATTCAGCCATACAGAATAGACAGGCAATCAGGGATATTTGGAAAGAAATTGCAAGCTTAAAAGAGACTGCAGGAAAAAAGAAGAAATCATCAAAGAAGAATATAAGGTTTCTACCCTGGGAACTATAAAAATGGAGATGCCCCTGAAATAAACAGGGAAGCTGAGAAATAAAGAAGGATTGAGAATGGGGAGGGGATATTTTTGGACATGCCAGATTTAAGTATATCCAAGTTGAGCTATCCTGATGCTATTCTATTGCATAATATCAGGCTGAAGCCAAGGTCCAGAGTGGGACTACATGGAGTGATTCATATAAATGCCTTATATTTATTTAGGGCTTTGTCACTAGAAATTCATGAATTATTAATTTTGAGTCTCAAAACCTAGAAAGGTAGAACAGAAATTACCACTTTCATTTCACCAATAAATTAATGCTCAGAATTGGGGCCATGCCCGGTGGCTTATGCTTATAATCCCAGTACTCTGAGAGGCCAAGGAGGGAGGGTGGCTTGAGACCAGGAGTTCAAAATCAACCTGGGCAACATAGTGAGACCCAGTCTACAAAAAAAAAAAAAAAAAATTAGCTGGGCATAGTGGTGCATGCCTGTCATACCAGATACTCGGGAGGCTGAGGCAGGAGAATTGCTTGAGCCTAGCAAGTCGAGGCCACAGTGAGCCGTGATCATGCCACAGCACTCAGCTCGGACAACAGAGTAAGACCCTGTCTCAGAAAAAGAGAAAAGAAAAAAAAAAGAAATGAACGCTCCGAATTAATGTAACTTGCCCCAAGTCAGCTTGTCAGCAGCAGAGCCAGGAGAATTCTGGCTCTCTACCCTTGCCATCAAACACTGAAAGCTTCCAAGAAGAAGAAAGCTCAAGGCCTTTCCTCCAAAAGGAGTCGTCAGCACAGAGGCAACAGTTGAGGCCATGAGACTGTGTAACTAATTCTTTGAAGGACAACAGAAAAAGAAAGAATTCCTAGCAGATACCCATAATTAATTAAAAAGTGAAAGGAAGAGAGCCCAGTAAGAGACACCAAGTTGACAAGAATACGCAACAGGGTAGGGGGAAAAAAAAAATCAAAACCAGAAAAGTGCAGAGTCAGGAAAGCCAAAAATGGAGTAGGTACTCAGTGATTTTAAATGCCAAAGTTGGAAAAAGACACGGATTTGGCATGAAGATAACACATTGTATGTGTGACATTTTTTTTCCAAAAATTTAACTCTTAAAACATTAGGGAAACTAAAAAATTCCTTCGAAGTGTTTATGACTATCAACATCCATTTGGTACATTAATAAGGGTGATTGCATTTTTCATATATTGCACTTCTTCAATGTTGAAAAATTACAAAGGTGAAGAAAACAAAACATCTATTAACTAGTCTTGTAGAAAAGTAATTTGATCTTTTAAATACAGATCAAATATATTTCAACATAACCAGATTAGTTATTGCACTTTTTATTTGGTAAGAAAATATTTTCAGTTTTTACCTTCTCCACATTTGAGAGGTTTTTGATATACATAAGCAATAGTTTACTATACTTTTTGCTGATATCTATTTTGTCAACTCAAAGGTTCAACAAAGGAAAAGAGAAAGAGCTATATAAAGGCAAAACTACACACATACCCAAAGCAAAATTACATACGAAGTAATTTATCAAGTTTTAATAGTAAATGTTATTAGAAATGATATGGTCAATCTTCTGATCATATATTTAACTTCAATCTTAAGGGGAATTAGTATGCAGAGAAAAGTGAGCTATTTTATCCTTATCCTAACATGAGGGATATAAAATAGTTTTAATTCAAATCAACATTCATTAGTGATATATGGAGAACACAGCACCATCTTTGTACAAATGAAGTTTTAGATCTTGGAAATAATATTTATCTTAAACCTTTAAAAAAATTAACAGGCCTGCCAATGAATTCAAAGTTTAAAAGATGCAAATGAGCAAGTCAAACAACTTGCTACTGACCTTGTTCAAGTCTGAAGAGGGTCTTTTCCAGCTTCTCCATTTCGTTCAGAAGTAAAATTCGAATCTGTTTACTGTGCCCCATTTTGGCTTCTGGAGGATTTGAAATCTTTCAGAAGAATTAAAAGAACTCCACAGTCGAATGAGTTACCCCTATGAAACAAAAAGGAATTAAAATATCGAAAATAACTATTGACTTAAACTCTCCAGAGCTGACAGCGGCACTTACATGTTCGAAGTGTGTTTTATGCCTAGCAAAGCAACGAAAGAGAACGAATCTTATAACTAATAAGATTCGAGAAGGCAAATTAATAGTTGTTTCCTGCCTTTGAGCACAACGAATAAAACCGAAATAAAAATGCTGTATTATAGAGTCTTACAATTAAAAAAAAATTAAAAACCTAGAGCATTCTCAGAGAAAAGCAATACATTCAGGAAAGCCTGAAGTCAGGGGGACATTCCCAGCCCCAAGCCACAGGGCTCTGGAGACTCCGAATGGCACTTCTGCTTACAAGAGATTAGTCTGCTCAAAGATAACAGGTGGGCGATCTCCCCATTCCCAAATTCGGGTCGTCAGCCACCAATGGGGAGATGAGAACAGAGGGAAGCAGTTGTTGCCTCTGGAATAGTTGCCGTAGACAGAAGATGTACAGAGCGAACTATAGATAGAAAGAATGCGCTTCCCCGCGAGGCCAGCGGCATTCCTAGCACTTACGCCGAGAGAGTTATACGTGCGGCTTCTGGGGCACTGCAGGAACCGCGACTCTGGTGCTACGGTCGGGGGAGGGGACCAGGAGAAACAGAAGGGGGAAAGGCTGGCTGCCTAGCCGCGCACAGAAGCCGCAGCCCAAGGAGGGCCGGGCGCCTTGAAGGGCAAAGGGAGGGGGGGCGGGCGGCTGGGGCAGGGCCGAGGAGGCTGGGTGAGAAGCAAGTAGCGTCTCAGCGACTCCGCCTCGCGCGGTTGCCGCGGCACACCTGGGACCCCACCGGGCCGTGCGCACACTCCCTCCAGGTGGGAGCAGACCAGTCCGCTGGCCCATTTCCGGGAGGCTCGACCCGCTCGCCCCGACCGCTAGTCTCGCGAGAGCGTGGTCACCGCACCGTCTCAGTCGGCTCCGGGCCCAGAGACCTGGAGCCGGCTGCGGCCGAGGCCGGGAGCCGCGTTTTCTCCTCGCCACGGGGAGAGTGCAGCGGCCGAGGCGCGGCCTTCCTTTAACAACCTGCGAGCTCACAGTTGCACATGAAAATCCCGCGGTACCAGGCTGCGAGTTAGGTGGAGCTGCACAGTAGAATTTTTGGTGGAAAGGGCTGAATGGTGAGGGGCAAACGACCTGGCTTCTGGTCCCTTTTGTACCACCACGTGATATATTTCTTTGTTTTGATAATTTTTACTTGGCCTAAGTTCTCAGAGCCCTGATTTCTAAGTGTCTAAAATAAGAGTCCTGGCTACAGCCTTGACATTCCATCCAACACATGTCCATCATTTCTAGTGCTAACAGATAGGACACATGTTCCTGAATGCAGACACAGTAGGTAAGGTATGGCCAGTCTGCAAACCATCGAGCATGCAAACACCACTGATGCTTAACGGTGTCTAGAACCTACTGATACATAGCTGCGTGTACCTAAGTTACCCTAGATAGACCTGGAGATCATCTGAGATTAAGTTGCACTTATGTTAGGCCAGTAACACAGAACTTTTTGCAGATGATTAAGGAGATTTAATGCCTGAGGGTAAAGGAAAACCCATCTAGCAGGGCTTTTGGAGGGTTCCTAATGGTCATGAGAAAATGGACAGAAGATTTGGTTAACTAAGCCTTGTGGGGTGTGGAGAAGATTCTTGCATTTTTTGTTGTGGTATGACTGTAGGTCCAAAGAGGATATAGGCTAAAAAAACCCATACTGAAGTATTTGTTTGTTTTGTAGATTTCTGAGAATGGCTAATTGCAAATGGTCCATAACTGACTTTGGGAACCCACAGCTCATTTTCTGGCCCCTATTATTTTCCAGGCACATAAAGTGCTGGGAATGCAACAATAAAACAGTCACTGCCCTCAGAGAACTCCTACGTTTTATTGGTGAGAGACAGATAAATTAAATAAATTATACAGGATATATTATATATTTATACAGGATATATTATATGTATTATATATATTATATCCTGTATAATTTATTCCACACTTTCCCCTTCTTATTCTATATAGGATATGATATATCCTATATAATAAGGATGTATTATATCCTATATAGAATAAGAAGGGGAAAGTGTGGAAGAGTAAGCAGAGAGAGGTTTGCATTTCTAAATACAACGTTCAGTAAAGTGATGCCAAACTGAGAAAGAAGGTAGAGGATGTCTAAGGTAGAGAGTTACATGTAGAGGTATAGGAAGTACAAAGACTATGAGGCAGGAGCATACTTGGTGAACCGAAGAAGGTCACCATAGCTGAGTGAAGAAAGAGAGTGGTAAGAGATTAGGACAGACAGATGGGGCAGGAGAGGGGGTCAGGAGCATGGGCAGGTGACCAGATCTTATAAGGCTTTGTAGGCCATTGCAAGGACTTGGGCTTTTAAACTTTGGGAAAAAAGCCATGGAGATTTTGAACAGAGGAGTGACATAATCTGACCTTTTAAAGGGATCGCTCTGCAACTTTATGGTAAATAGTTGAATAAACTGTAGAGTGTAGCAAGGAAGGAAGCAAGAAGACCAGTTTGAAAGCTATTTTAGTTATCCAAGCAAGAGAAAGTGACTTGTGTGTGTTTTGTGTGTGTCGGGGGTTGGGGGGATGGGGGGGAGGTGGTATAGCAGGTGGTATAGCAGGTGCTGAATTCTGGACTATTTTGAAGGTAGAACCTACAGAATTGGCTAGTGGAGAAAGGAGTCAAGGATGATTCCAAGGTTTTTGGCCTGAACGACCAGAAAGCACTGTCCAATAGAAATATAAAGTGCCACATAGGTCATTTAAATTTTTCAAGTAGCCGCATCAAAAAAGTTTTTTAAATACAAAAACTAGCCAGGCGTGGTGGCACATGCCTGTAATCCCAACTACTCCAGAGGCTGAGGCAGAAGGATCGCTTCAACCTGGGAGGTGGAAGTTGCAGTGAACCCAGATCATGTCACTGCACTCCAGCCTGGGTGACAGAGCGAGACTGTCTCAAAAAAAAAAAAAAAAAAAAAAAAAGTTTTGAAAAAGTTAACATTAATTTTAGCAATATAATTTACTTAATATATCCAAGACATCATTTCAACATATAACATATAACATATAATAGAAAAAGTTATTTTCTTTTATTTTATTTTACTTTTTGAAACAAGGTCTTGTTGTCACCCAGGCTGAAGTGCAGTGATGCAATCATGGCTCACTGCAGCCTCAACCTCCTCCCTCAGCCTTCCTCATCCATCCCCAGTAGCTGGGACTACCAAATGCATTACATTTGGTAAAAATATTATTTCACAAAGCTTCTGTGTCTGTTACTTATGTTTTGGTGTACTGAGTCATGTGTTCTTACTGGAAGGATTATGGTTAAAAACAAGATTACAAGATTGAAAGTGATTGTTCTGGATTGCATCTGTGTAAAATGATAATTCATGGTTATGAAGTGGTGCCTGGTGTTGAATCCTAGCTCTGCCACTAACTAGCTGTGAAGCTTTGGATGGTACTCAACCTCTTTGGGCTTTGGTTTTTCCAACTATAAAATGGGGATGAAAGTAGTATCTGTTGTTAAGTAAATGAGGGCTTAGAACCGTGCCTGATAGAGACTAAGTACTAGTGTACAAACAAATGTTAGCAGAGTGAGGCCCTGACCATGTTGTGAAAACAGATCACATTTACGTTTGTCTTCAAGTTCTCCCTTTTCATGCCCCCTCCCACTTTCAGTCTCTCCTATGACTATCTCATTACTCTGCCCTCCTGTCGATCACTGTTCTCCGGGGCTCCAAAATTAGCCTTTCCTGCTGTCCTTCCTCCAGTAAAACTCTCACTTTAATGCCCAGTGTTGCAATTAGACATAAGGAGTAAAAGAGATCGATGACATCAATTCCTTTAGTAATGATTTATTCTCATACAAATGCTTGAATTTTACAAGATTTGTAAATCCAAACGATCTTAATCTTGGAAATTTCATATTTTGAATGAAAATGAAGACTGTTAAGTAATGGAACCATGATTAATATGATGTGCCTCTAAGATTAATTTTACAAGCTACATAGTGTCCATTTTAAACAAGAAAAGTCACATTATTGTGCTATTTGTGAAGTTCTTGGAATGCCAATGAATTTGCAGTCTAGGGCTACAGTGGTGCCATGTGCAGCCTTCATTTTAATGCACATTTGTCATGTGCCTGTCCTGTGCATGACAGTGATCTATATATACACAATAATCTCATGCTGTCGTTGTAAGGAGAAGGGCTCGCCTTGAGAAACATCTGATGGATAACCTCAACTATTTGGCAGTGACTCTAGTGCTTTCTAAAACATTGATGTTAATGCGTTTGGGGAGTGGGAGGAGGACTGTAATTGGAAAAGACTTTCTCCAGGGTTGTGTGTATGCGTGTATGCTTTCTGAAAGGAAAAGAGTTATTTGGGTTATTATATATAATTAGATCCTAATCCTGTGACCTTGTGGATCTGAAATGGATGGGGCTGCCTTATATTTGGTTTTTATATTCTTTGGCATTTTCTGTGCACTTTATTTCATAGTATACCATTATTATCGTGTCATAATTTTACTTTGTAAAATTCGGAGTTCTGTTTTCAGAATCCCTTCCGAATCGAACCATTTATTCTGTACTTTTGAAATATCCAGATACAGTCAATGAGAAGCAAAAGGGAAGCTGGGAAAAGAAATAGAGTTGAAGTTGGAGAAGTGGAAGACTTGAATATAATGATATAGAGGTATGGAAAATTGGAGAGAGATCTTTTTAAAATGAGATAGAAAACAGACTTCAGAGGCAAACAAACCTTGGATTCGTTTTAATCACTCTGAATCACAGTTGATTCACCCATAAAATGGAGAGAACAAGATCTCACTTGCAAGTTTGGCGTGAAGCTTAGACGAAAAAATGAAGCATCTATTCTAGCACTTAGCATATGGTAGACTTTTAGTAATAGTTTTTTTTTTTTTTTTTTAAAGAAGGGGTTACATCTAGTTGTCCTTGCTGGGTTAAAGATGGTAGTCAGACAAATCAGATGAAGAGGAGGTTCCCAGTGCATGACAGAGGCCAAAGGTTCCAGAAAGTTTCTTACTTTGTGAAGAGGGGATATAAGAGTGAATTCAGAGAGCAAAGTCAGAGCCCAATGTTTCAGCCCAAATTAGAAAACAGAGGAAAGGCGGAACCTAAGAATTTCAGATATTTTATTTTTGTGATCCTTGGTAGATAAATAACAGCTGAGGAATTAGTGCCTAAGAGGTTAAATGAGTTTTATTATGTTTGACAAAAGTACTTGTCCCTAATTCCTGTTTTCTTTGAAGAGGGAGTGTCCCAAAACAATATATTGGATTTTCTTTGCCCTTTAACTCGCTCCATTCCTGAGGAGGAAAAGTGATTTCTCTGGTTGGAAAATTGGGGAATGAAATGAGGATTAGTCAGTATACAATAAATATTTATTAGAAAATGTATTGAGATGTACATAAAGAGTGGTAAATATAGTTGTATTTCTATTCAAAACAAAACTTGAGCTCTTAGAGTTTGCATAGGAAAAGTCCTTTAAAAATTCCTGATCATTGATATAATAAATTAATCAAAAACAATATATGGAATGCTTTGAATGCATGACAGGAGGATACTCAAGAGGCTTTTTTTTTTGGTGGTGATGTTTCCTTTTTTCTTAGAGTAGATCTTTTAAAATGTTGTTTGGCCCGAACTTAAAAACGAAATCATTTTACTCTTGCGAGTACATTTAGCTGCTTCTTAAAATTGTGAGCTCCAGAGTTTCCATAAATGAGGGCTTAGGGTTGGCAGTCTAGTTGAAGAGAAAGGATCAGGAAAGGGGGACTTCAAGCTGATTTGCTGTATTTGTTAGCATTACCTCAGCTGCAGATGGCAGGAACACACACACACACACACACACACACACACACACACACACACACAAAACAGTGGCTTAAACAAGAGATAAGTTTATTTTTCTCTCACATAAAAGTATAGAGGATGCTGGGCCCGGTGGCTCACGCCTATAATCCCAGCACTTTGGAAGGCCCAGGTGGGCAGATAACTGGAGGTTAGGAATTTGAGACCAGCCTGGCCCACATGGTGAAACTTTGTCTGTATTAAAAATACAAAAATTAGCCAGGCTTGGTGGCGCGTGCCCCTGTAATCTCAGCTACTCGGGAGGGAGGCTGAGGCAGGAGAATTCCTTGAACCCAGGAGGCAGAGGCTGCAGTAAGCCGGGATCATGCTACTGCACTCCAGCCTGGGCGACAGCGTGAGACTCTGTCTCAAAAAAAAAAAAAAAAAAAAAGGCCTAGACGTAAGCTCTTCAAAGCTGGTGGGCAGCTCTATAATGTTATCAGGAACCCAGGCTCCTTTCAGCCCATAGCTTCCTCGCTTTTGTGTTGTGGATCTCATCTTCATTGTACAACAAGGCTTCCAGAACTCCAGCTGTCATATCCAAATTCAGGCATCAGGATGGAGGAAGAGAAAAAGAAGGGCGAACTTTCTTCCTTTAAGGATAATTATTGAAAATACTGTACATTTCTGCTTGTCTCATGTTAATTAAAACTTAATCCCAAGGTACATGCAAATATAACTTTTATGCAGGCAGCAATGAGACTAGCTAAAACCCAGGTTTTGTTGTTCAGGAAAGAGAGAATAATTTTGGTAGACAACTAGTAGTCTCTGACACAGTTTGAGTGGTATTTTATTTTAAAATTTAATTGTTATCAAAGTGACACAGTTTGCAGCAGGAGAATGGAAGGCTCTTGGAGGAATGTCTCCAAGGGATGCGGGGGGAGGCGAGGGAGAAACTGATTATTTAATGAGCTTGACCACATTGAAAAAAAAAAAAAAGTCCTGTTGGAGAATGATGCTTTAGATCTGTCAGATAAATGAGTTTGCTAAAACTAAACTCTAGAACTGGGCCAACTTCCTCTCCTAGTCACAGAAGGACTGGAAGAATCGTGCTTGGTCACTTCATGGTCACTCCTAAAAGGAAGAAGGACAGAGGTGAGCCAAGCTTACAGTTATTTTCCCCCAATTTTCCAACCAGAGAAGTCACTTTTCCTCCTCAGGAATGGAGCGAGTTAAAGGGCAAAGAAAATCCAAGATATTGTTTTGGGACACTCTCTCTTCAAAGAAAACAGGAATTAGGGAAAAGTACTTTCGTCAAACATAATATAAGTCATTTAACCTCTTTTAGGCACTTATCCCTCAGCTGTTAATTTATCTACCACGAAGCACAAAAATAAAATGTCTGAAATGTTTCGAAAATTAATACATGCTCTATAAATGGTAACAACTAATATTAATGAGCTTTTAAGAGGTGCCAGGTACTGTTCTAAGTTAACTCAATTTCCAGAACAACACTATTATTACCCCCACTATAAAGACAAGGAAACTGAGTCCCCAAAGTTAAGTAACTTGTTTAAGATCACAGTGAGCAAGTGAAAGAATGTGACTTCAATTGCATCCTCTGTGATTCTGTTCAGTAAATCCTACATCTGAGGCACTGATGCTACATCCATGGCCTGGTCATCAATAAGGTTTTAGAAATTGAATTGGAATGTTGTTGACTTCATATATGTCTATGCCAACAGTGAGTCTGTTTACTTGATTCTAGGATATTCTTGCTAATCTAAGACTCTATCATCTCAGACAGCTCCTTCAGGAAATCTCTGCCTGCTGTGCCCTGCCTCCCATGGGTCTACGTTAGGTGCTCCCTGGAGCTCCTTTACTGTGGATATATTGTGCCATGTTGTATAATAACTCATTATCCCACTAGATTTCTTAAGACAGGGACTGTGTTTTCTGTCTCTGGAGAACAGAATTATAAAACTATTTACACTACTTAGATATACTAAGAAAAGTGTATTTTATTCTTTTTGTTTGTTTGAAATGAAAGGTCTCACATATTTATTGCTGAATCTGGCCTACCAGTGCACAAACAGCACATACACAGAGCAAATATTACATTCCCAATAAAACATGTCCAACTGTCCAGATAGTGGTGACATTTTCAGCTTGATATGGTAAGATGGTTGTGACCTTGACACAGCATAAATATGTGTGCCATCTCATGTGTCATTCCTTATAGACCCAGCTTTGTTCTTCTCCAGTGTCTCCTTTTGGAGTTCTACCTGATTTTATTACCAGTTTTCAATTGGATCCACTGGGAGATGGGATGATTTTGCTTTTGTTTCTTGACCAGGAAATGCTTAATCCTGAAAGTCTTGTGAGAAGACATGGCAAGAAGCAGAGTCAAGCACAAACCATGATGGCAGAGAAAGGAAGAGAGTATATTTTATTCTTAAAAGTTTCTCCAATTTCCTTTACCATTTCCTAACTGCTAGGCAGGTATGGGAAAACAAAAATAGTTTTAGTCTAATCTGATTGGAAACTAATTCTGAGCCAATTATTTAAATAATCTCTTTAACCCAGTCTCTTTGAAATCATTTTTCTATCGTTTCGATGCCCCTTTCTCGCTCTACTTCGTTCTAAGAGATGTCTCGTACAAGGAGCAGGATCTCACATGAACTGGTTGCACTGGGGGAGCTGAACTCTGTGACCTTGAAACTGGTTGTTGTGCAGGGGCTGGCATCACGTAATGTATGTCTATCTAGTCCTGTTCCTGGTTATCCTGTTGGCACAAGCTATTGATGTCTGTAGCTGATAACTTCCTGGTCATTCTTTCTTGGCTTGACCGGAGTCTAAAGGCACCCTCCTCCCCTACTGTCTCAGCCTTTCTTGATCCTACTTTCACTACAGACCCCTCTCTGAGTATCTAAAATGTTCTCCGCCTGGTCCAAGACCCAAGACATCCATTTCATAAGCCTTTGCTGGAATGACCTCACCTCTGTCATGGTGGATCCATAAAATGTGTACTGGGGCAGAAACCCAGGTCCTATCTGTAACTGATCTCCTTGCTTTAACCTCTTAATCATTCTAGGATCCCTCTTTTTGGACCCCGTCCCCCACAACCCTTTTTGCCTAGCATAGCATTCTACAACCAGAGTTCAGAACAGGGAGCAGAACAAAAAGCCCTGTGTGCATTCAGTAAATACTGTGTCTGCTGTGTACTGAGCACTGTTCTATGCACTGGGGATACAGTAATGAATAAAACACACAAAAATCCTTGCCTGCATGGAATTCATAATCTAGTAATCCCCTCAACCTATCTGACTTGCTTCTATCATCACACATCAGACCGTTTCTTTCACCTCCTTCTCTTTTCTTTAGGTTTTCTCCTCTTTACAATCTTTCAAACCCTTTCTTAAGAGAATGGGTTTCCTTTAGAAATATTTTTGTTTCTCAAAAATGCTCATAAGTCTTGCTGCAAAATCCTATTTTGAATGTCAGGTGTTAAACATTAACTCTCCTTTCTCTATGCATTTTTTCTATAACAATCCAAATCTCCTGCAGAGACAGATGGGTGTCTTAGGCTGAATGGAGAAAGTCTTGCATATTGCAAAGGCAAATCTTTAGAAATATTAACTTCATTATATCAGAAACAATAATGCGCCATTCCCCCGCTCTCAGACTCCTGGCAGCTGCTCCTTTCTGTCTCTATGATGTTGATGACCCTAGGTACTTCATATAATAAAATCATACAGTAGTTTTTGTTACTGATTTATTTCACTTAGCAAAATATTGAGGTTCATCCATGTTGTAGCCTGTGATAGTCTTTTTCTCTTTCTCTCTTTCTCTCTCTTCTTCTCTCTCTCTCTCTTTCTTTCTTTCTTTCTCTCTCTCTCTCCCCTCCCTTCCTTCCCTCCCTCCCTCCCTCCCTCCCTCCCTCCCTCCCTCCCTCCCTCCCTCCCTCCCTTCCTTCCTTCCTTCCTTCCTTCCTTCCTTCCTTCCTTCCTTCCGGACAGGGTCTCACTGCACTCTAGCGGGGAGTGCAGTGGCATGATCTTGATTCACTGAAGCCTCATCCTTCCAGGCTCAAGTGATCCTCCCACCTCAGCCTCCCGAATAGCTGGGACTGTAGGCTCATGCCACCATGCCTAGCTAATTTTGTTTATTTTTATTTATTTATTTTGTTGAGACAAGTTCTCATTATGTTGCCAGGCCTGTCTCAAACTCCTGGACTCAAGCAATCCTCCCACCTGGGCCTCCCAAAGTGCAGGGATTACAGGCATAAGCCACCATGCCCGGTCTAAGATTACTTTTTTAAGGCTGCCTAATATTCCATTTTATGTATATACCACATTTAGTCATCTGTTAATGGACATGTGGTTTGCTCTTGCCTGTTATGAATAATGCTGTTAGGAATGTGAGTGTATTAGTTTGTTTTCACACTTCTGATGAAGACATACCTGAGACTGCGTAATTTATACGGGAAAGAGGTTTAATGGACTTACAGTTCCACGTGGCTGGGGAGGCCTTACAATCATGGTGGAAGACAAGGAGGAGCAAGTCACATCTTACATGGATGGTGGTAGGCAAAGAAAGAGCTTGTGCAGGGAAACTTCCTCTTACAGAACCATCAGATCTTGTGAGACTTATTAACCAACACAAGAACAGCAGGGAAAGACCCGCCCCCATGACTCAATTACCACCCACTGGGTCTCTCTCACAACATGTGGAAATTCAAGATGAGATTTGGGTGGGGACACAGCCAAACCATATCAATGGGCATACAATGATCTCTTTGAGATCATACTTTTCATTCTTTTGAGTATATACCCAGAGGTAGAATTGCTGGATCATATAGTAATTCTATTTTTAACTTTTTGAGTAACCACCATAATGTGTTCCACAGTGGCTGTAACATTTTATCTTCCCATCAACAGTGCACAAAGATTTCACTTTCTCCACATCCTTACCAACACTTATTTTCTATTTTTTGTTTTTTATAGTAGCCATCCTGGTAGATGTGAGATGGTATTTCATTGTGTTTTTGATTTGCATTTCCCTAATGGGTAGCGATGTTGAACATTTTTTTATGTGCTTACTGGTCATTTGTATATCTTTTGGAGATATGTCTATTTAAGTCTTTTGCCCACTTTTGAATTTCTGTTGTTGTTGTTGAGTTTTAGGTTAGTTCATTACATATTGTAGATATTAATCCCTTATCAGATGTATAATTTTAAAAAATTTTCTCCCATTCTGTAGGCTGTCTTTTCAAGGTATTGATAGTGTCCTTTGATGCACAAAAGTTTTACATTTTAATGAAATCCAGTTTATCTATTTGCTTTTTGCCTGTGTCTTTGGTGTCATATTCATTGCCAAATTCAATATCATGAAGGTTTTGCCCTATATTTTCTTCTAGGAATTATATAGTTTTAGCTCTTTTGTTAGGTCTTTGATTCATTTTGAATTAATTTTTGTATATGGGGTTAGGTAGCAGTCCATTTTCATTATTTTGCTTGTGGCTATTCAGTTTTCCTAGCGCTATTTGTTGAAAAGACTGTCCTTTCCCCACTGAATGGTCTTGGTACTGTTGTTGGAAAACATTTGACTATATATATTGGGGTTTATTTCTGGGCTCTCTATTCTATTTCATTTGTTTATCTATATATCTGTCTTTATGCCAGTACCAACCACACTGTTTCAGTTACCAAAGTTTTGTAGTAAGTTTTAATTTTGTTCTTTTTCAAGATTGTTTTGGCTATTCAGGGTCCCTTAAGGTTCCATATGAATATTAAAACTGATTTTTCTATTTCTGTAAAAAAAAAAAAAAAAAAGGCCACCAGGATTTTGATAGGGATTGCATTGAATCTGTAGATCACTTTGGGTAGTACTGACATTTTGACAATATTAAGTCTTCTAATGCATGAACCATGGGATGGTTTTCCACTTATTTATGTCTTTCTTAATTTCTTTTAGCAATGTTTTATAGTTTTCAGTGTACAAATCTCTTCTCGGTTTAGTTAATTCCTAAGTTTTTAAATGCTATTTTAAATAGAATTGTTTTCTTAATTTCCTTTCAGATTGTTCATTGGTAATGTATCAAAATGCAACTGATTTTTGTGCATTGACTTTGTATCCTGCTGCTTTGCTGAATTCATTTATTCTAACAGTTTGTGTGTGTGTGTGTGTGTGTGTGTGTGTGTGTGTGTGTGTGTGTGTGTGGTATCTTTAGAGTTTCCTATATATCATATCTGTGAACAGAGATAATTTTACATGTTCCTTTTGAATTTGGATGCCTTTTATTTATTTGTCTTGATCAATTGTTATGGCTAGGACTTTCAGTATGTTGAATAGAAGTGGTGAAAGTGGTTATCCTTGCTTTGTTCCTGACCTTAGAAGAAAAGCTTTCAGTCTTTCACTATTGAATATGACGTTTGCTGTAGATTTTTTTACGTGTGGCTTTTATTATGTTGAGGTAGGTTTCTTCTAGTTTGCTGAGTGTTTGTATCATGAAAGGATGTTGAATTTTGTCAAAAGCTTTTTCTGCATCAATTGAGATGATTCTTTATTTTTTATGTTTAATTTTTTTTTTTTTTTTTTTGAGACAGAGTCTTACTCTGTTGCCCAGGCTGGAGTGCAGTGGCATGATCTCGGCTCACCGCAACCTCTGCCTCTCGGGTTCAAATGATTCTCTTGCCTCAGCCTCCTGAGTAGCTGGGACTACAGGTGTGCGCCACCACGCCTGGCTAATTTTTGTATTTTTAGTAGAGACAGGGTTTCACCATGTTGGCCAGGTTGGTCTTGAACTCCTGACCTCAAATGATCTGCCTGCCTCGGCCTCCCAAAGTGCTGGGAATATAGGTGTGAGCTATAGTGCCCGGCCTCTTTATTTTTTAAAGAATACACATTTACTTTTTCTTTTTGAAGTATCACAGGAAAGGCTAAGGGGCTTGAATTTGCTATATCTCATAGCAGCATGGTAAATTTATGGTTAGTATAGTGCTAACCATGATGCATTTACTGTCTTTTCAAAAGCAGCCCTCTTCTCATTAAGTTTGGTTAGGTTTTTTTTTTCTTCAGTTTTGAATAGGAATTGATTTGACAGCTGATCTCTGTGTCCTTTGCCCAGCTTAGAAGGGTGGAAAACAAACCTCTCAAAACAAAGCTCTCGGAGTGTAAGAATTCCTAAGAATGTATCAGGTATCCTGACCGAACAACTAAATGTCTGTCCTACTAGAAGGTGAGCTTATTGAGAGGAGAGAATACCTTTTCTCTGGAATTCCCAGCACCTAAAACATTGCCTGTGGTATAGAAAACACTTAATAATGTCTTGAGAAGGAATCCAAGAACAGTGTATCTCTTGCCCTTTCTTCCCTCTCCTTTTCCCAAGAGAGAGTACATCAAACTCAGTAACTTCCATACAGTTAATTTACTGTGAAGTATAAATATGAAAACATTCAAGTTCTACAAATAGTGCAAAAGTGAGCAGTTATGACATTTGACAAAGTATTGTTGAGTTGAAAAGTTTAGAGTTTGGTATTAAGAAAGGACTGTACTCTCTCATGTACTCCATGTCATAATTGATTGCTTTCTTTTTCCAAAGCTATATAGACTCATGCATTATTCACTTCTTAAGAGTTAAGTTGATAGATTATCTGAGGGTACATGGCTAACCAGTAATTAAAGTCTAAATTAGAAAATAAAAGTAATTTGTCTAACCTCTCAACGCAGGTCATTATTTCATATAGGTCATCACACAGTACATTGTGTAAAAATAAAAATAGATGAAGTATAATCTATGAGTGATATCTGTATAGATTCTCAGTTTGATGACCAACGCAACCTAACTTTCCAGAGCACTTGAAAAAAGTATTCCACTGCCAATCAAGTAAACTTAGGGGAAAGGTCAGTGGTGTAACTACAAAGGCCAATCTATTTTAACTACCTAAGGTTTAAAAAAAGCCCTCTTCTCAATTTACAGTGACTGTGAGAGTCATTTTCCTGCTTACACAGTGGTAAAAGGTTTGTATATCTTAAATGCAACATAGTAAAAACTCAACAGAACATTAAATTAAATTAATCAGCACTTTGAAAGTTTATTCCATGAACATAGAATACATGTTCTGACAAGGTAAATACTTCATTGGTTACACGAAAAATACTAATATGTTTTTATTTTCTATTTTTAAAAAAGTATTTTACTGGAAATAATTTATATAGAGAATCAAACATAATAAGGTTACATATTAAAAAGATATGAGGCTTAAATTGGATAATAATGGTATTTTGAAGTACAAATGTATGAAATATACTTTAAATTCGGAACCAGTTCAAAATTTAGCCTTTGAACTGATTTTGTAAATCATGCCATTTTTATTTAATCTATTCTGTAGGATACATTTTGACTTATCTCTTTCCTTTCTTTTTTTTTTTTTTTTTGACAGAATCTTGCTCTGTTGCCCAGGCTGGAGTGCAATGGTGTGACCTCGGCTCACTACAACCTCCACCTCCCAGGTTCAACCAATTCTCTTGCGTCAGCCTCCTGTGTTTCTGGGATTACAGGCACCTGTCACCGCTCCTGGCTAATTTTTGTATTTTTTAGTAGAGACAGGGTTTTGCCATGTTGATCAGGCTGGTCTCCAATTCCTGACCTCAGGCGATTCGGCTGCCGGGTGAGCCACCGCAGCTGGCCCTTAACTTATCTCTTTCCTTCTCAAGGCTTTTGATATTATAAAATAATTTTTTTATGTTGTAAAATAAAACTTTAAAAGTCATAAAAATTTGAGATACTTTCTAGTTCTCTCATGTTATATCTTAATAGTAAAACTAAAATCAAAATATCAAGCAACATTCTTGTGTTCATAATTCTGTACCGTTTAGAAGGTATGGTGACATTAAAAGATCACTAGGGTGCATATCAGGAAAGATGATTGCAGACCCTGCTGAGCCACCGACCAACTGTGTAGGTCAGCCACTCTCAGAGCCTTACTTTTGTATCAATACGATGATCTCTAATAGAGAATGGATAAATAAGAGAAAATCTACATCATGAGTAGAATGTACAGTGAGGTACTAGCCATACTTTGGAAATCAGAGGAATTTGTGCTAGACACAGTGCTGATGATACTGCATTTTAGGAAGACTTGAAGGGCTTTTGGGCAACCTAATCCATAAGATAGCTGCTTGCTGGGCAGAATATCAAGGAAGCACTGGCATGCCCTCACTGACTTGCCCTTATTCAGTGATGTAAGTAGTCATGGGATGAGAAAAGGTTTTGGGGATGTGGAGACTCCTAGCAGGTCTCCCTTTCCCGTAGGAGTTATAGGAATCCTGGGGGACCCACATGGAACCAAAAATGTAGGAGAGAGTTCTGATCTTTAGTCCATTATTGCATTGTACTTTCTTTTTATTTTATTTTATTTTATTTCAATAGTTTGGGAGGAACAGGTTGTTTTGGTTACATGGATAAGTTCTTTAGTGATGATTTTTGAGATTTTCGTGAACCAGTCACCCAAGCAGTGTACACTGTACCTAGTGTGTAGTCTTTTACCCCTCACTGCCCTCCCAAACTTCCTCTGAAGTCCTCAAAGTCCATTGTATCATTCTTGCACCTTTGTGTCCTCATAGCTTAGCTCCCACTTCTAAGTGAGAACATATGATGTTTGGTTTTCCTTTCCTGAGTTACTTCACTTAGAATAATGGTCTCCAACTCCATCCAGGTTGATGTGAATGACATTATTTTGTTCCTTTTTAGGGCTGAGTAGTATTCCATGGTGTGCATGCATGTGTGTGTGTGTGTGTGTGTGTGTGTGTGTGTGTGTGTGTGTATCACCCTTTCTTTTTCTTTTTCTTTTTTTTTCTTTTGAGATGAAGTTTTGTTCTTGTTGCCCAGGCTGGAATGGAGTCCAATGGCGCGATCTTGGCTCACTGCAACCTCCGCCTCCCAGGTTCAAGTGATTCTCCTGCCTCAACCTCCCGAGTAGCTGGGATTACAGGTGTCCGCCACCGTGCCCAACTAATTTTTGTATTTTTAGTAGAGGTGGGGTTTCACCATGTTGGCCAGGCTGGTCTCAAACTCCTGACCTCAGGTGATCCGCCTTCCCCAGCCTCCCAAAGTGCTGGAATTACAGGCATGAGCCACCGCACCTGGCCTACATCACACTTTCTTTATCCACTCATTGGTTGATGGGCATTTGGGCTGGTACCATATTTTTGCAATTGCAAATTGTGCTGCTATAAACATGCATGTGCAAGTATCCTTTCCGTATAATGACTTATTTTCCTCTGGGTAGATACCCAGTACAGGGATTGCTGGATCAAATGGTAGTTCTACATCTAGTCCTTTAAGGAACCTCCATGCTGTTTTCCATAGTGGTTGTACTAGTTTATATTCCCACTAGTAGTGTGAAAGTGTTTATTTTTCACCACATCCACACTAACATCTATTATTTTTTTATTTTTTAATTATGGCCATTCTTGCAGGAGTAAGATGGTATCCCATTGTGGTCTTAATTTGCATTTCCCTAATAATAAGTGATGTTGAACATTTTTTATATGTTTTTTGACCATTTGTATATCTCCTTTTGAGAATTTTCTATTCTCGTTCTTTGCCCACTGTTTGATGAGATTATTTGCTTTCTCTTGCTGATTTGTTTGAGTTCCTTATAGATTCTGGGTATTAGTATTTTGTTGGATGCACAGTTTGTGAATATTTTCGCCCACTCTGTGGGTTGCATGTTTACTTTGCTGATTGTTTCTTTTGCTTTATAGAGCTTTTTAGTTTAATTAAGTTTCATCTATCTTTGTTTTTGCTGCATTTGCTCTTAAGTTCTTTCTCATGAAGTCTTTGCCCAAGCCAACGTCTAGAAGGGTTTTTCCAGTGTTATCTTCTAGAATTTTATGGTTTCAGGTCTTAGATTTAAGCCTTGATCCACCTTGAGTTGATTTTTGTATAAAGTGAGAGATGAAGATCCAGTTTCATTCTTCTGTGTATGGCTGGCCAATTATCCCGGCACCCTTTGTTGAAAAGGATATCCTTTCCCCACCTTATATTATGCTTGCTTTGTCTAAGATCAGTTGGCTGTAAGTATTTGACTTTGTTTCTGGGTTCTTTATTCTGTTCCATTGGTCTATGTGCCTATTTTTATACAATACCATGCTGTTTTGGTGACTATAGCCTTGTAGTATAGTTTTAAGTCAGGTAAAGTGAGGCGTCCAGATTTGTCCTTTTTGCTTAGTCTTGCTATGAATATGTGGGCTCTTTTTTGGTTCCATATGAATTTAGGATTTTTTTTCTAGTTCTGTGAAGAATGATAATGGTATTTTGATGGGAATTGCATTAAATCTGTAGATTGCTTTTGGCCATATAGTCATCCTGATACATGAGCATGGGATATGTTTCCACTTGTTTGTGTCAACAATGGATTTCTTTCAGTAGTGTTTTATAGTTTTCCTCATAGAGATCTTTCACCTCCTTGATTAGGTATATTCCTAAGTATTTTATTTTATTTTGCAGCTGTTACAAAAGGGATCGAGTTCTTGATTTGATTCTCAGCTTGGTCGTTGTTGGCATATAGCAGTGCTACTGATTTGTGAACATTGATTTTTGTATACGGAAACTTTACTGAATCCATTTATCAGATCTAGGAGGTTTTTTTTTTTTTAAAAAAAAAGTTATTTATTTATTTATTTTTGAGATGGAGTCTTGCTCTATTGCCCAGGCTGGAGTGCAGTGGTGTGATCTTGGCTCACTGCAACCTCTGCCCCCTGGGCTCAAGCGATTCTCCCACCTCAGTCTCCTGAGTAACTGGAACTACAGGCATGCACCACCATGCCCGGCTAATTTTTTTGTATTTTGGTAGAGATGGGGTTTCACCATGTTGCCTAAGCTGGTCTCAAATTCCTGAGCTCAAGCAATCCGCCTGCCTTGGCTTCCTAAAGTGATGATATTATAGGCAGGAGCCACCATGCCCAGCTTAGGAGCTTTTTGAATGAGTCCTTAGGGTTTTGTATGTATATGATCATATAACCATGACAGTTTGACTTCCTCCTTACAGGTTTTGTTGCCCTTTATTTCCTTCTCTTGTCTAATTTCTCTGGCTAGGATGGGATGGCGTTGTACTTTCTGCAATATAATACTCCTGTTATGCGCTGGTCCTACATGTGGATCAGGCAGTGCTTCTGGCAAGCTTATGGATGCTCTTCACAGTTGTTCTGTCCATTAACTGGAGGCTCAGCCACAGGGATTTTCATCACCACTCTCAAAGCAATAATGTTTAGTTCTAGCCCCCCCAGGCATCTTGTGTCCATCTCTTCATTTCAGGTACCATGAGCTTGGATCCAAAAATGGAATATCTCAGCAATTCTGAGAAATATTTAGGAAAGTAATGGGATGTTTTTGTTGTATGAATATTGTGGGAACCAATTTATAATTTTTATATGTACAGGGTATTATGGAATTACATAAAGATGAAGGGGACAGGTTAGGCAATATGACTGATTTTTTGTAGAATAAAACAGCACCATTTCAGAGATGGCATGGATTGCATCCAGGCTGACGTAAGTAGGCAGGATTCAGTCTCATTGGGTGAGACATAGTAGTAGCCTTAAACAGCACTACTTTTAGTTGAATGGCGGCATATTTGTTCTTGGGGTTGGAGTTGGACCAAGGTCATAGATACAAAGAGATCCTATAGTGAGGAGGTTGGGAAGGGGCTACAAGGACCAGGCATAATATTAGGGTCCCAAAAGTCATATTGTCTAGGATTCTCTATTGTATTGTCTAGGATTCTCCACCAAGCTCTACCCTTAGTTGCAGAATTGGAACACAAATCAGGCCTGGAGTAGCTAGAGAAACAGAGGGAATTGGGTTTGGGGTTTAGGAAAGAGACTGCTGCTATTTAATAGGCTGGGAATATTACCCCAATGTGAAACACAGGGAAAACAGGCCAATTGTAGATTTTAAAACATATCCTAGACATGGTTCTCATTGGCAGACCTTCATCTGCTGATCACATATCTTTAATTCTCCCTGCTGGACAGAGTACAAGTGAGCAGGGAGCAAGAAACTGCTCTATCGGCACTTGAGCACGTGGTTTAACTTACAAGGCATGTGCTTTACCTGAGACTTAAATGAGATGTTCTGCTCAAGTAAGTCCACAGATTTATAACTGTGAAGTTTCCACATGTTGCCTGTGTAAAATATGAGCTACTGCATTTTATAATAATCGCCACGTGTATTTTCATGGCATGTTGCCAGGTGAACATGTACTGCTTTATCAGTGCTTCTAGGACTATCTGAAAAATAGCACAAGTATTCTCATGACAGTGTTATGTTAATAGGTTTGATTGGCATGAGCAAAAATTAATTCAATGACTCATAGGTAAAGGTAGCAAGCTCTGTTTTCCCATGCCACCAATATTCTAATCTTATGTAGGTCTGTATGTTTCTATGACTGAACAAATATGTGGAGATTTGCTATTTGGGTTCCGTGGATGCTATGTTAAGTCAGGAGTCATCAATACTTTGCTATTCAAAGTGTGACCCAAGGACCAGCAGTATTGGTGTCATCTGGGAACTTGTTTGAAATGCAGAATCTCAGGCCTAGTGTTAGACCTGCTGAATCAGAGTGTGCGTTTTAACAAGATCTCTGGATGATTTGTAAGTACATTCAAGTTTGAGAGGCACTCGTCATGCCATTGTGCCTCAAGTGCTTCCATTTTTGGGATTCTTTACTTCCTACTTTTCTCAGATCTATAGGCCATTAGATAGCCAATTCACTTGAATACTTTAAACATTCTAAAACTATGACTTTGTGTGGCCTAAGCTGTCTCTCTCCCTTATTATGTCAGAGAGGGAGGGCTTCTTTTCTTTTGCATCCCCTGTATAATTTACCTCTTCCTCCTAGATGATTTTTATTTTTTGGAGGCAAAGCATTACCTTTAGCTTTCAAGGGACACATTTGCTCTATGATCAACCTGATGACTATTTTTCCCCCCATGGCATCTCCCTTAAGAACACTGATATATTGAAGTTCTGTTTATTGTTGAATTCTATCAGAAAAGGCAAGTTGCCCATTAATTTCAATATTGCATATTTTTAGGCAGCTTCAGAGTACCTTTTAAATAAAAAATGCCACAGACAAAGACTACTTGGTAGCTTTCTCTGTCAAGTCCAACTTTGTTTTGTTTGACTTTTCACAACATAATAGAAATTTTAGGACCTTAGAAATTTCATCTCTTCCAGCAGGAGCTATATTTTCTGTCTTAGCCATAGGTCTTCTGTTATTTTATTCTACAACTCCAAGCCAATTAAGGGAAAAAAATCTCTTTTGGGCATTTTCTCCTTTCTGTTTTTTTAGCTTTGTTTTCTATTCCCCCCCACCCCCACCATCTTTGTTATAAAAGGAAAAACAAAACCCTCATGGAACATGTCACCATTTTGGAATGTAGGTATTTATATATGCTATTTTTGCTTATGTATCAGAAGTCACATTTAGAAATATTCTCTGTAAGTTAAGCTTAAACCATTTTAGTTGGTCAGTGTCAACAACATTATGGTTTGTTTCATAAGAATCCTCTTCAGGCCGGGCGCGGTGGCTCAAGCCTGTAATCCCAGCACTTTGGGAGGCCGAGGCGGGTGGATCACGAGGTCAGGAGATCGAGACCCTCCTGGCTAACACGGTGAAACCCCGTCTCTACTAAAAATACAAAAAAAAAAAAAAAAAAAACTAGCCGGGCGCGGTGGCGGGCGCCTGTAGTCCCAGCTACTCGGAGGCTGAGGCGGGAGAATGGCGGGAACCCGGGAGGTGGAGCTTGCAGTGAGCCGAGATCGCGCCACTGCACTCCAGCCTGGGCGACACAGCGAGACTCTGCTCTCAAAAAAAAAAAAAAGAATCCTCTTCAATTTGAAGCCACATCCTTTGTTTCTTAATTTTCTCTAAAAACCACACAGGGTGATGAAGAAATAAAATGAGAGAAGTTTGCTGAAATGTATGTACAACAAGCTATTCTAAATGTCATTTATTGAATGATATACAGAATTTCATAACACGGAGTGGCATTGTCTGAAAGTGCCTCCCATAGCTCACTCTTGGTTACCTGAACCAGTGGACTACCTAGAACCAGGAATTACCTTCGACCGGTTGAGGAAGCCATGCTTAAACTCAACTTCCTAGAAAAGTGATGGCATTATTTCACCCTCTTGCAGGAGCCACAACTTCCCATGGTCCCCACTGTTCTTGGGTGCTAGACAGCTAGCTTTCAGTCGCTTCCTCCAACTAGCTAACTGCCAACCCAGACTGCTGAGCATTCAAGTTGTCTGATGATCTCTTCTGATAAAGTTACTTGCTCTGTGAGAAAGGAGAGCAGCAGTGGGGTGGTGCCCCTTCCCTGGAATACTAGACTGAGTCTCCATCAGATGATCCTGGCCCCTGCATTCCGCTTCATGGGAACGGTGGGAGAATCAAAGGATCTGTGACAGGTCCTTTGTGTGGCCTAAGCTGTCTCTCTCCCTTATTATGTCAGAGAAGGAGGGCACCCCTGGACTTTATCCACTCCATGCCAGTAGCAGTCCTCTCTCCCCAGTAGTGACAACCAATAATGTCTTCAGGCATTGCCAAATGACCCCTGCAGGGCAAAATCACCCCTGGTTGAGAACCATTGCTCAGTCTTTTGTAACAACTTCTGCTAAGGTTAGTAATGACTTTCACATTGTTAAATCCCATTTCTCATCTTAATATCTCATTGGCTTCTGCCATTGTCAATCTCCCTTCCTTCCTTCCTTCCTTCCTTCCTTCCTTCCTTCCTTCCTTCCTTCCTTCCTTCCTTCCTTCCTTCCTTCCTTCTCTTTCTTGCTTTCTTGCTTTCTTTCAACAAAGTCTCTATGTTGCCTAGGCTGGAGTTTAGGGGCACAATCTTAGCTCACTGCAACCTCCACCTCCTGGATTCAATGATCCTCCTGCCTCGGCCTCCCAAGTAGCTGGGACTACAGGCACCTGCCACCACACCTGGCTAATTTTTGTATTTTTAGTAGAGACGGGGTTTCACCATGTTGGCCAGGATGATCTCGATCTCTTGACCTCGTGACCCATTCGCTTCGGCCTCCCAAAGTGTTGGAATTACAGGCGTGAGCCACTGCATCCGGCCCCACAACCTCTTCTTTCTTGAAACATTTTCTCTTACCTCCAATGACAACATTCTCTTAATTTTCTTCTTACCTCTTGGATTGTTCTCTCTGTCTCTTACAAAAATTTCATTTGTAGGTTTATCCACTCCCAACTGACATTTAAATGCTGGTAATCTCTTCTTCTGCCCTTTGAAAATAAGTTAAAAAATGATTCTACTATACTATTCTTAGTTGTACAACCTTGCTATAGTCACTATTTTTTTTCTTATATTTCATTTCTTTCTGGGACAGACATTCTGAATGTAGATATAGTCACTATTTTTATTTGTACAGACTATGCTAGGAAATAGATTTCCTAACTCTAGGAGAATTCAAACAATATTTTATGTTGGTTGAGTTAATTAAAAGAGAATGAGTAAAGTCAGAGTCTTTGAGTTAAACTATTACAAATTGGAAGAATATATTCAAATTTAAATTCCTGTATTAAATACATAAAAAGTAGACACAATTTTTTCATAACACAATAAAAACAAACATCTTCATCTTGGAAGTTCAGGGTTATATAACAATGAATCATTTTAGCTTTGAAAATATATAAGTATATACTTAAGAGGGGAAAATAAGTAAATAAAACAATATGTTAAAAAAGATCTTGTAAACTCTCAAGAACTCAATTTTATGATGACATGATACCAAATAAATATTAATCTGACAAGAAAACCTGACTCTGCAAATATGCACATAAGAATATTTTTCTGGTGCTGAGGTTACTACATTCCTTGAATTGTTAAGAATTATTTTTGTATATATTTCTTTATTTATGAGAGAGGGTCTTGGCCTGTCACCTAGGCCGGAGTGCAGTGGCATGATCCTGGCTCACTGCAGCCTTGACCTCTGGGGCTCCAGCAATCCTTCCACCTCAGCCACCCTGAGTATCTGGGACCACAGGCACACACCACCATGCTTAGCTAATTTTTGTATTTTTGGTAGAGATGGAGTTTCACCATTTTCCCAAGCTGATCTCAAACTCCTGAGCTCAAATGGTCTACCTGCTTTGGCCTCCAAAGTGTTGGGATTATAGGCGTGATCCAATGCACCTGGCTGCAAGAATTTTTTGACGTTAATAATTTGACAAATACCTTGCCAGATCTAAAGCCCTGAAGAAATATTGACAAAACAGTACTACATTAACTATTTGTATTGGTCAACTCAGGCTGCCATAACAAAATACTGCAGACTTTGTGGCTTAAACAACAAAAAATTATTTCTCATGGTTCTGGAGGCTGGGAAGTCCAAGATCAGGCTGCCAGTCAATTTGATTCCTAGCAAGTGCTGACTTCCTGGCTTGCAGATGGCTGCTTTCTCACTGTGTCATCACATGGCAGAGGGCGAGAAGTCTGGTGTTTCTTTCTTTTCTTATAAGGACACCAGACCTGTCTGATTAGAACCCCATCCTTATGACCTCATTTAACATTTATCACTTCCTCACAGGCCCTGTCTCTGAATACGGTCAACATGGCATTTTTGGAGAGGACACATTCAGCCCATAACACTATTCGAAAGAAGAAGAGAATATTTCAGTTTGGGTGAAAATGCTAAAAGCTTTCAAAGGAGGAGACTTTTAAGACTGGCTCTGAAGGGTTTGGACGTGCAGAGTGGGATGGAAAATTATACTAGGATTTGGATATTATATGGGGACAGCAGAAGGAATGCAGGATCTGTGTGGGAGTAGTGGGGATTTCAGTTTGATTGACCTCCTAGATGTGAGAAGAACGTGAGTGAAAAATAGGGTGATTTCAAGTCTTTGAGGAAGTTGAATGAAAAGCTGTGGAGTTTGTATTTTATTCTGTGAACAACAGGAACCTACTATTTTTAAAAAGAGTGCTATGATCACAATTACTTTCTAGGAAGATTTAATCTGACAGGGCCTTTAAGTGTGTGAAATTGGCAGCTTAGTACTGGTCTGGTTAGGGGGCTATATTAATAGTCAGGAGTTGATGAGAACCTGATCTGTACTAGTGGTACCAAGGTATTCACCAGTGAGTCAAACATCAGCCCTTCCTTAATAAGCCAGCACTCTAATGGGTGAAACATACAAATAAACTAATAATTGCAATGTAATGAGACAAGTACTATGATAAGATTCAATTCACCAGAAATATGTAACAGTTCTAAACTTGATTACATAATCAAATATCCTCAATATTTACAAACCAAAAATTATATAAATAGAACTGCAGAGAGAAATGGACAAATCCACAGTCACAGTGGAATAATTCAAGGTAGGTTAAACAGAGGAAGTGTATGAAAGATATAGAAGATTTGAATAACACAAGTAGCTGTATTAATGTCGGCTCAGTACAGAGAAAAGTATTATTGGCTCAGAGAACAAGAGAACTAGAGAACACACATTAATGTTGTTTCTCCTTTCCTCTTGCCCAAATTCTTTTTCACTGTTACCATTCTCTTATCAAAAGAAAGGGATACCTCTTATTCATTCAAAATTTTCTTTCTTTTTTTTCTTTTTTTTTGAGACAGTCTTGCTCTGTCACCCAGGCTGGAGTGTGGTGGCGTGATCTCGACTCACTGCAACCTCTGCCTCCCGGTTTCAAGTGATTCTCCTGCCTCAGCTTCCCGAGTAGCCGAGACTACAAGGATGCACCACCATGCCTGGCTAATTTTTGTATTTTTAATAGAGATAGGGCTTCACCATGTTGGCCAGGCTGGTCTCGAACTCCTGACCTCAAATGACCCTCTCACCTTGGCCTCCCAAGGTGTTGGGATTACAGGAGTGAGCCACTGCACCCGGTCACCATTTGAAATTTTCTATGATGCATTCCCCTTTAGTATTAAAAAACTTCAGAAGAAAAATTAAAATAGTGGTGTTGAAGAAGCCTCTTTTAATCATAGCACATATACCCTTCTAGGCCATTGTCTTTCCATGACTGATATGAATGTCTGTTAAGGATGAGACATAATATTAGAAATGGGGTAATTTCATACTTTGGGAGGATAACTGAATTCACTAGTTGGAGTGATGACAGTTTTTGCATGACTACCTCACCTGTCATACTCCCACTATTACCAAATCATGAGTTACACTTAAGAGAGTCATATCAGAGCAACACTCACTTAGGTGGATGAGAAAGGGGGACAGGAAGGACTTGGAAGGACTGGCCCAGGTACCGTAACAGTAGCCTTGTCAATCAATGGGCTGGAGTCTCTGAGAGTTGCTCTGGCAAAAAGCACTTCCTGACTAGAAACTGGGAGGAAATGACAGATGCGGCTTAACCACTAGTTACCAATAATGATGAAACAGAAGCTTGTCTAAACTATCAATAATAAAATGAAAATACACCACCTATGCAGAAGAGAAGTCTCGATTAGCTTTCTATTTTTCTCAGAGAAAATGATGTAGAAAGTCATTACCATTTGAAGTGGTGATTAAAAGTGTCCAGTCAAAAACTATAAAAGAAGTGTCATAGATGTATTAATGAACATCATTGTTATATCATTTTCTGAGTTATATGATGCTTGTAGAATTTATCTTTTAAAATTCTATAATTTGTTGAGATTTTGTTCTCCTATTAAATATTTACTTTCATACTTAATTTTTTCCTTTTTTCCCACTGTTTTCTCCTGAGAAAACATACCTAATTTTTTATTCATAATGTTGTATTATTTTTCTGTAAGAGGTCTGCACCTCAAATTATATAGGCTTCAGGCTGAAAAAACTCAAATCCATCCCTGGGCCTGATACCTTTTCTCTGTTGCTCTTTCTCTTTGTCTGTTTTTCTTTTCTTTATTTCTCTTTTCTTTCTTTCCTTCCTTTCTTTTTTCTTTTTTTGATACAGTCTCACTCTGTTGCTCAGGCTGGAATGCAATGGCATAATCACGGCTCACTGCAGCCTCAACTTTCTGGGTCCAAGCCATCCTCCTGCCTTAGCCATGTAAGTAGCTGGGGCTACAGGTGTGTGCCACCAAGCTTGGATAATTTCTTTCTATTTTTTTAATAGAGATAGGGGTCTTACTATATTGCCTAGGCTGGTCTCGAACTCCTGGGCTCAAGCAGTACACCTGCCTTGTCCTCCCGAAGTGCTCGGATTACAGGTGTGTGAGCCACTGAGTCTGGCCTGTTTCTCTTATCATTGCTTTTCATGATATCATGCTCTTAAAAACAGGATCTACACTAATATATATGAGATGTGGAACAAAATATCAAAAAATATAACCTATGATATAGTGCTCTAAACTTTAGAAAACCAGTTGTATTAAATTAAGATTAATTCCCCACTCCCAGATACTAATATTAATTATCAGATGCAAAATATATGTAGTCTTTGTTCACATCCAATAGGAAAAATACGAAAACATACAATTTCTTTTTTAAAAAAATTTTAATTTTTTTATTATTATTATTTTTTTGAGACAGGATCTGCCTCTGTTGCTCAGGCTGGAGTGCAGTGGTATGATCTTGGCTCACTGCAACCTCTACCCCCTGGGCTAAAACCATCCTCCCACGTCAGCCTCCTGAGTAGCTGGGACTACAGGTGTGCACCACCATGGCCAGCTAATTTTTGTATTTTTGGTAGAGACAGGGTTTCACCACGTCATCCAGGCTGGTCTTGAACTCCCGAGCTTAAGCGATCCTCTTGCCTTGGCCTCCGAAAGTGCTGGGATTACAGGTGTAAGCCACTGTGCCTGACCAAAAATATACAATTTATAATTCAAGAGATTGTACTTATACCAGTTTCATCTGATTTTAGTGCTATAACAAGGTGAAAGACAAATTAATAGTCATTTGGTAAATGCTGATATAATCTTTCTCATATACTTCCTAGAAACTCTGAAAATGAATGATTCAAATGACAGAGTAATAAACACATTTGTAAGTCAGATGGTTTCTAATTCATTGCTTTTGTCAAAATTTAAGTTGACCTTCAATAGATGGTCATCTAAATAGATCATTAAAAATAATCTTTGACAATTGATCACTGTATGTTGTTTGTCATTTAACTTGAAAAGTTTAAAGAATTGATTGACATTGCTAACAACATTTCTTTTTTTTTTTTTTTTTTTTTTTTTTGAGACGGAGTCTCACTCTGTTGCCCAGGCTGGAGTGCAGTGGCTGGATCTCAGCTCACTGCAAGCTCCGCCTCCCGGGTTCACGCCATTCTCCTGCCTCAGCCTCCTGAGTAGCTGGGACTACAGGCGCCCGCCACCTCGCCCGGCTAGTTTTTTGTATATTTTAGTAGAGACGGGGTTTCACCATGTTAGCCAGGATGGTCTTGATCTCCTGACCTCGTGATCCGCCCATCTCGGCCTCCCAAAGTGCTGGGATTACAGGCTTGAGCCACCGCGCCCGGCCGCTAACAACATTTCTAATCTCATTTACTTACATATGAGAACAAGGTTTTTTAGTGCTATAGATATAAATGAAAAACAGGAATAGCTAAATCCTGACTGATTTTAGCCATAAGGTAATATTAACCCATGGACAAATAAACCTTTCAATTATCTAAACATATTAAAAATATTAAGTGGTCAACTTTGAACATTTGTGAAGGATACATGAATTTTTCCAATGTCTTTTAATGGAGCACAAGCAAAAATGTTTAGAGACAACTAATCTAGCAAAATGAATATGGAAAACTATATAAATCAATTATGCAACACCCTTAAAGGAGACTGACCATCTATTTTTAACTGTCTTGTTGGCAGACTTGAACAGACAGCTGTATCAAATGATGGAGGCTGCCTGAGAGTGTGGAAGAACACTATGTTGGCTGAGTTATTTTTAGTGGTGAAACTCTCTTTTCAAACCCTAATATATAAAACAAAATACTTGAGGTGAACGCTTTTATAGTTTGAAGTGGAAATAGTTCCCCGTAGTGCTACGGGACACAGACCACTGGAATCTACAAGCCTACACTGGCAGCAGTTCTGATCTATTTCCCTCAATGCCCTTCTTTTGTTTTTCCAGGAATCCTGTGTACTTATTACCAGTACCTAGGAGCAAGTAAGAGTGATGTTGTGATTGATCTAAACTGCCTTGATGTTATCTTGTTGAAGTGTCTATACTAGAGACTCCTCGTCCTCAGTTTGGAGTGTCTGCCCTGCATAACTGGGGTGAAATCCCCTGTCAAGGAGGCTGGAGCACCTGCAGTAGGTGATTTTTAAGGATAGGCAATCATGTTTTCTTGGTGTTACTCTTAGTAAAAAAGGGTGTATCCAAACTGACCATAACTCGAGACTCATGGCTCTTTTTATTTCTTCCCCCAACCAGTTTTCCAGGATTTGAATCTATTCAAATCTATCCAGGAGAGCAGGTTCAGTTTGGATTCTGGAATTTGTTACTTATGGACTTTCTGTTGTAGAAAGGACCCCACCTGGGTACTACAGATTAGACTTCAGTAATCAAATCTTTGAAATAGCATGCAGTGACTTCTCCTGAGTGCATATTTACCCTCAGGTGGGCTGGATTAGGGTAGATTCCACCATACACTGCCTCATGTACTCAAAAAAATCATAGTTTCTCTCCCTTGGCTCAGTTCTGGGGCTTGGCACTGAGCATTGGTCCCCTCTTTATGCTGTTGCAATAACTTTATTTCAGAAAACTCCTTGACTTTCACTGTAACCAGCCTAAATACACACAGCCCAAGCTCCCTAACTCCAAATCTCAGAGAAAAGGGGGTAGGGTATTGATTTCTTTCTTTGAAAAACGTCTCAAGTTCCTTGAGTAAAATTTTCCTTCCTACAGATGTACTAAAAGGAGTTGCTGACTTTGCTAAAATGAGAATGAATTCTTAGTTATGCATCATTCTGTGTTAAATTTATTTGTATTATTTTGCAGAGCAAAAACAACAAAACAAACAATCCCCCTCCACCCCACCACAACACCAAAAACCATTCCAAGGTTATCTTCTATTTCCTCTTATTCTGGGAGCACAGTACAGCAAAAGGAATAATGCTAGTAATGATAAAACCAAGTGATGGTAGGGCACTCACTTACCTAGGTAATACTAAGACCACTCTGAAGGGGGAGTGAAAGGCATGAGTTCCACTTGTATATTTGACCTCCCTTAACTTACCTCCTCCTAGATCGTATCCAACTTATGGCAAATTTATTTTTGAAAAGTCTGTAGAGTTAGTTTTAAACACATATTTCCCAAATACACTGCATCATATTTGGCAAACTTGTCTTTAAATAATTCCAGTCCCTCCCCTGTCACCATTTTGTTCTCGGAGACCTCTCTCCTAGAAACCTCTTTCCTCTGCTCCACTCAGGACAGATCACTCTCTAGGCTGCCCCACAGCCATCATAAGGGCCTTCACCTGGCTGGTCTCCTGGGTTAAACTCAGTGTAACAGGATCCAAGGTGTAACACAGTGGTTGCTAAGTGAGAGTTTTCCTGTTGTCCCAGAATAACAACTAAAGTACAGATGTGAGGCCCAGAAGCACTTAGTTCTCCACACTCTTAAGAGAGCCACCAACTCAGCCTCATCAGTTGGTCGGTGGCCAAGGCGAAGTTCTGGACTCCTACTCTTTATCGTGTTCCATGTTCCTTCCTGGGGAGCCTCAAGAACTGGTTCCTCTCCAGCTGGATATGATAACGGCTTGTCCTTTTCTTCCTTTAGGGAGTGGGGGCTTAAGGAGACTGGAGGGGTGGGATTCTTCAGAGGCAAAATTAGTGGGGAGTGAAAGCAGTATTGGCAGGCAGAGTTGCTCTAATGTACAGTATGCGTGTGCATGCATGTGTGCGTGTGCACACACACATACAGATAACGGTGTGCTTGTTCTAAGAGTTAATATGGTAAGCCTGCAAAAATTGGGAGGGGACATCCTATTTCTTGGATGAATTCTTGCTGAGGTGCAGAACCAGTAGGTCTGCCTTGGAGCTGGAAGTATGGTAACGAAATTTTGAGAAGAGCTTGGCTTGTATCCCCTGGAGTTTGGGTAAATAAGAATATAGAGTCTCTGCCTATTTCTTAGTCTAGAGATTTCTGAGAGAGTCTCTCTTGGTTAGCCCAGGACTGTGGGGCTTGAGGTGACTGTGGCATAGTATATCTAAAGGAAGAAAGGGCAATCTCTTAATGTATTCAACTGGGGAGGACCTAGTTCTTGAGGCTTCTCTGGAAGATGCATGGAAGACAGGTGAAGAGGGGGAGCTCAGAAGTTTTCTGGTGGCCACTGAACCAACTGATGATATAACCAATCTGGAGGAGGTGCTGTGGTCCTCAACCTGTAACAGGCCAAAAGAAGACTGCCTTTATTTGAGTTGGTTCTCAATGACAGGTTGCTGGTAAGACTGTTCTAAGAAATATATTCCATCTAAGAAATCTATTCTGTTCTATTTCTACCGGGAGACCATTCACTGTAGTGGGAACTTGGTGGGCCAATTTTAATCTGGAGATTAATACACTTTGGTATTGAGAAATTTTCTTGTTAATCTGGAGATTAATGTATTATGATATTGAGAAGTTTTCTTGTATTATTTTTTTGAGAATATGCTTCATCTACATTTTCTCTTTCTCTCACCCAGCTCCTACTAATCAAATATTTGATTCTCCATTTAAGTCCTCTAAATCTCTTATTACTTTTTCCATATATTCCATCTGCTTGTCTTTTTGTGCTGTTCATTTGAAGGTATTTTTCTTTCTTTCAACTTTATCTTTCATAGTTTTTACTTAAATCTTTTCTTTTGACTCTTATATGTTTAATTTCAAGAATTTTAAAAAGTCCTTGCTGGCTGGGTGTGGTGGCTCATGCCTGTAATCCCCAGCACTTTGGGAGGCTGAGAGGGGCAAATCATGAGGTCAAGAGATTGAGATCATCCTGGCCAACATGGTGAAAACCTGTCTCTACTAAAAATAAAAAAAATTATCTGGGCGTGGTGGCATGTGCCTGTAGTCCCAGCTACTTGGGAGGCTGAGCAGGGAGAATCACTTGAACCTGGGAGGCAGAGGTTGCAATGAGCCGAGATCGTACCACTGTACTTCAGCCTGGTGACAGAGCGAGACTCTCTCTTAAAAAAAAAAAAGTCCTTGTTTATTCCTTATTCATATTAACCTATTCTTTTTTTAGTGAATATTTTCTCCTATGTCTTTGATTTAAAAAAAAAATTTCTTTCTGTTTCCTGCAATATTTCTATGTCTTCTGAGTTGCTTTTGTCTCCTCATAAGACATTAATTTGCATCGGCAGGGCTTGTGAATTAGTGACCTGTAGATCATACCACCAGGGTTCAGATAAAAGCTATTTAACCCTTGTAGGCCTCCATTTCTTCCTCTATAAAATGGGTATAATAAAATTACCTCTCTCGTAGGCTTTTGAAAGATCTTAGGGAGGAGTGCACCAGGAAACGGAGTTGGGCCAGTACAAAGTACTAAGGCAAGAGCATAACAAATGTGTTTGAGCAGCCACTGTGGCTGGAGAAGAGTAAGAGAGAAGTAAGAGATGAAACAAGGGTCTGATTGTGTAGGGCTTTGTAGACAATTGGAAAGACTTTGGCTTTTACTAGGAGTGAAAGAGGGCACCACTAGGGGCTTTTGAAGAGAAGTGACCTGATCTGATTTGCATTTTAACACTGTCATTGTGGCTACTTTGTTGACAGAAGTCCATAGGAGGAAAATACATAATCAGGGAGACTAGTTGGGGCCTGTTGCAAGAATCCAGGTGAGATCATGGTGCATTTGACTGGGATGGTAACGGCAGAGGTAGTGAAAAGGGGTCAAATTCTGGTTATATTTCAAAGGTAGAGCCAACAGGACTTCTTAATGGATTGAAAGTGAGAAAGACAGAGGAGTCAAGCATGACTCCAAATTTTTAGCCCCAGAAATTGGATATGTGGGATTGCCATTAAACGAGATGAGGAAAATTACAGATGGAGCAAGTTTGGAGAAGAAGAACCGAAAGCCGGACGGGTGAGGAAGAACCTGACAGGTTTCTACTAAGTCTACTAGTAAGACAACTCTTAAAAGGAGATTTGCTACAAGTTAGAGCAGAGAAATGATGTGGCACCTGAAACAGGATAATGGGGTTAGGACCATCTTTGTTTTTAACATGGGAGAAATAACAGCACATCTATTTACTGATGGGAGTGACATCAGTAGAACGGGAAAATTTATGATATAGGAGAGGAAAGGATAATATATCAGTCTAGGTCCTGGCGAGAAGCAGATGGTGCATGCAAATTGGGTAATTTAAGGAGAGTTTTTATTTTTGTTTTTTTTTTTTTTTTAGACAGGGTTTGGCTCTGTCACCCAGGCTGGGTGCACAGATCTCGGGTCACTGCAACCTCAACTTCCCAGGCTCAGGTGATTCTCCCACCTCAGCCTACTGAGTAGCTGGGATTACAGGCACACACCACCACGCCCAGCTAATTTTTGTATTTTTTAGTAGAGACAGGGTTTCACTATGTTGCCCAGGCTGGTCTCGAACTCCTGAGCTCAAGCTATCCACCCGGCTTGGCCTCCCAAAATGCTAGGATTACAGATGTGAGCCGTCGTGCCTAGCCATTGAGGAAAGTTTTGAGGAGAGTTTTAAGAAGGACTATTTATTATACAAAATTGTGGTTGTAGTGTAAGGAAATGATTAGCACAGTGCCCTGGGGTTAGTTACAGTTTGGCATCAATACCACCTTTCAGCATGAAGGGAGGAGGGAAAGGGAAAGGATTCCAGAACCTGGAATGGGAGAGCCGTATGGAGGGGCCTGCTTGTACCATTTGATGGATGAACTCAGCCAACCCACAGGGAGGGAGCTGGAAAAATAAATGCTCCAACTTCACTTAGCTTCTTCCCACACATCCCCAGCCCTTTCCGGGGATCCCCAGTCCTTCTCATTGACCAAAACAGTTTGGAAGCCAGAGACCAGGGGAGTATGTCAATTCAGACATACAGCAGGGTAGAAAATGGATCTGGAGGGGCAAATACAAGAAATCCACGGAGGGGGAGTTGCTGGGACAATGCCCTTGAATAGGTGAGGCTGAAGGAACTTGGTGTACAAGTAAAGGGATTAGCCTTAGATAGGACACCTACAGTTCATGCTGAGGATAGGAGAGAAGGCAGAATGCCAGGGTGCAAATGCTGGTAGGTGCAAATGCTGGTAGTTTGTGGGATAAGGTTGTTCTTCTCTTTGGATTCCTTCGAGTTTCTCAGTGAGGTAAAAAACAAGGTCATCAGCTTGAGCATGAGATTTTTTTTTTTTTTTTTTTTTTTTTTTTTTTTTTTTGAGACGGAGTCTCGCTCTGTTGCCCAGGCTGGAGTGCTGTAGCATGATCTCGGCTCACTGCAAGCTCCGCCTCCTGGGTTCACGCCATTCTCCTGCCTCAGCCTCTTGGTAGCTGGGACTACAGGTACCTGCCACCATGCAGGGCTAATTTTTTGTATTTTTAGTAGAGACAGGGTTTCACCGTGTTAGCCAGGATGGTCTCCATCTCCTGACCTCGTGATCCGCCCACCTCAGCCTCCCAAACTGCTGGGATTACAGCCGTGAGCCACCATGCCTGGCCGAGCATGAGATATTTGTATGTGTCCATGATATTGAAGAAGCTGGGAGTACATTTGTAATTGTGAGCTGTTTGCCAGTTGGGGACTGCCTATACTTTTGTACTTCTGCCATTTATCTTTACTGCTCTGTGTCCTCAAAAACATAACTCTTTTTTTCTAGTCAGAACCATCTCCTCACAACTCCAGTACCTTCCAAGTTAATGTTTTTGCACGCTTTTGTCTAAAATAAACTACCTATCCCTTTGTCTATCCATGTGCAATGTCGAATTCAAGGAATACTTCTTTCATGAAGCCCTTATTAACTTCTCCATCTCATGCTATCCTTTCCCTTCTATGTACTTTAACTTGTAGTGAATGCCACAAATGTCCAGCTTTGTTTTCTAATTGCTTCCTGTTATTCTTGATCTCTGAACTGGATTGTAAGGTCATCTAGCAGAAACCATTTTTCCTTTTGGTCATGCTCTCACTATGATGAGTGACAGGCTTGAAATAATTGGTCATTGTTATTACTCAGTAGTTATTGCTCAATACTTATTACATCCAATATCCACTCAGAGCCCACAACAATTCTGAAGTAATTAGGATGGCAGTGATTTAAATAGTTTTGTTTTTTAGCTATATAATGCAAAGGACATGGTGACTATCAACTGAAAGGCGAACAATGTCCTCTCCAATGACTATTTTTGATTTAGTTAAATAAGAAGTTATAGCTAAAAATGCACCAGGTGCATTTACTCAACATATTACCATTATTGTGGGAAAATATTCTGAGTTTGTCACAGTCTGGAGACTTTCAGTCCTGGTTGTATTGGTTATGTGCCTGGACAAAACCTGAAAGTATTAGGAATGGTTCATCTAAGAGACAAACATAGCAAACTCAAGAGACTTTTCTTCTCCTTGCTAACTCCAATCTAGCTAGTCACCAAGTTCTGCTGATTCTAGGTCTGATATGACTCTTAACTCCCTGGGCATCTTACGTTTGACTTGTCTGAAACCATATCTTGATATGCTCCCTAACATGCTCCACTCCCTCCCCATCTCCCTTATCTCAGTCCATTTGGGCTGCTAGAACAAAATACCAAAAACTGAGTGGCTTATAAACAACAGAAATTTATTTCTTACAATTCTGCAGCCTGGGAAGTCTCAGATTAAGGCGTCAGCAGATTTTGTGTCTGATGAGGGCACATTTCCTAGTTCATAAATGGCACCTCCTTCCTGTGTCCTCACACAGTAGAAAGGGCAAAGCAGCCTGTTCTACAAGGACACTAAATTCCATTTGGCAAGTGGCACAAATGGGATTAATCTCTTATCCTGAAGGACCTAATCACCCCCTAAAAGCCTCACCTCCTAATATTATTACATTGGGAGTTGAATTAAGTTTCAATATGTGAATTGGCAGGCGATGAGGGCATGCAAATATTCAGACCATAGCAATTCTAAACCTTGAAGTAATTCTTGATTTTTCCATCTCCCATTTTCACATTGAATTCATCCAATTCTGTCAGTTCTTCCTACAAATGTATTGTAATTCAGACCTCTTCGCTTGTCCAGTTCTTCAAATAAGTATGAATCATAGATATCACATACATTTTGTGTAAGATTTAGAATATGTCAGGGGCACACTTGGTTCTCTTGCTGAGGCACCCCCCCGTACCCTTTTGTAGTGTTCTTCCTTCCTAATAAATTTTCCTTTTTCAAACCTAAAAAAAAAAGAATATATCTTTTATTGTTACCTCTTAAAACCATGAATTGTGCACAGAAAACTCCACTGGTTTTCATCACACATAGAGCAAAATCCAGAGCCCTTGGTGTGACTTGCAAGGCTCTACACAATCTGGTTCTACTTCTCCCTCTGACCTCATCACCCACCACTCTTTCCTTTTCTTTTTTAAATTTTTATTTCTTATTTTTAAAATTTTCTCTGTGGAGTCTAGCAAATGATCCCATTCTCATTGCACTCCAAGCAGGTTGGCCATGTTGCTATTCCTCGAATGTAACAAACATGCTCTTGCTGTTTTCTCATTCTGGAATAATCTTTTCCCCATATTTCTACATAGCTCACCTTTTCAATTGATTCAGATCTTTGCTCAAATTAACTCCTCAGGTGATTACATATTATTGTGATTTGTATGGGTATATAGTTGGCAAAAGATAATGTTAAAAATTTACCAACCCTTGGGCAGAAATGGTGGCTCACACCTGTAATCCCAGCACTTTGGGGAGCTGAGTTGGGCAGATTGTCTGAGCTCAGGAGTTGGAGACCAGCCTGGGCAACATGGTGGAATATGGTCTCTACAAAAATACAAAAATTAGCTGGGCTTGGTGGCGCATGCCTGTAGTCCCAGCTACTTGGGGGGCTGAGGTGGGAGGATTGCACCTTTGGTCCCAGCTACCTGTGGGGCTGAGGTGGGAGAATCACTTGAGCTTGGGAGATAGAGGCTACCTGAGCTGTGTTCATGCCACTGCACTCCATCGTGCGTGACAGAGCGAGACCCTATCTCAGAAAAAAAAAAAAAAAAGAAAGAAAGAAATTTGCCAACCCTCTGAGACTAGCCAACTACTGGACCATTGTCATTTATATAAAACAACCACAACCGTTTTAGATTTGATGAGGCACTTTCAAACTTTTTGGCCTATCTATTAGCAAAAGGGAATGTTATATTACCCAGAAAAAGAACCTAGCTGAGCACAGTGGGTCATGCCTGTAATCCCAGCACTTTGGGAGGTTGAGGTGGGAGGATAGCTTGAGTCCAGGAGTTTGAGACCAACCTGGGCAACATAGTGAGACCCTATCTATGAAAAAAAGAAAACCTAAACATATGAGGAACTTTCACTTTTGTAAAACCAAACTGCCTTTGTAGAATATCTCAGGATTAAACAAATTTGAACAGTGCCAGGTATTAACCCCTTTGGATATGGACTAATTAAGAAGACATGAGGCAATCAGAAAAAGTCTTATTAAGATTTCTCAGTTTATACATAAACTCAGATGATAAAACCTCTCATAATAAAACTTCTTTGGAGCACTCAATTCTGTTGGGTTACCTCTTCTTTTATTAATGCCAGATCTAGTGACTCTGACTGGGTAATGCTAATTATGAAATTCTGTACAGGGTATGTGTGAATATATGCACTGTGTGTGTGTGTGTGTGTGTGTGTGTGTGTGTGTGTGTGTATGAGGCATGCCTATATGGTGTTAAGCCTTTATCCTTCATGTCTCTCATTTGTAGAAATAATATTCCTTCTTTTATTTGACACTTCTTTCCCCCTGGGATTTCCCCAGTGGTATCAACTCTGAACTAGACTGACTTCACAGCAGACCAAGTATGACATTGTTTTAATTAATGCCACTCTGAAACATTTGGCTGTGAGTACTTGATAAGGGAAGTCTTCATAAGTATTTCATAAGGTCTCATTCTCCCGCCGTAAGACGCTTACTACTCTTCTAGGAATTGGGGGGAGGGATACAGTGATCTCTCTATGTCCTCACTCTTCCGTGGTAGTACTTTATGGATAGTGCTTCAGGGATGAGTGTGTGGAAAGATTCTAGTTACCTCCCCCTTTCCTTCCAGCAGTCAGACAGAAAGGAAAACGTAGGTTGCCATATAGGGATATAAACTTGCTCTTCCGTGCTCTCAGTTTCACGTAACACTTACAATTTCTTGGCCTCTACTGCCACCATGTGGTTACTTACATTTATTGACTTTAACCTTGTGTTTCCCTTTTAAGGCTGGTCCGAAGCAAAAATACAAGGAATTCTAGTTTGTCTTAGTATCCTTCAGCCTCAGATTGTTCCCAAGTCCCTCTAGGTTCTCTGTGCTCTTATATTCACAAGATTCCACTACTAAATACTTTCTTCTCTTATGTTATGCTCTACTAAAGCATGCTGCTGATACTCAGAGTTTTTATGAACCAGTTTGAGGCAGAAAGATTCTAAAATGGGCTCCATAAGTCTCTGTCCCCGATATTCATGCCTTATGTAATCCCTTCACCGGAGTGTGGATGAGACCTGTGATTAGCTTTTAACCAATAGAATATGGCTGAGGTGACGGGATGTCACACCGTGATTACACTAAATAGTATTGTACCTTCTGTATTGCTAACAGACTCTCTTTTTTAGTTTTTTTTTCTTTTAATTTTTGTGGGTATAGTAGGTGTATATATTTATGGGGTGCATGAGATGTTTTGATTACAGGCGTGCAATGTGATATAACCACATCATGGAGAATAGGGTATCCATCCCCTCAAGCATTTATTCTTTGAGTAACAAACAATCCATTTACACTCTGAGTTATTTTAAAATGTGCAATTAAGTTACTATTAACTATAGTCACTCTGTTCTGCTATCAAATAGGTCTTATTCATTGTCTCTATTTTCTTGTACCCATTAGCCATGCCAACCTTCTCCCTGCCCCCCACACTATCCTTCCCAACCTCTGGTAACTGTCCTTTTACTTTCTATGTCCATAAGTTCAACTATTTTTATTTTTATATCCCACAAATAAGTGAGAACATGCAATGTTTGTCTTTGTGTGCCTGGCTTATTTCACTTAGTAAAATGATCTCCAGTTCCATCCATGTTGTGGTAAGTGATGGGATCTCATTATTTTTTATGACTGAATAGTACTCTATTGTGTATATGTACAACATATTCTTTATCCATTCATCTGTTGGTGGACACTTAGGTTGTCCAAATCTTTGCTATTGTAAACAGTGCTGCAACAAACATTGGGGTGCAGATATCTCTTCAATATACTGACTTCCTTTCTTTGGGGTATACCCAGCAATGGGATTGCTGGATCATATGGTAACTCAATTTTTAGTTTTTTGAGGAACCACCAAACTGTTCTCCACAGTGGCTGCACTAATTTACATGCTAGCAGACTCTCTTGATCACCTTCTGGGTTTGCATGCATGAAGTGAGCAGCCATGCTAGGAAGACTCAGTGAAAAGAAACTGAGTGTGGCTGCTGGCTGTCAGCTGCAAGAAATTGAGGCTCTCAGTCCAACAGAACATAGGGAATCGTATATTGCTAACAACCATATGAACTTGGAAGCAGATCATCTTCTTCAGTTGAGCTTTCAGATGAGATCACAGCCCTGGCCAGCATCTTGATTGCAGCTTCATGAGACAGTTGCAATCTCTCTTGAAGGAGAGGACCCAGTTAAATTATGCCTGGATTCTGTGAGCTTATACAGACAGTTCTTGACTTACCATGGTTCAACTTAATGATTTTGCGACTTCATGATGGGACAAAGGACATAAATATTCAGTAGAAACTGTATTTTGAATTTCGATATTTTCACAGGCTATTGATATACAGTATGATATTCTCTCACCATGCTGGGCAGTGGCAGCAAGCCACAGCTCCCAGTCAGCCACACAATCAGAAGGGTAAACAACTGATACTCTACAGTGTACTGTGTTTCCAGATGATTTGGCCTGATAGTGGGCTAATGTAAGTGTTCCAAGCATGTTTAAGGTAGGCTAGGCTAAGCTATGCTGTTTGGTAAGTTAGATATATTTAATGCACTTTTGACTTACGATATTTTCAACTTATGGTGGGCTTATTGAGATGTAACCCCATTGTAAGTTGAGGAGCATCTGTAAATATATACTGTTTTCAGCCATTAAATGTGTGGTAATTTGTTACACAACAATAATTAATACACAGTTCTTTGCTTTTACTTACATCATTCCCCTCTTCCTAGGACTGCAATATAAGTCCTTGTGGACTGTTTTTATAAATAAATGTAATTGTCAAACACCATTCTGTGTTCAGAATTGTCCCTCCTCTCCCAACAAGGCTCTGTTACTGAATCAGGTTGTGCCTGATTTATTTAAAATAAGTTCTCTTTCAGGAGCTATCTCAACTCCTCATACAAAGAAAGTTTTGTGGGGCCTGCATATGTAATCTGCATTCTTAATTTAAAAAAAAGTTTCATTTGAATGAAACACTTGTGTAAGAGCATTATAGTGGTGCCAAAAGGCAGGGTTGGAGACAGGGATTTACTCTCCTCATCACAGACATTCAACTTGATCCCAAAATAAAACCAGGAGTTTTAAAAAGACATAAAACTCAGTAAATGGCATTGGATGGCCGATTATACTATGTCAATGGCATGCTTCTGAGAAACTAGTTTGAATAAGGAGGTTAATATAAAAGAGGTTAACCTAGAGTGATTAGTTATTTATGGACCAAGCTGCTCCTAGTAATTACCATTTGTTTTTCTCATGAAACTTTCCTTTATAAATTACTCAGTTTCACGTATTTCTTCATAGCAGTGTGAGAACAAACTAATACAGTAGTTCTGTGTAGAATTGATCAATCTATAGAAATAGCTCTTGATGGGTAACTTGCTGTCCGAAGTATAGTATGCTGCAGTATTTGACCCTAAACCAGACTATTCCTCAGCATGAACTTGCCCATGCTGCCATCTTCTGATACTTTAGTCTTTATTCTCCACCTCTCCCCCACCTCTGGTTTGGCATGTCAGCACAAAGAAACCTCCATTGTTCAATAAGGTGTGGAAGACTTAGACCAGAGGCAATATTTGAATTCAGATGAGGTGTCATTGTAGTTTCAAAAAATCCTTTTGGTCATGAGTACTCCAGCCACTGACTGAGGTGTGACAAAGAAGATCTCATATCCCAGAGAAAAAGCTTAGAACAGGCTACAAAAGTTATCATGGTATGTCTCTAAAGTTTCTGTAGAATAGTAGGACGGGAGGCCCAGGCTAAAGCCCAGGTGTACAAACGGGCTCAACAAAACAGGGACAGAGGCTGGCACAGCCAGATTACTTTTGGAAACACATATGCCCAGGGCACTTTGGATATTAAACCTAGATTTAGATCCTAGTCACTGGAAAGACTGAGCTCCTGATATATTCCTGCATCTTTTATTAGCCTCATAGAAAGATGGGACTCAGGTAAATCCTTAGAGCACTAAGACAGATATGGAAAAGGCAAAATTGGGGGTGGAAGGAGGGGCAAAGACTGACCTATCTGAAGACCCAGCATGTGCTAATTTATGTGGAGCAGTAGTTGGGTTTAAGGTTGGAGATTCAAAGATGGGGACAGGTTATTAATTAATCAATTAGCCATACAACTGCTTTTTGTTGGCTAAGTGGAGGAGTCATAAGGTCTAGTAAGACATAGATTTGACCCACAATGATCTTATAGTCTCAAGTGGAAAGCAGATAAGCCTAACTCATCAACTGAGGAGATGGTAATGGAGCTGTGTTTTGAAGGACAGGAAGGAATTGGCTAGATGAAGATGACAGAGAACCCAGAGGAAACATTAGGTGGGACAATCTGGAGACATGAAGCTGTCTGAAACATCATGGGGCACTGCAAACAATTTTGAGTGGTGGGAGCAAAGAATGTGTGTGTGTGTGCAAGTGGCAGATGATGCCAGAGAGGTAAGCAGGGTTCATATTCCACAGTGTTTTGAGTGATATGTTATATAGAGCTTGAACTTGATCATGAAAACAGAAGATTTCAAATATGATTGCTATTTTAAACAGGCAAATATTTTAATCAGAGAAATTATACGAAGATTTGTATTTTAGAAAGATACAGCCATTGTTGTGTTGTGGATGGATCAGAGAGGGTTAAAGATTAGAGGCAGGGAGATAAGTCAGGAGGTAAGAAGCAATGAGGACCTAAATTAAGATAGTGGTAGTGGGAATAGAAAATCATGAAAGAATATGAATAATTATGGAGGTATTGTTGATCAGAATTGATCAATAAAACATGGAGGCTAAGTGAAAAGAGAAGACCATGAATAATGTCAGGTTTCTAGCTTGGAAAATGGGTGGTTGGAGAAACAGAGTTGAGAGCGGAAGTCTGAGAAACATTAATGTTTAAAGCCTAAAATTTAAGAGTATAAGAAGAAGTCCATGTGGGAGCCTGAGTACAGGATGTCAGAGCCATTGGGAGAAAGCTAGGAGAAAGTGGATATACCAAAGCTGAGAAAGTAAGTATCAAGAAACCTGGAGTGAGCAATAGTATCCAATGCCACAAAGAAATCAAGTAAGATGAAAGGAAGTTATAACGAGTTGGAGAAGGCTGTGAGTGGAGCAGATTTGGAGGTAGGGACAATTAAGAGGTCAATTTTGGACATTCTGAGGTTGAGAGGTCTATTAGAGGTAATAGCATAAAGGAGTAGAGAGCTGAGCAGAGAAGTTGGGACTAAAGATATCTTTAAGAGTTGTGGACATACAGATTTGTTTACAGTCAAAGATTAAATATAATTTTCAGTGGAAAAAGTGTAAGAAGAGGAGATGTTCAAGAACTAAAGCTATCCTCATATTAAGAGGTCATGGAAAAATTGAGTAGCCAGTAAAGGACGAGAAAGATGAACCAGTGTGATTTCAGGTTCACACTGAAAGTGTGGGGTCCTGAGAGTCAAGGAAGAGGAGATCATTGATGATGTCAAATCCTCCTAATTTGTCAAGTGAGATAAGCAATTTTAATTTAACGAAGCAGAGGGCATTGTTAGATCAAAGTTCTAGATCAAAATTCAAGACTTCTTCAACTAAAGTGGTTTCCATGAAGTAGTGAGGACAGACATGTATATGGGTGGATTTAACTGAGTATGGGAAGAGAATTGGAGTCAGGGGATGTGATGGTTAATTTTATATGTCAACGTGACTGGACCATAAGAGCCACAGTTTTTTTTTTTTTTTTTTTTTTTTTTTTTTTTTTTTTTTTTTTTTGCAAAAGGATCTCACTCTCATGGCTCAAGCCAGACTGCAGTGTTTTTTTTGTTTTTGTTTTTGTTTTGTTTTTTTGCAAAAGGATCTCACTCTCATTGCTCAAGCCAGACTGCAGTGGCACATGATCTCAGCTCACTACAGCCTTGCCTTCCAGGGCTCAGGCGATCCTCCCACCTCATCCTCCCTAGTAGCTGGGACTCCAGGCATGTGCCATGATGCCCAGCTAATTTTTTTTTTTTTTTTTTTTGTATTTTTTAGTAGAGACAAGGTTTTGCCATGTTGCCCAGGCTGGTCTTGAACTCCTGACCTCTACACACCTCAATCCCAAAGTGCTGGGATGACAGGCAGGAGCCACCGCATCTGGCCAAGATTAACATTTGAATTGGTAGACTGAATAAAGCAGATTGTCTTCCCCAATGTGGGTGGGTCTCATGCAAATCCACTGAAGGCCTGAATGGAACCCAGGGCTGAGTAAGGCAGGATTCTCTCCCTGCCTGATGATCTTCAAGCTGGGATGTCAGACTTTGGACTGATACTTAGACTGGTACTCATACCATTGGCTCTCCTTTGTGCTAACTATAGATCTTGGGATATCTGTCTTCATAATCACATGACCCAATTTCTTTGTTTTGAGTCTTACTCTGTTGCCTAGGCTGGAGTGCAGTGGCACGATCTTGACTCACTGCAACCTCTGCCCCCCACGTTCAAGCGATTCTCCTGCCTCAGCCTTCTGAGTAGCTGGGACCAGAGATGAATGCCACAGAAAATTTTTGTATTTTTAGTAGAAATGGGGTTTCACCATGTTGACCAGGCTGGTCTTGAACTCCTGACCTCAAGTGATCCACCCACCTTGACCTTTCAAAGTGCTGGAATTATAGGTGTGAGCCACTGCACTTGCCCCAATTTCTTATAAGCCTCTTTATATCTACCTATTTATATCTCTTAGCAGTTCTGTTTCTATAGATAACCCAGACTAATACAGATTTTGGTACTGAGAAGTGAGGTGCTGCTGTAACAAATGCTTAAACCTGTGGAAGTTGCTTTGGAACTGGGTAATGGGTAGAGGCTGGAAGAGTTTTGAGGTGCATACTATAAATATAGATATTAAGAGTGATTCTTGTGAAGTCTCAAATGGTAACGAAGATTATGTAGGAACCTGAAGGAGAGACAATCATTGTTATAAAGAGGGAAAGAACCTTACTGAATTGTGTTTGTGTTCTAGTGATTTTTTGGAAAGTAGAACTGGTGAGCAATGAAACTGGATATTTTGCTGAGAATATTTCTAAGCAAAGTGTTGAAGGAGTATCTTAGTTCCTCCTGACTGTTTATAGTAATATGTGAGAGGACAGAGATGAACTGAAGAAAGGATTGTTAAGCAACAAGGAACTAGATCTTAAATATTTGGAAAATTCAGCCTATCGATATTACAAAAAATGTTCTGAAAGGAACACCAAGGATGTGGCTGGATTTTCACTCAATAAAGAGTTTATGAGATTATAGGAGCAGAAGCACTGTCAGCTTGAACTGAGGGGATGGAGGTTACACAAAATGAAGAAAGGATATTTGACTTCTTGGATTTGTCAAGACAAGGTGATAGAGCTATCTGCGTATAAATGTGCACTGTTCAAAGACAGAGAAAAATTACCCCGAAGGCAATTCAGAGATTATCATGGTCACCATCTCAGTTTTAAAAGGCCAGATGGCCTCTGGGAGCCAGGAACTCTCTGCAGAGCTGTGGGGCCAAGACCACCATGTATAGCCTTAGGAGGATGACCCCCTCACCCACACACCACCGGGCCTAGAAGGCAGAGCATCGAAGAGGATTATTTTCAGGGCTTAAGATCTGATGGAATTCACCTTGTCAGGTTTTGAACTGGCTTGAAACCAACTACCTTTCCTTCTTTCCTACTTCTTCTTTTGGAATGGGAATGTTTATCCTGTGTTGTCCCACTATTGTATTTTGGAAGCAGATAGCTTATTTGGTTTCAAAGGTTCACAGCTGGAGAAAATTTTTGCCTCATAATGAATTACATCTCAAGTCTCAGCCATATCCTATTTAGATGATTTTTAGAGAGATTTTAATAACAAACCTGCACATGTACCTCTGTACTTAAAACAAAAGTTAAAGAAAACCTTATTAAGAAAAAAGATGAGACTTTAAATGTTAGACTTTAGAGTTGAAATTGGAATGCATTAAGACTTTAGGGGTGCTGGTTGCTTCCAAGATGGCTGAATAGCAACAGCTCTGGTCTACAGCTCCTAGCAAGATCGATGCAGAAGATGGGTGATTTCTGCATTTCCAACTGAGGTACCTGGTTCATCTCATTGGGACTGGTTGGACAGTGGGTGCAGCCGAAGGAGGGTAAGCTGAAGCAGGGCAGGGCATCGCCTCACCCGGGAAGCACAAGGGGTTGAGGGAGTTCCCTTTCTTAGCCAAGGGAAGCTGTGGATAACTGTACCTGGAGGAGTGGTACACGTCTGCCCAAATACGGGACTTTTCCCATGGTCTTCGCAACCAGCAGACCAGGAGATCCCCTCCTGTGCCTGGCTTGGCGGATCCCACACCCAGGGACCCTTGCTTGCTGCTAGCGCAGCTGTCTGAGATGGACCCGTGAAGTGGGAGCTTGGCGGGTAGGGGGGCATCCGCCATTGCTGAGACTTGAGTAGGCAGTTCTATGTTCACAGTGTAAACAAAGTGTCAAGGAAGCTCGAACTGGGCAGAGCCCACCACAGCTCAGCAAGCCCTACTGCCTCTCTAAATTCCACCTCTAGGGGCAGGGCATATCTGAACAAAAGGCAGCAGACAGCTTCTCCATACTTAAACGTCCCTGCCTGACAGCTCTGAAGAGAGCAGAGGTTCTCCCAGCATGGTGTTCGAACTCTGATAACAGACAGACTGCCTTCTTAAGTGGGTCCCTGACCCCCATGTAGCCTGACTGGGAGACACCTCCCAGTAGGGGCCAACAGACAACTCAAACAGGTGGGTGCCCCTCTGGGATGAAGCTTTCAGAGGAAGGATCAAGCAGCAATATTTACTGTTCTGCAGCCTTCACTGGTGATACCCAGGCAAACAGGGTCTGGAGTGGACTTGCAACTAAGGGGCCTGTCTGTTAGAAGGAAAACTAACAGAAAGAAATAGCATCAACATCAAGAAAAAGGACATCCACACCAAAACCCCACTGGTAGGTCACCAACATCAAAGACCAAAGGTAGATAAGACCACAAAGATGGGGAGAAACCAGAGGAGAAAAGCTGAAAATTCCAAAAACTAAAACACCTCTTCTCCAAATGAACACAATTTCTCACCAGGAAGGGAACAAAACTGGATGGAGAGTGAGTTTGATGAGTTGACAGAAGTAGGCTCCAGAAGGTTGGCAATAACAAACTTCTCCGAGCTAAAGGAGCATGTTGTAACTCATCACAAGGAAGCTAAAAACCTTCAAAAAAAGGTTAGATGAATGGCTAACTAGAATTACCAATGTAGAGAAGAGATTAAATGACCTGATGGAGCTGAAAATCACAGTATGAGAACTTTGTGAAGCATACACAAGCTTCAATAGCCGATTCAATCAAGTGGAAGAAAGGATATCAGTGATTAAACATCAAATTAATGAAATTAAAATGAGAAGACAAGATTAGAGAAAAAAGTGAAAAGAAATGAACAAAGCCTCCAAGAAATATGGGACTAAGTGAAAGACCAAATCTATGTTTGATACCAAATCTATGTTTGTTTCAGGTGTACCTGAAAGTGAGAGGGAGAATGGAACCAAGTTAGAAAACACTCTTCAGGGTATTATCTAGGAGAACTTCCCCAACCTACCAAGGCAGGCCAACAGTTCAAATTCAGGAAATACAGAGAACACCACGAAGATACTCCTTGAGAACGGCAACCCCAAGACATGTAATTGTCAGATTCACCAAGGTTGAAATGAAGGAAAAAATGTTAAGGGCAGCCAGAGAGAAAGGTTGGATTACCCACAAAGGGAAGCCCATCAGACTTACAGTGGATGGATCTCTCTGCAGAAACCCTACAAGCCAGAAGAGAGTGGGGGCCAATATTCAACATTCTTAAAGAAAAGAATTTTCAACCCAGAATTTCATATCCAGCCAAACTAAGCTTCATAAGTGAAGGAGAAATAAAATCCTTTACAGCCAAGCAAATGCTGAGAGATTTTGTTGCCACCAGTCCTGCCTTACGAGAGCTCCTGAAGGAAGCACTAAACATGGAAAGAAACAACCAGTACCAGCCACTGCAAAAATTGTAAAGACCATCGACGCTATGAAGAAACTGCATCAATTTAATGGGCAAAATAACCAGCTAGCACCATAATGACAGGATCAAATTCACACATAACAATATTAATCTTAAATGTAAATGGGCTAAGTGCCCCAATTAAAAGACACAGACTGGCAAATTGGATAAATAGTCAAGACTCACCAGTGTGCTGTATTCAGGAGACCCATCTCATGTGCAAAGACACACATAGGCTTAAAATAAAGGGATGGAGGAAGATCTACCAAGCAAATGGAAAGCAAAAAATAAAAATAAAATAAAAATAAAAGCAGGGGTTGCAATACTAGTCTCTGATAAAACACACTTTAAACCAACAAAGATGAAAAGAGACAAAGAAGGCCATTACATAATGATAAAGGGATCAATTCAACAAGAAGAGCTAACTATCCTAAATATATATGCACCCAATACAGGAGCATCCAGATTCACAAAGCAAGTTCTTAGAGACCTACAAAGAGAATTAGACTCCTACACGATAATAATGAGAGACTTTAACACCCCACTGTCGATATTGGACAGATCAATGAGACAGAAAATTAACAAGGATATCCAGAACTTGAACTCAGCTCTGGACCAAGCGGACCTAATAGACATCTACAGAACTCTCCACCCCAAATCAACAGAATATACATTCTTCTCAGCACTACATCACACTTATTCTAAAATTGACCACATAGTTGGAAGTAAAACACTCCTCAGCAAATGTAAAACAACGGAAATCATAATAGTTGCTCAGACCACAGTGCAACCAAATTAGAACTCAGGATTAAGAATCTCACTCAAAACCGCACAACTACATGGAAACTGAACAACCTGCTCCTGAATGACTACTGGGTAAATAACGAAATGAAGGCAGAAATAAAGATGTTCTTTGAAACCAATGAGACAAAGATTCTGGTACGAGTCTCTGGAACAAATTTAAAGCAGTGTATAGAGGAAAATTTATAGCACTAAATGCCCACAAGAGAAAGTAAGAGAGATCTGAAATCAACACCCTAACATCACAATTAAAAGAACTGGAGAAACAAGGGCAAAGAAATTCAAAAGCTAGCAGAAGATAAGAACTAACTAAGATCAGAGCAGGACTGAAGGAGATAGAGACACAAAAAAACCTTCAAAAAATCAGTGAATCCAGGGGCTGGTTTTTCGAAAAGATCAACAAAATAATTAGACCACTAGCAAGACTAATAAAGAAGAAAAGAGAGAAGAATCAAATAGACACAATAAAAAATGATAAAGGGGATATCACCACTGATCCCACAGAAATACAAACTACCATCAGAGAATACTATAAACACTACACAAATAAACTAGAAAATCTACGAGAAATGGATACATTCCTGGACACAAACACCCTCCCAAGACTAAACAAGGAAGAAGCTGAATCTCTGAATAGACCAATAACAGGTCCTGAAATTGAGGCAATAATTGATAGCCTACCAACCAAAAAACGTCCAGGACCAGAAGGATTCACCACCAAATTCTACCAGAGGTACAAAGAGGAGCTGGTACCATTCCTTCTGAAATTATTCCGATCAATAGAAAAAGAGGGAATCCTCCCTAACTCATTTTATGAGGCCAGCATCATCCTGACACTAAAGCCTGGCAGAGACACAACCAAAAAAAGAGAATTTCAGGCCAACATCCCTGAAGAACATCGATGCAAAAATTCTCAATAAAATACTGACAAACTGAATTCAGCAGCACATCAAAAAGCTTATCCACCATGATCAAGTTGACTTCATCCCTGGGATGCAAGGCTGGTTCAACATACGCAAATCAATAAACATAATCCATCACATAAACAGAACCAACGGCAAAAAACATGATGATTATCTCAATAGATGCAGAAAAGGCCTTAAACAAAATTTAGCAGCCTTTCATGCTAAAAACTCCCAATAAAGTAGGTATCGGTGGAACGTATCTCAAAATAATTAGAGCTATTTATGACAAACCCACAGCCAATATCATACTGAATGGGCAAAAACTGGAAGCATTCCCTTGAAAACTGGCACAAGACAAGGATGCCCCTTCTCACCACTCCTATTCAACATAGTATTGGAAGTTCTGGCCAGGGCAATCAGGCAAGAGAAAGCAATAAAACGTATTCAGATAGGAAGAGAGGAAGTCCAGTTGTCTCTGTTTGCAGATGACATGATTGTATGTTTAGAAAACCCCATCATCTCAGCCCCAAATCTCCTTAAGCTGATAAGCAACTTCAGCAAAGTCTCAGGATACAAAATCAATGTGCAAAAATCAAAAGCATTCCTATACACCAATAACAAAGCCAAATCGTGAGTGAACTTCCATTCACAATTGCTACAAAGGTAATAAAATACCTAGGAATACAACTTACAAGGGATGTGAAGGACCTCTTCAAGGAGAACTATAAACCACTGCTCAACGAAATAAGAGAGGACACAAACAAAGGGAAAAACATTCCATGCTCATGGATAGGAAGAATCAATATAATGAAAATGGCCTTACTACCCAAAGTAATTTATATCGCCATCAAGCTACCACTGACTTTCTTCACAGAATTGGAAAAAATTAATTTAAAGGTCATATGGAACCTGAAAAGTGCCCACATAGCCAAGGTAGTCCTGGGCAAGAAGAACAAAGGTGGAGGCATCATGCTACCAGACTTCACACTTTACTACAAGGCTGCAGTAACTGAAACAGCATGGTACTGGTACCAAGACAGATATATAGACCAATGGAACAGAACAGAGGCCTCAGAAATAACACCACACATCTACAACCATCTAATCTTTGACAGACCTGACACACACAAGTAATGGGGAAAAGATTCCCTATTTAATAAATGGTGTTGGGAAAACTGGCTAGTTAAATGCAGAAAACTGAAACTGGACCCCTTCCTTATGCCTTATACAAAAATCAACTCTAGATGGATCAAAGACTTAAACGTAAGACCTAGGACCATAAAAATCCTAGAAGAAAACCTGGGCAGTAGCATTCAGGACATAGGCATGGGCAAAGACTTCATGTCTAAAATACCAAAAGCAATGGCAACAAAAGCCAAAATTGACAAATGGGATCTAATTAAACTAAAGGGCTTCTCTGCAGCAAAAGAAACTATCATCAGAGTGAACCGGCCACCTACAGAATGGGAGAAAATTTTTGCAATCTATCCATCTGACAAAGGGCTACTATCCAGAATCTACAAAGAACGTAAACAAATTTGCAAGAAAAAAGCAAACAACTGCATCAAAAAATGGGCAAAGGATATGAATAGACACTTATCAAAAGAAGACATTTATGCAGCCAACAGACATATGAAAAAATGCTTGTTGATTAGAGAAATGCAAATCAAAACCACAATGAGATATCATCTCATGCCAGTTAGAATGGTGATCATTAAAAAGTCAGGAAACAAGATGCTGGAGAGGTTGTGGAGAAATAGGAATGCTTTTACACTGTTGGTGGGAGTATAAATTAGTTCAACCATTGTGGAAGACAGTGTGGTGATTCCTCAAGGATCTAGAGCTAGAAATACCATTTGACCCAGCAATCCCATTACTGAGCATACACCCAAAGGATTATAAATCATTCTACAATAAAGACACATGCACACATGTTTATTGCGGCACTATTCACGATAGCAAAGACTTGGAACCAACCCAAATGTCCATCAGTGATAGACTGGATTAAGAAAATGTGGCACATATACACCATGGAATAATATGCAGCCATAAAAAGGATGAGTTCCTGTCCTTTGCAGGGACATGGATGAAGCTGGAAACCATCATTCTCAGCAAACTATTGGAAGATCAGAAAACCAAACACTGCATGTTCTCACTCATAAGCGGGAGATGAACAACAAAAACATATGGACACAGGGAGGGGAACATCACACACCAGGGCCTGTGGGGGTTGGAGGGCTAGGGGAGGGATAACATCAGGAGAAATACTTAATGTATGTGATGGGGTGATGGGTGCGGCAAGCCACCATGGCACATGTATACCTATGTAACAAAACTGCACATTCTGCACATGTAACCCAGAACTTAAAGTATGATAATAATAATAATAAAGACTTTAGGGGCTATCAGGATGGCTTATTTTGCATACAATAAGGACATGCATTTCTGGAGGCCAGACGTGGAATGTCATGGGCAGAATATTTGTGTCTCACCCAGGTTCATATGTTGAAGCCCTAACCTTCTCTGTGATGTTATTTGGAAACGGGGACTTTGGGAGGCAATTAGAGTTAGATTTGGTCATAAGTGTGGGTTCTCATGATGGGATTAGTGGCCGTATAAGAATAGAAAAAGAGAAAGATATCTCCTAGGGCACACACTGAGGAAAAGCCATATGAAGGTGGCCATCTGCAAGCCAGGAGAGAGAATCCTCACCAGAAACCAAATCAACACCTTCATCTTGGACTTCTCAGCCTTCAGTATTGTGACAAAAAATTCCTGTCGTTTTAGCCACCCAGTCTATGGTATTTTGTTATAATAGCAGCTAGAGCAGATTAATACAAAGAATATAAGAAATTCTCTTTTTTTTTTTTTTAATTTAAGATGGAGTCTCGCTCTGTCACCCAGGCTGGAGTGCAATGGCACGATCTCTGCTCACCGCAACTTCTGCCTCCTGGGTTCAAGCAATTCTGTTGCCTCAGCCCCCGGAGTAGCTGGGATTATAGGCATGCGCCACCACGCCCAGCTAATGTTTACATTTTTAGCAGAGATGGGGTTTCAAGGGTTTCACCATGTTGGCCAGGCTGGTCTCGAACTCCTGACCTCAAGTGATCTGCCTGCCTCAGCCTCCCAAAGTGCTGGGATTACAGGCGTGAGCCACTGCGCCTGGCCAGGAGTATAAGCAATTCTTATATTTTGCCACAACAAACAGGAAAAAAAAAGTGGTGGTGATGGGGCAGTTGCAGGTACAGGAAACAGAATCAAGGAAAATTTTGTGGAAATAAACAGCAGTTTGTATGCCAGTAGAAATGAGCCAGAGAAAGTGAATGAAACACTTCTCTTAGTGGATCACTATTCTGGGCACAGTGAAAACAAGACTAACAATGCCTCTGCTCTTTGGAAGCTCACGTTTAAATAGAGGCATGTTGCATAGTGTATAAGGGAGACAGAGAACAAATAAACATGAAAAAAATGAAATGAGTTTAAATCCAAGTAATTTTAATGAACCAGACCATTTGTTCCGTACATCATTTGAAGGCCTTGCTCTCTATCTTTAAGGACATATTTTTGACAGTCTTTTTAGGGCACCTCTGTTTGAATCTATCATATGATACCTTCTCTGTTGAGAGCTGCTTTATAAACTGAGGAAGACCAAGGTTTCAGGAAAAGGACATCAGTGGCTAGAAGTAACTGGGACTGGGGATACAGAGGTTGCTCCTCACCCTCTTTCTTGTTCCTTTATTCTTCCCTGATCATGTTTGTTTTAGTCTCTTCACTTTCAAAATCATTCTCTTCAAGAGAGAAGAAAACAGGTATTGAAAAGTTCTATTTTCCACTGCTATCTTTTAATTTGCCACCTGCCTCTCTTAGGCTGATATCTTCCTTATTTTTGTACTTTAAACATTCCTTAACAGGCAAGCCTTTACTAATCTTCTTACCAGTCTTCATTGAACAATATTAAAATAGTCAATAATCATAATATAAATCCTGTTGATAGTTTCAACTTTGAAATCAATTTATAGCCAAAACATGGAATGATATAGTCATGGTTACAGAATAGAATATGAATGTTATCCACCTGCCCCATGTGGGAGTTATCGACAGAAGATAAGAAGGGAATGTAAATAGAATGTTGGAGGTCCTGTTATCTTAATCTTCTTTTTATTTATTTATTTTAAACTTTATTTTATTTTTAATTTTTATTATTTTTTAAAGGCTAGACAAGTAAACCTGTGGGAGTGGAGAAGGGATAAAGAAATCTGTGATTAATTAGTTGTAAACACCACTGCACTTGCACCAGCCCTATTATGCTAATCTTGTATAGGAAAAATTCAAAGGATAATATATACATTTGAGATAATTATTAATAGAAAGAAGTTTGGAGCCGGGCATGGTGGCTCATGCCTATAATCCCAGCTCTCTGGGAGGCTGAGGCAGGCAGATTGCTTGAGCATGGAAGTTCGAAACCAACTTGGGCAACATGGCGAACCCCAATTCTACAAAAAATACAAAAATTAACTGGGTGTGGTGGTGCACACCTGTAGTCCCAGCTACTGGGGAGGCATAGGTGGGAGCCTGGGAGGTGAAGGCTGCAGTGAGCTGTGATGGCACCACTCACTCCAGCCTGGGAAACAGAGTAGGACTCTGTTTCAAGAAAGAAAGAAAGAAAGAAAGAAAGAGAGAGAGAGAGAGAGAGAGAGAGAGAGAGAGAGAGAGAAAGAAAGAAAGAAGGAGTTTAAGTATTATAAGTTTAAAAAGTAGCCAATACTGGAACTAAACATAGTGACATGAACATAAAAAGAGTGGAGATGAGCAGGGGAAAGTAGCAGGAAATTAAAAAAAAAAACCCGAAGGAAGGTATTATATAAAAAGATAGTAGGAAGGGTATATTATTAAGAGAAATGAAAGTAGCCACCAGAAGAACTAAAACAGACATATGTAAAATATTTACCTCCAGGTTCAGGGACTGGTGATAGAGAGCAGAGGAACACAGAACAATTAATTTTTATTACACATCCTTCTTTATTATTTGATTTTAAAATAAACTATGTACAGGTTTGATGTTGATAAAAAAATTTTAAGATTAAATATGTTTTTATTATTATTATTATACTTTAAGTTCTAGGGTACATGTGCATAACGTGCAGGTTTGTTACATATATATACTTGTGCCATGTTGGTGTGCTGCACCCATCAACTTAAATATGTTTTTTTAAAAACAACTTGCTTCAGTTAGAAGAGTCTCTCTGTTTCTCTTAGAATAATGTATTTACCAAGAGCTTTTCTTGGGATGAGGTAGCATAGGCAGATAAGCTCTTTGTTAAAACCATACCTCCTGCCTTCCATTGTTTCTGCAGTACTGAAGTAATATCCTTAAATTATTGAATGATGTCATAAAGTATAATCATAACTATTTAAGTCCTCACACATTGCTGGTTGGAATGAGCAATAATGCACTTTGGAAAATAACTTGGTAGTTTCTTAAAATTTTAAACATAACTTATAATCACATTCCTAGGTATTTTCTTAAAAAGAATGAAAACATATGTGCACACAAAACCAGTATGTGACTGTTTATAGTGGCTTTATTCATAACTGCTCTAAACTGGAAACAACCCAAATGTCCTTCAGCTGGTGAATGGATAAACAAACTGGAATACCTGCAATGGAATATTACTCAGCAATAACAAGGAATGAACTTCTGACACAGGCATCTTGGATGAATCTCTTAGGCATTATGCGAAGTGAAAGAAGATAGATGCAAAAGGCCACATAAATAATTCCATTCATAGGATAGTCTGGAAAAGATAAATCTACATGGAGAAAAACAGATCAGTGGTGTTATGGATTAAATTGTGTTGCTCCAAAATTCATATGTTGAAGTCCTAACTCAACATATGGTACCTCAGAATGTGACCTTATTTGGGTAAAGGACCTTTACAGAGCTAATCAGGTTAAAATGAGTTCACTAGGATGGGCCGTAATTCATCATGATTGATGTCCTTATAAAAGAGGAAAATTTGGACAGAGATATGCATAGAGGGAAGATGGTGCAAAAAGACAACCATCTACAAGGCAAGGGGAGAGGCCGGGAAAAGAAGAGCCTTCCCTCATACTCCTCAGAGTGTGGAACCAGGAACTAACCCTGCCAAGACCTTCATTTTGGACTTCTAGACTCCAGAATTGTGAGGTGATAAATTTATGTTAGGTAAAGCACTCAGTCTGTGGTATTTGGTTATGGCAGTCCTAGCAAACTAATACAAGTGGTTTCTACAGACGAGGTGAAGCAAGGGTTGACTACAAAGGGGCACGAAGGAAATGTTTAGGGAGGTGGAAATGCTCTATGTCTTGGTCATGGTGGTTACAGGACTGCATGTGCTTTCAGAATTCATAGAGCTGTACATTTAAAAGGGCACATTTTACTCAACATAGAATTATATCTCTATAAGTCTGATATCAAAATCTAACAGAAAAACTAGATTGGAAAAACCAAAATTACTTTTAAAAATTAAAAATTGGAAAAGTGACCCAAGATATGTGTGTGCGTATGTCCAAAAGTAGATTATTCGAATAAATATTAGTTAAATCAATCAAAAGACACAATTATTTTCCTGGTGAACCTTACATTATAGTAGGTGATGTAGCTAATACATAAATAAAGAAATAAACATATAAAAATGATGTCAGGAAGTGATAGATTCTGTGAAGAAAATAAAGCAAGGTAAGGGGGTAGAGAGATATAAGGAACTCTATTTTAAATACAATACCGTGACGGTCAGTTTTATCTGTCAGCTTCTCCGGGCTGCAGTCCTCAGTTATTCAATCAGACACAGATCTAGGTGTTGCTATGAAGATATTTTGTAGAGGTAATCAAAGACCATAATCAGGTGGCATCAAGAAAGGGAGATCATCCTAGGTAATCTGTGTGGGCCTGATTCAATCAGTTAAGAGCAAAGCTGAGGCTTCCCTGAAGAAGAGGAAATTCCAGCTCCGGACAGCAGCTTCAGCCTGCACATAAGAGTTTCAGCCTACACTTCTTGACAGCCTACCCTGTGGATTTCAGACTCGCCCAGCTAGCCCCCACAATCATGTCAGCCAATTCCTTGTAATCAACTTTTTAATATGTATCTCCTACTGGTTCTGTTTCTCTAGTTGAACCCTTGCTGATCCAAGTAGTCAGGAGGGTCTCCTGGGCATCATACTTCAGTAGAAACAGAATGAGGAGGGTACAAATATCTGGTGTAGGGGTGAGGGTGGTAACGGTAGATTCTAGGAAGAAGCAGCATCTAGTGCAAAGACCCTGTTGTGGAAATGTGTTTGTCCCTCCTTGTTGAAGAGCAAGGAGGGCAGAAAGGTTGGAGAACAGAGTGAGTCAGAGCATGGTAGTGCTGAGTTTGGGAATGGGGCAGGAGCTGGATCATGCATAGGTCATGATAAGAACTTTGGATTATATCCAAGTGAGCTGGGAAGCTAGTAGAGGGTGTTGAGCAGAGCAATGACATGCTGTAAATTTAGAAGGGGCACCTAACCTATCATGCAAGAGAAGATCAGGGAGACCAATTAGAGGGCTATCACAGTTGTCTAGGGAGGAAATACTGGTGGCTTGGAATAGAGTGACAGTGGTGAAGAAGATTAGAAATAGACAGATTTAGGACATTTTTGTTTTTTGTTTTTGAGATGGGGTTTCACTCTGTTGCACAGGCTGGAGTGCAGTGGCGCAAACTCAGCTCCACCTCCTGGGCTCAAGCAGTCCTCCCACTTCAGGCTCCAGAGTAGCTGGGACTACAGGTAGGTGCCACCATGTCCGGCTACTTTTTGATTTTTTTTTTTTTTTTGTAGAGATGAAGTTTCACCATATCGCCCAGGTTGGTCTCAAAGTCCTGGACTCAAGCAGTCCACTGGCCTTGGCCTCCCCAAATACTGGGATTACAGGTGTGAGCCCCTGGACCTGGTCTGATTTAGGACAAATTTTAAAGGGAGAGAGAGAGCTAAGAAGATTTGCTAAAGGGTTGAATTTGGAGTGAGAATATAAAAGTGGAATAAAAAAAGAATGATTTCTAGGGTTTTAGCCTGAGAAACCAGAAGAAACTGAACATGGTGGTGGTATCTGTGAGGATGGGAAAATTATTGAGAGAGAGGGGTAGAGCAGCTGTGAAAGGTGGAAAGCAAGAATTCAGGGTTGGACATATTAAATTTTAGATGTCATTAAAATATCCAAGTGTAGGTATCTGTTTGGTACATATTTCTGGAGATATATTAAATACGTTTGCGTCATTGGCACTTAGGAAGTGAGCATGGGCCAGGCACCGTGGCTCATGCCTATAATCCCAGCACTTTGCAATACTGAGCTGTGTGGACCACTTGAGCCTAGGAGTTGGAGACCAACCTGGGCAACATAGCCAAAGCCTGTCTCTATAAAAAATACAAACATTAGCTGGGCGTGGTGGTACACACCTGTAGTCCCAGCTACTTGGGAGGCTGAGGTGGTGGGAGGATGATTACAGTCAGGGAGGCAGAGGTTACAGTGAGCCAAGATTGCACCATTTCACTACAGCCTGAGTGACAGAGCTAACTCTGTCTCAAAAAAAAAAAAAAGAAGTGAGCATGGATGGAAAAGAGAATAGGTATGAAGAGTGTGCCTTAGGACACACTAGTATTTACAGGTTGGGAAGAACAGGTAAATTCAGTAACAGAAACTGAGATTAAGTGTTCTGTAAGGCAGGCATAATACCCAGAGAGAATAGTGAGCAGAAGGTGCTTCCAGGAGGCAGGTGTGGTCAATTGTGTCAAATTCTATTAATATTATAATATATATAGTTAGTCCCAAACTATATTAGGGACTAAGAGCTGACCAATAAGTATGGCTTCTCAGAGTCATCTGTGGACCACCTGTGTCAGAATTACCCAGCTAGTGTCTTAAAATGAGATTTCTGGATCCACTCCAGACCTACTGGATCAGATTCTCTTGGGGAGAAGCCCAGGAACCTGCACTTAAACAAGCACAGGATTAGGAATACAAAAGGTTTGTTGGAGAACAAAACCAAAAAGCACCAGGTGGTTCTTGTGAACCTGGAAGCTGCTGCCTGAGAGTCTTTGTGCATGGAAGCATATCAATCTTTTCTCTAGACTAGTGGTTGTCAGACTTTAACTTACCCTAGAATCCCTGATGGGCTCCTTAAAAGGATTAGTAGGTCCCGCCCCAGAGTTCCTGAGTCAGGAAGACGGAGGTGAGCCTCAAAAACGACATGTCTAACAAGTTCCCTAGAAATATTGATGTTACTGGTTGGTGGACTACACTTTGACAACCAATGGGCCAAACCTTTTTAAATAGGCCCTTCAAAAGTAGAATAAAAATATAATTAAGAAACGTGGTCTCTATTGCAAGTCATAGACGTGTGTGGCATATCAGTCCATTTCTCTCATCTCTATTTTCAGTTTCTTCCCTGCAATTTTCTTTTTCTTTTTCTTTTTTGAGATGGAGTCTTGCTCTGTCGCCCAGGCTGGAGTGCAGTGGTGTGATCTCGGCTCACTGCAACTTCTGCCTCCCGGTTTCAAGCGATTCTCCTGCCTCAACCTCCCAAGTAGTTGAGATTACAGGCGTCCACCATGCCCAGCTAATTTTTGTGTTTTTAGTAGAGACGGGGTTTCGCCATGTTGGCCAGGCTTGTCTCGAACACCTAACCTTAGGTGATCCTCCTGCCTTGGCCTCCCAAAGTGTTGGGATTACACTGTGCCCAGCCCCTGCAAAATTTGGAATTAAAGCTTTTATGATGTTGGCCAATCATGGAACTGCTTTAGCTGAGGTTAATTTGACTCTATGACAAAATTTAGAGATATCAAAAAGCCTCTTAGACATTTTAATTTTAAAAGACTTTTCAGGATGTCCTAATTTTTAGGTGGGGGTGGCAGGTTTTTTGTTTTTTTGTTTTTTTTAACAGATGAAAGGCATTTAAGTAAAATAAAAATGAAAAAGTCCTTTTGACATTGTGTACTTGATGGTTCTGTCTCTGCCTGTAACAAATCTCATTTCTGTTACCATGAACTGAATGAAAAAAGTAAATTTGCCCCAATTCCATGTAATTAATTCCATCTGTTTGTCATTTCTGACTGGAAAACTTCTTCCATACCTTGTTTGATATGAAGAACAAATAATTGGATTGTCTGATAAGTCTGCCAATAAACTATTCAGAAACATCATGTGAAATAGTTCCCACTATATGAATTTTATGGTTTGTCTAAACACTAACATTTTCCCCTTCTGTAGTTGTATGAAAAAACAAACATTGTTAGTATAGTAGATAAATTGTTATAAAATACCAGAAAGAAAAAAAAGTCAGTATCTTTTAGCTGAGAACAACCAATACTCTGATCAATGACTGCATCAGGATTTTATTTGCCTATTAGTCCACAGAGTAGCCCAGAACACTAAATTTATTCATAAGAGAAGATATTGATTATTGGTCATTCCACATAAATGTAACTTTTGATCTGTGTGTCCAATTATTTGCTTTTTGAATTTTACTAAAACTGGCTGGACACAGTGGCTCAGGCCTGTAATCCCAGCACTTTAGGGGGCTGAAGCAGGAGGACTGCTTGAGTATGGGAGTTCAAGACCAGCCTGGGTAAAATAGTGATAACCTGTCTCAATAAAAAATTTAAAAATTAGTTGGGGATGGTGGTGTGTGCCTGTGGTCCAGCTACTTGGGAGGCTGAGGTGGGAGGATTTCTTGAGTCTGGGAGGTGGAGGCTACAGTGAGCTCTGATTGTGCCCCTTCATGCTAGCCTGGGTGACAGAGCAAAACCCTGTCTCAAAAAAAAAAAAAAGTATCTTCTAAAATTTTGTAAAATTACTTTTTTTTCCCCCTCAGGTGAGGAGAAAACATCAAGAAAACAAAAAGAGAAATATCCAAATCATTCTTTCTATTCTTTTGTGGTTTGCAACCACTTTTGGGTTTCCCTCTGGGAGAAACCACAGAAATATTGCCTTAGAATAAAATAGCTTATTTGTTTTTTTAAAAAAAGAAGGAAAAGAAAAGAAAAAGAAATGTGATCTGTAGTTTTTTGCAGGGGCAGTATCATAGTATTGTAGCCAATGAGGTTTATCAAAAGTGTGATTATTGCTAATTGAAAACTTTTCCCAGTACCCCTCCATGAAAACTAAAAATGTAGTCAGCATCGGCAATTTTCGAATTTGACAGTCTATATGGAGACTGAACAAACAAACAAAAAAAGAAATGTGGCCTCTTCCTTGGCTAGAAACTTTAACATAACATGGTCTTGAGAAAAACATGTTCTATTTTTCTCAAGTTTTCTATCTCTGCATTCACCAACTTTTCATGTTGATCAGCGTTAAGAGAAATAGTGCTGGTTGTTGCTTTCCTTGACCTCAGTGGGGTAAAGTTATCAGTAATTCGATTCAAGAATTTATCCAATGCTCTGTTTTAGAGAATTATTGTGAGCATCTTAAAATACCTCATTATAGACCAGAGAAGAGCAAACTTGGCCCTTCGGGGACAGCAAAAAAAGAGTCTGTTAGCTGTTTAGACCTGGAGAAGGCAGCTGAAAGTGTTTGGTTACCAAACAGCTTTCCTAAGCACCTAGATAACTGGTGTGATCAGTACTCAGCCCTGTTGTTGGCTGATGACAGGGAAGAGACTGGAGTGAGAGTGTCAGGTGAGTGGTGAAAGAAGGAGAAACAAAACCAGGTTAGGATTGGAATATGAAAAAAAAACCCTCTGATTTTTAGTATGCTAGAAGCCAAACTAGATTTAGGCTGAATGCAGTGGCTCACACCTATAATTCTAGCACTTTGGGAGGCTGAGGCAGGTGGACTGCTTGAGTCCAGGAGTTCAGGACCAGTCTGGGCAACATAGCAAGACCTCGTCTCTACAAATAATAATAATAATAAATTAGCCGGGCATGGTGCTGCGTGCCTAAGTCCCAGCTACTTGGGTGGCTGAGGTGGGAGGATGGCTTAAGCCTAGGAGGTCGAGGCTGCAAGTGAGCTGTGATTGCACCACTGCACTCCAGCCTGGAAACAGAGTGAGACCCTGTCTAAAAAAAAAAAAGGCCAAACTAGATTTGCCAAGAAATAGAAAAATCGGATCAATTAGATCTTGATTTTTTACCAAGGTAAAACAAGGCAAAGTAAACTAGCAAGTCTGAATTCTCAGTCTCCTAAGGAAGCATTTCATCCCCATCTTATACAAGTCATATGTGCAGATGTGGCCAGGTGCAGTGTCACAGTCTTATGCTGCTTTTGTTACTTTTATTAGGGACATGCCATTCATGTCATTTGTGTGACTGGCTTGTCTAATTGCCACAATATCACTTGCTTTTATTTCTACTTCTTTTTATCCCTCAAGTGCTTTTTTCAAGACAGGATCTTGCTCTGTCAACCAGGCTGGAGTACAGTGGCGATCATAGCTCACTGCAACCTCAAACTTTTGGGCTCAAGTGATCCCTCTACCATGTTAGGACTACAGGTATGCACCACCATGCTGGCTAATTTGCTTTATTATTATTATTATTATTTTTGTACAGACAGGATCAGGGGTCTTGCTATGTTGTCCAGGCTGGTCTCAAACCTCTGGCCTCAAGCATTTCCCCTCCTTGGTCTCCCAAAGTGCTGAGATTACAGGCATGAGCCACAGGACCCTGCCTCAAGTGCTGCTTATTATGCTTCCAAACTTGGGAACTGGAGGGGTGGTTGTGGAAAATGTGAGGTTCATACAAGTCAAGTGCTATTCTTCTATCTCTTTTTAAAAATTATATGTGTATTGTTTTGGTAAAGGATATTATTTTGTTTTATCATTCATTCATGCAACAGGCATTTAAATGCCTACTATGTGCTAGACACTGCTATCAATACAAAAGCAAATAAAGGCAATATAAAAACGTCCTACATTTAAAAAAATAATGGGGCTGGTCATGGTGGCTCACATCTGTAGTATGAGCACTTTGGGAGGCCAAGATGGGAGAATCACTTGAGTCAGGAGTTTGAGACCAGCCTGGGCAACATAATGAGACCCTGTCTCTATTTTTTTTTAATTAAAAAATATAAAGAAAAATGGGAGGAGACATGTAAAACAATAAGTGCAGGAAAAAGTCATAGATGACAGAATGGAGAGTGCACAGGGTATAGTGGGAAATAAGGGAGGAATGGCTGATCCTACTGGAAGTTTCATGGAAGACTTTATAGAGAAGATGATTTTTGAATTGGATCCTGACTCTTGGGTTGAGCAGCATTCAATGTGGAGGTTAGGAGGGTGTCACTGAAGGAAGGGGAGCAGTGTGAACAAAGGTACCAATGCATGATAGAGCTTGCACATTTAGGGAATTGAAAGCAGTTTGGTTTGATTGGTGCTCGGGTTCCCCAAGGATAGATAGAGGAGGTAGATGGAACAATTATGTCATCATAGCAAGAAAATAGATGCAAAAGTTGGTCTCAAACTGCAGTAGGGACATCTTTTTCTTACAAACTAGATGTAGATATAAATACCTTGCAGGGGTGGAGGTAGATAGTTGAAGGAGTGGACTCCTGCCTAACATTAATTTCATCTAATTTGCTGAGAGAAGGTGGAGCATGTGTATGTGTTGAGGTGGTTAGGTAGATGGACTAAGCTACGGGGTTCATAAAATCTTGGCTGGGTGCGGTGACTCAATGCCTGTAATCCCAGTTCTTTGGGAGGCTGAGACAGGAGAATTACTTGAGGCCAGGAGTTCAACACCAGCCTGGGCAACATAGCAAGACCCTGTCTCTAAAAAAATAAAAATAAATCAGCTGGGCATGGTAGTGAGGCAGAATAGGGAATTAGGGCAACCAAGGGTTAAGGCATAAGCAAAGGAACAGCAGGTGCAGACAGTTCTAGGCAAAATTAGGCAGCATACAGGCCACATCAGCACTCCTGTGATAACAAGACAGAAGTTTCCACTTCAGCTTCTGATTGACTGCAGGCCAAGTCTCCACTTCAGCCTCTGGTTGGTCTCAGGCCAGTCCTTCATGGGGTGTAACCAATGGGAGGCTTCTAAAGAGCACCTAGGGGTGTTACAAAATTCTTTTAGCTTTATAAAAACCCTGGGGACGATTGCAATCGGGCGGAGAGGGGCGGAGGGGCGGAGACGGGGAGGGGGAGGGAGAGGGGGAGGGAGAGGGAGAGGGAGAGGGGGAGGGGGAGGGGGAGGGGGGTGTTCTTGAGCTGCTTACTTGAGCCTGCTCCCGCTCTGTGAATTGTACTGTTGCTTCTTCGATAAATCTGTGCCATTGTTACTCCATTCTTTTGTTATTTTGTTCATCTTTATTGCTTCTTTTGTTGCTGTGTGCACTTTATTCAATTCTTTGTTCAACATGCCAAGAACCTGGACAACTCACAGGCAACACCTTCCATCTAGTAACAGTGGCACATGCCTGTAGTCCCAGCTACTCAGGAGGTTGAAGTGAGAGGATCCCTTGAGCTCAGGAGTTTGAGGCTGCAGTGAGCTATGATCATGCTACACACTCCAGCCTGGGTGACAGAGTGAGACTCTGTCTCTTAAAGCAAAACAAAACTTCTCCATACTTTCCTCCACTGGGCCATGTTTTTCCATGTTTTGCCAATGAGTTTGATGACCTCCAACCTCAGAATATTTTTATTTTATGACCTTTTGGAGAATGACAAAGGAATTGACAAAAGGGAAAGAGAAGTTCATTCCTAGTGCCAAAAGTGCAAGGGAGTTGGAATAAATGAGGAATGAATAGATGAAGAGAAATGGAAAGCATGAACCCGAAAGCCTGGCTAACTAGTTTTTTTTTTTTTTTTTTTTTTTTTTTTATGTGAAAAGTGGTAGAACAAAATCCTATACCATCTCAAAGGCAGAAGTTAGGAAGTAAAGGGCAGGAGGTGGGTGCAAATGATCCACACATATTTTGGTTGTACAAGGAGGTGCTAAGTGTAAAATTGCACAAAAGGACACAAGAATATAGTTGGCTTTGCTGCTGCAGTGGCAAGTGAGCACTTTGATGCATTGAATCTATGTGACAACAGGCATGTAATCCTCTGAATGCTCTATGATGTCTGGAAGGGTTGCAGCTGTCATTGTTAAGAAGAAAACAATCTTAATACTAGCCAGTGTTGAGGCACACTCGTGTAGCCCAGAGAATGGTGAAAAACATCATTTATTTCCTCTCAGGTTGCCTCCCAGTGCAAGCAGAGCTAGCATCAAATGGGCATTTTGGAGTTCTCAGTCGTTTCTAGTCTGTCTTCCTCATTTTTTCCTACCTCTCTCTACTGCCTACCTCAGTGTCATCTTCATGCATGCACCCTGGATACTGAATCCATCCTGGTGATGCTCTGTAAGATCAAGTTTGGGAACACTGTCTATGACACTGAGTCCTTCAAATTCTCCTAGACATGGGCTGAGAGTTTTTAGATTATTCCAATAGTTTCAATATTTATAGGCTCTTATAGAATTTTTTTTTTTTTTTGCCTTTTTTTGGAGAAAGATTTCTCTCAGGAAAAATGAATTGAAGGAACAGAAGGAGTGAGTGATCAGAAAACCCTGTACAACCATACCAATTCCCAGAAAGAGCTTACTACATGTGAGTGACTATTTTAACAGTTGATATGGGCTCTTTCATTGCCAGAGAAGGATGGATAAGAGTCTGAATTCCAGGCAAAGGCGATGGCATTAGGAGAGGCATTGGCTTAAAAAATAGCACAATGGATTATAAGCAGTTGAGTGTTACTGGAGCATAAAATGTGAGGCAGGGACTGTGGAAAGTTGAGATTGGAGACCCAGTTCTTGGAAGGCTTTGCCATTTTAACAAGGTTTTAATGCATAATGTTCATTAGGCCCCTGGGACCTATTAAAGATTTTAAGCTGATGAGTGGGTATAGTCTTATTTCAATTTCTGGGTAAGTAGATCTGACAGCTGGATAGAGGATGGATTTGAAGCGGAAAAAATTGAGAAGCAGGAAAACTAATTAGGACACTGTTATAATTCTTTAGGCAAATAATGATGAAAACCTAACTAGGAGAGGTAAGATTAGAGAAATATTTAGGAGAATAGGTGTGAAGATATTTTAGCTAATGGGGCTGTCTTCATCAGTTTAGGCTGCTGTAATAATACCATAGGCTAAATGGCTTAAATAAGAAACATTTATTGGTCACAGTCCTGGAGTCTGGGAAGTCCAAGATCAAGGTGCTGCCAGATTCAGTGTCTAATGAGGGAGTGCTTCCTGGCTTGTGGACAGCCACCTTCTCATATCATCACATGGCCAGGATAGAACAGCTCTCGTCTCTTTCTCTTCTTGTAAGGGCACTAATCCCATCTTGGGGGCTCTACCCTCAAGACCTTATCTAAACCTAATTACCTCCCAAAGCCTCAACCTCAGAATACCATCCCACTGGGAGTTAGGTTTTCAACATATGAATTTTGGCAGATCACAAATATATAGTCCCTAATGGGCAGCCTAGAAGGAGGAATCAAAGAGAACCCAAGGTTCCTGACCTTGGTGGCACTGAGTATTAGGGGAGACGAAGAAATTAGGATGCAGGAAATGGTGCGAAAGTAGTTCTTGGAGAGTAGGTAGGTTGGGGAGACAACGGACAGACACAGCTGCTCCTGTAAGTTCCTGTAAGTTACAGAGAAACAGCTGCTCCTGTAAGTTCCTCAAGGACTCTCCAGGTTTTTGGGAGCATCCATAAACTACTGAATTATTTTCTCCATTGACCCTAGCCAGCTTGTTCAATGGCAGACTGTCCAGAGTGGTCTTTTAGCTAGTTGCTGGTGAAAGAGCTTACACCAAAAATGGAGAAAAGGGTGCACTATTCCCAGACTGCCTACAGGTTTCTTTGCTTTCCCATTTTTTCTTTTTTTTTTTTTTTTTTTTTTTTTTTTTTTTTTTTTTTTTTTTTTTTTTTTGAGACGGAGTCTCACTCTGTCGCCCAGGCTGGAGTGCAGTGGCCGGATCTCAGCTCACTGCAAGCTCCGCCTCCCGGGTTCACGCCATTCTCCTGCCTCAGCCTCCCGAGTAGCTGGGACTACAGGCGCCCACCACCTCGCCCGGCTAGATTTTTGTATTTTTTGGTAGAGACGGGGTTTCACCGTGTTAGCCAGGATGGTCTCGATCTCCTGACCTCATGATCCGCCCGTCTCGGCCTCCCAAAGTGCTGGGATTACAGGCTTGAGCCACCGCGCCCGGCCAAGATTACTGGGTACTGTGTACGTATACATTTTACTTTCTTGTTCTCTTGCGACTTTCTATACCACTGCACGCAATTGTTACCGTGAAATAAGCATTAAGAGTCTGCGTAGATTACTGGGTACATACACATTTACTTTCTTGTTCTCTCGTGACTTTTGATACCACTGCGCACAACGGTTACTGTGAGATAGACATTAAAAGAGTGCGTATGGCCCGTACGGGGATCGAACCCGCGACCTTGGCGTTATTAGCACCACGCTCTAACCAACTGAGCTAACCGGCCCTGCCCCCATTTTTCTTATGAGTCCTGTTTTTTGCCTTTGTCCCTTGACAGTCTAATGTCTATCTTCCTCATGTAAGAAATAAAAAGCATGCAAAATAATTAAAGGTCTCTGAGTTATTCTTTGACAATATATCATTACATGAAAAAAAATGAAGAGTAACATGCAGAGAATGATGCTACTGATGTTACAAAACCAAAGCCGTATGTTTTTGCAAGTACATAAAACGCAAATGCTTAGGAGGTAGCACACTGATAACAATAATTGTTTTTTTTGGAAATAATTTGGGATTGAGTGGTATCAAATTACATTTAAAATTTACTCTGTTTGAATTTTTACAATAAAAATGTCTAGATATAGTACCCATCTAATTTAAAAATAATTTAAAGGCCAGGCATGGTGACTCACGCCTGTAATCCCAGCACTTTGGGAGGCTGAGCGGGTGGATCACTTGAGCCCAGAAGTTTGAGACCAGCCTGGCCAAAAAGACCATGACCAGCCATGGCAAAAGCCCATCTCTACTACAAATATAGAAATTAGCTGGGTATGGTGGCACACGTCTGTAATCCCAGCTACTCAGGAGACTGAGGCAGGAGGATGGCTTGAGTCTGGGAAATGGAGGTTGCAGTGAGCTGCGATCGCACCACTGCACTCCAGCCTGGGTGACAGAGTGAAACCCTGTCATAAAAAAAAAAAAAAAAAAAAAAAGGCAGAAGACAAAAAAAATTGCACTGAACATTTTAGGAGAATCTGGGAATTTTGCAGAATGGGTCGTGTTCATTCCATTTTATCTTCGAAAAATTATTTTCTAATTTAAAAATTTTTAAATGTATTGTTCATTCCATTTTATCTTATTAGGAGGTTTTGATTGGTCTATGGCCAGCCCACTGTTGCATAAAAAGCCACTGAAGACTTCTGTGTGCCATCCCAGAATGTATCTGGACCCCCACTTCTATCCTGTTCCATTATTGCTTACTCCAGCTGTTCTTAGTTCTCAGGGTTCCTTATTTTGGCCACTTATTTCCACGCATGTTTTCCCAATGGTTGCTTTGATTAATGACCAAAGTGAGATTTGCTCTTTTTGTTTTGATATTGTTGCCTTGTCAGGATACTATGTTTGGTATCTGCTGTCAGTTTTCACGGAAATTTTAAAGACTTTTCTCCTACATTCAACTTTGGGACACTATAGGGTAAGACAAACTTCTGCTTCCTCTAGTGTGCTGAAGGGTAGGACTCATGTTCCCTATGATTCACTCATGTTCTAGGATTATTTCCCATTCCCAAAATGCATGATGCTGTTTATACCTCTGTGAAATAACTGGTGTTTCTTGTCTCATTTTTCCTGTCTAGGATGCCCTTGTCCTGCTAGTCTGCTAGGAGACACCCATCTTGTGTTTTCTTCTCTGTGCAGACTCATGCAAGCATCTGGGAATTGCTTTCTCAGCCTCCATACGTTCTTATACAATCTTCCACAGCAAGTGGCACACCGTTTACACTGATGATTTAATTAGATTTCTGTCTGTCCTGCTAAACTAGGAGCTCCTGAAAGGTGGACCTTGTCTTATTTATCTTTATGCTTTATATTTGTTAAAGTTTAAATCCTACAACTTTGAAAGTTTACCCAGTGGAGAAAAAGGATTCTTGAAAAAATGGTTAGATAAGCGACCATCTTTCATGATAAACGTTACCCTGGCTATATAATATTTTGTGCATAGTAAACTGACTTTTGGCTGGGCACAGTGGCTCATGCCTGTAATCCCACCACTTTGGGAGGCCGAGGCAGGTGGATCACCTGAGGTCAGGAGTTCGAGACCAGCCTGGCCGACATGGCGAAACTCTGTCTCTTCTAAAAATAACAAAAATTAGCTGGGCATGGTAGCAGGTGCCTGTAATCCCAGTTACTTGGGAGGCTGAGGCAGGAGAATTGTTTGAACCCAGAAGGCAGATGTTGCAGTGAGCTGAGATCACGCCATTGCACTCCAGCCTGGGCAACAAGAACAAAACTCCATCTCAAAAATAAATAAATAAATAAATAAAATAAAATAAAAATAAACTGACTTTTTGCTCAATCATTAAATCTATTCTCAATCTGCTTGTGGAGAGTACAGTTTCTTTCAGTATTGAGACTACTTTACTTTTATATATATTAACAGTTGTCACTTAACAGATTTAAAATGAACTGACATTCAAATAGAATTTGAAGAGAGGTAAAAAACAAAAGAAGGAGCTTTCTATGTTTCTGCCACTTAAATTAAGGTAAGGCCTTCTATTTAACATCTATTTTTCCAGTTTCTAAAAAGGGAAGTTGAAAGTAATGACAGAGTGGCTGCCCCAGTGACTGCTTAGAGTGGCTGAATTTTCATCCATCGTTATTGACTGTTAGGTATAATGGATTGAGAAGAGTTCTGACACCATGTCTAGGGTCAGTAGTAAAGAGTATTGCAAGTGATCCATGATGGCTGCTCGAGTGTGGGAATGGCAACTCATGTAATGTGTATTTTCTCACTTTGATATAAGACATTAAAGATTGTGTTTAAGACATTAAAGATTGTGTTATGAGCAAGTCTTTGAGGTCACTCCAGTGCTAGCGTGATGAAATATTCTGTCATGAGATAATCACAACAACCCCACTTACGTATCATCTTTTTTATACAAGTGAATAAAGTAAAATTAGGGGGTTAAGAAACTTGCCTGAAGTCAACCAGCTATTATTGAGCAGAGCTGGGATTTCAGCCTAAGTGAATTTGATTTCAGAAAGCATGAAGTCATTTTTTAGATGGCAGAACTAATATTAGTTCAAATTGCCAGAAAATTCCATAGATAAATTGTGACTTTTTGCTAAACCTTGAAGAATGTTTGGTATTAAATAGGTGGAAAGAAAGGAGTTTCTCAACAATGTCTGGACAGTTGAAAAAAAGAAAAGAAAGGAGATAAGGGAACAGCATGAGCAAAGGGGAAAAGATGGGAATGAGTGTTTAATAGACTGAGTTAGCTGTACCAGCTGGAAAAGCAGTAAGAATGCTCAAAGTGTGACTGTGGAGTGCTTTGAATGTCAGACAGAGTACAGATATCACTGTACAAACTGTGATAAATCACAGTACATTACTGATAAAAGCAATCTTTTAGGAAGATTAAACTGAGGTTGGGCCATTGTGGACAGGATTGATGGGAGTGATGAGAGATGAAGTTAGATTAGTTCGAAAGTTACTGCTATAGCCTAAAGATTTAGAGCATAGATAATTATAGTGCATATTTTTTCTCAAACAATTTTTATCTGCAGGCATTGAACTAAGCACTTTACATTTATTATCTCAATTAATCCTCACAGCAGCATTATGAGGAGAGTAACATGATATTCTTTTTACTCTGAGGAAACAGATTCAGAGACCCCCAGGTCACAAAGTTAGGGATGGAGTTTATCTTCAAATCCTGGGTCATCTGATTCCACAGCACTACATCGCCCTGCTTAGAATAAGTAAGTGCGGAAAACACCTGCGTGTGAGTATTGAGAAAGAAGAAATGGATTGATAATTGACTTGATGAGATATTCAAAGCAGTTTGTTTCAAGATTTTGGGCTGTCACCCAGTTTACTTCATAAATCAGGACATATCTACTCACAGATACAATTAGAAAAAGTTTATTTACCCTTATCATATATAACACACTCTGACATTTTCTTTTCTATTTTACTAAAATGTTTTTGGTGGTGATTCACTAAAGATTTTTTAAAATTGTGGTAAAATCCACGTAACATAACATTTACCATCCTAACCATTTTTTAAGTATATAGTTCAGTGATATTCAGCACATTCATGATATTGTGTAATCATCACCACCATCCATTTCCAGAACACTTTTCATCTTGTAAAACTGAAACTATCCGTTAAACAACAATTCCCTATTTCTCTGTCCCCCCAGCCTCAGGAAACCACTGTTCTACTTTATGATTTTGACTCCTCTAACAACATTATGTAAGTGGAGTCATACAGTATTTGTCTTTCTGTGACTATCTTTAAGGCTCATTCATGTAGCATATATCAGAATTTCTTTTTTAAGGCTAATATTTCATTGTATATATTTACTATATTTTACTTATTTGTCTATTAGACGCTTGGGTTGCCTTCATGTTTTAGCTATTGTGAATAATGCTGCTATGAACATGGGTGTATAAATCTTTCTTTGAGACTCTGCTTTCAATGCTTTTGGGTATACTCATTAAAGATTTTACAATCCACTGATAAATGGGCTGTGGCTCCTGGCTGAAAAACTCAGAGCTATAAGCTATGAAAATGATAAAAAATGGAAAATTATTTCTAGTTTTAGTTTGAGTGTTGAAAAGAATGGGTACCACTGATTGATAAACAAGGAGAAATTAGAAAGAGAAGTTACTAGTTTCCTGAGGCTGCTGTAACAAATTGGTATAAACTTGGTGGCTAATACAACAGAAACTAAATTCTCACACTTCTGGAGGCCAGAAGTTCACAGACAGTATCACTGGGCCACAGTTAAGGTGTCAGTGAAAATGTATTCCTCCAGAGACTCTAGGGCAGAATTTTCAGAATTTTTTCTTGCCTCTTCCAGTTTTTTTTTTTTTTTTTTTTTTTGAGACAGAGTCTTGCTCGTTTCCCAGGATGGAGTGCAATGGTGCGATCTAGGCTCACTGCAACCTCCGCCTCCAGGCTTCAAGTGATTCTCCTGCCTCAGTCTCCAGGGTAGCTGGGATTACAGGTGCCCACCACCAGGCCAGGCTAATTTTGTATTTTTAGTAGAGGTAGGGTTTTTCCATGTTGGTCAGGTTGGTCTCAAACTCCCAACCTAAGGTGATCCACCCTCCTGGGCCTCCCAAAGTGCTGGGATTACAGGCATGAGGCACCGCACCCGACCGCCTATTCTTAATAATTATTATCATAAACTGCAACCATGTGTAATCTCCCTCTGCCTTTCTTTCTTAAGGGCACTTGTGATTGCATTTAGGGCCCACCTGGATAATCCAGAATAATTTTTTAATCTCAAGGTCCTAATTTAAGAACATCTGCAAAGTCCTTTTTTGCTATTAGGTAACATTCATAGGTTCCAGAGATTTAGATGTGGATATCTTTCCGGGGGCCATCATTCAATCTACTGCACATGTTGAGAGAAGAGAAAATATAGTGAATTCAGTTTTAGAATGGATTGAATTTCAATTGCCTTGAAAGCCATTAGGAAAACAGTACTTGCATTTACTAATATATAAAAGGTAAGTGTTGTAATTATATATTGAGTGTTTATTAATATCAACATGATAGTTGAAGCTGTGAGAGTATGTGTGCTTATGCAAGTATAAAATGAACTCACCTTCATAAAACATACACTCTTGGATACTGGACAAAGAGTATGCTCAGGTCAGATATCTGGAAAGCAAAGAGAACTGTGTGTCTATCAGGTTATTTATCTATTAGGTAATTATCAGTCTCTCAATCATCTATTCATATATTACCCACCTAGGAAATCACACTACAGTAGTGTAAATGTGGAACCACTTTATACAAGTAGGGCCTAGTACAGGATCTGCCATATAGTAGGTGCTTGACAAAATATATATTGAATGTAGTGCCTCTCAATCTTTCTCAATCTTTTTTTTTTTTTTTTCTTTTTCTTTTTAAGACAGAATCTTGCTGTGTCACTCAGGTTGGAGTGCAGTGGTGCAATCTCCTGGGCTCAAATGATTCCTCCGCCTCAGCCCCTTGGAACAGCTGGGATTACAGGTACGGGTCACCACGCCTGCCCAGAAAGTCTGACTTATTTTCTGTCTCTTCTTGTCCATGGGAAACCTGCATTCAGAATTTGGATGGGAACTTAGAGAGTATACAGTTCTGGTTGTAACTCCTCATCTTTACTGTTCTGGTAACAAAAACAGAGAGGATAAGTGATTTCTCCAGGATGATCTAATGCTCTTTTCACTACATACCTCTGCCTTTTTAGACTTATTTTAAGTCAAGCTTCTTTTGAATTTTTGTGTCAACTTGAAGAAGCTGCACTATTCTTCACTAGGAAGAGATAGTGTTCTAGTTCTTTTCTATCTTGGCATTTATTTTCTTCGAAAGCAAAATGCTTTGTTCCATTAGGACCCAGAGTCATCTATTTAATCAAAGCCTTACAGAGTGGAATGAAGCATTATTCTTGCTTCTGGTCACAACTTTGGAAATGTGTTGTTGCCCTTGTATTTTTTTATTATCACTATGGGGAAGAAGAGGGCTTTTGGAATTTCATAGCTAGGATTAGGGATGCTTGTATATTCTGTAATGCAAAGGACAGTAATGCAAAGGATAGTTTCTTAGAACAAAGACCTCTCTCTCTCTCTCTCTCTCTCTCTCTCTCTTTTTGAGTTAAAGTCTCCCTCTGTCGCCCAGGCTGGAGTGCGTGGCTCAATCTCTGCTCACTGCAACCTCCACCTCCTGGGTTCAAGCAATTCTCCTGCCTCAGCCTTCCAAGTAGCTGGGATTACAGGCAACCCCCACCACGCCCGGCTAATTTTTGTATTTTTAGTAGAGACGGGATTTCACCATGTTGGCCAGGTTTGTCTTGCACTCTTGACCTCAAGTGACCCGCTTGCCTCCGCCTCCCAAAGTGCTGGGATTACAGGCATGAACCACCATACCAGGCCAGAAATATCTCACTTGAAAATAATTAATGGAAGGCCACGTCCTATCCCACCAAAGAGCTATCTTCTATGTATTTGCATTGGAGTAGACTTTTATGACTTCAGATAATCTCCAACTGGCTTTATAATTTTTTAAAAAATGGTGAAAATTGTGAAAGTTGCAGATACCAAGGTGAAATCACTTTTGTCATACTCAGACAAAATAGGACCAGGAAGCCTCCCCCCAAAAAAGGAGGTTCATGCTTACATGTCTGAGATAAGAACTGTTTCCAAGAAGTTTCTAAAAACACTTTCTGTCCTTTATACATCTGCTTTGATAGTTTATCGTTAGGCATTCTTTAGGCCTGCAGGAATTCAGATAAGATGATCTTGGAAGAACACTTGCCCAGTAATGTCATCTCTACCAAAGAAATGACAATACCTCTGCCTCTGGAAACAATGAACTGTTTCTAAGCAGTTTATGTAAATCGTTTTTGCTAATAATAGCTTCCCTTACCCTTCCCAAGCCAAAGGCATTGATGGCTTGCCATTTCATACATTCCAGAATATAATCCTTATTTCTATTTTTGAGTAAACCCAACACAGTTAGAGACAATTTTCTCTAGTGTCTTTTTTTTTAGGTGGACAAAATATTTTGAAGAGTTTAATTCTATCTAGATTATTCAAAACTGGGTTTCAGTAATAAGGTTAGCTCTTTCTGGAAGACACAGACAGCTGTAGCTAGGGGTGAGGATGAAGGGGCGGATATTCTTCAGGATCTGTTGTTATAGGGAGGTCACATTACTTTGAGTAAGGATTGGGTAGTGTTTAGAGGAGCATAATGTAAGGTGACCTTGAACTGGTGGGTAAGAAAAATATGAAGATGAATGTTACTACCACTAATTGAATGTTGAGAATGGCTTTATGTTGTCAGAAAGTACAACATGGATTTACTGACCAGAGTTTGGTCAGAAGTCCATGGATAATTTTGGAAGAATGTATTATTTATAGCACTGCAAAGAAGGGACATTTCATTTAAAAAGCCACCATGAAAACTTTTTTGCTATTGACTTCTGTTTATCAAATAGTTATCTTTGTGCCAAGCACTGTGCTTTACAGAAATTATTTCATTTGGCCCTCTGTTATTTGGCAAATGCAACCTGATAGCAGTAACTTAAGCGTACCCTGAGAATGACCCCATATCGCAGACTCACCTGAATGTGCATTCAGAGTTCCGAGCTAGGGAATCCGAGAGTGGCAGACCTGCAGATTTGTTCCTTGTCTTTGAGGAACATCTGTGCCCCATGTCCATCCTGTGGAACACAGGCCGTCCAGGGGATTGAGGCTCCAAGTTTTGGGCTGAATGAAGATTGGCAGGTGGAAGTTGTTAGGGGAAGGTGCTAAGTGAAAATGCCATGTAAACTGCATGCTTTTTGCAATTGGTTGAAGTTCTTCTGTCCAGCCTGTAGCCACTGTCCTATCCATCCTGCTGCCACTGGGCCATGGGGTTATCCTTTCCAGCCTACTGCCACTGAATTCTCCCCTGTGTGTAAGCCCCAAGTAAAACCTCATATCTCATTTTCTGGCTCTGGGTCTCTTTGTCAGCCTCTTGAACCTGCTGCCATCCCCACTGGAATCGATAGAGGTTTGGCACAGCATCTGTCTGTGGAATCTGGACATTCATTTATGCAGTAATAAGTAATAAGTAGGTAAGTAAAGATTTTTTTGAGCATAGGAATTACAAGATGTGAGTTATGCTTGAGAAAGATTAGCTCTCCCAGGCAGGGCACAGTGGTTCATGCCTGTAATCCCAGCACTTTGGGATGCTGATGTGGGCAGATCACCTGATGTCAGGAGTTTGAGACCAGCCTGGCCACCACGGTGAAACCCAGTCTATACTAAAAATACAAAAATTATTGGATGTGGTGGTGCACACCTGTAATCCCAGCTACTCAGGAGGCTGAGGCAGGAGAATTGCTTGAGCCGAGGAAGTGGAGGTTGCAGTGAGCTGAGATTGTGCCATTGCACTCTAGCCTGGGTGACAAGGTGAGACTCTGTCTCAAAAAAAAAAAAAAAGAAAGATTAGCTATCCCATATTATGTGGGATAGCTAATTAGGTTTATGAGAAACTGGAAGCACTTAGTAGATAATGACTGCAGTTCAGTTGAGACTACAGTCCAGGACAGAAAACAGAATAGTGGCAGTGGAGATGGAGAAGAGGGGGTGAATTTGGCTGTTTGGGTGAGATGAACATAATTAAAGGCCAAGTGAGAATGAGTTTATTTTAGATGGTGGGTTTTGGATGTATTGAGTTGAGGCTGTATCTAATCAACTGGAGATGTTCTCTTTGAATGTAAACTTGTTTGAAATGTTGACTATAACAGGGAAGGGAAGTTCCTAAGTTTAGTCCATCAGACCTCATTCAAACTTGGCAGTGGCGCTCAGTGGAGACAGTGGTTCTGACTTAGGATCCTGTCTACCACTTCTCTGTCTAATTTTCAGCAATTTACTTAGCCACGCAGGTCCTTAACATTCTCAGCTGTAGGATGTTCATAATAGATAGGATAATATATGTGCCTTGGTTAAAATGGGTGTTCAATAAATGATAATTATTGTTCTTGCTATACTTTATTTGCCTTCTTCATTCTCATTTTCTCATGAATATACAGTGGAGTTTTCCAGTGGCTACCTGAGGTGTTACATTATGTCACAAAAGATTGAATGCAGAAGGAGATATGAGAATCCTACTGTCTTCTATTAAGCCACACATTAAAGAGATTTGCAGCAGTTTAAACAATGATACTTTTTCTTTTCTTTTTTTAGACTAGTCAAGTGCTATACATTTTCATTAAATTTTTTATTGTTGAAAAACAATCATATAAACAATAGAAAAGATACTGTGTTAACATGTAACTATTATTGTCACTTAAAAACAAATTTATGATTATTTAACTTTTTCTGTTAATTTTTAATACAAAAAATATTCATAGATATCACCCACATAAAGAAGCATCTCTGATGTACATAATAATCTTTGAAAGTTGTGAAGGAACCCTGAAATAAGAAAAGTTTGAGAACTGCTGATATAGAGGCATGAGAGGGGTAACCAGTAGGGTAGCTTTAACTTCTTAGGATCTAAGCTCCACTAAACTAATTTTAATAAAATTGGTCTCCTTTGTGACAACTGACGAGTTGATGAAGAGTCTGGTAGAGGTGATCTGGAAGGGAATGATAAGGTGGAATTATAGCTGGGGACATGGAGAGAAATGATAGCTTAGAAAGGGTGGTGTTTTATTTATTTATCTATTGATTGATTGAGATGGAGTCTTGCTCTATTGGCCAGGCTGGAGTGCAGTGGTGTGATCTCCGCTCACTGCAACCTCTGCCACCCGGGTTCAAGCAATTCTCCTGCCTCAACCTCCTGAGTAGCTAGGATTACAGGTATGTGCCACCACATCCAGCAAATTTTTGTATTTTTAGTAGAGACAGGTTTGCATAATCTTGGCCAGGCTGGTCTTGAACTCCTAATCTTGTCATCCACCCCACTTGGCCTCCCAAGTTGTTGGGATTACAGGTGTGAGCCACTGAGCTTGGTGAAAGGGTTGTTTTAGACAGAGCTAGCCTCTCTCCCCATTCAGTTCTTCCCACTATGTCGTACCACAAGAGTGCTTTAGTATGTAGGATTCTAACAATATAGTCAAAGAATTCTTGTTTTATAGACATATCATACTTTTGGCATGCAATGGGGACAGTTCCTGGAAAGGGTCTGTTATCTGCAGAAGGCTATTTCACCACTTGAGGCTTTGAAGAACTGAAGATCAGCTGACTTAGTTTAAAACTATTCATGTTCCCAGCAGCTTCAGGATAGCAGACCAACTCTGGGTCATCTTTATTTAAAGCCTCTCTTTAAAATCCTGTAGAGAGGGGCTGTTGTTAATTGTGACTAGTTCTTTAAGAGAAAGAGTAATGTGAGGCCGGGCGCGGTGGCTCAAGCCTGTAATCCCAGCACTTTGGGAGGCCGAGACGGGCGGATCACGAGGTCAGGAGATCGAGACCATCCTGGCTAACACGGTGAAACTCCGTCTCTACTAAAAAAAAATGGCGAGGTGGTGGGTGCCTGTAGTCCCAGCTACTCGGGAGGCTGAGGCAGGAGAATGGTGTAAACCCGGGAGGCGGAGCTTGCAGTGAGCCGAGATCTGGCCACTGCACTCCAGCCTGGGTGACAGAGCGAGACTCCGTCTCAAAAAAAAAAAAAAAAAAAAGAGTTTGAAGGCCGGGCGCGGTGGCTCAAGCCTGTAATCCCAGCACTTTGGGAGGCCGAGACGGGTGGATCGCGAGGTCAGGAGATCGAGACCAACCTAGCTAACACGGCGAAACCCCGTCTCTACTAAAAAATACAAAAAACTAGCCGGGCGAGTTGGCGGGTGCCTGTAGTCCCAGCTACTTGGGAGGCTGAGGCAGGAGAATGGCCTAAACCCGGGAGGCGGAGCTTGCAGTGAGCTGAGATCCGGCCACTGCACTCCAGCCTGGGCGACAGAGCGAGACTCCGTCTCAAAAAAAAAAAAAAAAAAAAAAAAAAAAAAAAAAAGAGAAAGAGTAATGTGATGGTGTTGCTTTCTCTGTTCTCTCTTTAAAAATGGTTTCAAGAATTTACTGGTGTTGATTGATAACCAGCATTCACAGGTCAAGGCATGGGTCATAATCTATTTTCCAGTCTGCATATGTTGAAAGTGCCTTCGCAAAAAGTTAATAACTGAGGAAATTATGACAGTAAATGAGATCAGACCTAACTGGCTCCATCTTGCTTCTAATCTTTAAGCTGTCCTTGTTCATTTCTGGGCATAGGCCAAACTAATTTTGGAATGGAATCCAGTTCACGTTTTGACTCTGAAACAAAATTGGTAATAGCCCCTTCCTGAATAGACCCCCTTCTTGCCTGGGGACCAGTCTGCTTTTGCAGGACCAACAAATTAGCTACAACATTAGAAATTATGGTTTAGGGGTCATGCAGCCTCTGGCTCCAAGAGTCTAAACCTCCCCTAATTGCTCCTGGGGATAACATCACTATTGGAAAACCTAAGATCAGTGCTTGAGATATTTTGCAGACCCTGGACTTGGTGGATCAGCTGATACCACCCAGACCGGTAATCGGGCTTACCCAGTTCTGCCATCCCACCCAGGAACAGAAGACAGCAAGAAAACCTCACTTCGACCCCCCGTGATTCCATCTCCGACCTGACCAATCAGCACTCCCACTTCCCAAGCCCCTACCTGCTAAATTATCTTTAAAACTTCTGATCTCCCAATCCTGAGGAGACTGTGTTGAGTAATAATAAAACTCCGGGCTGGGTGCCATGGCTCACGCCTGTAATCTCAGCACTTTGGGAGGCTGAGGCAGGCGGATCACTTGAGGTCAGGAGTTCCAAACTAGCCTGGTCAACATGGTGAAACCCTGTCTCTGCTAAAATACAAAAATTAGCCAGGCGTGGTGACGGGCGCCTGTAGTCCCAGCTACTCGGGAGGCTGAGGTAGGAGAATCGTTTGAACCCGGGAGGGGGAGGCTGCAGTGAACTGAGATCACGCCACCGCACTCCAGCCTGGGCGACAGACGGAGACTCCGTCTCAAACAAAACAAACAAACAAACAAAACAAAAGATTCCGGTCTCCTGCACAGCCAGCTCTGCGTGAATTACTCTTTCTCCATTACAATTCCCCTATCTTGATAAATCAACTCTGCCTAGACAGCGGGCAAGGTGAACCCACTGGGCAATTACAATGTCACTCAAGGTCTGAAATGGAATGTTTAATATTTTCAATTACATTAAAGAGAAGAAACAAAGTAAAAAAACAGGAAAACAAAAAACAAAATAAAAAAATAAAAAAGATTTTAAAAAATTCAATTCCATTGTCTTTTCCTAGCCCTAAAATTGTTCTTTTGCAAAAGAGTCTTGTGAAACAGATTAAAGGCTTAAAAAGAAACAAAACAAAACTCCTACATTTCAGGGTGTAATTTGCAAAATAAAAGGTTTCTTTTGCATTATATCATTCACACTTCAGAAAGGTTTCAGTTCTATGCAATCTGAGCTTTTCCCACATTTTAAAAGTTAATTTGCTTTTGCTTAGCACTATTATAGGACAGGTATTTTCAAATAGTTTTGCAATGAAAGACAAAAATTATAATTTTGTGGCAAAATAAGTACTAGTTGGCAAATAGTGTCCCTTTGTGTAAAACAGTATTCTAAATTCTCAGAAATGGAGTCCTAAAACTAGCACTGGTCTTGCAAATCAAGTTCTGTAGCTTAGTTTGGGAAAGTTTCCTTTTTGGCTTACGGCTTAACTGGCTCCACCCAGCTGCTGCAATGTGATACAAGTTGTAACAAAACCGGAAGTTGGTTAGGCTGCCTTCGCTTCTCAAGGTAAGTGTCACGTCTTTTTCCTTAAATTCAGAGCTCTTTGCAAAGCGTTAAAAATCAAATCCAGCTTAGCTACAGACTGGAGAGCCAGCGCCTGTGCTGACCAGGGCAGTCGGCCAGGCAGAACGGGTGCTCTGTTCCCAAACTATGTTCTGGAGCTTGAATTGAACTAATGAGTGTTCACTAACGAGTTAGGTTATTATGTCCCGTGACTTTGACTAACAAGCTTTAATTCCAAGAAATGGGTGGTTATAAGTAGAGAAGTGTTTGGGATCCTGAAAATCATCGACTTTATTCTTGCAGGAGTTTTTTGTTTTTAATTTTAAAACTATGGGAACTCTTTTTCACATTTCAAGCTAATGGCATGGTTACCTATATCAGGGTTACTTAGAGCCTTATTTGGTTTTTAAAGTGTCTTTTTATCTAGAACTTTTAGTCCCCTCACCCCCCAGCTCCCTAACCCTGGTGCGTCGTTCAAATTTCAGAAAGACTCCAGGGTGGCAGGGTCTTATCGCTGCACTTACGTTTGTGTGTGCTTGTCTTGCTGCCCTAAAGGGGAAAGGGGATTTTTCAAATTGTATATGTGCTATTAGGAATATTTCTTAATATAGCTAAACTTTCCAGTTCAGATATTTTCATTTGCTTCTGTATTTTAATTTTATTTATTTATTTGTTTATTTTTGAGACGGAGTCTGGCTCTGTCGCCCAGGCTGGAGTGCAGTGGCGCGATCTCGGCTCACTGCAAGCTCCGCCTCCCGGGTTCACGCCATTCTTCTGCCTCAGTTTCCCGAGTAGCTGGGATTACAGGCGCCCGCCACCACGCCTGGCTAATTTTTTGTATTTTTAGTAGAGACAGGGCTTCACTGTGTTAGCCAGGATGGTCTCAATCTCCTGATCTGGTGATCCGCCCGTCTCGGCCTCCCAAAGTGCTGGGATTACAGGCGTGAGCCACCGCGCCCGGCCTATTTATTTATTTAGTTTTTAGACGGAGTGTTGCTCTTGTTGCCCAGGCTGGAGTGTAACGGCGGGATTTCGGCTCACTGCAACCTCTGCCTCCCTGGTTCAAGCAATTCTCCTGCTTCAGCCTCCTGAGTAGCTGGGATTACAGGCAGGCGCCACCACACCCGGCTAATTTTGTATTTTTAGTAGAGAGGGGGTTTCTCCATGTTGGTCAGTCTGGTTTTGAACTCCCAAGATCAAGTCATCAGCCCGCCTCGGCCTGCCAAAGTGCTGGGATTACAGGCGTGAGCCACCGCGCCCAGCCAGTTCTGTGTTTTTAAAAAAGTGGTAAGATTTGAGTATTATACTGGGATAGAACTGAAGTGGGGGGCTTAATTTGATCTATCAGCTTATTGAAAACAAAGACCTTTTAAAAGGTGGTTTTGTTAGGTTGGAGAAATAGCTGGGATTACAGGTGTGCACCGCCACATCCAATAATTTTTAAAAGATGGTTTTGTTAGGTTGTGAGGAATGCATACTAAGTCCTTGACATGATGTCTAATATGTTGTAAGCCCTTAGTAATTGTTAACTCTTCTACTATTATTTCTTCCATACCTCTGAATTATTATAATGAAATGCAGTTTTAAAATTTCTGTCCCAGTGTGATCGTAGGCACTATTTTTTTATAAGCTCTGTGAGCTTCAGTTTCCATACCAGTAAAAAACAACAACAACAACAAAAACCCTTGTATGTTTCTTCCAAGGATTAGCATTCATACATGTAAAACAGTACTGTGATGATTGGAATACAGCAGGCACTTAATAAATAGTAACATTATTAAATTATAGGTTAATAGTATTTGCTATTGCTTTCTCTCTTAGTTTTGGGTCTTTAGAGAAGGGGCCATTCCACTTAGCAATGAATTTTATTTTAAGGAAAGAATTATTGTGAGGGCTACATGGACTGATTCAAATGAAACTTGTATATCATGTAATAAGATATTTGTTTACAATCATTTTTGCAGAAAATTAATAAAGAAAATGGAAAAATTGGTCAGGTGAGGTGGCTTACGTCTGTAATCCTAAGACTTTGGGAGGCCAAGCGGGAGGATTGCTTGAGCTCAGGAGATCAAGACCAGCCTGGGTGACATAGTGAGACCCTGTCTCTACAAAAAAATTTAAATATTAGCTGGGCATGGTGGTATGCACTTGTGGTCCCAGCTAGTCGGGAGGGTGAGGTGGGAGGATTGCTTGAGTCTGATACGTGGAGGTTGTAGTGAGCTGAGAGATCGCACCGCTGCTCTCTATCCTGGGTGCCAGAGTGAGATGAGACCCTCCCCCCACCCCCCCAAAACAAAATTAAAAAGAAAATTGAAAGATTACTTGCTGATGGTGCTGTGATTAGAGAAACTAGGATTAGATTGTAGAGTTTCAAATTCCTTTTTTTTCCAATTTTTTTCCTTCCTTTCCCCTTACTTTGTCTTACTTTCACTCAAACTCTACTTACTTTGTCTTACTTTCACTCAAAGTCTTTCCTACTGACCAGGCATGGTGGCTCATTTCTATAATCCCAGCACTTTGGGAGGCCGAGGCAGGTGTATCACCTGAGGTCAGGAGTTCAAGACCAGCTTGGCCAACATGGTGAAACCCCGTCTCTACTAAAAATACAAAAATTAGCCGGGCATGGTGGCAGGTGCCTGTAATCCCAGCTACTTGGGAGACTGAGGCAGGAGAATTGCTTGAACCTGGGAGGCATAGATTGCATTGAACTGAGATCACACCATGGTACTGCAGCCTGGGTGACAGAGAGAGACTCCGTCTCAAAAAAAAAAAGGAAAAAGAAAAGAAGTCTTTCCTACCATCTTAAGTTGTCAGAACTGACAGATCTTAAACTGGTATTGAATGTGCCACTTTTATGCCCTTTGTCTTTTAGAACCTTCTCTGAAAATGTCATAACTCTAGTTGTTAATTTAAAAAATCATTTTTTCTTCACTTCCTTCTGTGAAAATGGAGTCTGGAGTCTGAAACATTTTTATGTGAGGAAGTGGAAATACTTGACCTATTTTTCAATTTCCCTATAATTTGAGATTCAGCTATCAAAGTCAACTTAGTCAGCAAGTTAAGACTACGCACAAGATATATACAGACAGCAATAAAACTTTTGGGACAAAGGGAAAGAAAAGGATTGTAGTTTTATTGTAGAGTTGAAGGACAGGAGACATAGAGAAAGAGGAAAAGAAATGAACACTCGGTGATGACCTGGCAGTTAAAGACCACATCTGATGGAATCCTTATAAGCAGCAGATTTCTCTTCATATTAGAGATAAGGAAACTGAGGTTAAGGAATATACCCTAAATCATGCATACTTAGGATTTGAACCAAAATCTAACTGCAATAGCCATGTTCTTTTCACTCTTCATCACTGTTCCCTGTTTAGAGAGAAGGTGACTCTATCAATCTCCTTATCCTTCTGTGGTTTTACCTATTTTTCTAAAAGTCTTCCTACCTAACTCTGCTACTCAACAGGTGAATACCTATTTCCACCTCTATGCCCAGTCTAGGCTTTTGGTGACAATGCTGAGCTCACTAGGTTTGCCCCAAATCCTAGATGAAATGCTGAGCTAACAAATTTACACTGTCCCCAGATTATTGGGGGAACCCACCCCCAATATTTCAACATAGGTTCTTTCTATTTTCTATAAGTGTCGGCCGGCTGAGAAATAAAGAGAGACAGTATAAAGGAATTTTACAGCTGGGCTGCCGGGGGTGACATCACATATCCGTAGGACCGTGATGCCTGCCTGAGTCTCAAAACCAGCAAGTTTTCATTAAGGGTTTCAAAATGGGAGGGGGTGTAAGAACAGGGAGTAGGTACAAAGATCACATGCTTCAAAGGGCAAAAAGCAGAACTATTAATAAGGGTCTAACAAAGATCACATGCTTCTGAGGGAACAGGACAAAGGGCAAAAACAGAACTACTGATAAGGATCTATGTTCAGCAGTGCAGTATTGTCTTGATAAACATCTTAAACAACAGAAAACAGGGTTTGAGAGCAGAGAACTGATCTGACCACAAATTTACCAGGGTGGAGTTTTTCCCCACCCTAGTAAGCCTGAGGGTACTGCAGGAGACCAGGGCATATCTCAGTCCTTATCTCAACCACATAAAACAGACATTCCCAGAGTGGCCGTTTATAGACCTCCCCCCAGGAATGTATTCCTTTCCCAGGGTATTAATATTAATATTCCTTGCTAGGAAAAGAGTTTAGCTATATCTTCCCTACTTGCACGTCTGTGTATAGGCTCTCTGCAAGAAGAAAAATCTGGCTCTTTTTGCCTGACCCCACAGGCAGTCAGACCTTATGGTTGTCTTCCCTTGTTCCCTAAAAATTGCTGTTATTCTGTTCTTTTTCAAGGTGCACTGATTTCATATTGTTCAAACACACATGTTTTACAATCAATTTGTACCGTTAACACAATTATCACAGTGGTCCTGAGGTGACATACATCCTCAGCTTACGAAGATAACAGGATTAAGAGATTAAAGACAGCTGTAAGAAATTATAAAAGTATTATTTGGGAACTGACAAATATCCATATTAAAATGAAATCTTCACAATTTATGTTCCTCTGCCATGGCCCTGGCTTGTCCCTGCATTTAGGGTCCCTGGCTTCCTGCAACACCAGATTAGTTTCTAACTCAGTTTGGAATTTCAAGTTCATTTTCTAATAGAAGCAATATGTGAAAGAAAAACAAAATCTTAACCTCAGTTCATCATGCCAAGAGTAAGAAATTAAGCTGAAAGCTGAGTCATGCAAGCAACTGCCTTTCCTTTTGTTTCAAAGCAGAGAGCTACAGATAAAAGGTTAGATATCGCCACAGGTAGCTACCTTATCTGTGCCAGCTTACTGAGCATAAGCCAATACATACTTGACTATTCCCGTACCTGCTCATTTTGTCTTGGAACATGTGAATGACAAGTTCCTCTTTCCCCTCCAGCCCACTTTTCCCCTTTATATATTGAAGTCCTCAAAGTCATCTTGGGAGAAAGGCACAGACAAAAGACTGTTTCTGTGATTCTGTATGTTTTTTTTTTTTCTCCCAGGTATTGTCCTTAGCCTGGCAAAATAAATTTCTAAGTTGATTAAAACCTGTCATAGATACTTTTTGGTTTCCAAATATTATAAATGGCGGTTCTGTTTTCAGGCCAAAAGCCTAGAAGTAAAAGCATGTTTAAGACATAAATTAATTAAAATGTATTGCACTTGTGCCAAAATAAAAGCAAATAATGCCATTGTAATTCTCATAATAAAATAAAATGAAAACAATATTTAGTAGGAAGTGGTTATTTACCTTAAACATTGTAGAATGTACTTGATGGAAGAAAAAAACAAGAATGCAACCAATGGAAATTCTGAAAGGAGCTTCCAAGTGACTTAAGGATTGCTGCATTTTTATATTATGGGTAGTTAAACAACAACCTTTATCATACAGAAGATTACTGTGAGAATGCTAATATATGAGCCATATTTATACTTTTTGTTCAGGCTCACAAGTGGAATGAAGTGAGAATAAAGCATTTTCCTTTGGATAAATCCAGCTCCTATCTCCAAAAATTTTCCCTGTTGCTTAGCCTGTTTGTTCCTTTGATTCTGAGAACTTTTCTTTTTTACTGAAATTCTTGATACTCCTAATTTAGAATTTGATTCAAGGCTGAAACTTAATGGTCTATGCATGCCATAAAGTAATGTTCATCAGATTGCAGGTTAAGATCCATTGGTAGATCGTGAAATAATGCAGTAGGGTGTAACCAGCATAAAACAAAAAAGGAAGAAATAGGAAACATATACATCTATAACATGTAGTAAAGGTAAATAATGTTTCATGAAATGTTTGTTGGGCTATAATGTAAAAATATTTCTTACTTTGGATGTAGTAAACACAAATTAAAACCACTATATATTGCAAAAAAAATTATTTCCAAATTATGTAGATATTTTATAGTGAATTATTTTGGCTAAGTTTTTGCTTTTTTGCATCTCATTCTTCATAATTAAGAATTCCTTGCTGCTTCATACCTATGCATTAATTAAGACTCAGTACATGCTTCACTCATATCTTAGGTAATGTAGGGTGGGTATAACTGGGCTGAGTTCCCACAGTTTTTTTGTATGCATGTCAACTTTTGAACTCCTTTGATGCTTTAATTTAAAATAAATGACTAACAAGAGCTAGAACCTGAATGCAATATAACTAGACATGATTCACTATTTGCTAGCTTAATCATCTGACATGGTTTTAAAAGATTGTTTTCCTCCTTTTTTCTTATTCTCACATGTTCTTAGAGTTGCACAATACTAAGACGTTTAATGACCAATTTATTTTAAAAAGTCTTTTGTTAACACATACTCCTTTTTCCAATGACTTTCCTACATCTAAATATTTTTGATTGCATTCTAGTTTTGTCTGAATTTTTACTTTGTAATAAATATATTCTCATGTTTAACATCACTTGCTCCTGTGGCCCACAATCAAATAATAATTACATTTTCATCTAAGTACAAGAATTTTGTATTTACATAATAAAAAATATACTTGCTTTGAGGTTTTATCTTTATGTGAGATATATGTAGAACATGGTGTAAGCAGTCATCATACCCTTTTACTAAGCACTTGTCTTTCAGGTAAGAAAGAAAACTGTACAAATCTCATCAGGTTTGGGAATATTTTAGTTAGAGAATCAGGATAACTGCTCTTTTAGTCTTCTAAAATAATAGATCTCTCTCTGTCTTGGGTGGACAAAATAAATCTTTTTTGTTTTATCTTCTATTTTGTATAGACAATAGAATGTGAATATTAATTTAAGAAAATCATGCATAATTAGTAGGAGTCCTTTCTGTGCTTAAAGGATGATTTCATAATGTAATAGCTCATTGTTGACAATCTATAATTTTAAGTTAAATGTTTCCATGACTAACTCCTATTCTGTCATAATTATGTGATCTGTTAGTATAGGTTGGCTAATGAATTAATATATCCATTTGAAAAATAGTTGTACTTTAAAACATTAACTGGAAAACCATAATTAGCTATTATAATGAAAATAGAACTTTATCTTGAACAGTCAACGTTTGACAGAGGACAAAGAAGTTGCCATTGTACAGGTTCCTCTCTGACCTTGTTATATTTTCCTAATCGATGATGGGTGGTGGTGTCTTAGTCACTTCTCTTTTTTGTCTTATACTTCTTGCTCAAATAATTCCCAATATGCTTTTCCACTTTGCTTTTCTAAAATCATACAATAGTAGAATTGAAGGTGGCCTTGAATTTCTTCTGGTTCACTTGGTGTATTTCCAACTGATGAAACAGATTTAGTGACTTGGTTGATGCTGTTCAGCTGTTGAGTGCACAGCAGAGACTGGATATCAAGTTTTTGTTTGTTTTTTTTTTTTCCATTTTCACTGACAGAAAGTTAGTGCCAAATAAATATTTGTTAAACAGAGGTAACTATTTTCGCTATACCATTCTTTAGGTAAGTGGCACATGACTACATTTAATCTTCTTAATAATGATGAAGTCGATTAAATAGTGATGTTCCTGCCCTTCCTTTCCTCCCTCTCTCTGTCCCTCCCTCCCTTTCTCTCTGTCTCCCTCCAACCCCAGGCTGGAGTGCAGTGTCATAATCATAGCTCACTGCAGGTTTGATCTCTTGGGTTCAAGGAGCCCACCTTCCACCTCAGCCTCTTGAGTAGCTGAGACTACAGGCATGCCACTGTGCCTGGCTAATTTTTTTTTTTTTTTTTTAATTTTTGGAGAGACAGGGTCTCACTTGTTGCCCAGGCTGGTCTCGAACTCCTGGCTTCAAGCAATTCTCCTGCCTTTGTCTCCGAAAGTGTTGGGATTATAGGTGTGAACTACTGTACCTGGCTGCAGTTATTTCCTTAAATATTCTGTTTCCTATAATAATCAACCATTATTATTATTATTATTTTTTTCTCCACGGAGAAATCTTAAGCTCCTTTTATGTTGTAGATATTTTTCAGAAGTTCTTGGTTAGTTCATTTGTTTCTTTCATTCCTTCTTAAATGAAAAGAATTCTCCCCAGCTTTCATGTTTGCTAAATAGTGGGGTATATGGTACTGTTGGACCCTATGCTGTTTACTTAGCAGCTCCTGGCATTAGGTGCAGGGCTGGTTAAAGTGTGTATCTCCCATCACAGTATCTGGGGTTTAACAGGAATTCCTGTAGTTTAATTTAGTGAGGGATTTGTTTATGTAATTATATATGCGTTTAATGCTGTAAATTTCCCCTTAAGCACTGCTTTTGCTGCATCCCACAAATTTATTCTCTTAAATTTATTAAGTTGTATCTTATGTCCCAGAATGTAGTCTATCTTGGTGAACATTCCATGTGAGCTTGAGAAGAATGTGTATTCTGTTGTTGGATGAAATAGTCTACAGATATCCATTATATCCAATTGACTGATGTTGTTGAATTCACCCATGTCCTTAATGATTTTCTGCCTTCTGGATCTGTGCATTTCTCTCTCTCTCTCTCTCTGTCTTTGAGACAAGGTCTCACTCTCTGTTGCTCAGGCAGGAGTGCAGTGGTGTAGTGTGACCATAGCTTACTGCAACCTTGAACTCCTCTGTTCAAGTCATCCTTCCTCCTAAGCCTCTTGAGTATTTGAGACTACTTGTGTAGTCCACTGCACCCAACTATTTATTGACTTATTTATTTGTTTGTTTGTTTTTACAGACAGTCTCATTATGTTGCCCAGGCTGGTCTCGAACTCCTGGCCTCATGTGATCTTCCCACCTTGGCCTAGCAAAGTGCTGGGATTATAGATGTGAGCCACGGTACCCAGCCTGGATCTGTCCATTTCTGATAGTGGATTCATCTATTTCTCCATATAGTTCTATCAGTTTTTGCCTCACTTATTTTGGTGCTCTCTTGTTAGGTGCATACACATTCAGGATTGTTATGTCTTCTTGGAGAACTGACCCTTTTATTATCAGGTAAAGCTCTCTTTATCTCTGATAACTTTCCTTGGTTTGAAGTCTGCTGTCTGAAATTAATGTAGCTACTCCTGCTTTCTTTAAATTAGTGTTAACATAGTATATCTTTCTCTATCCATTTTAATCTATTAAAAGTAAATGTGTCTTTATATTTAAAGTGGGTGTCCTATAGAAAACATATAATAGGTTCTGCTTCCTGATCCACTTTGACAATCTGTCTTTTAATTGCTACATTTAGACAATTGACATTTAAAGTGATTAGTGATATAGAGGGACAGCTCTTTTTTTTTTTTCCAGAGTCTTGCTCTGTCACCCAGGCTGGAGTGCAGTGGCATGATCAAGGCTCACTGCAAGCTCCGCCTCCCGGGTTCACGCCATTCTCTTGCCTTAGCCTCCTGAGTAGCTGGGACTACAGGCGCCCACCCGCAAGGCCCAGCTAATTTTTTTGTATTTTTTTAGTAGACCCTGGGTTTCACCAGTTAGCCAGGATGGTCTCGATCTCTTGATCTCGTGATCCACCCTCCTCGGCCTCCCAAAGTGCTGGGATTACAGTCGTAAGCCACTGTGCCTGGCCAGGGATAGCTTGTTTTATGGCACTTCACTTTATTGTGCTTTGCAGATATTGTGTTTTTTTACAAATTGAAGGTTTGTCTTTTTTTAAAAAATTAAATTATAAAAAAATTATAAAATTATTAAAAAAAGAAAAAGGGTCTTGTTATGTTGCCCAGCCAGGCTGGTTTCGAAATCCTGGGCTCAAGCAATCTTCCTGCCCTTCCCTCCCAAAGTGCTGGGATTACAGGCATGAGCCACCGCACCCTGTCTGTTTTTTTTTTTTTTTTTTTTTAATTGAGACAGAGGTCTTGTTTTATTACCTAGGGTGGAGTACAGTGGTGTGATCATAGCTCACTGCCACCTTGAATTTTTGGGCTCAAAGGATCCTCCTGCCTCAGCCTCTTAAGTGACTGGGGTCATAGGCATGTGCCACCATAGCCAGCTAATTTTTAAATTTTTTTGTAGACATGAGGTCTCACCATGTTGCCCAGGCTGGTCTCGAACTCCTGAACTCAAGGGATCCTTCATCCCCAGCCTCTCAAAGTGTTGGGATAATAGGGGTGAGGTTCCCTTGAGCCCAGGGTTTGGAGGCCAGCCCCCTTGTCCTGTGCCTGGCTACAAATTGAAGGCTTGTGGCAACTCCTCATTAAGCAAGTCTGTCGGTACCATTTTTCCAACAGCACGTGCTCATTTTGTGTCTCTATGTCACATTTTGGTAAATTTCTATTTTGTTATTTATTATTTGTTATTTTTATTTTTAATTAAAAAATAGAGATGGGGGTCTCATTATATTGCCCAGGCTGGTCTGAACTACTGGGCTCAAGCGATCCTCCCAAAATGCTGGAATTACAGGTGTGAGCCACCATGCTTGGCCACACTTTTGTAAGTTTATAAACTTTTTATTATCTGTTATGGTGATCTGTGATCAGTGATATTTGATGTTTCTATTGTTTTGTAGAGACACAAACTGCACCCGTATAAGATGGCAAATTTAATTGATAACTGTGTATCTTCTGACTGCTCTACCAACTGGCTATTCTCCAATCTCTCTCCTCTTCAGTCCTCCCTAATCCCTGAGGCACAACAATATTGAAATTGGGCCAATTAAGAACCCTATAGGCCGGGCGGGGTGGCTCACGCCTGTAATCCCAGCACTTTGGGAGGCCGAGGTGAGTGGATCACGAGATCAGGAGATCGAGACCATCCTGGCTAACACGGTGAAACCCCGTCTCTACTAAAAATATAAAAAAATTAGCCGGGCGTGGTGGCGGGCGCCTGTAGTCCCAGATACGCGGGAGGCTGAGGCAGGAGAATGGCGTGAACCCCGGAGGCGGAGCTTGCAGTGAGCTGAGATCGCGCCGCTGCACTCCTGCCTGGGCGACAGAGTGAGACTCCGTCTCAAAAAAGAAAACAAAAACAAAAAAACCTGTAATGGCCTGTCAGTGTTCAAGTGAAAGGAAGAGTCATATATCTTTCACTTTCAATCAAAAGCTAGAAATGATTAAGCTTAGTGAGGAAGACATGCCAAAAGCCAAGACTGGCTGAAAATTAGGCCTTTTGTTCCAGTCACCTAAGTTGTAAATGCAAACAGAAAGTTCTTGAAGAAAATGGTTACTCCAGTGAACATATGAATGATAAGAAGGCAAAACAGCTTTATTGTTGATATGGAGAAAGTTTTAGTGGTCTGGATAGAAGATCAAACCAATCACAACATTTCCTTAAGCCAAAGTCTAGTCCAGAGCAAGGTCCTACCTTTCTTTAATTCTATGAAGGCTGAGAGAGGTAGGTCCCTAAGAGAGAGGTCCCTGCTGTATCTCACCATCCCTTATATCTTGTCATTTATTTTGCTGATATAGAAGCATATGAAAATAAGCATACATAAGCATATACAGAGAATTATAAGTATTATTATTTCAAACAAACTTTCATGTTAGATTAAGTGGAAGAAAAACGTTTTTACTTTACCTTCACTTATTTCTTCTCCAATGCTCTTCTTTCTTTATGTAGATCTGAATTTCTGACCTTTATTGTTTTCCTTTCCTCTTAAGAATTTCTTTTCACTTTTCTTGCAAGATAGGTCTTACTGGCAACACATTCCCTCAATTTTTGTTTGTCTGAGAAAGTCTTCATATTTCTTCTTCACTTTTGAGAGATAATTTTTTGGGGTATAGAATTCTATGGTGCCCATTTTTTCTCTCAACACTTTAAATATTTCACCCTACTCTCTTCTTGCTTGTGTGGTTTCTGAGCAAAAGTCAGATATAGTTCTTATCTTTGTTCCTATCTTTTTCCTCTGGCTTCTTTCAGGATTTTTAAAAAAACTTAGATGTCTGTGACAGATTAAAATAAGATTTTATTTATATTTATTATAGATATTTATTATGGAAATTGACTTGTGATTCTGAAAGCCCACGAGTCTCAAAATCTGTCGTCTACAAGCTGGAGAACCAGGAAAGCTGCTGGGGTAGTTCAGTGTACGCCCAAAGGCCTAAGAACCAGGTCAGCCCATAGTGTACCTCCTGGTCAGGTCTGAGGGCCTTGGGTTGGGGAAAGGATTGCTGGTGTAAGTCCTATGGTTTTAAGACCCCAGGACCAGGAGCCTTGATGTCTGAGGGCAAGAGAACAGGGATATCTCAGATCAAGAAGAAAGTAATTCCCTCGTCCTCTGCTTTTTTATTCCATTTAGGCCCTCAGAGGATTAGATGATACCTACCCACTTTGGTGAGGTGATCTTTGTTACTCAGTTTTCTGATTGAGATGCTAACTTCTTTCAGAAATACACTCATAGACACTCCAGAAATAGTATTTTATCAGCTATCAGAACATCCCTCAGCCCAGTCAAGTTGACATATAAATTAACCATCCTATATACCTAGATGTAGGATTTTTGTGTGTGTGTGTGTGTTTATCCCACTTGGTATCGTGTGTCTGATAATAGTTTGGGGGAAATTCTCAGTCATTGTTGTTTCAAATAATTCTCCTGTTTCCTTCCCTCTTCTCCTTCTGAAATTCCCATTCCATGTATGTTGTAGCTTTTGTAGTTCCACAGTTCTTGGATCTGTTCTCTTTTTTTCAGTCTTTTTTTTTCTTTTCAGTTTGGTATTTTTCTATTAAGATATCTTCAAGCTAAGATTCTTATCTCAGATATGTCCAGTCTACCCATAAGCCCATACTTCACTTCTTTTAAAGTGTTTTTGATCTCTAGCATTTCTTTTTGGTTCTGAGAATTTCCATCTCTGTGCATTTGTTCTTATGTGCCATCTACTTTATCCATTAAAGCATTTAGTATCTTAATCATAATGTTTTAAATTCCTGGTCTAATAATTCCAACATCTCCATCACATCTAAGTCTGGTTCTGAGGCTTGCCCTGTTTCTTCAAATTGTGTTTTCTGACTTTCAGTATGCCTTGTAATTTGTTCTTAATAACTGGACATGATGCATTGGGTAAAAGGAACTGCTGTAAATAGGCCTTTAATAGTGTGGTGGTAAGGAGTGGGAGGAGAACTGTTCTCTGTAGCCCTGTGAATAGACCTCAGTCTTTTAGTGAGCTTATGCCCCTGAAGTGTGAACCTCACAACCGCTTCAAGGTTCTTCCCCCACTTAGGTGAAAAAGGATGGCTAATGTGGGCAGGAATTGGGTATTTCCCCTCCTCCAGGTCAAGTAGACTCTGATAAAACTCCAGCAAGTTAGGCTGCAGTTAAATATTTGCTCCTGATTGACATAACTAAAAAAACAATAATTTTTTCTAGTGATTCTAAGGCTGCTATTATTTTTGTCTATGACCAGATATATGATATAGAAAACTCATTTTCTATAAATAATTAACTGCCTCTTAGGCATTTCCCATCTGCAACCTGTCCATGGTGTTAACTTTATTTACTACCATGTAATGTGTCACTGCTCATTACCTCCCGCCTTGTTGAGTCCTGTGATTTGCAGGTTTTGAATATATGCATCAAGCAAAGTGGCTCATCTGGACTACAAAAGGGTGGGACTGAGGTAAAGTAGCTGGTTTTCTACTATCCAGATGGTAAGAGGAAAATTGGAGCCGTGGGAGGGAAGAAGATTGTGTGGGCTGACAATTGTGTTTCTTAATTCAGAAGTATCTGGGCTACAGGTAGTAGAAATATTATTTCTATCAATTGGTTCTCTGTTATCCTCAGTTTTCAGTATTGCTAATTAAATAATTCATCCAGTCATCATGATCAGTTTAATAGGAAGTTGGGAAAAGTCTTATCATAGATTTATTCAGGTGATGATATTTAAATCCAGAAGAAACATTTCTTCTTTGTTCTTTAAGCTTTCTAGGATGAGGTGGTGTAAAACCTTTTGCTTTTATTGACTAGTTTATTATTTCCAATTGATAAAAATGAAAGCTATTATTTATTATCTTCCTTGTCAGAGTTTGAGCTATATTTTCATTTTTATTTAAACAACATTGGGCCAGGCATGGTGTCCCATGCCTGTAATCCCAGAACTTTCGGAGGCCAAGGTGGGAGGATCACCTAAGTTTAGGAGTTCGAGACCAGCTTGGTGTAACTCCGTCTCTACTAAAATACAAAAATTAGCCAGGTGGTGGCGCATGCCTGTATTCCCAGCTACTGGGGAAGCTGAGGCAGGAGAATCACTTGAACCAGGGTGGTGGAGGTTGCAGTGAGCCAAGATCGCACCACTGCACTCCAGCTTGGGCAACAGAATGAGATCTCTGTCTCAATTAAAAAAACAAAACAAAACATTGAAAAAAGGGTCGTTGTTTCCTTATTTTTCAGGTAAGGAAGTGGAAGATTAAACGATTTGCCCAAAGTCTCACGGTAATTTGTAGAGCTGAGATTGAAATTCAGGTGAAACTTCACATATCACATTCTTTTTATCAGGTATGTTGAGTATATGGTTTGGTTTGCTGAACACAGAAAGCAAGTAGTTATCTAGAATTATAGTCCTGTGGTGTAAAAGCTTTTATATTTTACTTTAATTATATATGACAATAATGGGCTTTTGATCTTCTTTTTGAGATGGCAGTTTCTGGATTTACTCTTGGTACCTGCATACTTCTGTTGCACATTAGTTATGTGGCTAATTATCCCAATGGAAAAGTAACACAGTCATGCCATGGAATGATTCCTGAACATGGTCATAGTCCACAGTCTGTTCCTGTTCATGACATTTCCGTGAGTCAGATGACATTCAGACCAGGAGATCAGATTGAAGGTACCGGGTTGGGATTACTGTTTACATTTTGGATTTCACTCTTTTACTGTTTATTGAATCTTTATTATTATTTGATTTAGACTATTTCATTTAAATCTGTTTTCTTTTCTAAGATACTATCATACTTCTTATTTTTGGTTCCAGATGACTATATTACTTAAGTAGTCTGTGTATTCCCCGTCCAGAACAGGCTTTTGAAATAAGTTTTTATCATTATTTACTATTTTTATTAATTGTGGTATCACTTCAAGAGAAGAGAAAAATAAAGTTTATTTTATCTTGTTTAAAATATGATAAACCCTTGTTTAACATCATATAATTTTAAGAATAATTCTCTAATTTCTCTGGTAAAATGTAGGCTGATTATTAAATATAAATCTGTAACAGCATTTTGCAAACTTTATTTTTTGCAACTCTAGAAATGCAAAATGTTGATAGGTACTCTGTTACATAGAGAGTATATAGAAAAAGAAGTTTGGAATATTCTGTGTGATATATAATGTACCCTAGAGTTCACACTGTACTGTAGGATATTAAAAACCCTAAGACATTTGCAGCAAAGAAACAAGTATTTACTTTCATCTAGTGTTTTTCTTTTTTTTTTTTTTAATTCAATAAGAATTTATTGAGTGTCACTATGAGCCAGACACTGTATTAAATACTGGAATTCAAAAGAAAACACCTCATGTTTTTTCCTCTAATGAGGTCAAGTAAACATTTTTTTTTACACTTTTATTTTGGGTTCAGGGGTACATGTGCAGGTTTGTTTATAGGTAAATTCCATGTCACAAGGGTTTGGTGTACAGATTATTTCATCACTCAGGTGATAAGCATAGTACCCAATAGGTATAAACTAACTTAGCCTTATGGACTGCCCCTGGACCATCACCTTTTTTTCTTTTCTCTTTGCGGAATGGCTCACAGAGTGAACATCTTATGGAACACTGTTTGGAGCTTCTTTGCCTATAGGATGACTCTTTTCTCTCCAGGAGTAGTTTTGCATACGTACACCTCATTCTAATTGTAATGTATGACCTCTAAACATTTTCTTTTTGATATTGCTAAGCTTTTTAACTAATCCTTTTGTCTTTTTCTCAGTTACTTTGTCAGGGCATCCATTTAAAGGCTTTCTCCTAGAAGCGCGTAATGCTGAGGATCTGAATGGCCCTCCTGTTGGCTCCTTCACGTTGATTGACAGTGAAGTGTCACAACTTTTGACTTGTGAAGATATACAGGTTTGTGTTTAGAGTTGATCCTTGAACAATGTAGAGGTTACAGGTGCCGACCCCACCCGTGGGGAAATTGGAATTCTGTGTATAACTTTTGACTCCCCCCAAACTTAACTACAAATAGCCTATTGTTGACCAGAAGCCTTACTGATAACAAATAGTTGATTAACACGTATTTTGTATTTATATGTGTTATACGCTGTATTCTTACAATAAAGTAAGCTAGACAGGAGATAAATCTTATTAAGAAAATAAGAGAAAATATATTTACTATTCATTAAATGGAAGTGGATCATCATAAAGGTTTTTATTCTCATTGCCTTCATGTTGAATAGGCTGAAGAGGAGAAGAAAGAGGAGGGGCTGGTCTTGCTGTCTTGGGGTGGGTGGAGGAGGTGAAAGGGGAGGCAGGAGAGGTGCCACACTGGTGTAACTTTATGGAAATACATTGTAATTTCTGTCTGACTTGTTTTTTCATTTTCTTAAAAATGTTTTTATATGGTACCAATTCTTCCCTGCTTTGCTTTAGTTTCAGTGCTATATCATAGGAGGGTCCATGTTGTAGAAGAAGGCAAAATCAGTGTTGAATAATTTGAACCCTTCTGCCAGGTTGTCTAATGTCAGTTTGTTTTCTGGGACTGCTTCTTCTCCATAGTCCTCATTGTCATCTGGCACTGGTTTGGAAACACTCACCATCAAGTTGTCTTCTGTTAATTCTTCTGTTGTGGTGTCTATTAGCTCTTGAATTTCTCGAAGATTCATATCTTGAAACCCTCCATCCCCCACCTTTTTTGCCATATCCACAGTCCCTTTTAGATTCCTTGATTGGCTCTGTAAGTCTTTTAAAGTCAGGCACAAAATCTACATACAGTGTTTCTCCAGCAGGAATTTATTGTTTTGGGCTTGATGGCTCTCCTGGCTTTTTCTGTAACAATGATAGTGTCTTCAATGGTGTAATCCTTCCAGACTTTCATGATGTTCTATCATCATTCTCTTCCATAGCGTTGACAGTCCTTTCCATTGAGTACTGTATGTAAAGAGCCTTAAATGTCCTTAAGACTTCCTGAGCTAGAGACTGAGTTAGAGACATTGTATTTGGAGGCAAGGAGGCCACTTCAGTGGCTTCGGTGATGAGCTCATGGGGTTCTGGGTAGCAGGGGCATTGTCTAATATTGTATTAGGCTGTTCCTGTGTTGCTAAAAGAAGTGTCTAAGACTAGGTAATTTAATAAGGAAAGAGACTTAATTGGCTCACTGTTCTGCAGGCTGTACAAGCATGGCACTGGCATCTGCTCAGCTTCTGGGGAGGCCTTAGGGAGGCCTCATGGCCTTTTACTCACGGCAGAAGCTGAAGCAGGAGCAGGCACTTCACATGGTGAAAGCAAGAGCAAGAGAGAGAGTTGGTGGAGGTGGGGGGAGGTGCCACATCTTACAACAACCAGATCTTGCTCACTATCCTGAGGAACAGCACCAAGCCATGAGGAATCTGCTCTCCTGACCCAGACACCTCCCACCAGTTCCCACCTGCAACATTGGGGATTGCAATTTAACATGAGAGTTGGGTGGGGACAAATATCTAAACTATATCAAATATCAATAGAAGCTTTATTTATTTATTTATTTATTTTGAGGCAGAGTCTCGCTCTGTCATCCAGGCTGGAGTGCAGTGGCATGATCTCAGCTCACTGCAGGCTTTGCCTTCTGGGTTCAAGTGATTCTCCTGCCTCAGCCTCCTGAGTAGCTGGGATTATAGGCACCCACCACCATGCATGGCTAATTTTTGTATTTTTGGTAGAAATGGGGTTTCATCACTCTACCATCATGGCCAGGCTGGTCTTGGACTCCTGACCTCAAGTGATCCACCCGCCTCAGCCTCCCAAAGCACTAGGATTACATACATGACCCACCATGCCCGGCCAAAAGAACCTTTAAAAGACAGTCTTTTAAGGCAAGGTGCTTCTTGTCTTCAGAGGTGAAATGTCCACGGAACCAATCCAGACAGAGGTTTCTCATTGTCCAGTACTTCTTACAGTTACAACCAAAACACTGGCAGCTGACGTTTATCTTTTCCCTTCAAGGCTCGGGGATTAGCAGCTAGCGGCTTTATAGGTAAGAGTAGTCCTGATCATAAACTGACTGCATTTGCACAAAACAGTAAAGATAGCCTGCTCTTTCTTGCCTTAAATTCTGGTGCTTGCTTCTTTTCTTTACTAATAAGTGCCCTTTGTGGCATTTATTTCCAAAATAGGGCACTTTTGTCTGCATTAAAAACCTGTTCAAGCAGATACACTTTCTCCTCAAAGATTTTTTCTTTCTTTTTTTTTTTTTTGTTTTTTTTTTTTGTTTTGTTTTTTGAGATGAAGTCTTGCTCTGTCGCCCACGCTGGAGTGCAGTGGCACGATCTCAGCTCACTGCAAGCTTCACTTCCCGGGTTTACACCATTCTCCTGCCTCAGCCTCGAGTAGCTGGGACTACAGGTGCCCGCCACCACGCCTGGCTAAATTTTTGTATTATTATTATTATTTTTGGATGGAGTTTCACTCTTGTTGCCTAGGCTGGAGTACAATGGTGGGATCTTGGCTCACCACAACCTCCGCTTACTGGGTTCAAGCGATTCTCCTGCCTCAGCCTCCTGAGTAGCTCGGATTATAGGCATGTGCCACCACGCCTGGCTAATTTTGTATTTTTAGTAGAGACGGGGTTTCTCCATGTTGATCAGGCTGGTCTTGAACTCCTGACCTCAGGTGATCCGCCCACTCGGTCTCCCAAAGTGCTGGAATTACAGGCATGAGCCACTGTGCCCGGCCTTTTGTATTTTTAGTAGAGACAGGGTTTCACCGTGTTAGCCAGGATGGTATCATCAATGGTTTTCTTAATGATGCCTGGGAACTTGCCTGCTGCCTCTTGGTCAGTAAAAGCTGTTTCTCTTGTTTTCTCGACATTTTAAAAGCCAAACTTTTTTCCTAAAATTATCAAACTATGCTTTGCTGGCATTAAATTCTCCAGCTTTAGACCCTTCACCTTCCTTTTGCTTTAAGTTGTCATATAATGACTTTGTTTTCTCTTGAATAATATTAGTCTATAAGTATCCCCTTCTTATAGCAATTCTTACACCTGCATAAAAGCTGCATTTCCGATGTGAGATGAAAAGGTCTTTTACAAAAAGTGTGAGGGTTTTGCATCTGTTGGCATAGCTGCAGTGACAGCTTCACGAATTTTCTTTTCTTTTCTTTTTTTTACAGTGATTCTTATACTGGATTCATTTATCTTGATATGGCAGGCAACTGCAGCAGCAGACCTTAATCTACCGTATATATCAAGCAATTCAACTTTTTCTTGTAATGTCATGAGTTTTCTCTGCTTCTTGGGAACACTTACCGCATTACTAGTGGCACTTCGTATGGGTCCCATGGTGTTATTCAAGTTTTATAGTAGTGCACAAAACACAATAAAAGCTGCGTGCAGTGGCTCATACCTCTAATCCCAGCACTTTGGGAGGCCAAGGCTGGTGGATTACTTGAGCTCAGGAGTTTGAGACCAGACTGGGAAACATGACGAAACCCCATCTCTACAAAAAAATACAAAAATTAGCTGGGCGAGGTGGCATGTGCTTGTAGTCCCAACTACCGTTAATTTTATGCAGTTATGATTTAATACTGCAGTTTTACATTTGTTTGTATGTCTCTGGACTATGAATGGCACATGTGCGGTCTGTTTGTGTATGTATGTTTTGATAAATTTTAACTTTTTGTAATAGGTGTGTGTATATTTTATGGTAGTAAATGATAAAATAGACTAATACCTACATATTTTATGCATTCAAGGCATACCTAACTTTTTAATTTTTTCAATATTTCTAGCCTATGCAGTTTGTCTGAGCTTTTTCATATTGTTGGAAACCTTCAAACATTTTTCTAATATATTTATTGAAAAAAGAATCTGCACATAAGTGGACCTATGCAGTTCAAACCTGTGTTGTTCAAGGGTCAACTGTAGCTTGAAATTGTTCTCTGTCAGTTTTTTGGAGGGTCTTTGCATTATAAGGTGGTGGTTGCAAGATAAATGACATTAACCATGTATTGTAAACATCTAAATAGATTCACAACAATCAGACTTTTTCCTTAATTTTACTTACAATATGTTTTTACACATCAGCACTCTATAAAAGGTAAAGTAGTTTGAAGAATTTATAGCTTGTGATATTTTATATTAATATTGGCTCTTATTATATTAATTTTTGAGGGGTTTTAATATTGAAGACAGAGATCTAGAGTATGACAGGAGTCTAATTTTTTTCATTCATTCATTCATTTATTTATCATACCAAAAATGGTCCTGAATGGGAGGGATAGGTGATGGACAAGACTTACTCTTGTTCCTTGAAGAACTCCTTACCTTACATGTAAGCACATCTATGAACACATAAGTAGAACTGTGTGATAACTTTGGTTAGAAGCATACACAGTGAGTGGGAAGCATAGCAGAGGGAGCCACACACAGCCTGGAAGGAACTGGGAGGGAGCTTCTTGGAGCAGGTGATCTTCAAGTGAGGCCTCAAAGAATGAGTAGGAATTGGCCAGGTGCATGAAAGTGGGAAACAAGATTGTTCAAGAGAAAGGAATTACTAAAATATCATGCTACGTATTTGAAGGCAGGAAGTTTTTCTCTTTCAACGAATCTTCTGTATTCTATTTGTGTCTATTAATGGAAGAGATATAAATTTATAATGTACATGAAACAATGAGCAAGCTCTATCTGGTGTTAACGTACCCAGTGTTCACAGCTCTTTTCACTTCTTAGATTTCTCTTGACTCTCATTTATTCACAGAGCCAGCTGCTAATATGTTATCAACCAATCAACATTTCATTTATAGAGTGCCTAAATCCTTCTTTTTCTTTTTTTTGAGACGGAGTCTTGCTCTGTCACCCAGGCTGGAGTGCAGTGGTGCAATCTCTGCTCACTGCAAGCTCTGCCTCCCGGGTTCACACCATTCTCCTGCCTCAGCCTCCCGAGTAGCTGGGACTATAAGCGCCCACCATCATGCCTGGCTAATTTTTTGTATTTTTAGTAGAGATGGGGTTTCATTGTGTTAGCCAGGATGGTCTCGATCTACTGACCTCGTGATCCACCCGCCTCAGCCTCCCAAAGTGCTGGGATTACAGGCGTGAGCCACCACGCCCGGCCGAGTCCTTCTTCTAAATAAAATAGTCCTCACCAGAATGCTTATGTCATGCAACGATAAATTACTTTGCAAAATGATAGAAGTTCCAGCCATGCTGAGCTATAGAGTGACTGAATGGTAGCTCTTTTCCCTTTTATTTCAGGGATCAGCTGTGAGTCACAGAAGTGCATCTAAAAAAACAGAAGTTAAAGTCTACTGGAATGCTCCAAGCGGTGCTCCAAATCACACACAGTTTCTGTGAGTATAAGAGTTTATAATTCTGGGCAAGTCATGGTGGCTTATGCCTATAATCCCAGCACTTTGGGAGGCCAAGGTGGTGGATCACTTGAGCCCAGGGCTTTGAGACTGGCATGGGTCAATGAGGTGAATCCCCATCTCTAAAAAAAAAAAAAAGAAAAAGAGTTTACAACTCTGTAACTACTAGTATAACTGAAACCATAATTAGTCTGTATCATTTTCTGTACCTATTGGACATTCATCCATGTAGAAGAGCTTTGGTATGGTAATAACACCACCTTCCTGATGTAGGAGTTTGTTTTGCTTTTTACCAGTGTATAGCTAGCACGTAGCACAGGACCTGGCACCAAATAGGCACTTAATAGACATTTGTTGAGTGAATGAAGTCTTGCAAGGCCTTAATCCTAATAAGAGCTTTCAATTAATACTTGGGTCTTTATGTTATATAATACTACCTTTAGACTTGCTCCTGTATTAGCATGAGAATACAAATGGAAGTCCTGAAATTTGGATGACTCTTTTGCAGTGTTACAACTTGCAGATTAGACTGTCAGAAAAGACTGCATGCCTCTCAGAATTATGAAACTCAGTAGAATTAAAACAGTACTTCTTCCTTATCCTACATACAAGGGGAAATGGAATGTTATAATGCCTTGTAATGATTCCTGAGTGGTGATATGGGCATATATTTTAAGGGAAGGATTGCTATCCTGACATATCTGTTTTCTTCACTTTGTGCGTAGGTCCCCAACACACAGTAGCACAACTCTGCCCCGGTATGTTAGGTGGAGTGTGAAAAAGGGGATGTGACCCCAGTGAAAGCTGATGGTTGCCAATGCAGCCTCTATCACAGCTTCTTGCTCTAGTTGCTTGCAACACATGCCCTTTGGAAGAATTGAATACTGCACTCTGAAATGAGTAGTAATATGTTCTTCATATGCCAGGAAATAGAAATCTGTGCAGTTTTGTCCCTGGGTCTGACATCATGGCTATTGGAATATGCCCCCAAAACAGACAAGTAAGAAAAGAGGGACAGAGGGAGAGAAAGCAATACAAATTCATCAAGTGATGGGGTGGGAGAGAGTGGTTAGAGATTTGCCTCAGACAAAATTAATAGTCCTGTTAGGTAGTAAGTCATGTTTTTCTAGTTTAGTCTCTCTTTTTTTTTCCTTTAATGTTTTGATCTGATTGTGACAGGACACAATGAAGGTTCTAATCTCACTGGTATTGCATTTCAGAGTCACAGTTGTTGAGAAGTACAAAGTCTACTGGGTGAAGATTCCTGGTCCTATAATTTCACAACCAAACGCATTTCCTTTCACAACACCTAAAGCTACAATAGTACCTTTGCCAACATTACCTCCAGCTTCCCACTTAACCAAACCAGTAAGTAACAATTTTATTTTCTCTGTAGAGATGGGGTTTCACCATGTTGCCCAGGCCGGTCTCGAACTCCTGAACTCAAGCGATCCTCCTACCTTGGAGTCACAAAGTGCTTAGGATTACAGGTGTGAGCCACTGTGCCCAGCTTAAGTAACATTTTTATAGCTTCATTAAATGCAATCTAAATAATATATAGCCAAATATAATGTCCATATGTTATAAAATACAGAAGAGAAGGTAAACAAAATAAGACATTACATAGGAGTAAAGTGCTGTACTTAGTTTTCTCTATGTGAGCAAAGAGGTAAATTTGTGGTTGGAAATTGTGCTTCTGTGTACTTTGTGTGGTGAATTGTGCAGAGAAGTAGCTGTGCTGCATAGTGGTAGCATGTTTTTGGGTCCTCTGTAGGAATCTGAAGGAAGCCTTCATTGCAACCTTATGACTTACAGGTTAGAATGAAAGGAAAGCAAGACCCTGCATGTTCAAGGTGTGGTCATGACATTCACCTGTAGTCTCTACTGGTAGTGGATATGTTTTCATTTGAAAATAACTCTGATGAAGCAATAGTTTTTTTTTTCTTTCTTTCTTTTTTTTTTTTTTTCTTTCTTTTAAACACAGCCAGATATCAAACAAAGAGCTTAAGTTAAATTTAGACAAGATTTGGAGGAGATTCTTAAAGTGGTGATATAACTCTTAGATCTCATTTTATTAAGGTCAAAGAGTCCTAGGGAATTGTATATGCTGAACAACAGAAAATCTCTTGTAAATTCATCAGTTATAATTTCATCTAGGCCCTCCGATTCGAAAGATTTATGATTGATAAGAAATATCTTGGAAAGTGTTATGCATATTAGAAACATTAGGAAGAAGGATTTTACTGCAGGAAATTCTGGTAAGTTAGACTTCTTAATTCAGAAGTGGATACAACACAAAAAACAAACAAACAAACAAAAAAACGTGTTGAGGCAGGTTGTTTCAGTTGAAAGAACAAACGTGGGCCTAAATACTGACTTGCTTAATTTTTGTGTGTCTTTGGGCAAATTACTTAATTTTCAGTCTCAGTTTCCTCACCTATAGAAAGAGGCATAATAATATTTAGCTCTTAATATCACTGTAAGAATTAAACAAAATAATGAATGCACGTTTTCTATAACTGTGTCTTGCATTTAATAGATATTCGGTAAACATTAGTTCCTTTACTTTTTCCTTCTTGTTATTATCCTTTTGTACCTTTTTATTCACATAGAGAAGACAAAGTAATGCGCTTTGCTCCTTATTTTGTTTTTCTTCTCTTCAACATCTTACAGCATATGAGCACTATGTTTAATTACATTATTATGATTGTTGTACTTTTGTTTGACCGTGCAATTAGATCTGTTATTTGTACTAGCTCTCAGTTTAGGCTTAATGCTTTATTTAATTAAAAGCTGCTTTAGAGAAATACACAGTCAGTTTGGACCTGAGCTTCCCAGTAGGAATCGGTTGACATTATTGTTATCTTTCCATATATTCAATAAAAAGCTCTTGTTGGAACATTTATTGTGTCTTTGTGCCATGTTTATAATCTCTAATTATAGGGAAGTTCATTCAGAGTCCAAGGATTATAGCATGTTTAGAGCTGGAAGATACCTTAGGATCTATTTCTTACAGTTTTCCTGTTGTGTAGTTGAAGGTTCAGGGATCCTGAGAGAACAAGTCCTTTGGCAAACATGATGTAGGGAAGGGGAGAGCAGAGATCAAAGTCTAAGTTTCTTAGTTCCCAGTGGCTTGTTCTCTTCACCCTAGTATGATCTGGCTTTACATTTCCATGAACTCTAGTTATATAATGTTTAGATCTCTTCTGAAATTTACTGTCACAGCTCATTCGAACAAAGTCTGCTCATTTATCAGATTATACAGCTATTTGTTTTTTTCTAAGACTCTTTGTCTTATATTCCTTATCAAGAAGCTCTGGATTAAGTCATCTGATTGTTGCTAATTTCTCCCCTAATAAATCACTACCGTTATTTGGAATGCTGGTAAAGTGGGGCAACCATTTTTTTCTTATATCATTTTAGTATGAAATTTGAATCTGAATTCTAGAAGCAGAATCCACAATCTAAATATAGTAACTTGCTAAGATTTGTTTGTTGCTTTTTAAAACTTCATCTCTGAGAATTAGAGGATACCATTTAGGCAGGAATGTTAGTGTCATTTAAGTCTTAGGGACTGAAATACTACCTCAAAAATTTCTCAAAACTTATCAGAAACTTTGCTCCAAAACATACTTAATGTGAAATGTTTTGTGTATTACAGGAGCTTTAACAGTCTTGAACAATTACAGTCCAACAAGTGTATGTTTTCCAAATTTTAATTAAAATTAATTAAGTTTAAAAGTTCATAACCTAACTACTGCTCTGATCATTTTTAATTTGGGATGTGTCTTTTGTTTCCTTATTTGAATGCTTATTATGGAAAGGTATTCTCATTAATTTGGGAGCTACCCGTACTTGAAGGTAGTTATTCTTCTGTCATTGCCAATGAACTGCTTGTTTGATAATTAAATTTTTTTTCCTCTGTCATTTTTCTAGTTCAGTGCCTCAGATTGTGGGAACAAGAAGTTCTGTATTAGGAGTCCTTTGAACTGTGACCCAGAGAAGGAGGCTTCCTGTGTCTTCTTATCCTTCACAAGAGATGACCAATCGGTGATGGTTGAAATGAGTGGCCCCAGTAAAGGCTATTTATCCTTTGCATTGTCTCATGACCAATGGATGGTTGGTACCTCTCACTTACATAAGTGGTAACAAAAGGAGAATCACGGCTGCGCACGGTGGCTCATGCCTGTAATCCCAGCACTTTGAGAGGCCGAGGAGGGTGGATTGCGAGGTCAGGAGTTCAAGACCAGCCTGGCTGAGATGGTGAAACCCCATCTCTACTAAAAATACAAAAATTAGCCAGGCGTCATGGCGGGTGCCTGTAATCCCAGCTGCTTGGGAGGCTGAGGCAGGAGAATCACTTGAACCTGGGAGGCAGAGGTTGCAGTGAGCCAAGATTGCGCCACTGCACTCCAGCCTGGATGACAGAGCGAGACTCTATCTCAAAAAAAAAAAAAAAAAAATCCAAAAGAACCCCCCAAAAACCCAAAGGAGAATCACTGAAGCTCTTTATTCCAGGGTCAAATGATCATACGTAAGGGTGGAATAAGAAAGGAGAAACTAACTTAACAGATTCTAAGTTAAACAGCTTTGAGTACTGTGTGATTTTAACAGTTTGACAATTACTTCCAAGAACAGGCTGTCCTAAGGAAAGTTAGGAAGATCATTTTATTTCCAGTGTATTTGCTATTTTATATGTCTATCTCTTTGTGATAAAGCAGGAAATACAGTTAAGAAAAGTTGTTCTACGCAAAATGTCATGTTTTTTATAATGCTTTTCAAACTAGAATTATTTATTCAAGTGGCCAGAACTAAAGCATGTGTTCCTGCTCTTGGTGTCCTATTTTAGTAGTCATCAGTGCATTTTCTAAACAGAGAATTAAACTTGTATATCCAGGCGGCATGTATTACATTACAGTAGGCTCCTTTGTGAAATCAGCAGAAGGCAGCATTTATTTTAAGCCGATTCTCACTCACCCTGGGTAGTGCTGCAATGGATTCAGTGATTCTGTAGGTGGCAGCCTTGTGCTGTGGTGTGGAAGAGCAGAGGCCTGCATAAGCACCTCGGTTTCCTAGGGAGCAGGAAGAGTGTTGTGGCCAGGACAGGTATAAGTCCTGTTCAAGCAGAGTGGGCCTGGGGCATAGGGATGACCAGAAATGGAGAAAGCCCCTTATTAGCACAGGCAAGGGGGCTTGTCCTGAGGGTTTTCTTCTTATCAGGATTTAAACTTAACACCACTTCTTTAGGGAATCATATTTCAGAAAAAGAAAAGGAACTCTGACATGGCTATAATGGAAGAACTAATGCTTATCCTGAAAATGCACTTGATCACATTGGTCCTGGAGCAGTGTTTGCAAGTATTGTAGGACGCTGGATGTAACTAACTTTCTTTAATAGGATACCATTTCAGTATGTATGTATGACCTACATATTTCACTAGACACCTCTAGAATGCACTTGCCATCCTCTTTCATTCAACAAAAGATATACCTTAAGTCTATGAGATACAACAGATATCATGTACTTAAAAAAATAACATATAAGAAATAATGAATCCTTCCCCTTCCAAGTTGCTTGTATAGGAAATTTTATACTTGCTCAGCTGATGCGGTGATTGTTCAAAACATTTTCCCCACTTCCTTTTGTGATTGCCATCAGACCTGTAGCGTGTTCTTTTGGACATTCTTAGTGTTGGTAAAAATGAACTACGTTTAGTATATAAGGTGAGTGAGGTTGAGTTAAAAATAAAATGTGACTATAAAGCAATAATGATAGGTGGTGGTAGTGCTGCTGTCATGTGAATGTGATAAAATTGGCTAGAAAGGAAATTCTGAAAATGAGTCCAAAAAGGATTAACCTGTTGAATGAATGTATATTTTAATTAAGGTTCATCTCTGAGTTACAGCACTCATTTAGATATATGCTCTAGTCACTTAAAAAAAAAAACAAAAAAAAAAAACCAAAAAACCAAACACCCAACTTACTCCAGTCACTTTATAGCCAAAATTCATGCAATAGTATATAGATACATTTCCTTTTACTGGTTACATAAAACCTGTAAGCAAGAGGGAAAGACTGTTACTGCATTCAGTATGGTAATGAGTGGCCCACAGGTAGGTCAGTTATTCTGTTCTAAATTGTAGGCATTGATGGCACAAAAGCATTTATCTCTAATTCAAGATATATTTATCTTACTTAGAAATCTCATCTGTTTCCAGTATAGTACTCATCAAAAATGTTTACAAAAAAGACTTAATTATGCAGGTGCAGTTGATTTACAGAGCAATCCTGTTTAATGATTAAAATAATCTGTACACCTGTTTGCCTAACTCGGGGGAAATGAATCATCCTCAAAATATATTTTTTAAGTGGTTATTTCTATTTTTGGTTGTTACTTTTGAAACTTTCGGGTATTTTTGTGACCTGCTATTTTTTTGGAGTGTATAATGTAAATTTAAATACTGAAAGTATCTGATGTCACGAATACTCATTTGATAACCCAAATTATACCCGTTTTCAGTTTGGCTTGTAAATTAATGTTAGCAATTATTTTGGTATGGTAGACCTCATCACTAAAATCAAAATGTGTAATTTACCTTATTTCTGATAATAATTACTTGCTAATGTGTGAATTTTAACCGAATTTCCAAGTACAATAAGTCCGTACTTAATGTCGTCAATAGGTTTTTGGAGCCTCTGACTTCAAGTGAGGCTACATACAGCAGTCCCTTGAATAATATCATTTCCTTCAATATCGTTTTGTTATGACATTGATGAGGAAAAAAATATTGGCCATGTTGTATGTTGTTTTACTTAAAGTCACAGTTTTCAAGAACTTACCTATGACTTTAATTGAAGATGTACTGTACATGCCTCTTTCCAATTTGAGATATTTTGTTAAATAATGTAAAGTCTATCAAGTATGCACATTATTAGCTTCCTTCCTTCTCCTTCCACTGAGCTTTATCATCTTACTCTATACATGATCTCTGCATGCCCCAATTCCAGGATGTCCCCAATCCTGAACTCCCTTGTACTCCAGACTGTGATTTCCAGCTGCAGGCTGGTCTCATCCAGATGTGTGTTCCTGGACAGCACAAAGCAACATCTAAAAGACTGAACTTTTTATTATGCCTCCTGATGTCTCCTTGTCTTCCCCATTCTTGGTGATCAGCAATGTCAGGAAAGCAGCTACCATTGTTGATGGCTTGCTTCTTGTTGGGTCTGTCCTAGGCAATTTATAGACACCTCATTTACTGCTGCCAGCATCTTCCTTGGTAGTCAGAGAAATGTTGGTTGTGACTTGGATTCCTTCCTTTCATCCATCTCTCAGGTCCTTCCTCCTGCCATTTCCAACTTTTTGTTTTGAAAAGTTTTAAACCTCAATAAAAGTTAAAAAGATAGTACAATGAACACCCATAAGCCCTTCACCTAGATTTGCCACTTTGTCTCTCTATTTCTGTCTATCTCAGTTGATTTATGTGGTGTATATAAATACATATTTTTTCTTGAATTGTTTGAAAGTAAATTATAGATAATCATGACGTTTCATCTCTAAGGTTTTCAACATGCGTCTCCTAAGAACATGGGCATTCTACAATTACCGCAATATTTTTATCACATTAAGAAAATTTAATAATGATATAATAATTTTATGTAACATACAATCTATATTCCAATTTTCCCAGTTGTCCCAATAAAGTCCTTTGTTTTTTAAAAATATTTCTTATTCAGGATCCAATCAGTTATTACTCAGGACATTTAGTTGTTATATCTCTTGGATCTCCTTTACTTCAGAACAATTATTTTATCCTTTTTCCTTTTTATAAATTAAATTCAGGCCAGATATTTGTAGAATATTCTACAATTTATATAATAGATTTGTGTTAAGACTTTTGGCACAAATGCTACATAAGGGATATTTTTCCACATCAGTGCATTATTTCGAAAGTTTCATAATGTCCAATTGTTCTATTATTGATGATACTATGTTTGATCACTGGTGTCTGTCAGATTTCTGTATCATGAAGTCTATTTTCTTTTTATAATAAGTAATATGTGGGGTGATACTTTGAGTCTGTATGAATATTCTGTTCCCCAATAGCCTGTAACTAGGTTTTTTCATTTATTGATGTTTCTCATATGAATCAGTTGTTACATTTGTGGTTGCAAAATGTTGATATTCTAACTTACTTATAAGCTGACATTTTTATGAAAATACGAGGTTTTTTTTCTCTGCACTTACCCTTCCCTTTTATAGTAACACTATGGACTAATGGGTTTCTTTTGTCTGTTGTGTTGTAGTTTGTTACCACCATTCATTCTTTTAGAGGGTCATATTGACCCAAATGTGGCCGATGGGAGCCCTTTCAAGCAGGCTTCTGTGCCCTTTTGATGTGTCTCTACCACTTTTGAGCGTATCTTTGTTTCTGGTGTAACAAAATGTTCTCCATTCATACTTTCATACATTTCATCATTTCTCAAAAGGACTTTATTTCCTTTTAGTGGAAATAGTATCTAGAAATCAAGATTTGGGTGCTAATATGTTCACTGCTACTGATCTCCCAGGTACTTCTGATTCTATCTTTGACATACCTCTTTCATTCTATTTATTGCGTTGTCACTATCTCTGACTTGGCTTGTAGCCTTACTGTTTGTTTCCTGGACTGCTCTAGTAACCTGTCATTAGTCCCCTTGCTTCCATGATTTCCTCTTCCATTTCATCCTTCATACAGCCATTGGAATTTTCTCCCCAAGCCACATTTAAGATCGTCTTGGCTGGTCATGGCGGCTCATGCCTATAATCCCAGCACTTTGGGAGACTGTGGTGGGAGGATTGCTTGAGCCCAGGAATTCAAGATGAGCCTGGGCAACTTGGCAAGACCCTCATCTCTACAAAAAATTCATAAAAATTTAGCTGGGTGTGGTGGCATGCACCTGTGGTCCCAGATACTTCGGAGGCTGAGGTGGGAGGATCACTTGATCCCAGGAGGTCAAACCTGCAGTAAGCTGTATTTGCACCACTGCATTCCAGCCTGGGTGACAAAAAAAAGAAAAGAAAAAAAGAAAAAGAAAAAGAAAAAAATTGTCTCAAAAATATCCCTCCAAACCTTTGGCAAAACTTCAGTAATTACAGAAAAACTATCCTTTTTCTTAAAGCATGGTGCTCACTACTTTGGCAATACTTCTGGAATTTTCAGCCTTAGAGCTCTCTTTTTATCCTTTACATATTTTAACTAGGAAAACTAGCTGTTTCTTAAAATGTTCATATTTCTATATCATTGGTCCTAGAAGTTCTTCAACTTGGAAAACCTTTCCTTTAATCTCATCTTTACCTTGTCCTCCTATAAATATGTTTTATCTTCTAAGGTCTGCTTAATTACTCTCTTTTCTGGTAAGCCATTTTCAATTCTCTGGCCATACATAATTTGTCTTTTTGTGTCACTTTATCTATCTGTCTGCCTCATTAAAACATAGCTTTAGGTTGTAAGAGCCATGTTCTTATAATAAAGTCATCTTTGTTTCTCCCACAGTGTCCAGCGTCACGTTTTCTCATAGGATGCTCTCTAAATGCTTGACTTGAGAGGGGAAACTGGGGAGAGAGCTTCAGTAAAACCCACGGATTTGGTGGAAGTTCTTATATGGTGTAGTTTTATGCTTTCAAACTTGAGGTTTCTAGAACTGCCTGGAGCCTGAGGTTGCAGTAGCACCTTCCCTTACTCTTCATTTGGAATAGTGAGGACTGAGAGTTACCTGCTCTCTATCCCCATCATCTTCTTCATTATTTGGGAGGTCTACTTGTATTGATTTTATTTGCTTTCTTATCCTCAGTTTGCCTCAAATCAATCATTATTTGTATTAATTTTTTTTATGTAACAAAAGAATTTCTATGTCTCATTCATGATATTCTAGAAAACATGCATTATTTAAATCAGGGTTCAGGCCCAGCATGGTGGCTCACACCTGTAATCTCATCACTTTGGGCAGCTGAGGCAGGAGGATTGCTTAAGCCCAAGATTTCAAGACCAGCCTGGGCAACAGGGTGAGAATCCATCTCTACTTTTTTAAAAAATAAAAGATAAATCAGGGTTCAGAAAACGTTTTCTATAAGGACCAGATAGTAACTATTTTAGAGTTTGTGGGCAATATGGTCTCCGTTGTAGCTACTGAACTCTGTTGTAGTATAAAAGCAGCCATAGATGATATGTATATGAATAAATGTGGCTGTGTTCCAGTGAAACATGGACTTTGAATTTCAGTTTGATATATTTTCATTTGTCATGAAATATTCTTCTTTTCACCACTTAATTATGTAGAAGTCATTCTTAAACTATGAGCTGTATAGAAACAAGCTTTAGGTTGAATTTGATTTGCAGGCCATAGTTTGTTGACTCCTGGTTTAAGTCATGATTGCTCCAAATTTCTTATCTTGAATTGGGCTAATTCTGATTTTACTGTAATATGTGTAACAGTACGTATTTGCTTTGCTAAGAGTATATCCTTGAGAGTTTTCAAAAGTGGAACATTTAAAAATAAAGTTGAGTCTGAAAGTATAGAAATATGTTAGAATCTAATATTGGAATTTATAGCAAGATTTGTTATAACCGGGTAGTCTTGGACCTTGTTTAAGGAATTGGATGACTAAAGCACATAAAGAACCTTGTTAGATAGTTTATGGAGAAACCAAGTGAAAGACCAAACCATGGACAATAACTTAAAATCAAGATTATTCCTTTGTACCATTGTTTAAATGTACTTTGAAGTTACAGTCTGCTTCTTTTTTGGTATTCTTTTTCATTCTTTTTTCCCCTATTAATTGGCAGTCTGCTTTTTGATTATCACTTTATTTTATTCTATTTTATTTCTATTTTTTGGAGACAAGGTCTCCCTCAGTTGCCCAGACTGGTATGCAGTGGCATGATCATGGCACACTGCAGACTTGACCTTCTGGGCTCAAGTGATTCTCCTGCCTTAGCCTTCTGAGTAGCTGGGACTACAGGCATGCATCACCATGCTTGGCTGATTTTTAAAAAAAATTTTCTAGGACGAAGTCTCACCATATTGCCTAGGCTGATCTCTAACTCCTGGCTTCAAGAAATCCTCCTGCCTTGGCCTCCCAAAGTGCTCGAATTATGGGTGTGAGTCACTATGCCTTGCTTGATTATCACTTTAAAGAATAAGATCTAACTTTCAGAGTTAAGGATTCTTGGAGACTAAAGGATAGGTAAGAGATAGACTGACTAATTCCTCCTTGAGTACGGGTATTTCTACCTCAGTTATATAGCATTAAATCTATTGAATATGTACATTGTGTAGCAATATTTCTTTACAGTGTCTTCCATCTTAGAAGTTACCAAAAAATATCCAGTACAATGCGGTGTATTTGGTCATTAAAGTATGTAGGATATAGATATTTATAAATAAATAAATATCTGGAATATTGGTTATGGTAAGTTAATTGAAAAAAGGTAACAGAACTCTGTATTTTCCCATTTGGGAAGGAAAAAATAGGTATAATACAAGTAGGTTTGGATGAATATACATGAAAATATTAAAGTGGTGTTCGATTAGTGATGGGTTTATGAACATATAAACATGTTATATATCTGTCTTAATCTATTATTTTACACTAAAATTCTATTGCTTTTGTATTATAACAAAATTATTTGCAACCCGCAAATTAGACAACCAATTCTCTAGAATTCATAGCATCCTTCACGATTCAGTAAATTATGTTTTAAAAGCATCAAATAATACTTGGTTTCCTGAGGTGCTTTTTCAAAAAAAGAAAATAAAATGCTGAAATTCCTTTGAACTTTTTTTTCTCATTCGCAATTGTTTTTCAGGGTGATGATGATGCTTATCTGTGTATTCAAGAAGATCAGACTGTGTACATCCAGCCTTCCCATTTAATGGGGCGAAGTCACCCTGTAATGGACTCCAGGGTAGGTGTGAAAATTCTGGAACCTCCCCCTGAGACCCGCTTTCCAGCTGTGTGGCTATCACTGGCGTGGCTGTGCTGCTAGATTGCCTCCAACCCCCACAGTTACACCTAGCCTGAGCAGGGGTCTGCCAGCAGGGCTCCCCTCGTAATGATCTCTGAGAAACTTTTCTACACTTCAGAAGTTTCTCTTGTAGGAAAACATGACTTCTTGCTTGTGTTACTTCCATCCTTTTGGTTGTTATCTCACAAAAAAGTACTTTATGGTTTATTAAGATGGTCAGGGCATCAGCTTCCTTTCAAAAGCTTACAGACAGGTTTCTAAGAAGAGGATGACATTAGTGACAAAATTTCTTGACTAGTGAGAAAGAGGAGCACATTTGGCGAAGGCTGGAGATGCCTTGGACAGTTGTCTTAAGTGCCCTTTGTTGGCATGTGTATTGAAGGTGGGCTATTTCTGGTAGAAAAGTGTCTTTTTTGCAGGACAGTTGACAAGCAAATGAGCTCTGAAAGAGCAGTAGCTATCACTTAATGACAGAGCAAATGAGCTCTGACTGAGCAGTAGCTGTCACTCAATGACATAACTGTGCACAGCTTTCCCATGGGGTTGACTCCCATGGCTGGCTTGAACTTCTCCCCAGTTGCATGTTGCATTTTGGCCACTAGGGTAGTACTCGTTAATTGTTTTTTTCAGTGTTTTTGATTGTATACTCGTGGCCAGATGGAGTTAGTACATCTGCTAAAATTTCTAACCTAGGTAGAGGAATTGTGGGGTTCTGGCTCAAAGTAAAAATAATATTTTTTCTTTTTGCCAAATGGGATAAAGACAAATAAACTGGGAGAAAATGTTTCTTGTTCTCTTCAAAGAGGAAGTGGAAAAACAATGACACTGCAGACAAAGCATGCACATATGATCTAGAGAAAGGAAACTGAACAGGGCAGGATTTTGATCATATCTTATTTTTAGCAAATCTTTGGAAAGTGCTGAGAAGACCCATTGTGTGTGTTTATAGGATACCCTTGAGGATATGGCTTGGAGGTTGGCGGATGGTGTTATGCAGTGTTCTTTCAGAAGAAACATTACCCTTCCTGGAGTTAAGAATAGATTTGATCTAAACACAAGCTATTACATATTTCTAGCAGATGGTGCAGCTAATGATGGTAAGTATATTGTTAAGCTGTCTTTTCAAGTATTTTCTTTTTCTCTCTTCTTCCTTCTCTTTCCCCAATTTTTGGAAAAACTACTGTAATTGCCCATTTTTAAGGCACACACTTTCCTATAAATGTCAAATTTTGCCAGAAACTGGATAAAGGAAGAAAAATTTTGCTGGAAACTAGCGGTAGAGTGTCCACTGTGTTATAAGACAACACTGCTCATGATCAAAATGGCTTCTGATTAGTAAAATGCATGTGACCAGAAGAAATATAAATACCTAATAAGAAGCCATTTATTTGGGCTTCCCCGAGTGTAGTGATAGTAGATTAACATTGCAGGGGACCTAGAAACGGTACCTTTAGGGTTGTTGCAAAAGATGTTGGCTCCTGTGGGGAAACTTGCCCAATATGAATCTCGTCTCCTTAGACCTGAGCTTTCTCTAGGGAGGTGGGGAGGGGAAAAAGAGAATAGCTCCTGGACAGCTGAGTAAGCTGCTATAAGACCTCCCATTGAGGGGAGAATGCCTCACACTGCCCTGGGTGTGGTATGTTTCCTGTCTTACATCTTTCTACATGACTCTGATGCCAAGTACAGCCTAATGTAGTTTTATGAGTCTGAATCTTTATTCTCAAGAAGGCTACCCTGGTGGATATTGCAACATATATTAATAGGAATAATTTGATTTTGTTTGAGGTCTTGGCTAATGGTTTTTGAGGAACTACAGGAAACGTCAATGTAGTATGTAATGACTCATGTCTTAGGAGATAACACTGTGCCAGAACTTTGAGAATACAGCCCACTTTGAAAATGGTGAGAAGGTAGATGTCTACAGTAGAGAGACAGGGATGGGGTAAAGGAAAGGAAGAACAGGAAATGTGATACAGGCAAATTGTGAAAAGCCTACAATTCTATCATGTGTTTAAGACTTTTTAATCTTGGTAAAGCAGACTCCCAAAAAGTTTTGAAGCAGGATAAAATATCTGTTCAATGTTAAAATTTAGGAACATTTAAATTAATTAACTTGTTTGTTTTTGTTTTTTTTTTAGCTGAAGGAAGAATGCTAGAGGAACATTTTTAGAATTAGATATAGGCGACACATGTAGTTATCTTAGTCAAATCATTTACTCTTGTTTGTACCAGCAACACCAAATATGGCTTGAAAATAATTTCTTAATATGATTTGATAATGAGTAAAAATTTCTTAATATGAGTAATAATTTCTTAATATGGCTTGATAATGAGTACAAATTTCTTAATGTGAGTAATAATTTCTTAATATGGCTTGATAATAATGAGTAAAAATTACTCAGTGCTTACTGAATGCGAGTCAGTGGCTAAGCATTTTAGATAGATTCTTCATTTTTATCTTCATAAAATACAAGCTAGAGATGTACTATTATTATTTGGAGGAGGAAATTCGGACTTAGAAAGGTGAAGTAATTTGCCCAGACAAGTAAACGATGCAGTTGGAATTTGGCCTTTAGAGCCTATGTATTCAGTACTTTAGAACACGGGAAAGGGACTGGGTGCAGTGGCGAATGCCTATAATCCCAGCATTTTGAAAGATCAAGACAGGTGGATTGCTTGAGCCCAGGAGTTCCAGACCAGCCTGGACACCATGACAAAACCTGGTCTCTGTTCAAAAAAAAAAAAAATAACTGGGTGTGGTAGTGTGCACCTGTGGTCCCAGCTACTTGGGAGGTTGAGGTGGAAGGATTGCCTGAGCCCAGGAGGTAGAGGCTGCAGTGAGCTATGATTGCACCACTGCATTCCAGCCTGGGCATCTGAGGGAGACCCTGTCTCAAAAATAGAAAGAACATGGGAAATGTAGGGAATTAATTTTCAATAAGGAAAAGGTCAAGTATTTGTGTTTTTAAACAGCTACTACTAAAGTGCAGGTCATTGCATTGTTGTGATTGCAGCCATCACTTGTTGCATATTACATGTATCTCTTTCATTTCTCACAGAGGCTTTGTATGTAGGTATTTTGTTGTTTTTTTTAGGGATAAGGAAACTGGGACCTAGTAGGGCCAAGCAACTTGTTCAAAATCAAGTAAGTAGCAGAGTCAGAAATTAAACCCAGGTTGCTTCCAATTATAAAAGTTGTATCCTTTCTATAATATCAGACTGCTTCTTTTGGTGTCTGTGTTAGTCCATTCTCACACTGCTGTAAAGAACTACCTGAGACTGGGTAATTTATGAAGAAAATAGATTTAATTGAGTCACAGTTCCACAGCCTGTACAGGAAGCATGGCTGGGGAGGCCTCAGGGAACTTACAATCATGGCAGAAGGCAGCAGGGAAGTAGCCACATCTCACATGGTGACAGGAGAGAGAGAGTATGAAGGGGGAAGTAGCCACATCTCACATGGTGACAGGAGAGAGAGAGTATGAAGGTGGAAGTGCCACACACTTTTAAACAATGAGATCTCCTGAGAACTCATTCACTTTCACAAGAACAGCAAGGGGAAAGTGTTCCCCCATGGTTCAATCACCTCCCATCAGGCCCTTCCTCCAACACATGGAGATTACAATTCAAAGTGAGATTTGGGAGGGGGCACAGGACCAAACCATATCAGCACCCAACATGTATAGATGCTTCATAAATGATTATTGATGCAAATAGATTTCTTAAATTGTTAGATGATTTAATGATTTATACTTTTTAAAGTTTTATACTTAAATTATACTTTAGAGAAAAACTATTTCATTTAAATGGAGGAATTCTGTTGTATAATAAATTTTATATGTGTGGGTATACAGCAGGTGAAATGTTTCTTCATAGGTTAGCAACGTAGAAATCAGAACATGTTTTCTTTTAAATGATAGTTCTAACACTCCCTTAGAAACACCTAGTTAATGGATGATCCATGTGAAAATAGAGAATTGTTCCCCCTCCCTTGCCAACTGATGTTGCTGTGCTAATGGCATGGGAGGGAGAATCTCTGCCTTGACTCCTCTGTGGTGTTTCTCCAAATGTGGGGCTTAATGTGCTTCAGAACCACCTGGAGTGACTGCTAGCAGTGCAGATTCCTGAACTCCATCTCAGACCCACTGAGTCTCTTTTGTTGGTGCATGGAATCTGCATTTTAAATAGGCATCCCAGGGGGTTTTATATATGCTGTAGTTTGATAACTTACTGCTCTAGGATGGGGTTTTCCCAGGTAAGCTATGCACATTGCAAGGCAGGTCAGGAAATACAGGGAACAACAAACTTTGTTTAGATTTCCTTTTTGTCATTAAAATGTTAAATATTTAAATATATTTTATAGTGTACATCAGGGATCCCCAACTGACAGGCCATGGACTGGTACTGGTCTGTGATCTGTTAGGAACTGGGCCGCACAGAAGGAGGTGAGTGGTGAGCGAGTGAGCATTACTGTCCTGTCAGATCAGCGGTGGCATTAGATTCTCATAGGAGCACGAACCCCATTGTGAACTGTGCATGTGGGGGATCTAGGTTGTGTGCTCCTTATAAGAATCTAGTGCATTTTGATCTAAGGTGGAACAGTTTCATCCCAAAACCATCTCTCCCCCATTCCATGTAAAAATTGTCTTCCTTGGAACTGGTCCCTGGTGGCAAAAAGGTTGGGGACTGCTGGTGTACATAAGATATTAATACATATTAATATCTTTTTTAATTGGTTTTTTTTACTGGTAGAATGCAAAGCACACAAAACAAAACACTCCAATAAACAAACCTGGAGATTGCTATCCCTGGGAATGAATTTTCCGATTTTTTTGTACCGGGGAACAAATGACAGTTATCACATAAATCATTGCCTCTTCTGTTACTTAGCTTTATGCATGTGGACCATTTATAAATTGAATTCCGCTTAAAAGCAGTAAGACTTTGTAAGGTTTAAGCCAATTTTCAAAGCAATCATATAATCTCTGTAACCCATATAAATGTAAAATGTATCCAATTTCAATAAAGTCTCCTAACAGTCTATCCTTTTAAAACCTTTTTCTAACTGCTATTTTCTTCATGTTGCTGACATTGTCCTGTCTTGGGATAAGCAGTCATGTGAAATACTGAGTGTTTAAACTGAAAGATAGAAATCACTTGGGTAATTAAGTAATTCACAATGAGGAAATCTACCAATTTTAATAATTAATGAAGTAGAGACACAGCTGTTACATGACCTGTTATTTAAAGAATTTAGGAATACTGTAGGTAACCTATTACTGCCGGTTCTTGCACTAAGCATGAACTCCCTTTGAGCAAGACTACAAAATTATAATGGAGCCACACAATGGAATTCTGAAATCATAATGGACTTCTGCTTTCATGAAGGTTAAGTTCATGCTTAGTTCATGACTCTACAGTGATTCAGAGTTTAAACACACTTTCTTCCAACTTGTCTCTCAGGGTGGTTGGGCTTGGAGTCTCTTTTTCATCGCTACCACTCAATGAATGCAGGATTTTTAGCTTCCCCAGTGCCTTTCTTGTCATTTTTGATAGTTTTCTTGATCATTTTCTTTTTGACACTTTTGTAGCTCCTGACAGTTATTGTCTTTGTCTTCTTGACATTCTCTTCTCTAGGCATTCATTACATAAAACTCTTCTTTCTCATTTTCTGCCTTATAACAAGCCATGGTAAAATAGTATTCACTGGATGAGTAACCAGGTGTCCTAACACCATTTTTTGAATAGTCCACATTTTCTCACTGCTTTAAAAGCCTCTTTATCATACATTAAAAGTCTAATAAATTGAATTATTTATTTCTAGTGTATCTGTTCCTCTATTGATATATTTGTCTATTCCTGCATTAGTTAGAATTGCTGTTCCTTTATAATAGGTTTGTGAGTTTTGATAGAACATGATACCCCTTCTGGCCTCCTTTTTCAAGAATTTTTGCTTCTTCATGTGTATCTGTTCTTCTAGATAAACTTCAGACATTATTTGTCAAATTCTTCTTTTTTTTTGAGACAGGATCTCACTCTGTTGCCCAGGCTGGAGTGCAGTGGTGCAATCACGGCTCACTGAAGCTTGACTTCCCAGGCTCAAGCCATCCTCCCACCTCGGCCTCCCTAGTAGCTGGGACTACAGCCATGTGCCACCATTCTCAGTTCATTTTTTATAGAGATGGGGTCTCGTTATGTTGCCCAGGCTGTTCTCCAACTCTCCGGCTCAAACTGATTTGTCAAATTCTATTAAAAACACTGTTGGGGTTATGATTGAAATTATAATGCAATTTTAGAGTGATTTAGAGAATAACTCTGTGCAGTAGTGAGCCTGTCTATGCAGGAACACACTGGGATATTCCATGTATTCCGAACCTGCATATGTGTCTTTCAATGAAATTTTATGGTTTTCTACGTATCTTCATAGGGCTTATATATATATTTTTGGTTACTTTGTTCCTGTGTATTTTATAGTTCTCCAAAGCAAATTATTATGAATGGGATTGTTTTTCATACGTTTTGTAAATATATTGTCATATAGGAAAGTTATTTATTATTGAATATTTATCTTAAATTTAAGCCTCCTAATTTTCCAGTTGATTATTTTGGATTTTTCTGGATAAATGTCATATCCTGTGCAAATAATGACACATTAATAGCCCTCATTTTCTTTCTTGTCTCATTGCATTGTTTAGTTCTTGCTGAATAATGTAGAATGGTAGCAATGAGGTGGCAAGAATTTTTGTGGTTATTGTTGATTTTGATGCCAATGCATCTGATATTCAGTGTTAAATGTCTTATTTGTTGTATTTTTCTTGTGGATATCCTTTATGGTGTTGAGGAAATATTCTTTTGTTTCTAACTTTACTAAGAATTCATGTGACTATGTGCTGAACTTCATCAAATGTCTTTTGGGCAGTGATTGAGATGGTATTTTGTCGTTACTTTAATAGATTTCTGGATGGTGAATGATCCTCACATTCCTGGAATAAACCTTACTTGGTCATGTTTTATTATTCTCTTAATATATAACTGATTTGATTTACTACTATTTTCTTTAAGCTTTATATCTATATTCATAAGTGATTTTGGTTTATGTTGTGACTGTGTGAATGTGTGAATGTACACATGTGTAGTTTTGATTTCAGGGTTATACTAGACTCATAGAGTAAACTCTAGAAGAGTTTAAATAAAAATAATTTTTAACAGGCGAGGCACAGTGGCTTATGCTGTAATCCAAGCACTTTGAGAGACCGAGGTGGGCAGATCACTTGAGCCCAGGAGTTTGAGACCAGCCTGGGTAACATGATGAAACCCCGTTTCCACAAAAAATACAAAAATTAGCTGGGCGTGGTGGTGTGCGTTTATGGTCCCAGCTACTTCGGAGGTTGAGGTGGGAGGATCTCTGGAGCCTGGGAGGTCAAGGCTGCAATGAATTGTGATTACACCACTGCACTCCAGCCTGGACAACAGAGTGAGATCCTGCCTCAAAAAATAAATAAATAAATAAATAAATAAATAAATAAATAAATAAATAAATAAAATAAAAAAACAAATTAGGGAAAAATTTTAATGGTATGGTAGAACTCACCCATATAACAGTCTGGATGTTAGATGGAAATATTTGACTAATTAAAAAGAATTTTTTGGCTGGGCATGGTGGTTCACACCTGTAATCCCAGCACTTTGGGAGGCCGAGGCAGGTGTATCAGGAGGTCAGGAGTTCAAGACCAGTCTGGCCAAGATGGTGAAACCCCGTCTCTACTAAAATCACAAAAATTAGCTGGGTGCAGTGGCAGGCTCCTGTAATCTCAGCTACTCGGGAGGCTGAGGCAGGAGAATCGCTTGAACCCCGGCAGCAGAAGTTGCAGTGAGTCAAGATCATGCCACTGCACTCCAGCCTGGGCAACAGAGTGAGACTCCATCTCAAAAAAAAAAAGAATTTTTTTAACAATAAAAAAAGAATTTTGTTGTTAATACTCTCCATGGTTACTACTACTTTGGTCAGTTTTTGTAATTCTATATTTTGTTTAGATTTTGAGATTTTGGGGGGCTGATTTAAAGTTGTATACAGTGTTTTTATATAAAATTGTTTGCTATATTAGCGGCTATGTCACCCTTTAAATTTCCTTTTTTTTTGTTCTTTTTTATCGAGACAGAGTCTTGCTCTGTCTCCCATCTCCCAGACTAGAGTGCAGTGGAGGGATCTCTGTTCACTGCAACCTCCACTGCCCAGGTTCAAGCAATTCTCCTGCCTCGGCCTCCTGAGTAGCTGGGATTACAGGTGCCTGCCACCGCACCCGGCTAATTTTTGCAGTTTAGCAGAGATGGAGTTTCACCATCTTGGCCAGGCTGGTTTTGAGCTTCTGACCTTGTGATCCACCCGCCTCGGCCTCCCAAAGTGCTGGAATTACAGGCATGAGCCACCACACCCAGCCATCCTTTAAATTTCTAACATTATGATGTTTCCTTTCATTGTGTATCAGAGTTGCCAAAAACTCAATGGATTTTAATTATCCTTTTAGAGATTTGACTTTTCTGATTTTTAGCATTACTAGTTTAAGTTCTACCTTTGTTTTTAATTGATCTTTTTTTTCTGGTTTCCCAGGTTATATTTTGTTACTTTAAATGCACCTTGAATGAAATTATTTCTGTGTGTGTGTGTGTGTTAGGAAATGCTTTTAAGATGATAAAAACATTTTTTGAATAATACCTTGATTGCATCACACATGTTTTGTTATGAAGTGTCTTTATTGTTATACATCTTGATGAAGACATGTGGTTTTAGTTTTAATTTCTTATTTAATCCAAAGGTTATTAAAAAGAGTAGTTTTATAAATATCTAGGTGGACCATTTTCCCCCTAGCTTTTCAATGTTAATTTTTAGTTTTGTTGCATTTTGGGCATATAATATAACCTGTATCCTTTTATTTCCTTTTGGAAATTATTAAGATGTAGTTTGTGGTCTAATATTTATCATTGGTTTTAGACAAAGTTTCATATATTTTTATTTGTTATATTAAATGTCTTATTTTTGATGCAGCACAGTATTCTAAAAATATGTATGTTCCAGAATTTATTTACTCATTCCCCTAATGATGGCTATTTAGTTTGCTTTTTTTTTTTTTTTTTTTTTTTTTGCCAGCATGGAAAACATTGCTATAAACTTTCTTTACATATATCTTTGCTAAGATAGATTCCCAGAAAGAACACACACAGATCCACACACATTTGGAATAACTCTATACATTCACTGATTTAATTTTGTACACAATAAATGGTAATATTAAAATAATGTATCCTCAATTTGCTTATGTCACTACTATTTGGAATTTTGGTTCGTTAGTTCGAATTGACCATGTGTGAAATAGTATATCATAAAATGCTTTTCTTTGTCTTCCAACCATCCTCTTTCCCCCAGCCCAATTTCAGTTAGTTTATTCTAGGATTTTATATGCAGGTGGTGGCCAATGGCTTGTAGATTTTAAAAAAATATGTATTCTCTTTCAATATTTTTTTTAACATTTTTCAATGGTTTGTGACCATATTAACAGTGTTTATTTTAATTTATTATTTAACTTGTCTCTTTATATCACCAATTCTTTTACTATACATTCTCCGTTCCTAGTTCTCATTTTAATTCATCTCTAGGTTGGCTACGTTCTTTAACATTTTTCAGGAAGGCTGTGTGCCCTTGCATATATCTTTATGTTGCTTTTGCATATGAATGAACATCTCTGTTGATATTTAATTATTTTTTATTACCTTAAGAAATTTTGTTGCCATGCCCTGCCCATATCTCAATTCCTTTTTTTATCTGAGGCAGTCATTATTCTTTGTCAGGTTTAATTTTGTTTCTAATTTGCAGGTCGAATTTACAAGCACTCTCAGCAGCCTTTGATTACCTATGAAAAATATGATGTGACAGACTCTCCAAAGAACATAGGAGGATCCCATTCTGTACTCCTTCTGAAGGTTCATGGTAGGTTACATGTGTAACTACTTTGTGGAATCAACTTACCTGCGGACTCAGTGCTGGCTAGATTAGGCATGGTTGTGGGTATAATGTAGCTAATTTTTATAAAGCTTTTTTTTTTTTTGAGATGGAGTCTTGCTCTGTCACCAGGCTGGAGTGCAGTGATGTGATCTTGGCTCACTGCAACCTCTGCCTCCCAGGTTCAAGAGATTGCACTGCTTCAGCCTCCAGAGTAGCTGGGACTACAGGCGTGTGCCACCACGCCTAGCTAATTTGTGTAGTTTTAGTAAAGATGCGGTTTCACCATGTTGGCCAGGATGGTTTCGATCTCCTGACCTCGTGATCTGCCCACCTTGGCCTCCCAAAGTGCTGGGATTACAGGCGTGACCCACCACGCCTGGCCTATAAAGCTTTTATGTTTAAACACTAACACTTGCAGGCAGCATCATCTATTTTTTTTTTGACACAGCTGTTGGTAAGCATCATCTATCTTAATGTGTGCTAATTTTCATTAAAAATGGAGAGTAGGGCTAATTCAGTGGTTTTAACCTTGGCTACACACTAAAATCACCAGTGGAGCTTTTAAGACATCTATAATTTTGAAAAACTATCCTAGTTGTTTCTAACTGCAGCCAGGGTCAAGTGTTACTGGGTTAATTTAACTTTTATGAGACCTTAATTTTTACCATTTATTAAAATAAATGCTAATAAAAGAATGGCCTGTGATTTTGTTTACTTATAACAGTAGTTTGGTTTCAGAGGTACAATTTTGTTGTTGCATTGATCAACGTACAAGTATTTCAGAGCATGCAAAGTACTTAGTGCTATACTTAGGCATCATATATAGTACCTAAATGAGGAATAGAATGAAGTTGGAAGAACAGTAGCCTAAAAACAAGGCTCTAGGCCGTGCACGATGGCTCATGCCTGTAATCCCAGCACTGTGGGAGGGTGTGGTGGGCAGATCACTTGAGGTCAGGAGTTCGAGACCAGCCTGGCCAACATGACAAAACCCTGTCTCTACTAAAAACTTTGTAATCTCGGCAAAAATTAGCCAGGCATGGTGGTGCACGCCTGTAGTCCCAGCTACTTGGGAGGCTGAGGTAGGAGAATTTCTTGAACCCAGAAGGTGGAGGTTGCAGAGAGCTGAGTTCCCACCACTGCACTCCAGCCTGGGCAATAGAGTGAGACTCCATCCCCCAAAAAACAAAAAACAAAACACCCAAGACTTTTAATATACTCTGGTTCTACAGATGAAAGTTGACTTCATTCGAAAACTAGCCTGGCTTATTGTTAAAAAGATGGGATTTGAAAGTATGGGAATAGTGTAGTGTACACTCAACTACTGTAAACTCTTAGTGTTTTGGGGGAACCTTTCCTTATTTGGGATATTCCCTGTATATTTTCCAGAGTTATCCATTATAGTAAAGTTTTCCATAAATGCCATCACAGTTAAGCTTGAAAGTAACTTTATTGTTGTTGATTTGCTTCTACTCATGTTGTAGCTCCAGTTTGGTAGTAATTGGATTCTGAAATAACGTGCCTATTTGTTTTTCACTGCCTTTTGGAGTGAGATGTGAGAAGCTTTTGAAATAACTGCAGAGGCAGTTATTAGTATAGTAGTTAAGAGCACAGTTGCTGAAATCAGATAGGGTTTGTATCCTAACTTTGTAACCTTGGAAGAGCTACTTAATTCTCTATGGCTTTGTTTCCCCATCCAGCAAAACTGGACTAATAGTTATAACTACATCATAGGACTGTTGTAAAGATCAACTAAATTAGTATATGTAAAGCATTTAGAATACTTAGCACATAATAGGAGCTATAGAAGTGTTTGCTGTTCAAAAGAGTAATGGTAGTAAAACTATGATGTATAGCACCATTTAGGTTGTACTTACGTCAGCTGAATGTATTTTGCTGGCTATTTATGTTTTCTGAGCATTTGGCTTGGTCATTTAAGCAACAGCTTGATTGGTTTGTGATGGTCTACTATTACATTTATCTCACTTGTAGGTGCCTTAATGTTTGTGGCATGGATGACTACTGTTAGCATAGGTGTACTGGTTGCCCGGTTCTTCAAACCAGTTTGGTCAAAAGCTTTCTTCCTTGGTAAAGCAGCTTGGTTTCAGGTAGGTGAGGGAAAAAAGTTCAACGCAATTTTCATAATATTTGAACACTGCAACATGAAAACATATGAAGTATGTGTGTGTGTGTATGTGTATGTGTTTTGTGGTTACAGATGTAGGTCTGGGATTCTTCCTTTTTCCCTTTGGTTTCCTGATCAATTGAGAGTGGACACAAGGTGCTTGATAGAGATATGAATACAGACAGTTTTAGGAAGAGTCAGGCTGGACTGGAGAATGTGTCAGGGCCATGTGAGTCCCTTTGTAATATAGACTTTGGGACCCAAATGACCTTTACTTATACCTCTGTTTGTAGAGGGATATGTTGGAAGAGCATTCACCCACTACACTGCACTGAGTAAAGTCAGGCCAAGGAATGCAGAGGAACTGAAGAAAGAAATAGTGGGAGCTTACTGTGTTTCAAAGCAAGGGTCACTCCTCTGGTTGTGGGCCATTGAATGTTAGATTATCTCTAACTCATCACTTGGGATCATCTATCTCCTATATGGGTGGGAAGAGAAACTGAACGTGTTCTTTTTCATGCTCTTCCTTCCCGTGAGATGGGGAGGCGGTCTACTAATAGGAACATAGCAAGAGCCAATGAATATCCTTCAAAACAAAGCAAACCAAACCTTATGTTTCATGGGTTATGGAGTATAGATATTTACATATCTAGTGGAAAATCAATGAGTTCATGTTGGGTAAGAATGTACGTGCCTGTAGAAAAAAATACTGCTTGTTGGAACAGTTTTGACTTTGTAAGAGGGTATCCTTGACACTTCATATTCATATAAATTTGTAGATTGTAAGGTTTACCTTATCTAGCCTCATTTTTCACTATTGCCTGGGAGGGCCAATCTGTTTGATTTGTTCTCGGTACTGCTACATGGCTCACCTTGCTACTTTCTTTCTCTGCCTGTGGTTTGCTGCCAGGTGACTACTTTCTTGCTTGCACTTGAGTGCCTTTGCTCTCGTGCTCTCTCTCTCTTATCTGCTCATGTGGATATTCCCAGCTCGAAGATTGTGTATTCTCTTTATCAACTCGAATCCTCCAGTGCCTTTAAATTTATGATGCTGATGATGTGTATATATACACATGTCATAGTTTTATCTCTATCTGTATCTCCATCCATCCATCCTTCCTTCCATCCATCCATCCATCCATCCTTCCATCCATCCATCCATCCATCCATCCATCCATCCATCCATCCATCTATCCATCCAGCCATCCGTCTCTATCCATACACACACTCATACACAGGGTGCCTCCTACTTTCCCCAAGATAGTTTTGGTCTGCACCAGTTATCCTGGCATAATCAACAAACAGTGGCTATTTTCACACTTACTATTCTCCTAATTTGTATCATGAATTATATAGTTCACATATTTTTCTCTTATTGATGCAATTATATCTGAAACTCCTCAGGAGACAGTATTTTTTGTTTGTTTGTTTCCTTACTATCTCATTGCACCTGTTATAGCACTGTGCTCCATGGTGGAGCTTAATAAATATCTTTGGAAGGAAATGAAGGACTTGGCAAGTAAATATGCTCTGTGCGTGAAACATCCATTCCTGCTGCTCTGTGCAGGTGAAGTCTTGGCATACACTTTTGGATGATGAGAATGGCAACTTAGGGTTTTCTTCAAAGTTTAATTGTATACTAATTTTTTTAACCTGATTACAAACTGTGATTAGATGTCAGTTGAATGCATGCCTTCAGTGAATCTTACCCCATGGTCTTTTCCCCATTTTTCCCATTGTAACACCACCTTTCTCTTACATGGATAAGTGTCTTCTCAATTTGTCATTTTACCTTGCAGGTGCATCGAATGCTCATGTTCACCACAACTGCCCTCACCTGCATTGCTTTTGTTATGCCATTTATATACAGGGGAGGCTGGAGTAGGGTAAGTATATCTTAAATAGGATATTTTTATATAAATCCATTTCACATCAAAACAGATTGCTGTTTTATTCTCAAATGATGGGTAAAAAGATATTTCTTCATCAATCCCTCTTGAATCATTGGATGGTTCTTTCACATGGTTAGAGGTTGGGGTAGGGTGAGGATGTCAGTACAGATTACTTAGTAATGAAATGTATTTGTAGGCTGCATCATGAGTTATATACATGCTATAGCCTTAGTTAATTTTTCTCACTATAGAGGGGTGACAATTCAATGTGTGATGTCTCAGGAACATGAACAATGTGAAGTGGTTTTCTCTAACTAGTACTATGATGACCACTAAGCTAACATAATTTGGATTTCTACTCTGTACCCAGTGGTTCTCAGTGCTTTATATGTGTTATCTAATTTAAATCTCTGGGTGTGGTGGTTCACACCTGTCATCCCAGCACTTTGGGAGCTGAAGTGGGAGGATTGCTGGAGCTCAGGAGTTCGAGACTAGCCTAGGCAACATAGCGAGGCCTCATCTCTATATATTTTTATTAAAAAATCTTTTAAATTTCAGATTAGTAGGTATTAATGATAATCCCACATCACAAATGAAGAAACTGATGCTTATTCCCAAATCTTTATCTCCAGTCCAGACTCTCCCGTGGCTTGAGACTCACACATCTAGCTCACATTTCATGCAGGACCTTGACTTGCATGTCTAAGATATCAGACTTAACACATCCAAAATGGGACTCCTGATCATCTTTTCTCCCAGGGCTGCTCCACCCACTGCCACCTCCATGGTAGCTGCTGGAATTCCATTTTAGATCAAAGCCTTGGAATTATCATTAACTGTGCTCTCTTGCACATCCCATGTCAAATCCATTGGGAAGTTCCATTGGCATGTGTAAAGTATATCCACAGTCCAACACTTGTCACTGTCATCAGATACTACTGTAGGAGTGTGAGCCTGCATCATCTTTTGCTTGGCCATTGCAGTAGCCACTTAACTGGTCCCTCCACTTCAACCCTTGCCCATGCACAATCTATTTTCTACAAAGAAGACAGTTATTTTTTAAAAAATGTAAACCAGGCTAGGTGTGGTGGCTCACACCTGTAATCCCAGCACTTTGGGAGGCAGAGGCAGGCGGATCTTGAGGTCAGGAGTTCGAGACCAGCCTGATCAACATGGTGAAACCCCATCTCTACTAAAAATACAAAAATTAGCCAGGCCTGGTGGCGCACACCTGTAATCCCAGCTACTCAGAAGGCTGAGGCAGGAGAACCACTTGAACCCAGGAGGCAGAGGTTGCAGTGAGCTGAGATCGCACCACTGCACTCTAGCTTGGGTGACAGAGTGAGACCCCCCCAAAAAAGTAAATCAGACCATGCCATTCTTGTACCCCAAACTGATTTCTCTAATGTCTCTCAATTTTATTCAGAGTAAAAATCAAAATTCTTCCAGGGACCTTCATGACTGGCTCCCAGTTATTCTCTGAACTGACCACCTCATCCTCTCCATCTAGTCCATTTCCTTCCATACCGGCCTCCTGGCAAGTATGCAGACATGCCAGGCATGCTCCTGCTTTATAGTCTTTGCTATCATTCTTCTTTCTACCTGGCACATGCTTCCATTACTCCCTCACCTTCCTCAAGTCTTTGCTCAAATTGAAGCCTCTCAGGGAGCCCTGCCCTGCTCTAATTTTTCCCATAGCACTCTTTATGTTATGCCATTTCATATAATTTACTTACTTGTCACATTTTTTCTTGATCTCCCTTCCAACACTACTATGTTAGCTCTATCAGAGCTGGGATATCCACTGGTGTGTTCAGAACAGATTTAAGTATGTAGTAGGTACTCAGTAAACATTTAGTGAATGAATGAATAAGTCTTATTGAGAATAAGTGATATATGTTAAGTTCAGAGCCTGTGCTTTCATTACGCTTTTCCAGTTTTATAGCCAATGAGAATTTGATATCAAAATTTCATATTTCAGAGCTTGGGCTGGTGCCACAGGGATAAGATTGAGGAATTCTGGGTCGCAGATATTACTAGGAAATCTCCCTCCTGCTTTTTAGGTAGTTTGTGTGTCAGTCAACCTATGTTTTTAAGGAAGTTATGAAGATTTTGTGATATGAGTTGAGACATGAGAACTTTATTTTAATTCAGACATTTGGGACAAGGGTAACACTTATTTTGTAATTGTCTAGTTTATAGCCTTTGCGACTTATGAATATGATATCAAAGGTTAAGAGCACCATTCTAAAGCTGGATTCCTTGGATTCAAATCCTGCCACCATGACTTATTACCTGGCGGGTGCACCTTGGGCAAGTTATTTAACTATGACCCTCAGTTTACTCATCTGTAAAATGGGGATGGTATAGTATCTATCTTATAGGCTTTCTGTGAGGATTGGGGATAAAATAACTGAAAGTACTTAGGATAATTCCTAGCACATTCTAAACACATGCAAGAATCTTGTTACTGCTGCTGTTTTATTTTTTATTAGAGACCCTTTGTATCTCCAAAGTCATGGTTATAATTTTACCCATGCATCACTGAGTCCACGGTTTGAGAATGTTTTCATATTGTTCTTTTGTTAGCCTTTAGTTCCTATTTACAAGGACTTCCTATCATGGCTTAGAAACCACTATGTCCCTGTTTCTAGGTCACCGATACAAGTCTGTGCTACCAAGCATGGGCATCACTGACAACAGACAGTAGTATCCCTCCATCCAAATGTGTCACAGGTTAGAGCATCTTCTTAGCCCTTCTCTTAAGTGTTTGAATGAAAAATCATTGCACAAAGTGGTCGAATCCAACTATCTGCTGTTCTGAGCAGGCACGTGACATCACTAAAGGAGGAATGCGGCAGAAACTATTGTGATAGTCTGTCAGTACTTTTTCTTGGGTTAGATCTTCATTCTGGACAGAGGTGATAAGCTTTTAATACAGTGGCTATATAGGTTATTCACTGAATCAACAAACATTTATTGAGTGACTAAGACTCTGTTAAGCTCCAGGGTTACAGGGAGTCATATAGAACCCACGGTTCAGGGAAACATAGAGGGCTAAACCAATTATTACCATACGCTGGGGTGATTGCGCTTGACATGGGGACACTAACTAGTCCCAGCTGGGCTGCAGATGGCTGTTCTGATGTTGGTGGCCATTTATTAGGTTGGTGCAAAAGTAATTGTGTATTAAAATACTTGAAAAAAACTGCAACTACTTTTGTACCAACCTACAGCATCCTGATGGGGAGAGGTAGCATTCTCTACGTGGATTTCACCACAACCATTTACATACTGTGACCATGGACATAGTTCTTGATATCTCTGAGCCTCAGTTTCCCCATTTGTAAAACTGGGATATTGATAACCAGTTGTCAAACATTGTAGTGAGAATTAGTGTGTGTAAAGTATGTTCCTGGTACAATGTGTATACTCAGTGAATGTTGCCTGTTATTATTATCGTCATTATTGAATGTTTAAAGCCATGGAAAAATACTAAGAATGCATCTGTGTGTATTATTTTTAACTTGAGGATTTAAATTGATGAGAGAGATTGAGGCCATTGAAATGATGTAGCTTTGTTTAGCATGCAGGTTACCACCCATACCTCGGCTGTATAGTGATGACTTTAGCAGTTCTTCAGCCTCTTCTGGCAGTCTTCAGGCCACCTTTACATGACCCAAGGTACTTAGAGCCTTTCTATATAAATGCTCTCTTAATGTAGATATCATTAGTTTGCAAACTAATCTCTTTTCAAATGGAAAAATTTTGCATTTTATAAAAATCAGTGATAAATTATAGTTACTTTGAAATGCTTCAAAATGCATTTCAGATATCTAATTCCCAGACAATAAGGGAAATTACATGCTTTTTATTCTGTTGGGAATTAATTATAGTTCCATTGCTTTTAAGAACATTGACTGGTTCTTATTTTGGTAGAAGGCAAATGTTTAACTGGACTCACTGGAGTATGGGAACAGCTGCTAGAATAATAGGAGGTAAGAGATTGTGATGCCACTTATTCATATATAATTGCTAGCTGTTTATATTACAAGTTGTAATTTGGCTTAAATGATTTTTAGATGCATTAGTAATTGGAGTAATTGGTTGTTGAGGAGAAATCAGCCTTAAACGTTGAAATCCAGAAAGTAATTTCTAGAGGTAATGATTTAAGTCATTATTTCAGTTTTAAGTTTAAGGTCTTTAAAATAACTTTAAAACTCTCATTTTAAGACTTATTTTAGCATTTGCCTTTGCCAGCAGAATAAGCTATGCCGATGGCCAAACATTTGAGTAGCTCAAATTGAGGGTCATTTGTGAATTGGGTTGAGGTGGGTTGCTGGGTTCAAGCTTTCCATCTCCAGGTCCTTTCCACGGGGCTTGTATCTTGCAGGGTAGGGTGGTTTTCAAAAGTCAGGAATAATTATGCAGTATATTTTGATACCTTGTATAATAAACACCTAAGTAGGTACCTTCTACCCTAACACTGCTATAGTCTATGGGATTCTTTGTCGAAGGGGGAGTCCAATCAACCATGGTTTCTATACTTTTTCTCCTTTCATTCACTGCAGACTTAAAACAATCTGGAAAATGTGGGTGCTTCTCTTTTAACAATTGGTCGATTATGCAGCCATAAAAAAGAATGAAATCATGTCTTTTGTAGTGACATGGATGCTGCTGAAAGTGATTATACTACATGAATAAATGCAGAAACAGAAAATTACATACCACATGTTCTCACTTATAAATGTGAGCTAAACAATGAGTACACACGGACATAAAGATAGAAACAATAGACTCTGGGGACTCCAAAAGAGGAGAGGGAGGAATGGGGGAAATAGTTGAAACACGACACTTTGGGTACTATGTTCACCACTTGGGTGATGGGTTCACTAGAAGGCCAAACTCCAGCGTTATTATGCAATATGCCCTAAACTGCCCCCCGCAACTGGTAATTCGTAATCAATTGCCCATCTTGCCCTATCTAGCCTTATAATTTTAAAAGCCTAAATTAACTATTTGGTCTTGAATATTAATCTTTTTTTATCTCAAACTCTTTTAGTATGTTTTACTTGACAATACACATACACAAACACACAGTTGTCTCTCTTGGTGGGACATTTGAACATAACTTTTTTCTTTTATATGTAGTGGCAGCGATGTTCCTGGGAATGGATTTACCAGGACTGAATCTTCCTGATTCACGGAAAACCTATGCAATGATTGGATTTGTAGCCTGGCATGTAGGGACTGAGATTGTTCTGGAGGTACATGCTTATCGGCTCTCTCGCAAAGGTAATCTGCTAAAAAAGCCACGTTATGTAAAATCACTTTTATATACACCGTTGGAAAAGAATGAGTTTCCTGATAGTAACGGCTAACTATTACATTGGTAGCTCACTAAAAATTTGTGATCACTCAGCCAGTGGTAGAAATTGTGGAGATTTTCTGCCTTTGTTTTTTTACAATTGTTGCTATTAGAAGTTGTGAATAAGATATAAAGGAAAGGTTTTTAGGTTTTAGGGAGGGGGTCTTCCTTGTAAGTACTTTCACTTTGCTGGTCTGACCTAGAGCCAGTATGGACTGCGAACTCTGAATGCCTAGAGCTGAGGGAACCCTGAGATGGAGGAAGAAGAGACTCAAAGTCAACACTGGATGGAGCGGCAGACAACTTTGACCTATTTGACAAACTTACTGGGTGCTATCATTTAGGTTGCCATGTGCATAATTATATAGCTAGGAGCAAGCCAGCTAGATAGGAAGGACTGATTTTGCTTTTGCTCTTTAGTGACAAGGTCTGTTTTGGTGCCAGGCAGGGTCAGGGTACCTATAGTCACCATTAGGAATGGAGAAATTAGTAGGGAATGGGTGTCATTTTAAACTACCCTGGATTCTAGACTAAATGTCCTTTGTGTCCTGCCTGGTTTTCATCCTTTTCATCCACCAAAATAAGTGAAGACGGCCTTCTAAAAACAACAATTATTTGTTGTCTAGTAAATATGTTGTAAACTTGGGAGAGCCTGGGGTGGCTTTAGGAGTGGAGTAGTACATATCAGTCCTGCTACTTTTGATCCTTGATAGGCTTATATATGTGGGGCTTTTGATGACCACTGAATTATGGCTTACTGTTTTTGTTTGTTTGTTTGTTTGTTTGTTTTGAGACAGAGTCTCACTCTGTCACTCAGGCTGGAGTGCAGTGATAAGATCATAGCTCACTGCAGCCTTGAACTCCAGAGCTTAAGCCATCTGCCTGTTTCAGACTCCCATCTAGCTGGGATCACAGGGATGTGCCATCATGCCCGGCTAACTTTTTACATTTTTTTTAGAGACGGGGTCTCACTTTGTTGCCCAGGCTGATCTCAAACTCCTGGGCTCAAGTGATCTACCTGCCTCCTTCTTCCAAAGTGTTGGGATTGCAGGTGTGAGCCACCATGCCTGGCCAATGGCTTACTGTTTAAAATACATATATACTTAAAACTTGGATAGTTATCATATGTTAATTAGTTTGATTTAGCTACTTTATAATGTATGCATATATCAAAACATCATGTCATACACCATGAATATATACATTATTTTGTCAATCAAAAATAAAGAAAACCAAAGAGCTTAGATCATTATGACTTTTAGGTGGTGTTTATTGACTAGAATGCGTATTTTAAGTTACTTAACAATACTCTTGCCAGATTGTCCACATTTGTGAGAGGCTTAATTGTTGAGGAAGTTTGCAATAATTAGTAGCTTGGAATGGGAGAATTTTTATCCTGGAAATTGGGGTGAACAGTACAAATCAGGTTTTTTAAAAAATTTAATTTACCTGCATAACGCTGCCCTTATAAACTTATGTTATTATTCTTGACAGTTGAAATACTGGACGATGACAGAATTCAGATCCTTCAGTCATTTACTGCAGCGGAAACAGAGGTAAGTCCTTTTCTTGTTCATTGACACAAACCTTAACGGTAATACTTTTTTTTTTTCATATCTCAATTTTTCTTTCAGGGTCATGCTTTTAAAAAGGCAGTGTTGGCAATTTATGTCTGTGGAAATGTTACTTTTCTCATCGTATTTTTATCTGCAATCAGCCATCTATGAGCAAGCAAAGACCTTGGCTTTTGCAGGCCAAGTGATAATTTTCATCAAACCAAAGAAAGCTGAAGCCTGTCCTGACTGCCTGGAGCATATTTGTGAATTCTCACTTGGAAGACTGAGGTCATGTCTGTAGAGGAATTCTGAAGTCCAGCCTTTAGAGACCAACATTCAAGAGGGTCATATAGACTACAAATTAATGTCATGCCCTATATGTAATTCTGGGTCTTAAAGGAAAGATTGTACTTCAGGAGAAGTAACTCTCAAATATTTCTTGCCAAGATTTAAAGAATGTTGGTATTTAAGGAAATAAATAGTGATTTGGAAAAACAACAGATGTCACTAGGATAAAAAAGAGATATATTACGGTAAATATATTTTGAACTACAAAGGTGCTGTGGTACTTTAAAGAAAAACTATTTTTACTAGTTTATCTGAATTGTCTGTGGACTTTATTTAGAAACTGTTTTTCAGTTTAGTTTTTTGGACATATCCTTTGCTCAGGGTATTTCCTTACTTCTCTAGTAAAGGTGGAAATAAGGCAGATGCCATTGTAGGTTTTACCAGTATTTAAATATATTATGAATTTCTTAGCAATTAAATGCAAGTATGCATCTTTTACTTAAAGGCCCTATTTATGTATTCACCTACAGAGATGAAATAGCATTTTATGTGTTAATTGTTTTGGCTATAGAATTTAAGTCCTTGTAGCATTTCGGGATTATAGACTTGGATTTCAAAATGGATAAAACTCACCCTTGTGAACATATCTAATAGATATTCTGTTTACTTGTAGAAATAATATAATGTGTCTCTGTTTTGTTAGACATTTTTGATGCTCTACTGAATCAGAATAGGTCAGTGTTATCTTCCTTATTTCAAGAATTCATCTATTTTATGGCTACATCTCATATGTGCTATGAGGACTTCTAGCCAGTGGGTGGCGCTATAATACCGAAGTACTGTACTGCTTTGTCCGTTTTTCCTTGTGCTGATTCCTTTTCAGTATTTAGGTAACACTATGGGATGGCATTTCCCTTAAATTTCACCAGCTCTTCTTAGTCTACTTTTTTTGGGGTGGTTGGGGTAATGGGTTAAAACGTTAAATTAGTAACCACTGTTTATTTTCCAGTTTGTTAGTTTTCTGTGATTATTTATAACAATTGTTTGATACTTTTTTATAGTCCCCTGACCCTGTAATGAATGAATGCAGCTATCTTAGGCAAAACAAATAAATGACCTGGGCATTTTTAAAATAAAAAATTTAGGAAGTCATACTTTATTTCTTTAGGTATTCTTTCTGATTATGTTATAGTTACTGCTTGGTCCAAGAACCTAATTTCTATATGGTGTGAATAATAGCCTCAGCTGTGTAGCCTACATCTTTATTTTATTATTATTTTTCAAACATTTTTCATTATTTCTTATTTTTTATATCTTTATTTTTTGAATTTACTTAACCAACTTTCTACTAATAGCCTACATCTTTTACTGGGTAAAATAATGTGGAAGTTTAGTTTTTGTTTCTTTTATAGGTGTTTATCATAAGTGGCTCAGGGCTTAGATGTGAACTTTCTGTGTTCATGTCCTATATGTGCTATGCTACTTATAATCTAAGTTTTCCTTTTGAATGTCTTTATTAAAAAAATTTAGTATAGCAAATTAAATGTGTACTAAAGTTATTTTCCTCCAGTTTTCTATACTAACGAGCTTAAATGTTAATAAATTTCTCTTAAGTTATATTCTACATCTGACTGACAAAAATTTTCTCTTTTTTTTTTTTTGAGACAAAGTCTCACTCTGTTGCTCAGGCTGGAGTGCAGTGGTGCAATCTTGGCTCACTGCGGCCTCTGCCTCCCAGGTTCAAGCGAGTCTTGTCTCAGTCTCCTCAGTAGCTGGGACTACAGGTGTGTGCCACCATGCCCAGCTAATTTTTATATTTTTAGTAGAGACGGGGGTTTCACATGTTGGCCAGGCTGGTCCCAAACTCCTGGTCTAAAGTGATCCACCTGCCTCAGCCTCCCAAAGTGCTGGGATTATAGGCACGAGCCACTGTGCCCAGCTGGAAATTCTTTTAAGGGAAAGATGAGCCTTGATGTATTTGGTCTTCAAATATGTGAGCTTGCTATATTTCCAGTGTTGAGGCTAAGATATTTTAACTTTTTCTTTTTCAGTGCTTTGTACTTTGGCGCTATTTTGGTCTTTGTCAACTTACATACAGAGTTGCCCAAAGAAGCCTTTGACATTTAATCTTTTTTTTTTTTTTTTTTTTTTTTTTTTTTTTTTTTTTTTTGAGACAGGGTCTTACTCTGTTGTCCAGGCTGGAGTGCAGTGGTGTGATCTTGGCCCACTGCAGCCTTGGGCTTTAGTGATCCTCCCACTACCTCTGGAGTAGCTGGCACCACAGGCACCAACTCTCTGCACCACCACAGCCAGCTAATTAAATTTTTATTTTATTTTATTTTATTTGGAGAAGGGAATCTCCCTTTGTTGCCCAGGCTGATCTCAAACTCCTGGGCTCAAGCAATCCTCCTGCCTCAGACTCCCAAAGTGTTGGGATTATAGGCATGAGCCATTGCACCTGGCCCAAAATATACCAAATCTTTTGATTAGAACCAAATTATGATTCTTCTGCTTATGGGTGGTTGGTATCCACAAATTGCAAATGCCTAGTCTTCACTGCTCTCAGTTTTTCTTTTTCTTTCTGTAATAAACACTCTGGGCAGTTTTTCAAAAATTATTTCTTTTGATAGGAATTATTGTTAAATTAAATGCTTTTATATCTTTAGCAACGTTGCCAAAACCAATGAGCAAAATAATGTTTTCTTCTAAAAGAAGTGATACAATATAAAATAAAGATATGTATGTTTTTCAGAAAGAAATGAAAGAAATTCTAGAAAATTATGGTTGAGCTGGCATTAATAGCTGAGGCAATAAAAAAATTCTCTAGTCTGCAGAAATCAATCTTAAGGGCATAGGTAGTCTATAGGATGGGTTATCAAATAAATGAATCAAATTCACAGTAGCACTTTATTTTTGTCAAGGATTTTGTCTCTAATGTGTGTTAAACAATGCCTCATCCCTTCCACATCCTGCCCCAGTCCAGGCTGCAGTGGGAAAAGACAGATGCAGCAGATGCCAACTAGGAAGTTCTCAGGGCACATGTAGTGTTTGGCTGAAATTCTATTTATCTGTATACTCTCATGAGGTAGGAAAAAAAGAACAAAGGTCCTGGTTTAAGATAATCCATTATAGGTTGGAATGAAGGGAAAGATTCTTCTAAGCCCTTTTAAAATCAGATTAGGCTACTCGCAGTTCCTATCCACATCCTGCTTCTTTCTTACTTGTGCAGCCCCTACCAAGTTCATCTCTGCACCCAGGTCATCATCGATGGTCACCAGCCTGGAATGCCATTTCTGTTCCTTGTGCAACCCCCTACCAAGCTCATCTCTGCACCCAGGTCACAGAGGGTTACCAGCCTGGAATGCCCTTCTCAGTGAAATGAGAAATGTTCCCTTGTCCCTCTTGCAGGATGTGGAATGGGGACGTGGCTCGCTTCTTCAGTGCCCCGCTGCTCAAATCTAGGGGAGCATACAGATGGGCAGGCTGTGGGACTCCCACCCCACAGCAATGTCTAGGGGTGAATGTTTGCAGCTGAAGCCCCAGTGGGCATGTGCTACCGTGTGCTCTTTTAGTTTAACTGTCCATAGGCAGCTTGTGTTAGCTCAATTAGACTCCTGCCTTATTGCAAGGACAGAGGGCTTTCTGTATCCCTGGGTTCTTGCCTTGGTGTACCGGAAGAATTCGGATCACACCTGGGCTTGGAGAATGAGTGCAAGGTTTTACTGAGTAGAAGTAGCTCTCAGCAGATGGGTGAGCCAGAAGGGAGATGATTTTCCCCTGGAGTTGGGCCGCTAGACTGCCTGGGCTCTCCTCTGATTGCCCTGGCCTAACTCCGCCAACTGTGTGCCTCCTTCCGCCAGTCGTGGCCTGTCAGCATGCCAGTATCTGTCACGTGTTTTTCCTCTGGCGTGCTCCCATCCACATCCTCTCGCTGTCCAGCTGCTTGTGTCTTCTTCTGCTGATGTGTTCCTCTCCACGTCCAGCTGCTTGTGTGTCTGCCTGCTAGAATCTTGGGGCTTTTTATAGGCACAACATGGGGGCATGGTGAGCCAGAGTGGTCTTGGGAAATGCAACATTTGGGCGTTGAAGGCGGGGTGCGTGAACTCACCTAGGCCCCCAGCCGCCGCCAAGCCACGCCCCCGATCGCCTGTATTGGGAGTCATATCATACTCTTCCCCCTGAATATTAATTACAGTATCCCAGGAGTGTGTCTACTCCCAGCGATATTGCGTGTCACATCCTCCACTCTTGCGCAGAAATTTGAAGCAATATCATTGGGTGCGTGTACACCTTTTGTGATATTTAAAGGAATATCATCCTCTCCCCGGTGGATATCAGGAACAAGTCTATTAATTATTAATATTAATAAATATAAATATTAATACTAATAATCGATATTAATGATCACAATAAACTTCGCAAAAATTGGTAGTGGTTTAAAATGTTAACGATTTGGAATGGTAATAAATATTAATATCACCATTAATAATCAAATAATGATATCCGCAATTAATGTTACTTAAATCAATACAAAGTGATGCTGGTAAGAAAATAATGATTAGTATTAGGGACTAATAATATTGTTCAATGACATTAATATTAATAATTAATATGAAGCGTGCATAATCAGGTACTTAAAATAATCCTCCAAAATTAACAATGGTATTCTATTATTAGTACCATCGATAATTATTAAAATCTATCATTGATGTGTAATAACCATATTATTACTCCTATTACCACAGGCAGTGTACACCGACCTGTGATGTTCCTAATATCCTGGGACGAAGAGCATGAATTTAGTTTTAATATCGCAGTAGGTGTACACTGACCCCGTGACACTGATCCTAATATCCAGGGAGGTAGTGTATGACACGACTCCCAACATAGCAAGGAATGGACAGCCACCCGGTAATATTGCTCCTAATATTCCCGGAAGAAGCCTATGCTATTGCTCCCAATATCGCAGGGAGGGTACAGCTCTTCTGTGAAATTGTTCCCAGTATCAGGAGGGGAAGAGGATGATAATAATTCGCAGGTTGTGTTCACCCGCCCCGTGATAGTGTTATTAATATGCTAGAAGGGAGAAGGTGATATAACACTCCGTACAGCAGGAGGCGAACACCCAGCCTGGGATATTGTTCCTAATATCCATGGAGGGCAGAGGTTAATATTACTCCCAATATGGCAGAGGTTGTACATGCACACTGTGACGTTCTTCTTAATATTACAAGGCCAGGAGACTGATATTACTCCCAGTATCGCAGACACTGTAGAACCCCGGGACACATGCTTCCTGATATCCGGAAGACGAGACCATGGTATTACTCCTCAAATGGCAGCAGGTGAACACCAACTCGGTGATATCTGTGGGGCACTCCCTGTGATGTGGGGACTAATAGTCAATAACTCTCCCCATGGCTATTTGGAGCCCTATCTCCGGGGAGTGAGGCACGCCCCCCGATCCGGGCCCCAGCAGCCGCCACGCCACGCCCCCCGGCGGCTGGGGTCCCCCGATCGCGGGGGGGGTGGAGGACCCACGCCCCGCCATCTGGGCCCACAGCAGCCGCGACGCCACGACCCCTGACGGCTGGGGGCCCCCGATCCCCGGGGTTGGGGGACCCACGCTCCCCGATCCGGGCCCCCAGCCGCCGCCACGCCACGCCCCCCAGCAGCCGCCACGCAACGCCCCCCGGCGGCTGGGGGCCCCCGATCGCCGGGGAGTGGGTGACCCACCCCCCGCCATCCGGGCCCCCAGCAGCCGCCACGCGACGCCTGTATTGGGAGTCATATCATGCTCTTCCCCCTGAATATTAATTACAGTATCCCAGGAGTGTGTCTACTCCCAGCGATATTGCGTGTCACATCCTCCACTCTTGCGCAGAAATTTGAAGCAATATCATTGGGTGCGTGTACACCTTTTGTGATATTTAAAGGAATATCATCCTCTCCCCGGTGGATATCAGGAACAAGTCTATTAATTATTAATATTAATAAATATAAATATTAATACTAATAATCGATATTAATGATCACAATAAACTTCGTAAAAATTGGTAGTGGTTTAAAATGTTAACGATTTGGAAAGGTAATTAATATTAATATCACCATTAATAATCAATGATAGCCACAATTAATGTTACTTAAATCAATACAAAGTGATGCTGGTAAGAAAATAATGATTAGTATTAGGGACTAATAATATTGTTCAATGACATTAATATTAATAATTAATGTTAAGCATGCATAATAAGGTATTTAAAATAATTCTCCAAAATTAACAATGGTATCCTATTATTAGTACCATTGAAAATTATTAAAATCGATCATTGATGTGTAATAACCATATTATTACTCCTAATACCACAGGCAGTGTACACCTACCTGTGATGTTCCTCATATCCTGGGACGAAGAGCATGAATTTAGTTTTAATATCGCAGTAGGTGTACACTCACCCCGTGACACTGATCCTAATATCCAGGGAGTTACTGTATGACACGACTCCCAACATAGCAATGAATGGACAGCCACCCGGTAATATTGCTCCTAATATTCCCGGAAGAAGCCTATGCTATTGCTCCCAATATCGCAGGGAGGGTACAGCTCTTCTGTGATATTGTTCCCAGTATCAGGAGGGGAAGAGGATGATAATAATTCGCAGGCTGTGTTCACCCGTCCCGTGATAGTGTTATTAATATGCTAGAAGGGAGAAGGTGATATAACACTCCGTACAGCAGGAGGCGAACACCCAGCCTGGGATATTGTTCCTAATATCCATGGAGGGCAGAGGTTAATATTACTCGCAATATGGCAGAGGTTGTACATCCACACTGTGACGTTCTTCTTAATATTACAAGGCCAGGAGATTGATATTACTCCCAGTATCGCAGACACTGTACAACCCCGGGACACATGCTTCCTGATATCCGGAAGACGAGACCATGGTATTACTCCTCAAATGGCAGCAGGTGAACACCAACTCGGTGATATCTGTGGGGCACTCCCTGTGATATGGGGACTAATAGTCAATACCTCTCCCCACGGCTACTGGGAGCCCTATCTCCGGGGGATGGGGCACGCCCCCCATCCGGCCTCCAGCAGCCGCTACGCCACGCCCCCCGGCGGCTGGGGGCCCCCGATCGCCGGGGGGCTGAGCCACCCCCTGCGATCCGGGCCCCCAGCAGCCGCCACGCCCCGCCCCCCACGGTGGACTCACAGCCTGTTTCTGATATTGTAAGTAATATCATCTCCCCCTTTGGTAATTATGAACTCTTTCACAGATGGGTGTACGCCCCCAGTGTGTACACCCTCAGAGGGTGTACACCCGTGTGTATTGGGAGTCATCTCATCCTCTTCCTCCCTGAACATGAAGAACAGTTTCCCAGGAGTGTTTCTACTCCCTGCGATATTGGGTGTCATATCCTTCTCTCCCACACGGAAATCGAAACAATATCACTGGGAGCGTGCACAACTTTTGTGATCTTTAAAGTAGTATCATCCTCTCCGTGGTGGATATCAGGAACAAGTCTATTAAATAATTATATTAATAAATATAATAAAAATTAATAGTAATTATCAATATTAATGATCACAAGAAAGTAAAAATTCATACTGGTTTAAAATGTTAACGATTTGTACTAATAATTAATAGTAATATCACTATTAATAATAAAATAATGATATCAGCAATTAATCTTGCTGAAATCAATACAATGTGATGCTGGCAATAAAACAACAGTTAGTATTACGGACTAATAATATTATTAAATGACATTAATATTAATAATTAATTTTAAGTGTGCATAATCATGTATTTAAAATCATTTTCCATAATTAATAATGGGATCCTATTGATTATTAGTAAAATTGATAATTATTAAAATCGATCATTGATGTTTAATGGTCATATTATTACTCCTAATATCACAGGGAGTGTACACTTGCCTGTGATGTAGTTCTTAATATCCAGGGACGGAGAGCATGATTTTAGTTTTAATATCGCAGTAGGTGTACCCTCACCCCGTGATGCTGATCCTAATATCCAGCGGGGTAGAGGATGACAGACTCCCAACATAGCAATGAATGGACAGCCACCTGGTAATATTGCACCTAATATTCCCAGAAGAAGCTTCCCGGCATCATCTAATTTCAGGCAGAAAAGCCAGTTTTCTCAGTGTGTCGAAGATCACCATTTCAAAGGCCATTTTGTCTAAGTTTAACTGGTTGTGTTTTTCTGGTTAACTCAAGTGACATCTGTTCCCGAGCTGTTCCTGACGGCAGTGAAGCTCAGCCACGATGACACAGGAGCCAGGTATTTACACCTGGCCAGAGAAGACACGAATAATCTGTTCAGGTACATGGTGCATTGTAAGAACATGGTCTTGAATGTTTTATTTAAATCAGGGATGTCCAATCTTTTGGCTTCCCTGTGCCACAATGGAAGAACAACTGTCTTAGGCCACACATAAAATACACCAACACTAAGGACAGTTGATGAGTTAAAATTATAAATAAAGGACCTCAATGTTTTAAGAAAGTGTAGGGATTGCGTTGGGCTGCATTCCAGGTAGTCCTGAGCATGCGGACTGCAGGCTGTGGGTTAGACAAGCTTGATGTAAAGCACTGACTGTACATTACGTGGTTTAAAATACCATCTCACTAGTATTTTTATTGACAGAGCATCTTGAAAAATAAGGAAAAGCTTACACGGACTTACAATCTCATCAAAATACAATTTTATAGTCTGAATCAATGATTTACATTAGAGTTGGGAAACCCTGTGTCAGAGGATTGTGGTGTCAGAATGATGATTTCTAGTAGCCTGAGGTGATGATGCGTCTGGGAACTGTGTCCACAGCACTAAGATGAACGTTTTGCATTCTAGTCATTCTCCTTCCCCAGCGTTCTCTTCCATTCCCCTTCCCTGGCCTTCCGTTCCTTGTTCCTCCCCTTCCCTAGCGTGCCGTTCTTTCTTCCCTAGCGTGCAGTTCCGCACCACTCCCATGGACAGTACCGGTGTTCCTCACATTCTTGAGCATACCGTCCTTTGTGGGTCTCAGAAATATCCGTGCAGAGACCCTTTCTTCAACATGTTGAACCGGTCCCTCTCCACGTTCATGAACACCTTCACAGGTAGGACCAGCATCCTGAACAAAAACTGCGTTTGGGTTTGCCAGGCACCCACTGGAATTCAGTTAGTTTCTGAGAAGGGATGAGAGGAGTGGGCAATTAATGTTCTAGAATAATTTTTACCCCTCTCTAGTTGAAGGACGTTAGAAATTTCATCCTTTAGGAAAGCCGCATGGTCGCGAGATTATAAAAACTAGTGTTTTAATAAAAGGCAAGTGAACTTTTCACAGAAAGGTTGAAAACAATTTTCTCTTGGGGATATCGCTACAATGCCAGGCCTCCAGAGTTACCACTAACATTGATGTTTGACTTTTAGTAAGGCTGACGCTAGTGGAGAGGGTGACAATGAACAGTGCACTCTGTGAAGGAATGACATCGAAGAGCAGGTTAAATCCACACTCTTACAGAATGAGGTTGTCTTTGTAGAGGTGTGAAAGTCTCTGGAGACACTTGAGAGAGTTCAGATGTTCGCTGAAGAAAGCCCTGGTGCCCGTCGAGTGCAGATCCTGAGACCGGATGGGAAAGCCGGCACTCGGGGTGACGAGTTGGGGCAGCTGCTGCGGTCAGGGGCCAGAGCATGGAGCCACTGCCCCATCTCAAGAATAACTGCAACTTATTGTCCTAGGACAAAGGGGAAATGAGGCTTGAGATTCAATAATTTTAGTAGAAATCTGTTATATTTTACAATTTCATTTTTCATTTGTACCCAGCTAGTGATTATACTCTGTATCCATTTTCTACACAAAATCCCAAGGACTTTCAGAATCTCCTCTCAGTGTATTTGGACACCACCTTTTTCCCATGTTTACATGAGCTGGATTTCTGGTATGTCATGAGTGATTAACTAGTTGATGCAGACTTTAGTATTTGAGTCACTGTCAGCTTATAATTATTTGTCCTCAGGCAGGAAGGATGGCGGCTGGGACACGAGAATCCTAGCGACCCCCAGACGCCCTTGGTCTTTAAAGGAGTCATCTTTAATGAGATGAAGGGAGGGCTTGTAAGTTTTCTTCCTTTTTTATGTTGTGTTCAGCTTACCTTACCCATGTACAGTACCATGATAGAGACACATCTGGAAGATGGTTGATTTTTATTTAACATTCTCATTATAGGTGACATGTTCTTGGATTAGCTGGGGTCAGTGCTGTGAGCAGAAGCCAGGGGGTAGCGGGGCCAGGCTGCTGTCTCAGACCATGTCTGACGACCCCCGTGTATGATCTGCAGTGAGAGAAAAGCTATTTTCATACCACTATCAACACATTGTCTTTTTCACTCATTCTTGCCCAAGTCCATGGTGTACTTTCTAGAGGCTGCGTGGCGAGGTGTGTGACACGCAGCAAGCTGGATACAGAGCAGATGGGGGAGTCCAGCTTCGCCTCTGAGCCAGACACTACAGAGGTTTGCAAAAAAGGCAACACAGCATCACTCTAACTAGTCAGTTTTTCACTTTGTTATGAGAGCCATTTGCGACAAAGGGCAGTTTCAGTGTCCTTCACTCCACGCTCAAACTACAGATTGTCCTTATAGCTCAGGTATCCTGGGGATACCTGACAGGGGAATGGCCATTGCTGTTGCTTTCGACAACTCATTCAGGGGTTTGAGGAACTAGCTTTTCTGAAGCTCAGTGAAAAAACACTGAGGTATCCTGGGGATAATCCATCTCGTTTTCTTTTGGTTTTGGGAGCCCAACCCAAGAATCAAATAACTTTCCTAAGGATTTCCAGGAGAAAACATCTTCCTACCAAAGAAGAACCTTACCATTGGAAAAACACCTCCTCGTAATTTGCAAAAACCCCAGTTTTCTGGGAAGTGATAATCTTGTCATGAGAACCAAAGATAAAGTTGGAGATAATGAGGGAGTGGTTACATAGGAAATATGTGGTCATTACTCTGACCAATTATTAAATCACTTTCTTCATATGACATAATTTTTAACAGCTTCTTAGTAAACCACAGTGCAGGTAAAAGAGTCACAAGATGGCTTCTTCCTTGAGTCACAGTCATCCCCGGCCCACACCAGGGCCTAGCAAGAATGACTTAGGTCACCCTTATTTCCTGGCTACTTGGAGGAGCTGGGTTTCCCAGTTTACAAATCTCAGCTTCCTGGGATTCTGCTCTGATAAAATCTAAATTGTATTTTTTTTAAAAAAAGTAGGAATAGGCTGCCTGCGATGGCTCATGCCTGTAATCCCAGCGCTTTAGGAGGCCAAGGAAGGCAGATCATGAGATCAGGAGATTGAGACCATCCTGGCTAACAGGGTGAAACTCATCTCTGCTGAAAATACAAAGAAAATTGAGCCAGCCGTGGTGGCATGTGCCTGTAGTCCTAGCTACTTGAACCTGGGAGGCGGAGGTTGCAGTGAGCTGAGATTGCGCCACTGCACTCCAGCCTGGGTGACAGAGCGAGATTCCGTCTCAAAAAATAAAAAATAAAAAAATAAGAATAGATGAACTCTAATGAAATAATCTAGGTCTATCCTTTTACCTCCTCCGTTGTCTGCAGTAATAAAGCTCCCTGCCTCACCCTCTCACAGCACTGAACTGCTTTTCCTGAATTTTCCCACACTGCTGATCACTCACTTGTTAATTTCGATGCATACATTCTTTTTGAGAAATAAAGTCAGTTTGCCGACTCCTCCTACTGGTTTGTCAGAAAATGAGCTTACACTGCGCTGATCTCACTCCTGCTGCCAAACCTCCTTCTAGGAGTCTCTCCTTTGATAATGTAGGGATTATGTAGGCATGGGGAGGTGGGATACCAAGGGGGGATTCTGTCAATGGTGCTGTTCCCCCCTCCCCACCCCCGCCGGTTCAAAGTCATCGAGCCAGGGGCCCTCTCTATCTGGACTGTGCAGACCACCGTGTCTTCCGGTAGGGTCAGGGGAGGGCTTGAGATAAATCTGTAGGGCTCAACCACTGGCCCACTGTCCACCTCAGGTGCCCCAAGCGCCATCTCTACTGGGCGCTATGTGGATGCATCGGTGACAAAATGGAAAGCCTCTGGTCCTGGCGGAGCTTGTTCCAATCAGGAGAGACCCGAAAGCAAGAAACACAGTGAATAAATGTATGATGCCCGGGGGTGGATGGCCGTAAGCGCTGAGGAGAAAAATAACAAGTGGGGTGGGGGGTGTTAAGAGGGTGGAGGATGGAGATGGGCTGCCATTGACAATTGGAGAGCCTGCAGACCTGCCTGAGAGTGATGTTTGGGGAAAGAAGGAAAGGGAAGAAAGTGAGGGAGGTTAGCTAAGTGGACATCTGGGAAAGAGCTCAGGCAGCAGAGGGGCGGGGGCGGGGGCACGCTGGCAGAGTGCTGCATTCCAGGGTCCTCTGCATGGCTGGGACGGTGTCGGCCCTCCCCTGCACATCCCTCAGGGCCTTTGCAGAAACACCCACACGGGGACCTTCTACATACAGGCAGGACACGCCACCCGTCGCCGTGACCACACTGTCCCTCAGAGGAGCCGCTGGCCATGTGTGTCCCGTCCACATGGAGATGTACTTGAAGATTCTTTACACACTGGGTTTCAAAGACTTAGTATGGAAAACAGTGTAAAATATTAATAACACAATAACTGTTATCAAAATAGTGGGCTGAATAGAAAATATAGTTTTTTTTTATTTTTTATTTTTTTTTAGATAGGGTCTCACTCTGTTGCCCAGGCTGGAGTGAACCGGTGCAGTCACAGCTCACTGCAGCCTCCAACTCCTGGGCTCAGGCAATCCTCCCACCTTAATCTCCCACGGGACTGGGACTGTAGGTGTGCACCGCCACATCCAACTAATTGTTTTGTATTTTTTGTAGAGACTGGGTCTCGCCATGTTGCCCAGGCTGGCCTCAAACTCCTGGGCTCAAGTGATCCACCTACTTTGGGCTCCCGAAGTGCTGGGATTACAGGTGTGAGTCATGGCACCCAGTGTCACCCCCTCCCGGCATGCCTTTCTTTAATGTGGTAACTAGATCATTTAAAATTGCATACATAACACAGGCCACCCATGCAAGCCTCAATCCTGGGAGATGCTCCCATTGGAGAAACCTCCAAGAAGCGGATCTGCTTGGATTTGCAAACTGCCCCTCTGGCCCCAGGGGGATCTGCTGTGCAGAGCTGCTCTGGATTCGGCTCTTCAATACCGCCCTTGAGTGTACTGTGCACCTCTTGACTTTCGACCAGCACAAAGCTCCTTATTAAACGCTGACAAAAATTCCTTCCATTCCAGGTGCCATAATGGATTCATTAATCTCCTATTGATAGGTTTTTGCTGGTTTTCCCACTTTCTGCTATTCTAAGCACTGCTGTGAAGACTCTCCTTTTACCCCCATCTGCCCGTGTCTGCCGCAGCTCACATGCTCTGCCTTCCAGCTGTAATAGCTGAGTGCCCATTTACCCCACGCCCGACACACTCAAGTCCCTGGGTCTCCTCGGCGGGGTGTGTCTGTGGGCACAGGGCTGCCCTGCCACATGCCCCACCCCATAACCTTCCATCTGTGGCCGCTCCTTGTGAGACCCTAAACTCACGACCTCCCCTCCTGTCCTCTCCTCTCCACAAAGCCACCCTTATCGGAGACAGTCAGTCTGCTTCCCTCCACCTGCTTCCCAGTTGCCCCAAGGCAAATCCAAAGTCCTCCACTGGCCCACCCTCCTCTACTGACTCCTCCCTCACCCTCCGGTCAGGTCAAAGGGCCCCAACCAGAGGACTTCCCTGGGCCCTTTCATAAGACAGGAGCTTTTCTTCTCAGGTCCGGCTATAGGTACATTGTACCCGCACCTCACCGCAGGAGTGAGAGCCGCAGGGGCGGAGAGGGCTTGGTTCTTTTGCCTAAAGCCTGCCCTGACTCACCGAAGGCGGTCCGTTAATGTGCGCAATGATTACAGAAACACAGAAATAAGGCTGGGGGTGGTGGCTCAAGCCTGTTATCCCAGCACTTTGGGAGGCCGAGGCAGGTGGATCACTTGAGGTCAGGAGTTCGAGACCAGCCTGACCAACACAGTGAAACCCCACCTCTACTAAAGATACAAAAAAAAAAAAAAAAAATCAGGTGGGCATGGTGGCTCATGTCTATAATCCCAACTGCTTGGGAGGTTGGAACAGGAAAATCGCTTGAATCCGGGAGGCAGAGGTTGCAGTGAGCCCAGATCAAGCCACTGCACTCCAGGCTGGGCAACAGAGGGAGACTCCATCTCAAAAAAAAACCCCCCACACACAAACAAAATCTTAATCATGGTAAGACGCAGCTGAAAAGATATGAAGGAATGACTTCCCGAGGCTACTGCATGCCACCCTTTCAATCATTTTCCATTCAGAAAACTTCAGATCAGATCATTTACATATGTACGTTAAGACAAGGGGTCCTATATTAATGAATCTTCTCCGTCAAAATCCTGGTCAAAGTCAGAAAACAATCCCACCGGACTCCTGGGAGCATCTCACGTTGGAGAAACCTGGAGAAGTGGAGAAGCTGATCTGCACGATTTGCAAACCGCCCCACTGGCCACAGGGGGACCCGCAGCACTGGCGCCCTCCCCGTGAGAGTCGGAGCCTCACTCAGACCCACACAGTCAGGATTTGCACCTCCGAAGGCTCCCCCAGGCCGCTCTGGGCACATGGAAGCTGGGAAGACAGCAAATAGGCCCTGGGCTGGGGGGGTCTAGCACACTTCAGCCTTTTCTCTTTTGTCTTCTGAAGACTTTCACTGTGGATGTGTGTTAGGGAAGAGGGGAGTGAAGAAAGAGACAGGGAGAGAAGACAGAGTGATGCCTCCATTCCGCAGAGGAAAACACCGAGACCCTATCTCAGCACTCGAGACAGCAGGGTCAGGGCGGGATTTATAGAAAATAAGTCTCTGCCTCTCAGTGCTCTGGTCTGCCATGTGTCTGGCTGCCTCTTCCATCCTGACAAGCACAATGACTGTAATTCCAAACAAAGGACTGGGAGTTGGGGGTGAAGATGGAGAGAATGAAGGAGTGGGGAGGGAAACGGCAGCCTCTGGGCAGCTACTCTCTAATAAACACAAACACAACACCAGAAAGGGCTTGTAGAAAAGAAACACAAAACGCAACCCAACTACTGACACATGGCCTCTGTTCCACATTCACCCGCACGGTTCTTAACAGAAACGCAACTGTGAACGTGCAATCTGGTATCCTGACGTTTGCCCTGACCACGTTGTTACCGCATCTTCATCTTTCTAATTTTAATTGCTTCTGATGGCCCATCCGATTGGTAGAGCTTATTTAAAGAGCCCTGATTCTCCCTGATAAAAGGTTGGAGTCCTGTATCAAAAGCTTTTAGTTTTCTGTAACCAAGGGGGAAAACATGCTTCTTTTGAAAGATGACAAAATGTCTAGCTTCGAAGGGTCATCCGAGTATGGCACACAAAGCGGTCTGCATTCATAGAAAATGATGCCATCACACAAATCTCCCACTGTGCCACAGGGTGACACCATCACTCATCATCTGCCTCCCAGACCCAGTAAGTTTTGCAAAATTAATTACTGCACTTTACACTGAAAAGATCCCATCAAAGAATGTGTATGCACAGGACGGTGAGGGGCGCCGGAGCTGTGTGAGGCGAAATGGCACTGTTCTCAGTTTCCCCTTCCATCCTACTGGGCTCCGAAGCATTGCTTCGGAGATTTTCAATTTTATCTTATAATTAAATAATATGAACTCTACTGGGGGAAGAAAAGCAGCCCATCACATTGGTACTAAGCCTTAATATCATTTTTGCCATCTTGACTCCTATCGCTATAAAAAGTCATTTTCCGTTCCCCTCACAAAACCACCCAAGGAATATTGCTTCAGACACCAAAGGTGCCCATGTGGGGCTCAGGCCTGGTGTCCAATAAATATGTGTGTCATTGACCTAATGCATATCCAGTCAATTGAACCCTCACACTTCTGACTTCGGTTTTAAGGTACTAATCTTGAAGTCTTAACAGTTTATACATATTGACCTGAGGATATTGGAAACTTTTGATTAGCGAGGATTGAATTCCTCCAAAGGACTTCATGAATGAAGAAGACAGCTAGAACCCCTGGTTTCCTGCTCCTCAGTGGAGATTCCAGGCGGGAGGCAGGCAGCAAACACTTGCGTTCCTGTCAAGCGCCAGGCGTGGTGCTGGGCGCGGGAAGGACACCAGTGAAGACACAGCTACACGCAGCCCTGAACCTCCCTGCTGCAGTCACAGGGCCTGGCCACATCACGGAGCTCTGTGAACTCAGGGAAGCCGGTACACCTCGGGCATCCCTTGCTCATGTGTAAAGTGGGGATAAGTCAGTGCCCAGGATCACTGAGGGCCTGCCACATAACAGAGAGTCACTAAACACTAGCTATTCTCACTAGGATTGGAAAGGTTGAAACTTACTCAATTTCTGTGAACTTTCTATAAATACTGTATTGATGTTCACGTCACCACAGGCAAAAAGAACGCCGCTTTCGCATCCAGCCCACCCGAAGGATGCACCTGGACTTCCCAGTACACTCAGCTTCACCAGGCACCAGGCCCTGCAGAAGCCACAACCTGTGACTAAGACAATGAGTCACTCTTGGTGTGTGGCACAGCGTGATGTGGCGGTGGGCACTTAGTCATGCTCAGTCCGTGATCCAGAGCTGCGGAGCTGATTTTAGGTTGAGTGAAAATCAATTTAAGTTTCCAGACATGTCTTGGGACAACAGATACCCAAAGAAGCAGGGAAAACAAACAAACAAACAAACAAAAACAAAAACCAAAAACCCCCCACAGCCTGAGACAGAAGATATCCAAAGAAGTAGAAAAAAAAAACAAAAACAAAAAACAAACCCAGCCTGAGAAATACTTTCTTCATTCAAGGCCTGGGGAGTCAGGAATATAGGAAAGAGATTTTCAATTTTATCTTATAATTAAATAATATGAACTCTACTGGGGGAAGAAAAGCAGCGCATCGCATTGGTATTAAGCCTTAATATCATTTTTGCCACGTTGACTACTATCGCTATAAAAGTTATTTTCCGTTCCCCTCACAAAACCACCCAAAGAATATCTGTGTAATTTTGAGCAAGTTGGGTTTTGCTCACTTTTGAGCATTAACTAGAGTAAGGAGCTTCACCAAGAAAGGCCCCTGAAAAGCATGGTGGAGGGCTGACATGATGGCTCATGTCTGTAATCCCAGCTCTTTGGGAGGCCAAGGCAGGAGGCTCACTACAGGAGGCCAGGAGTTCAAGGCCAGTCTCAGCAGCATAGTGAGATCCTGTCTCTACAAATAATAATAATAATAACAATTAGCTGGTCATGATGGTGCATTCCTGTCTTCCCCGCTACTCAGAAGGCTGAGGCAGGAGGATCACTTGAGCCCAGGAGTTTGAGGCTGCAGTGAGCTGTGACGGCACCACCACACTCCAGCCTGGGTGACAGAGCCAGACATAAGTACTCTTCGTGGTCTAAGGGAGAGTACAATATTTGAAATTAGGATCTGTTTTTCTCCCACCACAATCACATATGCACCTCACTCCCTTACCTAAGCTATTTTTCTTTGTGAGTTTCTCCCCGCTTCCAAAATGAGGGCATGCCTCTCTTGGGACCATGTATCTAGGCTTGGAGATAAGAATTGTAAAGCTCCTAGTACACAAAATATTTTCAACAAATGGTAGCTATGGTCATTTTAATATACGGAATTTTACCATAATTTCACATCTGACAGATAATTCCCCTAAAATTGATACTTGAATGTGAATGTGTTCTCTGATCTCCAGCTACAGGCAATAGTCTTCTATGTCAGGGAAAATCAAGTACTAATATAGAAGCAGAATAAAATGGCAAAAAGAATGGGGACACAACAGATAAATTCTCGAGGAATAACCTACTTACTGTAAGGATTTGTAAATCTGTGGCAGCTAAGACCAGGCCCTCTGAGCACATCTTGAGGTGAACTTCCTTAAAAGAAATGCGTCCAAATGCTCCAACAGGTTTGAGATTATATCTCGGAAGGGTAAAGCTCTTTACAGAGTCTGCAAAAAAATTGTGACTTCGGCTCTGCCAGGGAAAGAATGCCCAGGCGACCCGCCGTGGCGGGCTTCCCCAGGGACAGCTCAGGTGTGACCCATGTGGGCTTGAGGCCACGGTATTTGATGCTACCTGCAGAGCTGAGGGCAGCTGTCTCCCATTAACCCGAGGCTGTACCAACCAAGCCGCGTTCCCACATAATACTGGTTTCCAAAGTACCTTTTTCCCCAGAAGAAAAGAGGCGTGGACTTACTAACCTTCAATACGTGTAACTCCTCCCAGATGGCAAAACCAGGGCAACAGAGAACACGGCGATTCTGCCAATGTATCCTAATCTCACATGCCTGCATACAAACTCCCAAGCATTTTAGCAAGCTTTTGGACATGGAGCTCAAAAGAACGACCCATAAATACTTTCCAATACATACAGCATCTTAATGTTTTTTTCTTTCTTTTTTATTTTTTGCAGACACAGAGTCTCACTATGTTGTCCAGGCTGCTCTGGCACTCCTCGGCTCAAGCGATCCTCCTGCCTCGCCCTCCCAATATACTGGGATGACAAGCATGAGCCACCGTGCAGGACCCACAGCAACTAAATTTCAAAATAACCTTGAAACCCTGACCTTCCACCCGCCCTGGTGGCTTCCAGAGGTCAGTGCCTCTTCCTCTTCCCGTGCCAAAGGTTTCTTGTCTTTCACCGCCCGGGTAAGGTCACTCAAGATGCTCCCTCTGCCTCTGAAGGCCTTTGACGGAGAAGCCACTCTGGGTCCTATCCCGACCCCAAGGCGGCTCCATTTGTACTCGCACATCTCCCGGCGGGTTTAAGTAACGCTGGCCCGGCTATTTCCACTTCACTCTTGTAATTTCTCCTATCCCAGCCTCTGCTGCATCACGTTTTCTTTCTCTGAGAACCCAACCCTGCAGGAGGAACGCTGATGCTGGGGTCCTTTAACTAGAACGCTAACGCCAGAGCACTTCCCAGGGGCGCTGGGGGGCGGGCTGCGGGGCGGGGCCTGGCGCTGGCAGCGGGGTCTCCCGCCGGGGGCGCTGGGCCTGGGGAGGCTGCGCTGCGGGCTCCGGGAGCGGGCGGCGCCCACAGCGCCCCAACCTGCAGCGCCCGCGCCCGCCCCGCGCGCTCAAGGGCGAAGGGAAGGTCACCGGGGCCGTGGGCTGTGGGCCCATCCCTGCTCCATCCTTGTGCAGTGCGCGGTCCCTAAACGGGAAGAAATCCGCCATCCAGGCCTTTCCACCCATCTGCCTCAGGAGGAATCGGGAAAATAAAAATCAAAACCCAGCTCGGGGGGCGTGGGGTCTCCAGCCTGCGCTATCGCTAAGGCTCCCAGGTAGCGTTCGCCTGGGAAGCGCCGATCTACCCGCCAGGGGCTGCAGGGATGGAGCGCTCCACCGTCGGGGCAGCGCCCTCACGTTCACCTAGGACCTGGGGCGCGCAGTCTCCACCACCTCCCGCTCTTCAATGTTAAATGTCCTCCCGGCGGGCCCGCGAGGTGGGCCCAGGCTCGGCCCCTCCTGGAGAGCCGCTTCCACATTGCAGGGCAGGGGAAACCCAGAGCCCGCGCCTGGGCGCTGCTGAAGTCCCGGAGTCCCCGCTTCCTGGTCCTTCCCGTCCGCGGAGGCCTGCGGGGAGGGCCTGGGACCCATTTTAGTTTTCGGTTTTGTCACCAGCCGGAAGGCGACAGCACATGCGAGGGCAGGAAACCCTTTTTTAAAAATCTCCCAGCGGAAACGCGAGGGGCTGCCGGACCGCCTCCGAGACGCCAGGGGGGAACCCAGAGCAACCCCGCCGCCTCCCGCATTGCAGCAGCCGGGACCCCGCCCAGGCCGCGCGGGGCACGAGGCGACAGGAGGCCCGCGGGGACCCGGCCCTCCGCCGTTTCTTCCTCCACATGCTAGGGGGTGGCGTGGGGCAGAGTTGGGGGGCGGGCGTCCACTTAGGAAGTGATCGCTCTGTACCCACGCTTCGGAGGGGAAGCCCGGCCCTGTCCTACAGCTAAGAGGCAGAAGGACTCCCGAGGGTACTCCAGGGGAACCCCTCTGCCAGGCTCAATTTAAAACATAAACCGGAGGGGGTGGAAAGCTCACTATCTTCCGGATGGAGATTCCTACCGCCATGTCCCTTCCTCCTCCGCCCCACCCAGCAAGGACCCCGGGGCTGCCTTGCCGGCTCATGCCGCCCCGCAGGTACCCCTGCCGCTCCCGGGCAAAGGCTTCCCCCGAGTTCTCCCCATTGCTTCCCCGCTCTTCTCCTCGGTTCTTCCCATCGCTTCCTCACCTTTCCCCGGGTCCTCCCATCGCTTCCCCCGTCTTCTGCCCCGTCCCCCCATCCCCTTCGCCCTATTCTCCCTCTCTCCGTCCGTCCCTCCCTTGCCGCTGGGAGGGGGGCGCGCACCTTGAGCATCCCCGCCGCTGGTCAGCACGCCGATGGCCTTGCTGGCCCCGGAGAGGTGCTCCAGGAACTTCCGCAAGGAGCCCTGGGGGCCCGGGAGTCGTCCGCGTCCATGGCGAGGAGGCCGAGGGCAGCCGCTAGTCCGGGTTCGCAGCAGGCAATGGGGACACTGCCCGCGCACGCCCGACTGGGAACCGCCGCCCCGCCCGCGACCCTGCCCGGCCCCAGCGCCAATGGGCGGTGACGGGCAGCGCACAGTAGGGTCTGCGGGGGCGGGGGCGCGGCCAGGGGCAGGGAAAGGGGCAGGGGCTGGCGGGGGTGTGAGTGTGGGCAGGAGCACCTACGCGGGGGTCGTCGTAGGTGGGGGCCGCGCTAGCGGTGGGGGAAGCCGCAGAGGCGGGGGTAGCGCCACAGGTGGGCGGGGTCCCTGCGGGTGGGGCCGCTTTGCTGGTGCGCGAGCCTCGCGGGTGGGTTGGAAGACTCTGGTTGAGGGCTTTAGAGATACCTGGAGCTCCCCAAGTGGGGACAAGGGCAGCCTCCGGGGGAGGGGAGACCTCAGGGGGGCGGGGTCACATCGTTTGCTGGGCGGCGGGGAGGGATAGAACGCAGGGAGCGTCTCCGGAGGGGGCGAGGGAGACCGTGAGTGGGCGCGAACGCCGGGGCGGGTGGAAAGCCGGCACTTGCGGGGAGCGCCGATGGCGGTGCGGGGTGGAATTGGGGCGCGGAGACCCCACCTGGACGCGGAGGCTCGCGGCAGGCCCGGCCGCTCCGGCTGTTGTCCGCGCTGAGCCCGGCCGCGCGCACAGCTTCTAGTTCCCGGCAGGATTCCTCCTGGGGCTGCGCTGGGAGCCTCAGGGAGCGGCTTCCTCGACCCCCGCCCCCAAGTTTTCTCTGCAGCCTGAGGTCGGGAAGGAGACCTCAGGGATGAAGAGTGGATCCTCCAGGTGGTGGGAAAAGCTGAGAGCGGGGCGCTTAGCTATGACGAAGCTACGATTTCCCGGGCCCATGGGGGCTGTGGCGCTCCTGGGCCCCCAGCCCGGCCCTTGGGGAGAAGAAGCCTTGGGGTGGAGGAGGGTATGGGGCGCGACCCTCAGAGACACCTGGGCGCGCGAAAGTCAGAGTAGGGCAGGAGGAGGCGCAACAGGACTGGCCTGGGGGGTAGGCGGGACGACCCTTCCTCCCCACCGACACGCGCGCTGCTGTAGGCCCAGTCGACCTCGGCCGGCTTCACTGACCAACTCCACGTGCTGAAATACGCACATCCAATGCGATGTGCGGTTGCCCATCCACAGCTTAACAGCCTGGTGCCTGTTACCCTGCCATGGGAGAGGGGGCAGCCCCCACAAAAGCACGGGCTTATGGGGCCCCGGTTCCTTCAGTGCCCACCCCACGAAGAAGGGCTCCCAAACGGCCCCACTCGACGGCTTACCGGAGGATGGTCCTGCATAGTGGGTGTTTGTTGAACAGACAAGAGACAACAAAAGAGACTAAGAAGAGGTTTGTTCTATGAACCGGGGAAGGTGAAGCAATCGCAAAGGAGAGTCTCGCCAAAGGGCAATCCTGGGGAAAAGATGGAGAGGCATGAATTTTTCTTGGATGTGTGCCTCATCCTGGGGCTCATCCCGCTGAGCATCAAATATTCATTGCAAAAGAGGGAAAAAAATATGCTGCGGACAATGCTGGATGGTCTGATCTCTCCCTTGGCCATAATTAACGGGGCAATTCCTAACCCCTCCTGGTCCTCAGAATCACCTGGCCTATGCACACCCCCACTAAACCACTGAAGTCCAGTTTCTGGGAGCGCAGCCAGGGAATGTGTAATTCTTTTTTTTTTTTTTTTTTTTTTTTTTTGAGACGGAGTCTCGCTCTGTCGCCCAGGCTGAAGTGCAGTGGCCGGATCTCAGCTCACTGCAAGCTCCGCCTCGTGGGTTTACGCCATTCTCCGGCCTCAGCCTCCCGAGTAGCTGGGACTACAGGCGCCCGCCACCTCGCCCGGCTAGTTTTTTGTATTTTTTAGTAGAGACGGGGTTTCACCGTGTTAGCCAGGATGGTCTCGATCTCCTGACCTCGTGATCCGCCCGTCTCGGCCTCCCAAAGTGCTGGGATTACAGGCTTGAGCCACCGTGCCTGGCCAGGAATGTGTATTTTTAAACAAGCCCCCTAGGTTACTCTGATGAATGCAAAGTCAGAGAGCGCTGCTCTCATGCACTGAGCCTGAGCATTACTCTATTAATAAAAAAGGAGAGGAGAATCCTGGGTGTCTTAAGGTGGCAGTTGAGTGGCCTTTGCCTTCTGGCGGGCAGAAGAGCAGACCGAGGCTCTAAGCACCTGCACCCACCGCTGGGCTCAGGATCTGTGCTGGAGAATAGAAGGGCTAATTTAATTATTCATGCCTTTTTAGAGCATATTACATGTGGAGAAGGTGGAGCACACTGAATTTTATTTTAGCCAAATACCCCTTATCTCCTTATACAATTGATATTTTTATATTGAACATTAGGGGATTGGTCATTTGTCATCAAATTGTCTGTAATACAGAAAACGATAGATACAACCTAACAGTTCAAACATGATGAGTTAAATAAATGATGGTAAAAATATACGCTGCAGTAATATTTAATTGCTGTTATCGCTACGAAGATAAGTGTCTACTGACATGGAAATATGTTCAGGACATACAAATAAGTGAAAAGGCAGGCCTAGACGCAGTGTGAGCCTGTGTGTGCGTGTGTGTGTGTATGTGTGTGAGTCTGCATACATATGTAAATGTTTCTGAGCATTTTATTTCCTTTCTTTTGCTTAGTATAGGTAATGCCATTTTTCTCTCCGATGAACAGGTATTGTTTAGGGAATAGAAATAGTTAATTAAAAACAATAAAATTTAGAGTGTCAAGACCCCCAAGGTTACGGATTATATTCAAAAGTTTGTCTGTATGTAAGGGCTGGGGTCAGGGTGGTCACTGACCGTCCTCACACATCTGTTCTCATGAGTTTGGCCCATTGCTCAGTCAGTCAAGGAATTAACATATATTAATATATACCTGTAGCTAAGATGCAAAAGAATAGCTATGGCTCTTTTTTTTTTTTTTTTTTTTTTTTTTTTTGCAAGTCATGTATTTTAATGGTGCTACAACTAGAGGTTTTTTTTTTTTTTTTTTTAAATCTTGGGTCTTAGCAATGAATCTTCTAATTCAAGAGGAAGATATTACATGCCGTGCTGACCGTACAGCTTCCACCCAGTAGGACCTGAGGTGTGTGTTTGTTCTTTATTGTCCCTTGACAAATTACTCCAAAGTGTGGCCCACACCAGCACACACTTATACCCCAGGAATGATTACTCCTTGGGCCAGGAGTTCAGGCTTCACTGGGTCCTCTGCCCCAGGGGCTCTCCGCGGCTGCAGCAGGTGTCTGCCCAGGGCTGCCGTGTCTTCTGAAGGCTCAGGCTCATCAGGGGAGGAGCTGCTTCCACGCTTGCTTCTGTGTTGCTGGCAGGATTCTGTTGCTTGCAGGCTGTTGGACTGAAGGCCCCAGTCTCTCCGTGGCATCAGCTTCAGACTGCCCTCTGCCCTGGGCAGGTAACTGGCTTTGCCAGAACTAGCACCTGGCAAGAGCCAGGGGGAGAGTTCCAGTGGACGGAACCTGCAGCCCCTCCCAATCCTATCTCAGGAGAGACCGCCATCTCTTTTGCCTGGTTCTATTCATTAGAAGTGAGCCTCTGAATCCAGCCGTCTTCGAGGGTCTGGCTGTGCACACTAGGGGCAGGGGCCAAGGGGAGCCACTTGGGAGGGGAGGTGCTGCCTGGGACCTGCCTAGGACAAGGTGAAGGAGAACATGCATAGGGACAGATGCCCTTCCCACTTTCCCTCTGTGGTGAGCACAGGAGCTGTGGATGTGCCCTAAAGGAGTTCTGGCATCCCAGGAGGGAAGCAGCTCCCAGCCATGAGGGCACCATGACCCAGTGCCCCAGCATGTCGGGCTGCACATTCCAGGGCTACCTGAGCTGCAGCCTCTTCCCCTCCCCTGCTGTCTCTGCCTGTGCATGGAGTGGGCATCTCAAATCTGCAGGGACCAAACTGAGCTCAGGCCTCTGCACCCTTGCACAACCCCCCACCGCTCAGTCTTCCTCACCTCAGTTCCTGGTGACTCCATCCTCCCAGGGGCTCAGGCTGAAGCCTTGCAGTGCTCCTCCACCCCAGCATCTAAGTCCCTCAGGAAAGTCCCTCTTGGCTCTTCATTGCATCTGGAGCCACTGGGGCCAAGCCACCACCTCTGACCTGGACCGACACAGGCTCCCTCCCCATCCCCTGCTCTGCCCCCACCTCCACCCCACCTCCATGCCTCGGGTGTCCTCAGCTTCAAAGTCAGGGTGCACCTATCAGGATGTAATTCAGGCATCTTCTCTGCTGACTCGGAGTCACAGGCCCCACACACGGCCCACTGGCCTGTCCTCTGGTCCCATCAGATCCTGGTGCTGCCCAGAGGCCCATGCGGGCACCCGACAACCTCAGGCCCAGCCTGCTCTTTCCTCAGCCCAGGCCCTCCTCTCCCTACCCACTCTGCCCACCTTCCTCAGGTCTGTCTTGCAAGGTCTCCTGCATGGTGAGGCCTCCCCAGATCACCCTCTTAGAAATTTTGGGCTCCACGCACACTCCTGTTCCCTCCCTGCTTCTCTTAAAACATCCTCGTCAGTGTCACACATGGGGCATTTCACCTATCTGCTGGGCTTCTCGACAGGACCCCTGCTGAACTCTGAATGCCATGGATTCAGAGATCTTTGACTATTCCCTGCTGCAGGCCCAGGGCAACAGCAGAGCCCAGGACAGAGTGAACCTGTCATGGGTGCTGCTGAATGAATGAATGAAGGAGTGAGTGAATGAAGGAGTAAATGAGTGAGTAAATGAGTGAATGGGTGAGTGAGTGAGTCAGTCAGTGAATGAATGAGTGAGTGGATGAGTGAAGGAGTAAATGAGTGAGTGAGTGGGTAAATGAGTGAATGAGTGAACATGAGTGAGTGAGTGAATTGCTGAGTGAGTGAATGAGTGAGTGAGTAAATGGATGGATGAGTGAATAAGTAAGTGAATGAATGAGCGATTTAGTGAATGAGTGAGTGAATAAGTGAGTAAGTGAATGAGTAAGTGAGTGAATGAGTGAGTGACCGAGGGAATAAATGAGTGATGGGTGAGTGAGTGAGTGAATGAATGACTTAGTGAATGGGTGAGTGGGTGAATGAGTGAGTGAGCAAATGAGTGGATGAGTGAATGAATGGGTGAGGGAAAGAGTGAGTGAATGAGTCAGTGAGTGAACAAGTAAATGAGTGAAGAAGTGAGTGAGTGAATGAACCATTAGTGAGTGAATGAGTCAATAAATGAGTGAGGTGGGTGTGCAATAAAGGTGTGAGTGAATGAGTGGAGTGATTGAATGAGTGGAGTGAAAGGTGAATGAAGTGAGTGAATGAGTGAATGATTGAGTGAGTGTGAATGATTGAGTGATGAATGAGGTGAGTGAGTGAGTGAGTGATGGGTGAATGGGAGAGTGAGTGAGAATGAGTTATGAATGGGTGAGTGAGTAAATGATGTGATGGTGAATGAGGAGGAGTGAGTGAATGTGGTGAGTTGAATGGGTAGGAAATGACTGATTGAGTTAGTGGAATGTGGTTAGTGATGAGTGAAATGAGTGAAGAGTGAGTGATATGAAATGAGTGTGAGTGAATGAATGGTGAGTGAGTGAGTGAGTGAGGTGAAGTGGTGAGTGAATGGGTTAGTGAATGAGTGAATGATGATGAATGGGTGGTGAATGTGAGTGAGTGAGTAGGGTTAGTGATGAGTGAAAGTGAGTGAATGTGAGTGAATGAGTGAGTGAGTGAGTGAGTGAGGGAATGAGTGAATAGTAATGACGAGTGAGTGAATGAGTGATGAATGAGTAAGACTGAGTGAATGAGTGAGTGAGCGAGTGAAGGAGTGAATAAGTGAGTGAGTGAGCGAATGAGTTTGTGAATGAGTGAATGAGTGAGTGAATGGGTGAGTGAGTGAATGGGTTAGTGAATGAGTGAATGAGTAAATGAATGAGTGAGTAAAAGGGTGAGTGAATGAGTAAACGACTGAGTGAGTGAATGAGTGAGTGAGCGAGTGAAGGAGTGAATGAGTGAGTGAGTGAATGAGTTAGCGAGTGATTGAATGAGTGAGTGAATGAGTGAGTGGGTTGCTCAGAGGAGATGAGGACCGGAGCTGCCCTCTGGCTGCTACAGTAGACAGGAGCTGAAGGAGGAGTCTGAAGGGTGGGATGTACCCACTGGGTACATACACCCTGCTCGACACATCCCCAAAGAAACCCAATCTCACCAGAGTGGTCTCTTGAGATTTATTAGTAACAATCTTTTTTCCCAATATTTCATATATGCAGGATGATTTCTTACTTTCCTTTAAAAGGCCAATCGTTTTTTGGACTTGGAATTCTCCACTGCTGGTCAATGCCACTGTATTCTGCCATAGGGGCATCCCCCGAGTTGGAGAAAGAGTCATTCCCAGGAATGGATAAAAGCCGGAAGGGCATCATCAGGTGGGGCAGCTTCTCCTATCATCCTCCCCTTCCTGCTTGGGTTACCCTGAGTGACTGGGTTTGGAGGTCTACAAAATGCGGACATATCAAATTTGGATAAAAGCCTAAGCAGTTTAAGAGGCTGCAGTGCTAGCAGGAAGGTCTTTGGCTCCCGGCACCCTCCTCCCCTCCAGTCTCTGCTGGACCCAGGACTCTGACTCCACCTTCGGCCCTGGGGGCTTCCTTCCTTCCTTCCCAGCCACTGAGCCGCCTTGGGCTAATCTGCAACCTCAGAGGCGCAGCCCTCCTCCTTTCTTCCTGCCTCTTCCTCCGTTCCCACTTTCCTTCTGCTTCTTTCGGGACTTTGGAAAGTCCAAGAATAAGCAAAACCGTAGACCAGAAAACGCTGCCTTCAGCCCATTCCCCTCCCACCAGCTTCCCTTCAGACTCCTTGATCTTTAAAAATTATTTGCTTTGTATCTAGATGCTAAACTTTATGTAGAAAACAGGTGGGGTTGGTTTCTTGGCCGGGTACAGTGGCTCACACCTATAATCCCAGTGCTTTGGAGGCCAAGGCGGAAGGATTGCTTGAGGTCACATGTTTGAGACTAGCCTGAGCAACACAGGGAGACCTCGTCTACAAAATTAAAAAAAAAAAAAAAATAGCCTGGAGCGGTGGCACATCTGTAGTCCCAGCTACTTGGGAGGCTGAGGCAGGAGGATCACTTGAACTCAGGAGTTTGAGATTACAGTGAGCTACGATTATATCACTGCACTCCAGCTTGAGCAAGAGAGTGAGACACTATCTCCTAAAAAAATAAAAATAAAAAGTGCTGGAGTCCACATCCAAGCCCACAGCCAATTGTGACATGTGGCTCTTTTATTTTTACAATCTGCCTCTCTTGTCTAAGTGCCAAATGACACTCACATTGTGTGTAACTACTTCCACCTTTGTCTGGCTTCTCTTTCCTTAAGTATAAGAA